>NC_064255.1:48200902-49400902 GCF_003254725.2 Canis lupus dingo
CAGGAAAAATGAAAAAGAATCCTCAAAGAGAACGCTGAGAAAAAGCAGCAATCAGTGCACAGTGATGAAGGTCCTTAAGGAAATTAACGATAATGAAAATAAAAAGTGGATGAATTGTATGCAGTAGCCTTAGATTCAAGACTATAATCTAGTGATGAAAGATTAAACCTTAAATCAGCAGTCTTCACACTGGGGACCAAATAGTTTTAAGGGAATCAATTTCCAGATTCTTAATTTCCATAGTTACTAACCAGCTACTAGAATTGAAATCAAGGTCAGAACATTATACTGGCTTCTCCTTTCCTACACTCTACATTTTCTACACTTCATTTTATAATCCTTTTTCTTCCAGTTCACAAGAGAAATATCTCTCACACATCTAACAACTCACTACAATGCATTACCTTGAATGGTAAAAACATCCAAAACACCGAAGAAGTAATTTGAAATACTGATATCAGGGGAATACCCTTAATGGAAGCACTGCATCTCTAGTGTGGTATTGTCTTTCCCTATCCCCTTCACTTATGTTAATTATAATACCTAACATTAGAAAGGAGATATTTTGACCCAAATGGCCTGCTACAACTTCTGGAACTGAGAATAATAAAAACTTTTGATTTAAAAGCTCACACAAGGGACGCCTGGGTGGCTCAGTGGTTTAGCGGCTGCCTTGGTTCACCCACGGGCGTGATCCTGGAAACCCGAGATCGAGTCCCGCGTCGAGCTCTCTGCAAGGAGCCTGCTTCTCTCTCTGCCTCTCTCTCTCTCCGTGTCTCTCATGAATAAATAAATAAAATCTTTAAAAAATAATAATAAAAGCTCACATGAGAGAATCCAATGAAAACAATGATGATAAATATTGAAGAGTGCTATAATTTAGTTTATCCAGGTAAAAAGCTTAAGACTAGACTCCTTACATAACTTATCTAGAATTACTTAGAATTCAAGATCTGTATTTTCTCCATTCTCCAAAAATCAACAAAGAAATTAGTACATTCTGTCAGCCACCTATGTCTTGTGTCTATGAATTGAAGATACTTTATATGGGTTTAAGGAGTTGAGAAAAGCCTTTACCAAAAAGAGAGAGAGAGAGAGAGAGCTCTTACTTCAGTCAAATCAATAGCATGTCTTCAAGTAAAAGTAGGACACACCAAAGTTAGTGT
The DNA here is from genome assembly GCF_003254725.2 of Canis lupus dingo. Taxonomy (NCBI): domain Eukaryota; kingdom Metazoa; phylum Chordata; class Mammalia; order Carnivora; family Canidae; genus Canis; species Canis lupus. Next base: position 48,202,069 of record NC_064255.1, read on the forward strand.
TTTAAATTTTTTATTGAGAAACACTTTTCCCCCCGTATTCTATCATCTTATGAGATTCCATCATTCTTCTATTTTCATATCTCTTTAGAAGATATGGAAAAAACTAATGAGTCATGATGAAATAAATCTCAGAATGATGAAATAGGACAATGTTTAAATAAAAATGAATATAATGTAAGTTAGAATAACTTTTACTAAACTTAAAAACAGCTAATTTTGCCTTTGTTCTTTGGAAGACCTCAAAGAAAGAATAACGCTCATGAAATACTAGCCCTTAGAAAGAGCTAGAAATGCTACAAATAAATACATAAATAAAAAAGTACAAAATTAAAGCCAATGAATATTGATGGTATAACTAAGGGCTAATCAAAAATTGGTAAATGAAAGAATATTAATCACATACTTTTTTGCCTATCCTGTCAAACTGTATCTTAAGGTCAAAGAGACCTGGTGAGAGCCAGTCCTTCAAAGAATCTCGGCTGGTAAGAACAGAAGAAATGACATAAAAAGATGGCCAATAATCATTAATAGATTTTAAATGATTAGGAGAAAAAGTGATAGTAAATTTCACAATGGATCGTATTGCCACCAACTGTATGCACTAATCAATCTTAGCATCTCCAAAAGTGAGACAACTAGGTAGTAAGTACCTCCTGATGTAACATGTAATACATACTACTACTTATATTCTTGTTGAAAAGAGTCAAAATGGGATCAAACTTTTAGATCATATATTCTTTTTTTTTTTTAATTTTATTTATTTACTCATGAGAGACAGAGAGAGAGAGAAAGAGAGAGAGAGAGAGAGTGTCAGAGACACAGGCAGAGGGAGAAGCAGGCTCCATGCAGGGAGCCTGACGTGGAACTCGATCCTGGGTCTCCAGGATCACACCCTGGGCTGAAGGCGGCACTAAACCACTGAGCCACCTGGGCCGCCCTAGATCATATATTCTTAACTGGAACAATGTCACACCCAAGGGGTAAAAGGATCTTTTATTTTATTTTATTATTTTATGATAGTCACAGAGAGAGAGAAAGGCAGAGAGACACAGACAGAGGGAGAAGCAGGCTCCATGCACCGGGAGCCCGATGTGGGATTCGATCCCGGGTCTCGAGGATCACGCCCTGGGCCAAAGGCAGGCGCCAAACCGCTGCACCACCCCAGGATCCCTAAAAGGATCTTAAATAATAAAAGTTTCTTTTTTTTTTTTTTTTTAAATAATAAAAGTTTCTTAATCTCCAAAGCACAACACTATGATCTATCCCCCTGGGTCTCAGGAGGTAGACAATAAAGTAAAATAAGAAAATATTCTAAAAAGGCCCTTTAAGGGGACAATAATGAAAAAAGAAAACAAAAAGTTTATAAACACTGATTTAGATCAAACTTCCATTTTACATTACTACCAGAAGAGAATAAATGACATCAAGAAAAAGCAATAAGACAAATCCAGAATGTGAAATACTCTATAGAACATCCGATCCAGTTCCTTCAACATGGAGGAGGAAAAAGATAAAGGCAGGAGGAGGGGAGCATCAACTATTCTAAAATTTAAAAAGACTCAAGGTCTTTAGTTTTAGAAATATACTAAAAATAATTATAGATCAGTGACATGTGGAATAATGGGAAACAGTATTAGGAAAGGATAAATGAATGAGGATGCAGATGAAAAAAGACCCAATCATTAAAGATGAGTGACAGAATTTCATTATTCTATTCTGTATATTGTTGTATAGTTTAAAATATTCCATTAAAACAAAATCATGAGTTGACAAAGATTTTGCTTTCTTAGGAAATTAGAGGACTATATACATACAATAAAAAACAGCAGCTAAAAAAAAGAACAAAATAAATAAATATATCAGTTAACCCTGGAAAGATTAATTATTTAGGGTACAGAAAACTCAAAAACAAAACAAAATATCCTCAAGACATTCCTGAAGAAACTGTAGTGCATGAAACAAAACCATATTTAACAAATAATGCAGATTTCACTACACCAAGAAATGTTATAAATGCTTTACAAATATAAACTCCTTTATCCACAAACTAGTTATTATCTTAATTTTGGTCACATTAAGTGACCTAAGATTATTAAGTGGTAGAGCTGGGGATCTAAACCCACACAGTCTAGCAGTCTGGTTCTATTGCTTAAGCTTGTAACTACTAACACTATACCATGTTGCCTTTCAAAATGATACAAGCAGACAATAAATAAAGTTACTGGGGTATTAACAATGTGTTCACAGACATTCAGAGAAAGGCACAAAGATATAGTTGAAGGACTCTGTCAGAACACATTAAAAAAAACACACATAGAGAGAGAGACAGCAAACATGAGAAGAAATAAAAGACATAAAATCAATCCAGAAAACCAACATTCTGCTGGTGAGCATTTCAAAATGGGACAACATAAAAAACCACAAAATATTACCAAAGAAATAATAAAAGAAAATTTCCCATACCTGAAGGAAGACACATGCATTTACCACAAAGGGCCTATTAACTCCAGAGAGTCCAGTTAGAAGGGCAAAAATAATTCACACCTCGACAAATATCTATCTTTAAGATTCCAGAACTACAAAGACACTAAAACTTCCAAAGAGAGAGAAGTCATTTAGAAAGTAACAAGTCTCAGAGTAAGGTCAGACTTCTCACCATCTTGACCCAGAAAAAAATAGAGCAAAACCCTAATATCTGAGGGAAAATTAATCTGAATCTAAATTTCTACACACAGCTAAACTATCAATTATGAGCCAGGCCAAAGCCATCTGAAGAACAGCAAGAATTTATTTTAGAACCTTGCACACTAAATTATAAATACCTTGTATACTAAAGTTAATTTAGGATGAGGGAGAATGCCATGAAAGAGACCTATGTGGGACCTAAGAAACAGTAAATCTAACCCAGAAATGCAGGAATATCTCTGAATGGCAGATATACAGACTTCCAAATCTATCAAGACTAAAACAGGCAGGAAAAGGGCTCTAAAAGAGAGGTCGTCAAGAAAACTAGAGATTCTATTCAACAAACAATAGAGATCATTCAAGCAGGAAACATGTGAGGATATGGTAAAGGTATCTTTTTATCTATCAAGAAAAAATGCAACTAAAGGTCATAATGGCAAGAAGATGAACAACATAAAGCAAACTAGTAAGAATATAAAGCAAACTAGTAGTATAATGCTGAAAAACATTGATATCAAATATTTTTTGGAGCTCCATTAGCATTGCAATCTTGGACCTACTGAAAATAAAACTTAACACTAATTCAATAGTTTACTGTATTTAGCTTTTCAAATCAACCTGATAAACCCAAATTCTTCTCATTACAGAACGTAAATGTTACATTATAAACCTACTTAAATACTGAAGAGAAGACAGGAATGGAAATGAAAGAGTAGAAGACACATGATGAAGAAAATGATAGAAGTTTTGGTGTTCTTTTTTTACCATTATTTAAAGATTTTATTTTTATGGAATCTCTACACCCAATGTGGGGCTCAAAATTACAGCCCCAAGATCTAAAGTCACACGCTCTACCAACTGAGCCAGCCAGGTACCCAACACGTCATAGTGTTCTTATCTTACATGGTAGGGATTTAAAATACAATTATCTAAGGAATCTAAATATTTACAATTTCAAAAATATTAATAAAATAACACAGTAACTTTTAAACTTGGAATGCAGAGAGAAAAGAGGAGATTAAAAACAGAATAGGTAAGCTAAATTTTCATCTTTTTCAGTAGGAAGTGAAGAGACATAATTGAAACTGAATTAATCAAGAAATTAAAGCAGATCCCAAAGGAAGAAAAAACCTTGGCACTATATGGTTTCACAGGATAATTCTCTAAAGCATTTAAAGTTCCTCAAACTCTTCCAAAGAATTAAAGAGAACACTTCCAAACTCCTTCTATAAGGCCAACATTATCCTGGTATCAGAAGACGACACAAGAAAACTACAGAGTAATATCCCTGATGAAGACAGACACAAAAATTCTCAACAAAATACTAAGAAACCAAATTCAACAGTACATTAAAAAGATTATGAACTATGATCAAGTGGTATGTGTACCTAAAATGCAAGGATGGTTCAACATATGAAAATCTATCAGTGTAATACACCACATTAAGAGAATGAAGGGAAAAAACACATGAACATTTCAATTGATGCAGAAAAAGCATCAAACAAAATTAAACACCCTTTCTTAATAAACATACTCAATAAGCCAAATAGAACTACCTCAAAATAGGATGCCTGGGTGGCTCTGTGATTGAGCATCTGCCTTTGGCTCAGGGCATGATCCCGGGGTCCTGGGATCAAGTCCCGCATTGGGTTCTCCACAGGGAGCCTCCTTCTCCCTCTGCCTATGTCTCTGCCTCTGTGTCTCTTTCACGAATAAATAAAATCTTTAAAAATTAAAAAAAAAGAACTGCCTTAATATAATAAAGGCCTTATATATGAAATGCCCAAAGCTAACATCATACTCAACAATGAAAAACTGAAAAAAAAAAAAAAATGAAAAACTGAAAGCTAAAAAAAGAAAAAGAAAAAAGAAAAACTAAAAGCTTTTCCTCTAAGATTAGGAAAAAGGCAAAGATGCCCACTTTCATCACTTCTATTCAACAGAGTGCTAGAAGTCCTAGCTAGAGCAATTATCAGGCAAGACAAAGAAATAAAAGGCATCTAAACAGGGAAGGAAGAAGTAAAAATTTATCTTTTCATAGATGACATGTATGTATAAAACCTTAATGATTCTATATCCATCAAAAAATGTTAAAACCAGGGATCCCTGGGTAGCGCAGCGGTTTGGCGCCTGCCTTTGGCCCAGGGCGCGATCCCGGAGACTGGGGATCGAATCCCACGTCGGGCTCCCGGTGCATGGAGCCTGCTTCTCCCTCTGCCTGTGTCTCTGCCTCTCTCTCTCTCTCTCTCTCTGTGACTATCATAAATAAATAAAAAAAATTTTTTTTAAATGTTAAAACCAATAAATGATTTCAGCAAAACTGTATAATATAAAACTAACAAAAATCAGGGTTTTTTCTACACACTAATGAGTAATTTGAAAAGGAAATTAAGAAAACTGTGTTTACAATAGCATCAAAACATAAAACACTTAGAAATAAACAAAAAAAAAAAAGGAAAGAAAACGAAATAAACTTAACCAACTTGGTGAAAAACTTGTACACTGACAACTACAAAACACAGCTAAAGGAAATCAAAGGCACAAATAGATAGATATTCTGTATGCACGAATTGCTTCCTATGGCTAGTGGCTTCTATTGCTCAGCAATTGGAATACTTCTATCACCAGAGAAACTGCCATAAAACAATCCTGGTAGAAATTACAGTGTAACAAAACTAGAAAATTAACAATAAAAATGTTTAAAAGGCTACCTTGTAAATAAATGTGTGCCTGTTTTTACTTCTTAATGTTCTATTTTTCACAACCCTTGCTATTTCTTTGTTGCTATACTGTTTGTGCTTATTTTGTCTATAAAGTTTCTTTCCATTTACTAAAATAAGTTTTATTCGGACTCATTTGCTTTTTGCATGTTACTCTTCTATTCATTTTTTTTTTTTGCGTAAGTTTTAGAGCCTGTGTCAATTTTTTTTTTAATTTTAATTTCACATTACTTTTTTTTTTTTTTTTTTATAGAAACTTACATTAGTTTTCTAGGGCTGCCAGGACTACAAACTGGGTGGCTTAAAACAACAAATACTTATTCCCTCACAGGTGAGGTATGTGCCTTCTATACCTAATTTGTTAAGAGTTTTTATCATGAAAGAATAACTTTATAAAATGCTTTTTCTGAAACTATTCAATAATCAATTATTTTTATTTTTCATTCTATTAATGTTGTGTATCACATTCACTGACTTGTGTATGTTGAAGCATCCTTGTACCCCAAGGATATATCACACTTGATCATTGTGTATGAACCTTTTAATATGCCACTGGATTCAGTTTGCTAGGATTCTGTTGAGAATTTCTGCATCTATATTCTTCAGGAATACTGGCCTCCAATTATCTTATAGTATCCTAATCTGGCTGTGGTATCAGGATAATGACTATCTTATAAAATGAGTTTGGGAGTGCTCCCTCCTCTTTTATTTTTTTGGAAAAGTGTAAGACTGGTGTTAATTATTCTTCAAATGTTTGATAAAACTCACCGGTGAAACCTGATCCTGTGCTTTTCTTTATTGGCAGGTTTTTGATTACTATTTCAGTCTCCTTAGTTTCTACTTCATTATTCAATCTTGTTATGTTATATCTTTCTAGGAACTTACCCATTTCTTTTAGGCTAATTTGTTGGCATATAATTGCTCGTAGTAGGTTCATGATCCTTTCCATTTCTGTTCTATCAGGTGTAATATTCCTTTCATTTCTGATTTTGAGTCTTTTTTTTCTTAGTCTAGCTAAGGGCCTGTCAAGTCTTTTTAAACCAATTATTCAGAAAAAAAAAAAAAACAATTATTCAGGGCACCTGGTTGGCCCAGTCAGTTAAGCATCTGCCTTTGGCTCAAGTCATAATCCCAGAGTGCTAGGATGGAGCCCCACATCAGGCTCCCTGCTCAGCAGGGAGTCTGCTTCTCCCTCAACCCTTCACCTCACTCTCGTGCTCCCTCTCTCTCTCAAATAAATAAAATCTTTAAAAAAAATAGCTATTTTTTTGAAGAAGGAAACTAATTCCTTCTTTTACATTGCTGTCCCAGTCTCTATTTCATTTAGCTCTGCTCTCATCTTCCTTCTGCTAACTTTGAGTTTAGTGTGTTCTTTTTCTAGTTCCTTAACATGTAGTGTAGTTCCTTAACCTAAGGTATGTATCACTATGAACTTCCCTCTAAAAACTGCTTTTGCTACATCCACGTGTTTTGGTATCTTGGGTCTCCACTTTTAAGTAATAGTTTATTCTTGAGGGCAGCCCCGGTGGCTCAGCGGTTTAGTGCTGCCTTCGGCCCAGGGTGTGATCCTGGAGATCCAAGATCGAGTTCCACGTCGGGCTCCCAGCATGGAGCCTGCTTCTCCCTGTGCCTGTGCGTGTGCGTGTGTGTGTCTTTCATGACTAAATAAATCTTAAAAAAAAAAAAGTTTATTCTTGAACACCACAGATTTGAACTGCACAGGTCCATTTACACGTGGGTTATTTTTAAATATATATAGTACTATAAATTTTCCCTAAAATTTTCTTAATGTTTTTTTTCTCTAGTTTATTGTAACAATATAAACGTGTATGTATGTAACATGTAACACATGTAACACACAAAATATGTATTAATCAATGGCTTATGTTGACCAAAAAGCCTTCCAGTCAACAGTAGACTTAGTAATGGTTTTAGGAAGCCAAAATTTATACACAGATTTTTGACTATGTGACTACATGGAATTTTCAACCCTACATTGTTCAAGGATCAACTGTATTTTCACTATCCTTTCACTTGCTTCAACCCACTGATTGTTCAGGTGGGTATTATTACCACACAACTGAGAATTTTCCAGTTTTTCTCCTATTGTTTCTAGTTTCATACCACCATGGTTGGAAAAGATACTTGATATAAAATCAATCTTCCTACATTTGCTAAGGCAATTGTGACTTAAGATATATGCTCTATCCTATAGAGTGTTCCTTGTACACTTGAGAAAAATGTATTCTGCTGCTGCTGGGTAGAATGTTCTCTTCTATGTATAGGTATATTTCATGTCCAGTGTTTCCTTATTTTCTGTCAAGATGATCTATCCACTGTTGATAATGGGATATTCAAGTCCCCTACTATTATTGTATTGTGGTCTATTTCTCCCCTGATCATCTGTTATGTCCTCTTAATGAGTTAACTTCTTTTTCATTTTATAATGACTTTGTGTCTTGATACAGTTTTTAACTTAAAATCTATTTTTAACTTAAAATCTATATTTGGTATAGCTACCACTGCTCTCTTTGGTTTCCATTTGCATAGATTATCTTTTTCCATCCCTTAATTTGAACCTACACGTGTCCTTAAAGCCAAAATGAGTCTCTGGTGGGCAGCCTATATCTAGTTGGTTCTTGTTTTTTAATCCAGTCAGCCACTCTAGGACTTTTGATTGGAAAATTTAACCCATTTGCATTAATGTAATTATTGATAGGTAAGAACTTACTAATGCCATCTTATTTATTTCATGTAGTCCCCTCATTCCTTTCTTCCACTTCTGTGGTCTTTGTGAACTGATTTTCTGTAGTAGTATGTTTTGATTCCCTTCTCTATCTTCTGTGAATGTACTGCAGGTTTTGCTCTGTGGTTGCCAAAAGGCTTACATAAAATATCTTATAAGAGACTGTTACTAAGCTAACAACTTTGATCACATTCAAAATCTCCATTCTTTTGTGGACACTGCTGCTATGAACATCGGGGTGCAAGTATCCCGGCATTTCACTACATCAGTATCTTTGCGGTAAATACCCAGTAGTACAATTGCTGGATCATAGGGTAGCTCTATTTTTAACTTCTTGAGGAACCTCCACACTGTTTTCCAAAGTGGCTGTACCAGTTTGCATTCCGACCAACAGTGCAAAAGGGTTCCCCTTTCTCCACATCCTCTCCAATATTTGTTGTTTCCTGTCTTGTTAATTTAAGCCATTCTCACTGGTGTGAGGTGGTATCTCATTGTGGTTTTGATTTGTATTTCCCTGATGGCAAGTGATGCAGAGCAGTTTTTCAGTGCTTGTTGGCCATGTGTAGGTCTTCTCTGGAGCAACTTCTGTTCATGTCTTCTCCCATTTCATGATTGGATTCTTTGTTTCTTGGGTGTTGAATTTGGTAAATTCTTTATAGATCTTGGATACTAGCTCTTTATCTAATTATCTAACTGTACAAATATCTTCTCCCATTCTGTAGGTTGTCTTTTAGTTTTGTTGACTGTTTATTTTGCCGTGCAGCTCTTTTTTTTTTTTAATTGGTGTTCAATTTACTAACATACAGAATAACACCCAGTGCCCGTCACCCATTCACTCCCACCCCCCGGCCTCCTCCCCTTCTACCACCCCTAGTTCGTTTCCCAGAGTAGCAGTCTTTACGTTCTGTCTCCCTTTCTGATATTTCCCACACATTTCTTCCCCCTTCCCTTATTTTACCTTTCACTATTATTTATATTCCCCAAATGAATGAGAACATATAATGTTTGTCCTTCTCCGACTGACTTACTTCACTCAGCATAATACCCTCCACTTCCATCCACGTTGAAGCAAATGGTGGGTATTTGTCATTTCTAATAGCTGAGTAATATTCCATTGTATACATAAACCACATCTTCTTTATCCATTCATCTTTCGTTGGACACCGAGGCTCCTTCCACAGTTTGGCTATCGTGGCCATTGCTGCTAGAAACATCGGGGTGCAGGTGTCCCAGCATTTCATTGCATTTGTATCTTTGGGGTAAATCCCCAACAGTGCAATTGCTGGGTCGTAGGGCAGGTCTATTTTTAACTGAGGAACCTCCACACAGTTTTCCAGAGTGGCTGCACCAGTTCACATTCCCACCAGCAGTGTAAGAGGGTTCCCTTTTCTCCGCATCCTCTCCAACATTTGTTGTTTCCTGCCTTGTTAATTTTCCCCATTCTCACTGGTATGAGGTGGTATCTCATTGTAGTTTTGATTTGTATTTCCCTGATGGCAAGTGATGCAGAGCATTTTCTCATATGCATGTTGGCCATGTCTATGTCTTCCTCTGTGAGATTTCTGTTCATGTCTTTTGCCCATTTCATGATTGGATTGTTTGTTTCTTTGGTGTTAAGTTTAATAAGTTCTTTATAGATCTTGGAAACTAGCCCTTTATCTGATATGTCATTTGCAAATATCTTCTCCCATTCTGTAGGTTGTCTTTGAGTTTTGTTGACTGTATCCTTTGCTGTGCAAAAGCTTCTTATCTTGATGAAGTCCCAATAGTTCATTTTTGCTTTTGTTTCTTTTGCCTTCGTGGATGTATCTTGCAAGAAGTTACTATGGCCGAGTTCAAAAAGGGTGTTGCCTGTGTTCTTCTCTAGGATTTTGATGGAATCTTGTCTCACATTTAGATCTTTCATCCATTTTGAGTTTATCTTTGTGTATGGTGAAAGAGAGTGGTCTAGTTTCATTCTTCTGCATGTGGATGTCCAATTTTCCCAGCACCATTTATTGAAGAGACTGTCTTTCTTCCAATGGATAGTCTTTCCTCCTTTATCGAATATTAGTTGCCCATAAAGTTCAGGGTCCACTTCTGGATTCTCTATTCTGTTCCACTGATCTATGTGTCTGTTTTTGTGCCAGTACCACACTGTCTTGATGACCACAGCTTTGTAGTACAATCTGAAATCTGGCATTGTGATGCCCCCAGATATGGTTTTCTTTTTTAAAATTCCCCTGGCTATTCGGGGTCTTTTCTGATTCCACACAAATCTTAAAATAATTTGTTCTAACTCTCTGAAGAAAGTCCATGGTATTTTGATAGGGATTGCATTAAACATGTATATTGCCCTGGGTAACATTGACATTTTCACAATATTAATTCTGCCAGTCCATGAGCATGGAATATTTTTCCATCTCTTTGTGTTTTCCTCAATTTCTTTGAGAAGGGTTCTATAGTTTTGAGGGTATAGATCCTTTACATCTTTGGTTAGGTTTATTCCTAGGTATCTTATGCTTTTGGGTGCAATTGTAAATGGGATTGACTCCTTAATTTCTCTTTCTTCAGTCTCATTGTTAGTGTATAGAAATGCCACTGACTTCTGGGCATTGATTTTGTATCCTGCCACGCTACCGAATTGCTGTATGAGTTCTAGCAATCTTGGGGTGGAGACTTTTGGGTTTTCTATGTAGAGTATCATGTCATCGGCGAAGAGGGAGAGTTTGACTTCTTCTTTGCCAATTTGAATGCCTTTAATGTCTTTTTGTTGTCTGATTGTTGAGGCTAGGACTTCCAGTACTATGTTGAACAGCAGTGGTGAGAATGGACATCCCTGTCTTGTTCCTGATCTTAGGGGAAAGGCTCCCAGTGCTTCCCCATTGAGAATGATATTTGCTGTGGGCTTTTCATAGATGGCTTTTAAGATGTCGAGGAATGTTCCCTCTATCCCTACACTCTGAAGAGTTTTGATCAGGAATGGATGCTGTATTTTGTCAAATGCTTTCTCTGCATCTAATGAGAGGATCATATGGTTCTTGGTTTTTCTCTTGCTGATATGATGAATCACATTGATTGTTTTACGGGTGTTGAACCAGCCTTGTGTCCCGGGGATAAATCCTACTTGGTCATGGTGAATAATTTTCTTAATGTACTGTTGGATCCTATTGGCCAGTATCTTGTTGAGAATTTTTGCATCCATGTTCATCAGGGATATTGGTCTGTAATTCTCCTTTTTGGCGGGGTCTTTGTCTGGCTTTGGAATTAAGGTGATGCTGGCTTCATAGAACGAATTTGGAAGTACTCCATCTCTTTCTATCTTTCCAAACAGCTTTAGGAGAATAGGTATGATTTCTTCTTTAAACGTTTGATAAAATTCTCCTGGGAAGCCATCTGGCCCTGGACTCTTGTGTCTTGGGAGGTTTTTGATGACTGCTTCAATTTCCTCCCTGGTTATTGGCCTGTTCAGGTTTTCTATTTCTTCCTGTTCCAGTTTTGGTAGTTTGTGGCTTTCCAGGAATGCGTCCATTTCTTCTAGATTGCCTAATTTATTGGCGTATAGCTGTTCATAATATGTTTTTAAAATCGTTTGTATTTCCTTGGTGTTGGTAGTGATCTCTCCTTTCTCATTCATGATTTTATTAATTTGAGTCTTCTCTCTCTTCTTTTTAATAAGGCTGGCTAATGGTTTATCTATCTTATTAATTCTTTCAAAGAACCAACTCCTGGTTCTGTTGATCTGTTCCACAGTTCTTCTGGTCTCGATTTCGTTGAGTTCTGCTCGAATCTTTATTAACTCCCTTCTTCTCTTGGGTGTAGGATCTATTTACTGTTTTTTCTCTAGCTCCTTTATGTGTAAGGTTAGCTTTTGTATTTGAGTTCTTTCCAGTTTTTGAATGGATGCTTGTATTGCGATGTATTTCCCCCTTAGGACTGCTTTTGCTGCATCCCAAAGATTTTGAACGGTTGTATCTTCATTCTCATTAGTTTCCATGAATCTTTTTAATTCTTCCTTAATTTCTTGGTTGACCTTTTTTATCTTTTAGCAGGATGGTCCTTAACCTCCATGTGTTTGAGGTCCTTCCAAACTTCTTGTTGTGATTTAGTTCTAATTTCAAGGCATTATGGTCCGAGAATATGCAGGGGACAATCCCAATCTTTTGGTATCGGTTCAGACCCGATTTGTGACCCAATATGTGGTCTATTCTGGAGAAAGTTCCATGTGCGCTTGAGAAGAATGTGTATTCAGTTGAGTTTGGATGTAAAGTTCTGTAGATATCTGTGAAATCCATCTGGTCCAGTGTATCATTTAAAGCTTTCGTTTCTTTGGAGATGTTTTGCTTAGAAGACCTATCGAGTATAGAAAGAGCTAGATTGAAGTCACCAAGTATAAGTGTATTATTACCTAAGTATTTCTTCACTTTGGTTAATAATTGATTTATATATTTGGCAGCTCCCACATTCGGAGCGTATATATTGAGGATTGTTAAGTCCTCTTGTTGAATAGATCCTTTAAGTATGATATAGTGTCCCTCTTCATCTCTCACTACAGTCTTTGGGGTAAATTTTAGTTTATCTGATATAAGGATGGCTACCCCTGCTTTCTTTTGAGGACCATTCGAATGGTAAATGGTTCTCCAACCTTTTATTTTCAGGCTGTAGGTGTCCTTCTGTCTAAAATGAGTCTCTTGTAGACAGCAAATAGATGGGTCCTGCTTTTTTATCCAGTCTGAAACCCTGCGCCTTTTGATGGGGTCATTAAGCCCGTTCACATTCAGAGTTACTATTGAGAGATATGAGTTTAGTGTCATCATGATATCTATTCAGTCTTTGTATTTGTGGACTGTTCCACTGAACTTCTTCTTAAAGGGGAATTTTAAGAGGCCCCCTTAAAATTTCTTGCAGAGCTGGTTTGGAGGTCACATATTCTTTTAGTTGCTGCCTGTCTTGGAAGCTCTTTATCTCTCCTTCCATTTTGAATGAGAGCCTTGCTGGATAAAGTATTCTTGGTTGCATGTTCTTCTCATTTAGGACCCTGAATATATCCTGCCAGCCCTTTCTGGCCTGCCAGGTCTCTGTGGAGAGGTCTGCTGTTACCCTAATACTCCTCCCCATAAAAGTCAGGGATTTCCTGTCTCTTGCTGCTTTAAGGATCTTCTCTTTATCTTTGGAATTTGCAAGCTTCACAATTAAATGTCGAGGTGTTGAACGGTTTTTATAGATTTTAGGGGGGGATCTCTCTATTTCCTGGATCTGAATGCCTGTTTCCCTTCCCAGATTAGGAAAGTTTTCAGCTAGAATTTGTTCAAATACATATTCTGGCCCTCTGTCCCTTTCGGCGCCCTCGGGAACCCCAATTAAACGTAGGTTTTTCTTTCTCAGGCTGTCGTTTATTTCCCTTAATCTATCTTCATGGTCTTTTAATTGTCTCTTTTTTCCTCAGTTTCCCTCTTTGCTATCAACTTGTCTTCTAGGTCACTCACTCGTTCTTCCACCTTGTTAACCCTCGTCGTTAGGACTTCTAGTTTGGATTGCATCTCATTCAATTGATTTTTAATTTCTGCCTGATTAGCTCTAAATTCTGCAGTCATGAAGTCTCTTGAGTCCTTTATACTTTTTTCTAGAGCCATCAGTAGCTGTATAATAGTGCTTCTGAATTGGCTTTCTGACATTGAATTGTAATCCAGATTTTGTAACTCTGTGGGAGAGAGGACTGTTTCTGATTCTTTCTTTTGAGGTGAGGTTTTCCTTCTAGTCATTTTGCTCAGTGCAGAGTGGCCAAAAGCAAGTTGTATTGGGAAAAAGAGAAAAAGAGAGGAGAGAAAGAAGGAAAGAAAAGAGAAAGAGAAAAAAAAGGGAAGAAAAAGAAAAAAAAAACAAAAAAAAAAAGGGAAGAAAAAGAGAAAGAAAAAGAAAGGAGAAAAAAAAGGGGGTGAGGGAAGGATACAAATCAAAAAGCAAAATAAAACAAAAACAAAAACAAAAACAAAAACAAACAAACAAAAAAAGAACCACCGGGGAGTATCTTCTGATTCTGTGTACTTTAAGTCCCTTGGCTTCTCCTGGAAGTTGTCCGTCTAGCTGGTGTTCTGGGGGAGGGGCCTGTTGTGCTGATTTTCAGGTGTTAGCAGTTGGGGGAGCTGCTGTGCCCCTGCCTGGTGCAGGGCTCGGTGGGGGTTGTTTACCCCGTGAGGCCGCAGGAGGAACAGCCCCAGTGGCGGGGCAGCTCTGGAAACCTGGATTCAGCTCCGGCCGGAACTCCGTCTGCAGGGCCTGGAGGCTCCGGGGCGGGGCCGCTGATCTGCTCAGCTCGGGGCAGGAGCGTCCTTGCTGTCCTGGGCCCTCCCGGCCTCTGCCTGTCCCGGGGGAGGCGGGATCCTGGGCTGTGTCCCGGCGCCCTGTGCTCCGGAGCCTGCGCTGGTGGATTCGCGCTCCCGGGCTGCGCAGCCCCCTCCGCGGAGCTGCCGCCCAAGCCCCTCCGAGCTGCTCCTGGAACCGCGCAGCCCCCTCTGCACGGAGCCTCTTCCTCTGCCCGAGCCCCTCCGAGCTGCTCCCGGGGCCGCGCAGCCCCCTCCGCGGAGCCGCCGCCCGAGCCCCCGAGCTGCTCCGGGTCCCGCCGGGTCCCGCCGTGCGCGCTGCAGCCCTTAGGGAGCTCGGCGCACTCTCCTGGGCGCGCAGTTGCTGTTACTGTCCCCGGGAGCCGGAGGGCATCCTCGCCCTCCTGGGTCCTGCTCCACCTCCCCACGAGCCCCTTTCCGCCCGGGAAGGTCGGTGCAGCTCCTGCTCCTCCGGGACGGGGCTCTCCTGTCCTGGGGACACTCGCCCCGGCCTCAGCCCGGCTCCTCGCGGGGCCCCTCCCCCTTGGAGGCCTTTGTTCCTTTATTTCTTTTTCCCCGTCTTCCTACCTTGATAGAAGCGCGAATTCTTCTCACTGTAGCATTCCAGCTGGTCTCTCTTTAAATCTCAGGCCGAATTCATAGATTTTCAGGATAATTTGAAGGTTTTCTAGGTAGTTTGGTGGAGACAGGTGATTTGGCGACCCTACTCTTCCGCCATCTTGCTCCTCCCCTCCAGAAGCTCTTTATCTTAAATCCCAATAGTTCATTTTTGCTTTTGTTTCCCTTGCCTCCATAGATGTATCTTGCAAGAATTTGCTGCAATGTCCATAACAGCCAAACTGTGGAAGGAGCCACGATGTCCTTCAAAGGATGAATGGATAAAGAATATGTGGCATGCATATATATACATATATACACACACACACACATATATATGTACATACAACATATACACAATAGAATATTATTCAGCCATTAGAAGAGACAAATACCCACCATTTGCTTCAACGTGGATGGAACTGGAGGGTATTACGCTGAGTGAAATAAGTCAATCGGAGGACAATCATCATATGGTTTCACTCAAACGTGGAATATAAGAAATAGTGAAAGGAATTATAAGGGAAAGGAGGGGAAATGAATGGGAAAAATCGGAGAGGGAGACTAACCATGAGAGACTCCTCTCGTAAACAAAGGAAGGGGAGGTGGGTGGGGGGAATAGGGTAACTGGGTGACAGGTACTAAGGAGGGCACCTGATAGGATGAGCGCTGGGTATTCCACTATATGGTAGCAAATTGAATTTAAATTAAAAAATGTAAAAATTAAAAAACTATAAAAAGAGTTAAAAAAAAAACTCCATTCTTTCATGCCCCTCTCCCATATTTTGTTTTTGACATTGAATTTACTTTTTATATGTGTCCTTATAAACTACTGCAGCTATGGTTTTTAATAATTTTGCCTTCTAACTAAACCTTTATATTACTAGTTAAACGATTATCACATTATATTGTAAAGAATACTCTGAATTTGATTTTATACTTACCTTTACCAACATGTTCTGTAATTTTATAAGGTTTTACATTACTAAGTAGCATCTTTTCATTTCAGCTTGAAGAACTCTCAGCACTTCTTATACATCAGGTCTAATGGTGACACTCTCAACTTTTTGTCTATTTGGGAAAGTCTTTATTAGCTCTCCTACAATCTTGGACAATTTTTCTGGCAGAATTTTCCTGGTTGGCAGGCTTTTCCTTTTGGGACTGAATAGATCATCCCACTTTCACCTGGCTCAAAGTTTCTGCTGAGAAATCTGCTGATAACCTTACAGGGGCTCTCTTATATGGGAGCAATTTTTTCCCCCCTTGATGCTTCTAAATTTTATGTTTGACTTTAGACAGTCTTAGTACAATGTCTTGGAGAAGATTTTGGTTTGAAATTTGGGAGGACCTATTAGTTTCATGAACTTAGATGGCCAAATCTCTCCCTAGATTTGGGAAGTACTTAGCCATTATTCCTTTAAAAATTAGCATTGTGTTCCTTTCTTCCTCTCTTCCTCCAGGATTTCAATAACACACAGTTTAATAGCATCTCATGAACATTTCATGGGCATTCTTCACTCTTTTTCATTCCCTTTTACTATTGCTCTGATTACATATTAAATGACCTTTGGTCTTATTCTAATTCTTTTTTCTCCTTGGTGGAATCTACTGTTGAATCTATGGGAATCTTCAGTTCAGTCACTATATTCTTTAACTCTAGGATTTCTGTTTATTTTAATGGTTTCTATTTCTTTTTTGATTTTTGAGAATTTGCTGTGTAATGCTATTCCTCCAAGCTAAGTGTTTATACTTAATCCCAATATGTTTAATTTTCTTATTTATATGTAAAGCTTACTTGAAAGTCAAACTACAGTATATTGGTAATTTCAGAGTGTCAAGTTCTAAAAACTAGCATAGCCAGTCTATCTGGGAAACAAATACTGTATCCATTCAACAAGTGACACTGTCTTGATGTAGTATGCCTATATGTTTTCAAATAATATTCTCAGATTACAGGGCAAAACTTCTTTTATTTTTCACCCTGACCCTTACCTATATTTCCTAAGAGTGACTTTATAGAAAAGATGTAATAATATATTTTGAAAAAATGTAACTACAGTTTTGAATAAATTATGTTCTACAAAGTGGTACCTTAAATAGTAACCAATATTTTCTTTATACAAGTAGTAAAAATTTCATAATTATTTGTCTTATGTCCTTATTAAAGATGTCATTCCTATATTCAAAATATTCCTAGAAATTCCAAAAGAGAAAATGCCTTGAAATATTTCATAAACCTTTAAAGGCTATGAGTACACGTTTTGACTTTTATTTCTTGACCCATTTAAGTGTGCTTTTGTTGTTAAATAAATTTAATGTATTTAAATTAAAATCTTAAAGTGTTCTCAATCTTTTATTGACTACTGAAATCAAAATTAAGTATTTTTGTCAAGTAAAGATAAGCAGTATATGCCCATCACAGAACTATTTGCTATCTTCATGACCAGAAGAGACAACTAGGTTACTGGTGCCCCCCACAAAAAAAAAATTTATACTTTCAGTATAAGAGAACTAGAGTGTTTTTCACTTTATACAAAGAAATGAAATTATACTTATTATTTATTGGAAAAGAAACTATTGTACAAGACAGTTTCTAGGGTGCTTTTATTTATCCCACCAGTTTCTTAAAACTTACATATTATTGATGTAATACATATACATGTTTTGTTTTGTTTTTTTAAAGTACAAAAAGGCTTATAATGGGAAGGCAGCCTGCCTAACTGCTACAAAAGAACAATCACTTTCACCTATTTTTTGTACTTCACTTATTTTTATATTTATCTTCATAATTATAGATAACAACCCTGTCTTTATTATTTAACATCAAAATTACATCTATTGACTCCATGTTATGAAAGAGAACGATTTAGTTCACTTATATTATCTTCAATCTGCATTCTTTTCTCCTCATTCCAAAATCAACCAATCTTATTGAGGCATGTGAGAGTAAATGCTGAATTTAACTTTTATTACATGTTAATTGCTAGATGTAGCTAGTAGCTACCATAATAGATTGGCACCTCTATATTACTCCTATCTTCTGGCATGTATTAAGGTTTTCTTTATAATCTAGTATTATAATCAAGTTTTGTATATGTTCAATAGGTGCTTGAGAAAAAGGTAGGTCTGTTTTCAAGGTAGAATTCAGTTTGTCCATCAAATTCTGCTTAGTAATTGGGGTATTTAGGTGTTCTATTGCTTTAAGGTTTTGTTCATTTGATTCACTATGGTCTGTCTACCATTTATGGTTTTTGTGAATAAATCTCTGGTATGTTTTTTGCCTTTTGAATATTAATGTTTTAATTATGATTTTTACAGATATTTGGTACTTCATAAAATAAATGTTACAATCAAAGTACTCATCTTTGTGTTGCTTAATTTCACCCTCTTTATATTTTACAGAATACCTCTTACTTTTAATAAGGTTTCAATTATTATACTAATGGACATCTTTATAATCAATTAGCAAAAACCGTACCTTGGATAAACCTCATTGGCTACCATACTGCCACTGCACAAAGCTACATCTTTAAAATCATACTCATATAAAACAAACTTAGTCCTCCATTTCTTCACATTACCTTTTAGTTCTCTACTATGAGATATGATACAATGTCTTTATTTTTCCTCCTCCCTTTCTCATCCTAGATTTCAACCAACCACATTATCTTTCTTACTGTTTACCTCTCTACCGTTAGGTATACTTCTATGACTACATTTATTGATTCTAAGTGCTATGGGCTCCTAGTTATTTCACAGGGGTTAATTAGCATACTTAGCACACCTACTTAAGCTATCCCATTCTTTCCCCTTTTCCTTCTGAAATTGTTACTTGTTTCATTATTCATGTATGTAGCAGACTAAGGGCTGCTCAAATACAGACTTCTCAATGAAAACTTCTCTGTTCACCCTATTTAAAATTGTAAACCCTGTCCTACCTCCCTCACATTCATATACTACAACCCCCTACAGCCTGATGGGTTTTTCTCCAATAGTACTAATGACCATCTAATATACTTACTGGTTTCTCATCTAGCTTCCTCCAGTTGGAATATTAAGCTCCTCAAGGGCAGGACTTTTTGCCTACTTTGTTCAGCTGCTGTAACACCAGCAACTAGAATGGTATCTGGCACACACTAGATGCTCAGTAAGGCTTGCTGAATGAGCAAGATAAAGTACACTACTAAAAGGATATTAAAAAACTATAAAAGCAATGCTGAGAGAAACTACAGGCCTAAATGAATGGAGAGGTTATACTGTGTTTGTGGATCAAAACACTCAGTAGTAAGATGTCATTTCTTTCTAAATTGATCTATAGAGTCAATATATCACAATGAACCGTAGACTTAAACACAAAAGCTAAAACTATAAAACTTCTGTAAGAAACATGAGAAAAATCTCTAGAGGTAGATAAATATTTCTTTGAAGACAAAAAACCTAAAGCATAAAAGAACTGATATATCGTATTTCATCAAAATGTAAGACTTTTCAAAGACACCATTAAGAAAATAAAGGAAGGCACAGATTGGGAGGGAACTTTCACAATTCTAACATCTGATAAGGACTTCATATCAGAATATATTAGAGAAAAACAATCTTTTAGGTCTCCATAAGGAACCCATTTTTCTAAATGGTCAAAATATTTGAGCAGACACTTCACAAAATATAGGAATGACCAATAAGCACATGAAAACACGCTCAATATCATTAGTCATTAGAAAAATGCTAATTGAGGGACACCTGGGTGGCTCAGTGGTTGAGCATCTGCCTTTGGCTCAGGGCGTGATCCCGAGGTCCCAGGATCAAGTCCCACATCATGTTCCCCACAGGAAGCCTGCTTCTCCTTCTGCCTGTGTCTCTGCCTCCCTCTCTATCTCTCGTGAATAAATAAATAAAATCTTTAAAAGAAAAAGAAAAATGCAAATTGAAACCACAATGAGATATACAATTACACAACCACTAAAATGGCTGAAACTTAAAACAGTGACAATACCAAGTGTTGACAAAAATGTAGCAATGGAAACTCATACATTTCTGAGGAGGATGTAAGTATACAGCCACCTGAGAAAACAGTTTGATGGTATCTTATAAAGCTAAACACGCAACCCAGCAATTCCATTCCTAGATGTCTGCCCAGGTGAAAACCCATGTCCAAAATGTTTAGCAGTTTTGTTCATCAAGGCCAAAAGTTGGAAGCAATTCAAATGTCTACCAACTGACAATTATAAAAAAACTATTTCATATTCCATAAAATGAAATAGTATTCAGCCATAAAAGAAAGAAACTATTGACAAAGAATTATCAAAAGCATTACACTAAATGCAGGCCAGACCCAGAAGACAACATATAGTATGATTCCTTTTATATCACATTTGTAGAAAAGGCAAAACTATATCAATAGAAAACAGATCAGTGGTTGCCAGGGGAGAGAGAATTTTTCAGGATGATAAGAATTTTCTGTATCTTGATTGTGGTGATACGCACAAGAATGCATCTGTGAAAACGTGTATACTTAACGTTGTGAATTTTAACATATATAAATAAAGCTGAGTTTTAAGGAGTAACCTAGGTCAGAAACTAAAATCCAACTACCTTATAATAAAATACTGAACACAAGGGGCAGCCCCGGTGGCGCAGTGGTTTAGTGCCGCCTGCAGCCCGGGCTGTGATTCTGGAGACCCGGGGTGGAGTCCCACGTCAGGCTCCCTGAGTGGAGCCTGCTTCTCCCTCTGCCTGTGTTTCTGCCTACCTGTCTCTCTCTCTCTCGTCTCTCATGAATAAATAAATAAAATCTTAATAAAATAAAATAAAATACTTAACACAAAATAGCTCATGGAAATTAAGTATTCTGTGTAGCTTTAAAAAATAAGTTGTCCACATCCAGGTAAGATAGAATAGCTTACAGCAGGCCTATATTCTTGCTGAGAACAACTAGAAAAGCTAAATAAGTTACAAAAATCCTATTCTTCTAAGGCAGAAGATGTGGAAAGATGGAGAACAAGAGAACCTGGGTATTTCCTGATTATGAGGATGGGCTGGAGGCTGAAAACAAATTTCTGTGCAGAACACTGATGCTAAAGGATAGAGAACTCAAAAGAGCTTTTGGTGTTCACACAAGGGCTGGAGTAACAAAACTGGAAGACTGCAGGGACTTTTAAGATCAAAGCTACTATCTCTGCCAGGACATCAGCTTAATTTTAAAACTATATAGAGTAAAAAGACTAAATAGTTAACTGAAAAACTGAAAAGCAAAGTGAAATTTCCCACCTTTGGCACTGCTAAGAGGACAAAGACCACCAGGCTTTGAAGTGAAAGTCCTGGAAGTCCACACTGTACAAAACAGGCAAATAAGAAGAAAAGTATCATCAAATTACTAAAATAGCAATCCAGCCTCCATATAAATTAAGATGATTGGCTCCCTACTCTACCTGCCTAGGAGAAAAAGTGAACCCTGCCTGACAAAACATACTCAGTAATGTTTACTTTATTTTGTTTTTAATCACAATGTCTGGCATTCAAGAAAAACTTATAAATCAACCAACTTGACCTAACTGACATTTATATAACATCAGCCAGTAACAGCAGGATATATATTCATTTTCAAATGCACATGGAACCTTTACTAAGATAGACTAAATTCTGAGCCATAAAACAAATCTCAATATAACTAAAAGTTCCAAGTCATGTAAAGTATGTCCTCTCGGATCCCTGGGTGGCTCAGTGGTTTAGCACCTGCCTTTGGCCCAGGGCGTGATCCTGGAGACCTGGGATTGAGTCCCACATCGGGCTCCCTGCATGGAGCCTGCTTCTCCCTCTGTCTGTGTCTCTGCCTCTCTCTCTGTGTCTCTCATGAATAAATAAATAAGTAATCTTTTAAAAAAATAAAAAAAATAAAGTATGTCCTCTCATCACAATGAAACTAACTTAAAAACAGAAAGTTTTTAAGTTAAATTCTGGAAAATCCTCAACTATCTAAAAACTAACACACTTCTAAATAATTTATTGGTCAAAGATGACATCAAAAAGCAGATCAGAGACTATTTTGAGCTGAATGAAAATGGAAAAAAATATATATATATATAAAATCTGTAGGCAATATTTAGAGGGAAGTTTATACCACACCTGGGGATGGACAGGGGAGGAATGCAGACAGGAAATCGACGACCTCAGCTTGTACCCAAAGAAACTGGAAACAGAAAACAAACTAAAACTAAAAAACTAAACTTTAACTAAAAAGTTAAAGAAAATAATAAAGTTCAGAACAGAGGTGGGAAATAAACAACAAACCGAGAAAATTGGCTAAACCTAAAGCAGTTTCTTTGAGAACCTTAATAAAATTAATAAATCTCTAGCCAGATTGATCAAGTGAAAAAAAGATACAGATTACCCAAGTCAAAAATGATACTGAATCTCTACAGATTGCAGATTTAACTATAAATCTTAAATAAATTTTAATATATATAAAAATATATATTTAAAATCTTATAAATTTTAAATACAGAACTATAGGTTCTGTATTTAAAAGATAATAAGATTACCAACAAATCCTACAACATAGATGAAATGGACAAGTTCCTTCAGAAACTCAGCATGCATATGAAGAGCTGGAAACATACAACCACACAACCAATAACCAACAGAAAAACAAATCCTATAAGCAGAACAGATGATGCAGATATTGGAATCAACAAACATTTAAATAACTAATCAGTATATTCGAGAGAACTCAAGTATTAGAAATCTATAAAATACAATTAAATTGTTCTAACACTCAAAATTACAATGTAAAATTAAGAATACAATAAATCAGTTTCAACAAAAGAGAAACTAGTTTTACTAATGGAAGAAGGGTCAACAGAAGATACTCAAATGAAACACTGAGAAAAATTTTAAGAGATGTGTGGAACATAATCATTGACTTATATCATGTCTAAATGAGAATCTGAAAAAGGGGGAAGGAAACAGAAGCAATATTTGAAGAGGAATAACAGAATATCCTCAAATTAAAAGACATCAAACTACTAATTCAAATAGCTGAATGAACATAAAGCAAAACACAAAGAAAACCACACCTCAACACATCATAGTCAAAGAGCTAAAATACTAAAAAGAGAAAGTCTTAAAAGTAGTCAAAGAAAAATAAATGATTATCAGCAAGATTATAAGGTAATAATTACCTTCAATAAGACTAGAAGTGGACTTCAATAAAAAGCCAGAAGACATCAAAACATTTTTTAATAAAGAAAAAAAATAACTACCAACTTAGATTTCTATATTCAGTAAAAAAAAAAAAAAAAAAAAAAAATTCAAAAAAGAATGTGAAATTAAGACTATCTCAAAAAAAAAAAAAATCATTGTCTGTAGGTAGATTAGTATTAAACATACTAAAGGAACCTATTCAAACAAAAGGAAAATGATCCCAGAAAGAAGCACACAAAGACAGGAAGAAACCTAGAAAGAGTAAGTATTAACAAAAATTGGCTGTCTAAAATATGGAGTTTAAAATCTGCACAAATAAAATATAGAACAATAATAATACAAAAAGGTTGGAGGAGGAGTTAAAAATTAAACTCGCATTACTGCAGAATGGTAGAAGCAGTCATTTGTACTATAATATTAAGTATACTAGTTATAATCTCTGGAACAACCACTAAAAATATAAGAATATATAACTCACAACCAAATAGTAGGAAAAACAGAATAAAAATGACTTATTAACTCAAAAGAAAGCAAAACAGAGGGATAAAAAGGAATGCAAAGCAGATGATTCAAGAAGTCAAAGTTGATGGTAGTGGCAAACTTAGAAAAAAAAAATTAACTAAATACTCAAAGTAAAAAACTAACACTTGATTAAAATAATGATAATCTGTATTTATTCACAAAGACATCCAGTACACATGAAAAAAAAAAAAGCTTACAGAACTACAAATATTCCACTTACTATAAAATTGCAACACACACACACACAAATGCCTCAGAAGATACTGGGAGAAAAGTTTTTAATTGGGCTCATCCCTGAGATTTTAGGTGGTTTTTTTCATCATAGATTTTCTTTGTGATTTTTGGCACCTTAATTCTTTTCTAAGGAACAAGACTCATTTTTACAAAAATCACAACAATTTTCAAAAGAAAAATTAGTTTACAAATTTTAATGATCAGCTCCAACAAGATTATAGACCTACAGAAAAAGAATGATCAAGTCTAAAAAGAAGTTAATATAAACTTACTTCACGCAATAAAAGTCTAATCTTGAAACTAAGAAATCTTTATAATTATAAATACATTATTATGTTATCACCATTTCTGATGGAGACAAAAATTATCAGGTAAGAGTTGGAAACAGATTTTCCCACTAATGCTTTGGTCACTTCACTTCTTGCTTCTAATAAAAAATCTTTGATCTTTCCATTGTATTATAAAGTTGTAAAACAAAATTTAAGTACTAACATTTTTCATTTTAATCTGTGGGTTTCCTAAATAACTTTTTCTAATATTACCTCAACTAAAATCTAAGTTTCAACACAGAAGAAAACCAGTTACCAGTTTTCATGAATCAAAACTTGACAAAGGACTTCAAAGAAATAGACAATACCATGCATCTTGGAAATATGTTCTAGTAACTTTATTATTCTAAGTCACATAAAAAGAGAAGCACTCCAAACTCTACATAAAAACTAAACTCTAAGGGCAGCCTGGGTGGCTCAGCAGTTTAGCGCCGCCTTCAGCCCAGGGTGTGTTCCTGGAGACCTGGGATCGAGTCCCTTGTCAGGCTCCCTGCAAGGAGCCTGCTTCTCCCCCTGCCTCTCTTCCTGTGTCTCTCATGAATAAATAAAATCTTTAAAAAAACAAAACAAAAAACTAAACTCTAAGCAACTTCTTTAAATATATTTAAATTGGGGGGGGGGGGGGAGTAAGAGCCCTGTCTGGTATACACTTTGAAAATAACAAAACCGGAATAACCACTAACATTTATTGACCACTTAACTATGTAATATAATGCTCTTTGTTCTAAGTAATTTCCATGTGTTGTCTCATTTAATCTTCAAATCATATTATAAACTAGTATTATCTTCCTTTTATAAATGAGAAATTGAGGTAACATTTGTCCAAGGTCCTACAGCCATCTAGCAGTAAAGCCAGGATCTGAATGCCCCAAGCAGGCTAGCTCTGGAACCTTGCTCTCGTGATCACCACACCACGCTATCAATGTAAGTCATTAAGGCCTTGTTAAAGTAGTGCTGTCTTTGTCATTAAGTTTCAGGCAATAAACAAGCTTTACTTAGAATAAAACCAGATATTTTAATTATCTGGTCACATCACTGAGAAAATAAAACTAAAAACTTCTACTTTCATGCTAGAGAAAAAAGTAAAAAGGAGTCACTATCAAAAGTATATTCATTAAACCTGAGAAACTTCCAAAAATAGACAAGAGAAGACATACTAAAAATTACCGTATTGAACTTTAAGTAGGAGCTCACCTATTTTCTCTTAAAAGTAATTTAACTTAGTTTATCCCCCCAACTTAAACTGGAAGATACAGATATACCTAGGAGTAGAATAAAATGTCACAGAAATCCTATACAAAGCTAATGTCAATTTGGGGGTGATGAAGGATTCTTTCTTGGTATTTAGATTTTCCTTTTAAGGAAGTGTTTTGGAGCAATCAAAAAAACCTCTCTGTTGAACTTCATTTTAATGTGTACAGACTACTTCCCCACCCTACTTAGAAAGCCTGTTCTAGAATACTGTTATTCAAAAGATTTACGCTCATAAAATGCAAAGTTAGATTAATACAATTCAAAGTAAAACATACTTTAGGAATAAAATAACATTATAAAAATCTTGGGTTCACTTTATTATGGATCATTATTAGATAATTTATTATATACTTATGGTATATTTTTTCAACACAAAGCACAAAAGCTCAGTTTAATCTGGGTAGTAATACAAATTCAATATTAGTCTATTTAAATTCTAATTCAAAAGTGACACTATTATTTTAAAAATTGGTAACTTAAATGTCCAACTGAAAAAGATCAGTTAGTAAATGATCACACAAAAAGATAAGAGTAGTCTACAACCATTAAAAATAATGTTGTAGAAAAATACTGACATTAAGATGTTCAGGATTTATTGGTAAGTGAATAGAATAATTTGCACTACGGTAGGTGCATTATGAGCCCATTTTGTAAACATCATTAAGCCTCTACTAAGTACACATATATTTATATAATGGCTAAACAAAATGCTGGAAGATATTCCAGAAGGTTAATAATGGCACTTCTTTGTGGTGGGATTTCCAATAATACATTAAAAATTTAACTCATGCTTTTTTGTGTTTCCCAAATTTTCTATGTTAGGGATGTGCTATTTTTATAACTGGGAGAAAGAGATTAAGAAAGAGACAAAGGCATTATTTACATTAAAGTCATATTTTAATGCAAATAACAAATTCTTAACTAGGGACATGGTTTAGTCTTTACTAGTAAAACCCCCATCTGTGATTTGTTTTGTTTTGTCTTTAAATACAAAACCACTTAACATGAACTAACCTGTATTTTTGTTTTCCACTATTCTAGGTGAGAATTAAAAATTAAAGTACCTGATTAAATGTGAACTCTGAAAAAGTGGGAATTTCTGTATTACTATTTGACCTCATAAATGTAGAAATTAAAATGTTTCTGAAAAATAAAGGTAAGTCACATCCTAAGCAGTATACCACAGGTCAAAAGCAATTCATAAAGATTTTTTTTACGGGCAGCCCAGTGGCTCAGCGGTTTAGCACTGCCTTCTGCCCAGGGTGTGATCCTGGAGTCCCAGGGTCGAGTCCCACATTGGGCTCCCTGCATGGAGCCTGCTTCTCCCTCTGCCTCTCTCTCTGTGTATTTTTTATGAATAAATAATTAAATAAAATAAAAATTTTTTACAAGTGATTTCTGTTGACTTAGTCTAAGACTTAAAATAGCAGAATTACATCTCTGTGAAATACACACCTAAAACACATTAATAAAAAAAGACAACACTATACTTATGAGGATGGGTTTAGGTAATTTAAAATTTGCATAACCAAAAACATGGAGAAAAACAGGAATCTCTTATCCATCTAATTCATAGAAGTTACACTAACAGAGCTGTACACTATCCATCTAATTCACAGAAGTTACACTAACAGACTGACAAACGGTTGAAAAGCAACCTATAAATATAAATGCCATTACAGTAATTATAGTCAATTAGTAAGAAATAAATCACTCTGACGCTTTATTCTAAAATAGAATTCATACAACTTCATCTAGCATGTTAGACTTGATAAAAGGGAAAATGCAATCTTTACTGGTACAATGCCTATAAGAAAAAATTTATGCATCTGCAAAGAATTGGACGGAAACACACAAAACAATAAAAGGTAATTTTGGTGTAATATAGAGCTTCAATTTTTCACAATGTTGTTTGCTTTCATTGTTTTCATTGTTTAAGATATTTGCAGCCAACATGTATTTTAATTGACACAGCACAAGAAGTAAAACTGTGGGGGAAGAATACATTAAATATGTGCTTTCAGGAAAGGAAAAAAGAAACAATTTAGTTTTAATACTGACACTGCCTGACATATCAGATGGTAGATAACAACTGACAGAATTAAATTTCTTAATATTCCTAACAATCCTGAAACCTAATGTAGGCTGTATCATAATTATCAAACTAAACATCAAATGGCTCTTTCCTGTGTACTACTATAAAAAAAAAAAAAGCAAGTATCAATTAGTCTTATAAACGTCTGCTATAACAATGCAACTAAACTCCTTACTTCCTTATTCATTGAAGGCTAAGACTGGAGCTTTCTTTTTTTAGACTGGAGCTTTCTAAGTTTGCTCTATCCTTTCTTAACTATTTAAAAGGTTGAATATAAATTATTTCTCCAAACCCCATCCTGTAAAAATAAAAGGCTGGAAAGAGCCTCATCCTTATATAAACCTTACGTATATTTTTCTTCTGGAATTGATCATTTCCTATCTTGTGTAATAATCATTACACATGTGCTCTTTTAATTACACTTGGTTTCAAACCCATAGAAGGCAGGGTCGATGGTACTTCATCTGTGTATCTCACATAGCTGAGTAAAGATTTAGTTTTGGTTAATCCTCTTAACTTTCTGCACTCTTTCACCTGAAAAGAATTATTAGAAAAGTAGTATTCTCTTGCAGGGTGAGATAGGAGGTGGGTGGAGGTGTGCATATTCACTGTCAGGAGACATGTCTGCTGTCAGGCTAAGTACAAGTCAGACCAAAAAGCCTCTTCTCCTCCTTTCCCCTTCACAGGCTAGATTTCATTCAAGAATGAATGTCTCTTAGTTAAGAGTCTGCCTACATTCACTTCAGAAGACCCAAAGAAACTCATCATGTAATCTAAGGAGTTCCTAGTGGTCTGCAAGAACAGGAGAAAAAGTTTAACCTGTGAACTACTGACCAGGTCAAAGCCCAAAGAAAACCCTAGAATCCAAGGAATCCAACTCTTTCAGCTGAATCCAACCTACACCAGATAAAGCTCACACCAGTATGATCTAACTGCAAGCTGTAAATGCACTCCAAGCCGACTGGCCCCTCACAAGTGAAAAGAGTATGTTCTAAGGAGTAAACCATATGACCATATGTTATAAACTTTCTGAAATACTCCAAGTTGTCTCCCTGCCCTGTTGGTAGTAAAAGAGCCCACAGCAGAGGCAAATGGACAAAAGAGATAATTCAATTTTCGGTATGAAAAAGTCATGTTTATAAACACACAGAAGATCTAGGTGGTTATACAACAGTGTTAACAGCAGTTATCTCTGGGGAGGGATGTGAAATAAAAGTCTAGGTATGCAAAGGAAGTTTTCACTTAGATAATAAATTGTGTTGTTTTCATCTTTCATCAGCATCAATTTACTTCTATAATTTTAAAAATAATATTAAGTAAAATTCTGAAATATGATTCTATTTTTAAAATGGATTAATAAACCCACATGGTTTCAAATGAAAAATAAATGCCATTTTGCAGAAGCTTGGCTACTACAGACCTACAGATCAAACAGAAATAATGCAATTATCCTATCCTGCAAAATGAAAAGGAATACTGGTAACAAAAATGCCCAAAGCAATTGTCACCCACTACTCAAGGTTCACTACTTTGATTATACAGTATTTGCCACCAGAGGGAGTTTCAGTACCCTCCCCTCAAAATTATATCCACTCTAACAAAGCCCTTTTTCAATTTTAACCTAATTATAAAGGTTAGGCTGGCAAAGCTTTAAAAAAAAAAAAAAAAAAAAAACCCACACAATTTTTACAGCAATCCATAAATCAAAAAAGTCTTTTACATTATTGCACCAATAGAAATACACTGCATCTCAACTTTAATTTTTCATAAGAACTATCTTCACAAATTTTCATTGAGGTTCATATGTGATTTCCTTAAGAGAAAAGAGTTTCCCAGTCTGAAAAGCAAACTACTAGACAATCAGGTCTATTATCATTGTAATGGAGTGTTCATATTCTCCAATTATCACAACTCTGTGGTTAAGAAAAATAAAATTTCATATGACTATGACTCCTGAAAAAAGAGGAAGGGGACACAAAACCATCCTTTGAAAACTGCGTAATCCAGCCATAATGCCCCATGTAAACAATGCCGTTATATATCTAAGCAAGGCAAAATACAACTAAGCGTCTGCAGGAGTTAGTCTGTGACATTTAGCATCTTAAAAATTAAAGGAGAAAGAGCCAAGCTTATTCTAAACTTTCAATATCATTTTTCTAAAAAACAGTAAGAGAAATCATACTGAAAATGGCCCAAATCAACACAAGTAATGGAACAGAGACAGGCAAACAGACAAAACCCACAGAGCAAGTCATTTTGAAGAGGATTTTTGTTTAACCTAGTTTATGAATCTGTAACATCATCACAAAAATTTTTGAATACCAAGACACATGCAGTATACATCTCACTTCCCACCCCCCTTCATCGACACTACAGTTTCTCCCTCTCTCCCACTGGTACTACTTCCCCAGTATCCTCCCAGAGTTTATGATTGAAGAACAAACGCAAGTTCATATTCTTATTCCTCCCCCACATCTTTACACATAAAGTAGCACATTATTCACACTGTCCTACACCTTGTTGGGGTTGCTTTTTTTTCCCCCCACTTTATAACATATTTTGGAGAGCTCTCCATGCCAGTGCACAAAAAGCTTCCTCATTTTTCTTCTCGTGGCTGATCGAGACTAGCTCCACCACAACATTCATCTGCCTTCTCCTGCCTAACCTTTAATGACATCTTGTCCTTCCAACTACATAACTACCTGAGTTAGTTTCCTTTCCCTCTCTTGCCCACCCCCCCATAAGATCTTAAAAAACAAACCAGATTTGAGGTGTCCCAAGGAATGACTTTCAAGAAAACAACTCATTAGCTAAGTTTTATCCTTTTCGGGACGTTTGTTTTGTGAAGCAGGTGAAGAAGGCGCAAAACACAAAACAAATAAAAAAACAAAAACAAAAAACCAGATTTGAGGTGTCCCAAGGGATGACTTTCAAGAAAACAACTCATTAGCTAAGTTTTATCCTTTTCGGGACGTTTGTTTTGTGAAGCAGGTGAAGAAGGCGCAAAACACAAAACAAATAAAAAAACAAAAACAAAAAACCAGATTTGAGGTGTCCCAAGGGATGACTTTCAAGAAAACAACTCATTAGCTAAGTTTTATCCTTTTAGGGACGTTTGTTTTGTGAAGCAGGTGAAGAAGGCGCAAAACACAAAACCAAACAAACAAAACAAAAAACCCCACAACTCTCTTACTACAAAAACAAAAGCCACCAGTTAGAATGCAGTAAGTGAAGTTACCTTTAGTTTGATTTGGGGGATCAGCGTAATAGTCATATCACCAATGACTGCAAAACTTTCTTCTTGTGCTCTGCCTTCGCTGTAAAAGAAAACATCGGATTTTTTTTTGATTTTTTTTTTTTTTTTAAAGGCTGGTAAGCCCTAAAGTCCTCCTCCTGCGTGGCATCCCCAGAGCAAGGCAACGACCACCTGACCCGAGCTGTCTGATGCGCCAGGTCAGAGGCGGCGGCGTGGATGTTTCGGGAGCCCGGCGTCACCAACAGGACCTCTACCCGCCGCGAAAACACTCAGGAGCGTCCCCCGCTCTGCGGCGCTACGTGCAGGAAGGACCCCCCGGGGGCCGGAGCGCCGGGACCGGGCGGAGAGGCCCGGGCGCCCCGCCGCAGCGGGCACGGCGGGGACGGCGGGCACAGCGGGGCGCCCCGCCGCCCGCAGCCCCGGAACCCCGACCCCTAACGGAACCAGCCCCCGGGCGGCGGCCGCCCGCTCCGACCGCGGGCCGGGCGCCGGGAGGGCGGGGGTTCCCCGAGGAGCTGGCCGCCCCGCCGCCCCATTGGGCGCCGCTCCAAACGTGCCCGAGTTGTGACAGGAATAAAGTGGGTCACAAGGCCTAGCGGGTCCCCGGCGAAAGCCCTCCCGGCCCCGCGCCTGCGGCTTTCCCGGCCGCGCCGCCGCGGGAACCGGCCCCAGCGCCGCCGCGCGCTCCGGGCCCCCGCCCCCGGCCCCGGCCCCCGCCCCCGGCCCGCCGCGCGCCCCGGCCCCAGCCCCGGCCCCGGCCCCGGCCCCAGCCCCGGCCCCGCCGCCGCCCCGCAGGTAACCCCAGCGGCCCCGGAGGGCCCCGCAACCCGAGCGCGGCTCCACCCCAACTCCCGGGAAAGGGCACAGCAGGGCCACCGGCAGGGAACTTGGGCTCCGGCTCCCGCCCGGCCCTGCCCGGGCCGCCGCCCCCCGGCGCCCCCCGCCCCCCGCCCTCCCTTCCCCGCGCCCTCACCGTGTGGCTGGCGGCGGCCCCGGCCCCTTCCCTCCCCCACCCCGACTCCGGCTGCGGCCACTCGGAGCCGCGACCCCGGCGGCGTCCGGGCGACCCCGCGGCGGCCGGCACACGCAGCACCTGGGCCCGCGGGCGGCGCTCCCCTCCCTCCCCACCCCCGCCCACCTACCTCCAAAAAAATGCACCGCTACGGCGCCCGCTCCTCCCCCTCCCTTCCCTTCCCCTCCTCCACCGGCCCCGGGAGCGCGCATGCGCCGGCGAGGCGGGCGGCCGGCCGACGGGAGCCCCGGGCCCACCCGGCGGGGCGCCACTCACCGGGAGCGCGCACGCGTCGGCGGCCAGATTTCCTCCGCGCTCTCGCCCGCGGGGTTTCCTCTCGGAGCCGGCAGCCGCGAGCGCGGCCCGTGATTGCGCTCCCTGGCGGCGCATGCGTCGTCCGCGGCCCCCGCGGGCTCCGGCGGCCGCCGCTCGCCGCTCGCCCCTCCCCTCACTCTCCCTTTCCCCGGCGCAGCTCGGCGCGCATGCGACTTGGCCCGTTAGGCGGCGCGGGGCCGCGGAGCCGCGGAGGGGATCCCGGGCGCCCTCGGGCCGTGCGTCTGCGCCGTCGGCGGAGGGAAACCGGGAGCTCCCCGGCGCCCACTTCCTCGCGCTCAGTACTGGAAAGCCGGGGGGGCGGGGCGGGGCGGGGCCGGGCGGAGGGGGAGGCGGGCGGGGGGCGGCCTTGGGTCCCGGCGGCTTGGCCTGCGGGGAGCGCGGCGGCGGCGGGAGGGCGTCTCGTAGCCAGCGCACCAGGGGAGATTTTATTTTTTTCCCCCGGGTGTTGGCTGGCGGGGGGCTTCCCCCCCCCCTCATTCCCCGGCGGCATCCCCCTTGTTTGCTCTCTCGGGGCGGGGAGAGCTGGTTGGCGAAGGTGGATGCGCATCCCGGGCGCGGCGCGGGTCGCCCCACGGGTGCGCGGGCCTGCGGACAGCGGATGTGGCCCCGGGGCCGGGGCGCGGGGTGGCGGGGGGTCGGGGGGTCGGGAGGTCAGCGTGTGTCCCCCGGGGCTCCGCGCCTGGTGGTGGAGGCCTGGTGACCGCCCGGCGAAGGGTAGGGGAGGAAGCATGGGCGGACGCCAGGGACCAGATTTGCAAGGCTTCCCTTTCTAGAAAAACGTGAGAATACTTCCTACCTACCTTAGGGGAAATTACTTCCCTTGATGCTTAAACACACACTCGGTCCACGTGGGAAAGCACGTCTCGGTAGCTGTAGATGATTGGAAAAGACGTCTGCGCAGTCCTCGTTTCTAGCCGTTCTCATGTTTTAAGTGAACGTCCTTTGGATTTGGCATAGAAGCCACTTTTCTTGTTTCAGAAAAAAAGTACACAACCCTTTCAGCTATAAACTGCGCCTTTCAAGGTGACATTCACCCCAGTAAGCATTTGAAATTCTCGCTGTATGCCCAGAGGAGAAAACATCGTAATTAAGGAACTTAGCCCTCATCCCTCATCTGAGCATTTTTCTTGTCAAGAGTGGGAAAAGAAGGATTTATTGACCTACTCCATTATATAGCAGAAGGGAATTTTAGTAGATATTTTCGTCTGTTCAGCGTTCATTCCCTAATTCTGATCATTTCTTTTGGGGAACTATTCACTCAGTCCGCGGGGCTGGGGTAGGTAGGACTCCACAGGGACAGCATATTTGAGTTAATCCTCTGCCTTAGGCTGGGGTTACCAGGAAGGGTGCTCTCTGCCAATGGACTTAAATCTGGGAAAATGAAGGCCTGAAGCCATCCTTCCACTTAGGGATTATTCTGAGAAAGAAGACAACATGGAAAAAAAGCAGATCGAAAGATGGAGATGCGGCCTGGAAATACGTTTGATGCCCAGAATTCAATGTGGACTAAATAACTGGAAATTTCAGTTAAATTAGTTCTTTCATATTTGTGTTTTATTGCTTAAACTAGTGAGAAGTTTTCTGTCACTTGCTGTCCTGAATCCTAAGGGATGCTGGTAGCAGGAGAGGAAGCAAAGTTAATACCAGTAAGGTAGGTTGCAGCCAAACCAGAGGGTTTGAGTGCTTCACCTTATGACACGGATGTTTATAATCTTTTCTAGAGAAAGTGATCCTCCTCAGTTCTACATCATCTAGAGTTCATATCTTCAAAAATACCTTTGCCCCTTTTAATGGTTCCATTGTCCTCTTAGTTGCTACTATCAACTCATGTTCATCTTTGACTCCTTCCTCTCTCTTTCTGTATTTAATCATTTACCAAGACCTGTTGATAATCCTCTGTTTTTCTGCTCAGCCACTTCTTGAACATTTCCCACAATTCAGTTCACATTTTATCTGTTCTAAGAAAGCTATCAGATGTTTCTTTTTTTTTTAATTTTTTTTATTTTTATTTATTTATGATAGTCACAGAGAGAAAGAGAGAGGCAGAGACACAGGCAGAAGGAGAAGCAGGCTCCATGCACCGGGAGCCCGACATGGGATTCGATCCAGGGTCTCCAGGATCGCGCCCTGGGCCAAAGGCAGGCGCTAAACCGTTGTGCCACCCAGGGATCCCCCTATCAGATGTTTCTAATAACTCTTCCAACTTCCCAATTCTTTTCCCTAAAACATTTTGCCTCATAGTTTCACAGATTTAGGGCTCCAGCCTAAACACAATTTATATATATGATTTAAATATTCTGTTAATTCCTCCTCATACACTATACTGTTTTATTTCCAACTGATTCCCCTAGTTGATATCTTGATAGAGACAATACAGCTGAGTTAAGTGTACAAAGTCAGAAACTAAACTGCCTGTTTAAAATCCCACCACTTAATATCTGCATGACTTTGAGCAAGTTATTTCCCTGTTCTTCAGTTTTCTCATCTATAAAATGAGGATAATAGAAAACCTGTCTCGTGGGATAATTGAGATATAGAGATACAGATCTATATAGATATATAGTTGTAGTTACGTATGTGTGTGTGTAATAATACCTGGTACATAAGAGATCTCTCTTGACTAGTATTTTTTTTTAAGTAGGTTCCACACCCAATATGGGGCTCCAACTTATGACTCTGAGATCGAGTCACATGCTCCAACCACTCAGCCAGCCAGGCACCCCTAAGTGTTGGTTATTATTAATGATATCTCCTTTTGTGTAATACTTAACGTCTCTTGCTCAAATTCTTCCCTTAGTTCTTGGGTCCCATCAGTTACAAAGTCCTGTCTGTCCTTTCATAATACCTCTCTCATCCAGCCATTCATTGGCATTACTAGTTTCACTACTATAGTTTAAAGTGAATTGGAACATAGGAAATCTAAGATATGTGTAATAGGGAATATAAGGACAGTTTGTGGGGATTTTTTGTTATTAGAAATCTCCATGGTTTAGCTAATTACTAATACTGTTTCTAGAACCTTTAAAATAGAGGGAAGTACAATAATATGAGTGGTATTACGGACTTTGGAGTCAAAGGTCTGGGCTTAAATCCTGAGTAATACTAAACTAAGAGATGCTGAACAAGTTAATTTTCCGAGCTTCAGAGCACTTATCTGTAAAGATAGAGGAATCTCAGAATTAGGATGATCAAATGTAACTTATAAAGTGCTACATAAAGGTTGAGTAGTAAGGATGGTGGTTTTAGATGTTTACAATTTGTTGTTGGGCCCCTAGGAATGGTTGAAACAACTTCAAAATTTGTACTCCAGCCTACACCTCTCCTTTGGGCTCCATACACATATGTCCAATTGTCTCCTCTTGGGTATCTCAAATGCCCTTTCAATCTATTCTTTAAAGAGCAGCATGAATATTCTTTTGGAAATATGAATGAAATCATGTTCCTACTTGAAAACCTTTGCTTCCCATTTCATGCAAATTCCTAATCACAATCATTATCCCCTGTTTGATCTAGCCCTTGCTACCTCTCCCACCTCATGTTCTCCATTTTCTCCTTTTCCCATAACACTCCCACATAGAAACTTGCCTCAGTTCCTTGCTAATCTATCTCTGTTCTCTGGCTTTGGCACATACCAAAGGTGTCCTTCCTGGATCACCCTCCTACCTTTTCTCATGGCTGTCTCCTCAGTCCTCATGTCTCAAAATTCTACCTACCTCATTTTTAAGTAAAGGTTTCTCCTACCTCTCAGCTACATCCCCACCCCCTGGGACTCACGGTTACTATTTTGCCCACTGTTTCCTCCATAATACCACGTTTAAGTTACATGTATATTTGTTTGATATTTGTTTTCTTATTTATTAACTAACATCCTCACCAGCATGTGGTAAACTCCAAGAGGCAAGAACTATGTTTTGTCCACCACTGAATTTGCAGTATGTGTTTCAGTGCCTGAGGTGAATGAATGAATGGATGAATGAATACATGAGATAAAAGGTAAAACATGCTAAAAAGAAGATTTTTAGGATTATCTTTATATCCTAGATGATGAATGCAGGCAGCAGATTATAATCCTGTCAAGCATTAGCCTTAGTAGTGTGTTTTAAAGTACAAAAGGGAGACAACCTGAAATCAAATAGTGAAATATGATCACTCTTAATAACCAAGAATGTAGAGGAAAAGTTAAAGAATGCACTGAAGATGTATTTAAGGGGTTTGATACCAAGTGCTGCTCAATCACCTAAGGATCTCATTAAAACAAAAATTCCAATTCAGTTAGTCTGGGATGGGTCTTGAGATTCTGATTTCTAACTAGCCTCTGGGAGTGCTGCAAATTCCAGGACTACGCTTTGACAAATAAGGCACTGTCAAGCAGGGAAGGGAATTGCATGGTTGGCAGCAAGGAATAGAGAAAAATATTAGGTTGAGATATATGAAATCATCCCTTTTTTGTAGGTCAAAAACAATTGAATATTGGCAACTTCAAAAAAAAGAATTTTAAACTTATATCCCATTAAATAAAAATCACTCAATAAAACAGAAAACAAATATTAATTTCTCAGCATTCTGACAAGTATTTATACCCTACTCTCACTATAAGTGAGAATGTATAAATGAAATAGCATATGGAAGTAGAACTGACCTGCAATGGCAGGCACAAACTTGCCAGAATAATGTGTATTGGGGGGAAGTCCGCATGGACACGTAATTTGAAAAAGACCAACTGGAATCACAACCAGCCTAATTATGATATGCTATAATTTTGTGATTTTTATAAATATTAGTCTTCGTTAACTGTTCTTGTGAATAAAAACTTACTGCCACCTGGTGGATCTGAGTTAAGAGTTAGAAGGGAAATACATATCTTTTCATTCAGGTAGCTTAAATACTATTAATACTTCCTCTGTTAATTTTAACTTGAAAAATAGACAAATATGTATTTACTTTAAAAAAAGATTACACTTGGAACTTTTTGCATTTGGTTTTAACTGGAGATGCAATAATGTTACTTATGTACATTACATGGTATTAAAGTTATATTTTAACTTTATAATATGGCTTTTCATTTCCACAACTTTTATTGTAGCTAGAAACATGTCCATCCATTTGTTAAAGAGAATTTCAGGAGTTGAACCGGTATAGATTATTATTTCTCTTATGTATGCATAATGCTATTTAAAAAAAATCTGTGCAACTCGATTTTCCATCCTTTCATCCCAAGATGTAGGTTTTCTTTCTTTTTTTTTTTTTTTTTAAGATGTAGGTTTTCAAAAGCCCTTAGCCATCTCAGAAGAAAGACATCTTCCTAATCCTTTGCCAAGTTAGATCATTTGATTTTTACCTTACCTGTTACCATATTCAAATCTGTATTTAACCTGCCTCCCACTTCCTCGTTGTCCAAAGCCTCTGATTCCTATTCCCCCATCCAACCCCCGACAAGAACAGCAGTCTTTTCTTGACTCCACGTCAAATGTCTCAATTCTCGCCAATTTACTGTTGTAATTTAATCATTTAAACTTAGTATGGATTCTCACAAATCAGTGAATATCCACAATCCGAATGATAATGAGTCATCATGTATATACAAACAAAGTAGAAGAATAAAACCTGTTACTGAACTATTTCATGCTGGATTTACCATCTTTAAGAGTGCTGCTCATTACTAAGCTAAGATAAAACAGCCTGTGGGTCTTCTGCAGTGTCCTAATATTGTATACTTTTTCATGATGATGTCTTCTGTGATTAGTATTAAAACATGGGGAAGCCTTATAATATATTTGTCTCACTTCTCCTAATTTCGAAACTTTACATGTCATACACTTCTGATTCTATAGTCATCAGTGAGAGTACTTAGTAATTTTCTGCTTTATAACAAAACTATTAAAAACAATGAGTACAGATGTTTCCTATGTACTTTTCAGAATCCTTAAATTGCGTTTTTCTAATGAGTGGTTAATCTTTTTTGTAACAAGAGATTAAAAAAAAAAAAGCATGGTCATAAATTTAAGTATTTTCACTCAAGGCCCCTAAATAATAGGGGCCTTGAGTGAAATAAAAAATAATAAAAAATAATAATTTAAAAAAAAATCTATCGATATAGGGGTGGCTCAGTCAGTAGAGCATGTGACTCAATCTCAGGATCATGAGTTCAAACCCCATGTTGGGTGTAGAGCCTACTTAAAAAATAATGATAATAAAAATATCTATTGATGTAACTGAAGTGAAATTTCATGGTCATCTTTCATTATTTTCATTCATAGGCCTCTTTGGGAGTAAGCAACACAGAGGACTTGTAATATTTTGTGCTTTTATCCAACATGAGTCAAAAAAGGATAAACCACAGAAAAATATTAAGGGCTCAATACAAATTCTGGCTTTGTTGGAGGCAATAAATATTCTGAAATACCTGAAAGTTTTTGAAATGATGTATAACTATACTTCTAATATAAAAACGAAAATCTAAAAATTTTCTGATCTCTGATTATTAT
The DNA here is from genome assembly GCF_003254725.2 of Canis lupus dingo. Taxonomy (NCBI): domain Eukaryota; kingdom Metazoa; phylum Chordata; class Mammalia; order Carnivora; family Canidae; genus Canis; species Canis lupus. The sequence continues at coordinate 48,240,859 of NC_064255.1, forward strand.
AAAGAATGACAAAACATTCAGTATATAAATACTTTGAAGCTATTTATTAAATATTTCTATTTGGTATCATCATTATCACTGTTTGAACTATTAGTGTCATCATAAATAGAAGTGTTTCTAATTGAAGATACCATCACATCTACAATGCTTTTTTTGGGGTTTTCTTCTAAATCAGTCTGTATTGCTCCAACTTCTGCTAGTTTCCACTCAAGTTCTGCAATACAAAATACACATTGGATACAGCAAAGTTATACTTAAAGGGAGAAATTATGGCTAAAATGTTTATTTTAAATTGACTGAAAATAAGTGTCTTAAAAGTTCAAATGAAGCAGCTAGAAAAAAAATAAAGTAAATCCAGGAAAAGCTGAAAGAGAAATATAATGAAGAAAAGATTTAGCAAAAGTAGGAAAACAAAATCAGTTTAGGTGACCAATAAAATCAAAAGGTTGTTCTTTGAAGAAACTAATAGATATACCTCAGGCAAAAAAGATCACAAAAGGAAAAAATTAAAAAAAAATCACAAAAGGAAAGAAATCAATTCATATAAACAACTTAAATGGAGCATAGCCAAGGTAGATTCTAATATGGCTATGAGACTATGAAAAACTTATGCTGAGACATTTGAAAACTTTAATGGGAAAATTTTAACAAACATATAAATCACCAAAATATACCCGAGGGAGAAACCAAAAGAATTGAACTGATAATCAAAATTCCAATTGAACTGATAACGAAATATTCCAATCCCTACAAATTCATCATTTTGTTAAATTTATTCCTAAGTGTAGTATAGATGAACAGAACATTTATGAGGCAAATTACAAAACACACGTTTGAGGAAAATTATAAAATATGTTACAAAATGTAATCTATAGGGATGCCTGGGTGGCTTAGAGGTTGGGTGTCTGCCTTCAACTCAGGGTGTGATCCGGGAATCCTGGATCGAGGCCTACATGGGGTTCCCTGCATGGAGCCTGCTTCTCCCTCTGCCCATGTCTCTGCTCTCTGTGTGTCTCTCATGAAGAAACAAATAACATCTTTTAAAAAAATGTAATCTATACATCTATGAGGAAAATCACAAAATACATAAAAGACCAAGTTAAATGATGAGATACAGCTCATTCATGGATAGGAACATCCACTGTTATTGCATATCAAGTCTCCAACAATTCCTCTATAAAAATGACTAATAACTGGATTTTTCATATAAGTCGACTAATTCCAACATTTATGTGAAATGTTGGAAAAGATTTGCCCTACTGAAGACTACTAGCTTGTTATAAAGCTATAGGAATAAACATTGATTCAGGGATAGACAATAGAAATTTCAAAAATAAATTGAAGCAGTTTTGGAACCATGAAAAATGACATTAGGAAACATTAAAAATCAGTGGGGAAAATACCTCACATACATTAGGATTGTTACTACAACACACACGCATATATACACAGAAAACAAATATTGATGAGGATGTGGAGAAATTGGAATTCCTGTGCACTGTTGATGGAAGCATAAAATGGGGCAGCTACTATGCAAAACAGAATGCTGTCTCTCAAAAACTTAAAATAGAATTACTATATGATCCAGCAATTCTACTTCCAAATATATGCCCAAAAGAATTGAAAACTGGGACTAGAACAGATTATTTGTACATCTATGTTCATAGCATCATGATTCACAAAAGCCAAAAGGTAGAAGCAACCCAAGTGTCCATGGACAGATGAATGGATACACAAAATATGGCCTAAACATAAAAAGGAATATTATTCAGCCTTAAAAAGGAAGGAGATTCCGACAAATGCCATAAAATGAATGAACCTTGAGGACATTATGCCAAATGAAATAAGCCAGTCACAAAAGGACAAATACTGTATGATTCATTCATATGAGATATTGAAAGTAGTCAATTCATGGAGTCAGAAAGTAGAATGGTAGTTACCAAGACCGGAGGAGGAGAAGGGAATAGGGAGCTATTGTTCAGTAGATATAGAGTGCAGTTATGTAAGATGAAAGAGTTCTAGAGATGGATAGTGATGATGGCTGCACAACAGTGTGAATTTACTTAATGCTGCTGAACTGTATACTTAAAAATGGCCAAATAAGTCCTGAGTATGTAATGTACAGCATGTTAACTATGGTTAATAATACTGTATTATATATTTTTAAATGATTAAGATGGTAAATTTCATGTTATGTGTATTTTACAACAATTTAAAAAATTGTTTATACCAAAAATACCCAAAAAACCCACAAAAAACATGGACCAGATAACACAATATTCATGATCATGATTGCCTGCTGAGAGATAGGAAGGGGAATGGGACTAGGAAGAAAATATAGGTAACTTTAACTATATCTGTAATGTTTATTTGAACAACAAACAAATAGCTCAAGCAAACATGAAGAAATGTTCACATTTGTTATTTTCGACAGTAATCGATTACATAAATGTTTGCTATATTATTATTTGTACTCTTGCGTATTAATTTGTTTAATTAAAAGGATGAGGCTCAATGGCTTTAACATGGTGTGAGAAAAAGATTTTAATAATATAGATTAAAGCAGTTCCAAGAAATGACTAGATATGGCCTTGGAAGGAGGTCAGGAAATAAAAATTACTAAAGAAATTAAAATTATAAAGTGCTGTGCTACATACTGTGAAAAAGAAAATAAAGGGAATTAATTAACTGATAAAATCAGATAGTATGTGGATAAGTGAAAAATAAATTTTATAGAGAAAATATGCTACAGAAATTTAGGAGAGAAGAGGAAGATTATGAATTGGTCCAAAGTCACGTAATTAGAGAAATGGAAACCTAGGAGAACCACAAAGGAACAGGATATGGAGGAACAATAAAGAATGGTAGGGTATTTAGGGTCCAGGGCATGAGTATGAGACCAAGAATAAAGGCACAAATGAGTAAGATGTCTCTGCAGTAATACAGTTGGATCGGTAGGCTGAAATTCTTAAGCAGAAGATTCTGTATTTTTAACTTATTTGACCACAAGGAACCTTTAAGGATTTAAGCAAGTAGATGTTGTAAGAAGCATATTACTATAGGAAAATTAATCGGGAGGCCTACAAGAAGAGATTAGAAGGGAGGGAAAATACCTTATGTTTTATGGAGATAAACTTTCACGATATTTGTAAATTTTTGGAAGTTTTCACCTGTTTAATAAACATTTTTAAAATAGTATTATTACCTTCTAGCTTGAGATTTATCCCTCCACATTCTATAATTCCAATGAATTTGCCTTCTATCTGACCGTTTTTATAAACAAAAATTGTTGGTAGACAATTGTCATGGTAGTGTTGAATACAGCTGTTCACGATGGCTTTAACAAACTTAGTTTCCGGAAACTTTCTTGCTAGGAGACTAAGATGCTGGTTAACCAACAAACACATTGGGATGCTAAAAAGAGAAACAGTACACAACATCTTTAAAAACACACTACTTCTCTCTAATGAACTAAGTGAAATATCTACATGACAAAAATACATCTTTAGATATTCTTTTTTTAATTAATTAATGGGGGGGCTAAGTAGGGGGAGGGGCAGAGAAAGAGCATCTTCAAGCCAACTCCCAGCTGAGCACAGAGCCCTATCCCAGGACCCATGAGACCAAGACCTGGGTAGAAACCAAGAGTCAGTACTTAACCTACTAAGCCACCCAGGTTCACCTCTTTGGATATTCTTTTAATATAACAGCATATAAACTCTTATCTTCTCTTTTTACTTTTAGTAATGATAAACTGCAGAGCCCTACCATATTTATTGTAAACACAATTATAGCCTGGGAGTGAAGCTTGCTACCATGGGAATTTGATGCATAACTAAGGCTAACCACATCTGACTTAGCATCAATTTAATCAAGTTAGTTCCTAGTTTACAGGACTAAGGGAAAACAAAACAAGACAGGACACTTCTAGGGAATCCTTAGTAGTTCTGAGTTGAAACAAAGGATTCCAACTCTTTTCACCACCTTGGGCTTATTTTTACATGAGATTATGACATCCAAAGTGTCTTATCTCAAATTTCTTTCTTTTTTTTAATCTAAAATTTCCTTGAATTTCTTGACCTCATCCACACTTTTCTTTGACATCCCACTCCATGAAGCATCCTATTTCCCATTATCTAGAACTATTCGCTATCAGATCTTTAAGGGGCACCTGGTTGGCTCAGTTGGAAGAACATGCAACTCTTGATCTTGGGATCATGAATTCAAACCTCATGTTGGGTAGAGAGATTAATAAATTTTTTAAAAATTGATTGGAAGTGTGACCAGAACCTGCAATTCTTCCTGCTATCATTTGACTCCCAATATACCCACTCTTCAATTAGTCCCTTTTCTCTCTCACTCATTCACAGTCTTATCAAACTGTTTCAGAGCCAATCCTTTACTTTATCCCATACACATTTCCCATGGGACCTTTCTCTGCTTGTTATTTTGCTCTCCCTCTTGTTTCCTCCACTTTCTATAAATATACTTAAGTTACTAAATTTTTAAGAGTTACTTACAACTCTATGTCTCCTTCAAATAACCACTCTCTCTTGTTCATAGCCCCAAAAGAAAGGAAAATAATAATCTCTATGTTCTGTTCACTTCCTTTCTTGAAAGGTTTTCCCTTTTATTGGCTTTTGTGATAACACTTTTTTCCCCAGGGGAAAAAAAAAAAAAAAGGTGGTTTTATTAAAGCACGGGGATAGGACCCGTGGGCAAGAAGAGCTGCTGTGATAACACTTTCTATTAATTTCCTTTTTACTTCTTTGACTTCCTTCTTCTGTCTATGACTCAAATGTGGATGTTCTTTGTGATTGTGTCCTGGACTCTCTTATACTGGACACATTTCACTGTGCCATCTTATCCATTCTGATATAAACACTGATGAACTAAAAAAACAAAACAAAACAAAACAAAAAACACTGATGAACTTCATGTCCCCACCTCCCTTAAAGAAAAAAAAGTATATATGTATATATTATACATTTCTTCTGTATTTTCTTAGTTTGGCACAGAGGCCAGAAATCTCCCTTTTCTCTACATCTAATCGGTAATCAAATCATGTTGCTCCTACTTCCTTATCTCATACCTAACTAACCTCTCCTCTTTTTCTCCATTATCTTACTCCTTTCCTTTCTCAACTGAGCTCCATCAGATTGTCCTAAATGACCTGTTTCCAGTCTTAGTTTCCCAAATTCATCCTTGACCCTTGCTGACAAAGGGAGCTCAGCATGAAAATCTCACCATGTAACAACTGCCCTGCTCTCAAGCTTAAAGTCCCTCCCTAAGTGGCTTTTCACAGTCTTTGGGATAAAGTCTGGGCTCCTCTGTGTAGCTTTCAAGGTTCTCTGTGGTCTCTTTGTCTGCTACCACATTACTTAAAGCAAGATGCTGTCTTATTTCTGTAATCTTTCTTTAAGCTGTACACTCTAACACATCCCACCTCATCCTGTCTACTTCCTCTTTGGGGAATCTTATTTTTTGAGGCCAAGACCAGGAATTACATACTCTGTAGAAAGTTCCAGACTTCCTTCCTCCAAGGATAAAACGGACTACCCCTTCTTCAGGACTATATAAAATTCAACTCTAGCACCTAAAAGACTGTATTGTTATGTTTAATCTATAGCAGAAAGGGTCTCTCTCTGCTATAGTGATGGCTTTGTATCTCCACCATCTACAAAATCTTCAGAAATCCTCTTAATACTAGATGATGTTATATATCAATTTATGGTGGAAGAAACTAAGAAAAACTAATTAAATGCATTATACGTTTAACTTACATTTCAAAATATAGAATGCCATTTATTTTGATAACTACAACCTGCTACAAATCTAGAGTCTGTTTTATTTTAGTGGGTGACCTATTGTAATATTAGAAAAGCATGAGCCACCTAACATAAATATCAATTTTCCACACAAAGCAACAATGTAAATTGCCTTTGTAAGTTTCAGTTTTCCTCAAATAGGTAAAATGAATCCACTAATACCTAATTTAATGGAATTGCATCATTACTGTCAGAAGGAGAGCTAGATCAGTGGTAATGACAGACACTTATGGGGTAGATGGGGTGAATGGCAGGTAGGTGGACATTGGTGGTGATAGTGAAAAGTGTAGAGTTAAGAGAGTGTGGTGTAACAGATTATGTGCAGGGAGAAGATAGTTTGCCTGAAAACAATTTTGACAGCAAGCGGTAAGGGAACACATTTAGTAAGGGGCTCAGGGGCCAGAATATACCCCCAGAAGAACTGTAAACTGTAAGGGAGACCTCTGACATCGAACATGAGATAAGGGCCTAGTTATGGTATTCGAGGTTCAAAATATGCATTTGGCATAAGAATGATGTAGAAGCCAAAATTGGAATTTGGGCCCAGGGGTAAGATTGAATAAAATCAGAATCAAGGCTGACCTGAAGCTCAGCCACTAAGTTCACTGGCCCAGGATGATTAGATCCCCCTAGGGGACACTCGGCAAGCTGAGCCTTCACTTGGATAAAGAGTCAGCCCAGTTCTAGAATTTTAATGGCAAAAAGACATTAAAATTACAGAACAGAGGAACCTAGTTCAAGAACAGACTCTTGGAGCATCTGGCTCAGTCAGTTAAGTGTCTGCCTGTGGCTCAGGTCATGATCCCAGGGTCCTGGGATGGAGCTCCGCATCAGGCTTCCTGCACAGTGGGAAGTCTGCTTCTCCCTCTCCATTTCCCACTGCTTGGGCTCTTTCTCTCTCTTTCTCTCAGATAAATAAACAAAATCTTTTAAAACGTATTCCTATACATTTATAGAAGGCAGCTAAACATACAAATGTGTTTAACAGGGATCCCTGGGTGGTGCAGCGGTTTAGCGCCTGCCTTTGGCCCAGGGCGCAATCCTGGAGACCCGGGATCGAATCCCACATCGGGCTCCCGGTGGGAGGCATGGAGCCTGCTTCTCCCTCTGCCTGTGTCTCTGCCTCTCTCTCTCTCTCTGTGACTATCATAAATAAATAAAAATTAAAAAAAAACAAAACCAAATGTGTTTAATAGTTATACTCCATTTTGCAATATGAAAAGTTATGAGTCAACCCATTATTAAAAACTAGGCTTTTCTAAGGACCATTGTCACACAAATAATTATTTTCCGTTTTACAAATTTGATTACAGATTAGTTTTCTTCAACTGGGTGTTTTAAGGCAGCCCGAGTGGCTCAGCAGTTTAGCATCGCCTTCAGCCCAGGGCATAATCCTGGAGACCCAGGATCGAGTCCCACATCGGGCTCCCTGCATGGAGCCTGCTTCTCCCTCTGCCTGTGTCTCTGCCTCTCTCTCTGTGTGTGTGTGTCTCTCATGAATAAATAAATAAAATCTTAAAAAAAAACCCACAAATGGGCGTTTTATACCAATACATGAATACATTTTCCTAATGTCAAGAAAATGATTATTGCATATAATTATCTTAGATTGGTTGCCTCTCAAAATATCTTCTGAGAAGGTCACAAATACTTAAAATATTATTTAAAAAGATATTTATTCCTTGAGTCCATCAAAGGAAATGAAAAAGCCTGGCTGAAACTATAACACATTCAATCTCTCTCATGAATTTTTGAAAATTATTTGTCAAATCTAATAATTCTTCTAGAATTAAAGTAAGTAATTTTATGCTCTGGTAGGGCACTCAGATCCAACATTTATTCTGCTAATCATACTGAGTCCCAGAAAAGATATTCAGTGAACCACTTTAGTACATAACATTTCTCACACACGGATTCCATTATTGTAAACGTCAGTGTCTCTCATACTTCTTTGTGAGAAACCAAATCAGCAGCATTTACAGATTGGTTTCACCAGATAAGTGGTAAAGGAAAAATGGGAAGCAATTCTTTTTAAGGCTTTAAGCTACTCAAAAAATAATTACCAAGCATTTTAGTAACAATAACAGTAATGTCTTCTTTTACAGGACATGGTGTCCTCTCAAACTTTGTGTGAGGAATTGATGAGCTGGTAAACAGCAGGGCTCTAATTTGCATAAATTGCTCTGTACAGAGTTTCTGTGAGCACCTGGAGAGAGAAGACATTTTTTCTTCAGAGAATGAGATGAAGACGATGAGGGCCCCCGGGATGGCCTTTGTTCCTGGACTGGCTTAGAGCCCGGGCAGCGTAGCTGGGACCTAATGCTAGAGAGATTTGTGAAACTGTGGGAGCTTGCAGTGTCTCTGGGGCTTGGACTTGGGGGAATGTCCACTCAACCCAATTGTCATATACCAGGCAGGTAAGGCCTGGGGACATTTGGGTTATACTTAGTACAAGTAGGCACTATAAATTAACTGTTTGGGGAGCATAGGAGAGTACCAGGGAATTGTTCTCTTAAAAGAGACTTAAGAGACATGATATATCCAAATGCACTGCGTGACCCTTGACTGGCTCCTTCACCAATTATTAAGTTTGGAATTATTACTAATTTTGTTAGGTGAGGAAACAGTATTGTGGTTATATAAAAAATACCCTTATATTTTGAAGATGTGGGCCAAAGTACTTACTTTATAGAGCTTTATGCTGTGTGTAATTTACTTTGAAATGATTCTGCAAATATATACACATTTATGTATCTACAAATGAAAACATAACATGGAGCCCCTGGGTGGCTCAGTCAGTTAAGCATCTGCCTTTGGCTTAGGTCATGATCCCAGGGTCCTGGGATGGAGCCCCCTGTCAGGCTCTCTGCTCAGTGGGAAGTCTGCTTCTCCCTCTTCCTCTCCCTCTCCTTTTGTGTTCTCTCTCTTCCAAATAAATAAATAAATCTTAAAAAAAAAAAAAACCCAAAACATAAAAATGGCAAAATGTTCATTGTTGAAACTACCTGGCTGGCATTTAGAGTGTTCATTTTTATTATTCTTTCTACTTTTCTGTATGTTTGAAATTTTTTTGTAAGTTAAAAAAAATTAACTGCCAAAGAGTGTTATTTTTCAATTTTCTTTTTAAAGTTTATTTATTTATTTAAGTAATCTCTATATTCAACATGGGGCTCAAACTCACAACCCTGAGATCAAGAGTTGAATGCTCTTCTGACTGAGCCAGCCAGTCAATCTGGAATTTTCTGGTTAGTTCCAAATAAGGTAATCTGTCACATGGGCTCTCCATTCCCCAGAGGAAGATGAGGTGATAGGATCCATCTAATAAGAAACACCCCCCCACCCACCCCTGTCATTCCCCCTAAAAGAAGGTGACCTTGCCTGAAATAATCCTTTCTTTTCTTTTACTAATGACTTCCTGTCTCATCCTCCTTGGTATAAAAACCTCCCATTTTGTACAACTCCTTGGAGCTCCCCTCTACCTGCCAAATAGAATGCTGCCTGATTCATTAATCACTGGATAAAGCCAATTAGATCTTCAAATTTACTTGGTTGATTTCTGTTTTTTGATATATATATCTTGATATATATTTGATATATATATATGTTGTATACATAATATGTCCTTTTCTTCAATAGTCTTTGTTATATGCTTGTAAAATCTCAAAACCAGACATAAGTATCTTAAAACATTAGTATATTAACATTTTACAAAAATACTATGGTAATTACCTTGATCTGTATAAATGAATTACAACTGATACATCTTTTTCTGCGTTTGTGACTTCATTCACATACTGATTTCCAGATATTTCTCTTAATTCCCCAAATTTTTGTTTTTTCCTAAGAGCTTTCCATTCCTGTAACCGCTTTTCTCTAATTAAAAAAATGAAATGAAAAAAAGAAAATTGTCATAGTCTTCAGATCATTCCAATTTATAGTAACAATTTAGGGCAATGAAGGTAATGCTAGTACATATCAAACACTTTCAAGAATGACAATAACTATTAATAGTCTTATAATGCCAATTTCTCTTTTGATAAAAGGCATTTGTGTTACAGGTATTACAAAGAATAAAGAGTTAACTATTGACTTTTAAATTTATTTTTATTTAAGACTAGGTCTTAATCATAGCTATAGGGAGTTTATTTAGACATTGAGCCAACAAATTCTCATACACAGGTTAAAAACTTACTAAGGAAGTAATAATAATAGCTAATATCTATTGAGTGCTTACTATGTTGCCAAGCACTGGAAGTGCATTATATTAACTAATTTAACTTTATGAAGTTAGTACTATTATTATCCTTTTTGCATGCTCTTAACTATCATGCTGAGCTGACCTTCAGTCCAAAGCCTTTGCAAATATATGTAATTACTTGTTATAAATTTATTGCAGGAAGAGAAGTGGTAGAGTGAGAAGAGTGATTACTCTAAGGTCAGACTAAACTGTGTTTAAATGCCAACACCCACTTACGAGCAGCATGATCGCAGGCAAGTATTTAATTTCTCTAAGCTTCAGTTCCCCAAGTGCAAATGGGAATGATATTAATACCTACTTGCATAGGATTGTTGGGGATTAAATGAGATAATACATGTAGATTTCTTTGGATGGTGCCTAGCACACCTTGAGCATTTAATAAATGTTACTTCGTTATTTATCCATAGAGAACATTGAAATTTTGTTAAACAACTCAGAATTTGCATGCTTTTAGTTGTCGAATGCTTGGATTCATGAAGCAAATTCAAATGGTTTCTGATACACTTGCTTTCTTAAAAGTTACTGATCCCTATCTCTAAGTTATCTGGGAGTATGTACTCCTTTCTTTCTCTGTGTATTAGCTATATTTTCTTATTTTCTGCATAATTAAAAAAATTTTTTAAAGTAGTCTCCATACCCAACATGGGGCTCAAACTCACAACCCCAAAATCAAGAATCATGTGCTCTACCAACTGAGCCAGCCAGGCCCTGTTTTCTTATTTTCTGTATTGATGCTCTGGCATCTGGGACCTTGCCAATCCTGGAGAGACTGCTTTGCCCAGGGCTAGGTAATTTCTAAAGATAGCAAATACCCACTGCAGAGAACATTGCTTAAAAGCAAACCAACCAATCCAGAGCCCAGTTCCTCAACCACCTCCTTTACTGGCCAGAGTCACTAATCCTATTCCCTAACCATTCCTGTGCCAGGAATCAGACAACTGGAGACAGCTCCTACAGTCCAGAGCCTGCCAAAATTATTCAAACTAGCCAATCCTAAATCTGCTCACTCTGTGTAACTTGCCTTTTCCCTGGAAATCACAATGAGGAGTCATGTCCATACTATCACCTCACTTTTTCTGCCTCTTAGCCAACTCTGGTGCTTCCTTCTATGGCCTTGCATTGTAGGGCAAGCCAGCTACTCTTGAGAACTGAATGATAAACTATCTTTGAAATGGCAAATATCTCCTATTCTGTTGGCATAACCATACCTGAATTTAATACAAAATCCTGGGTATATTTTAGAACACCCTGTCCTTACTTCATGTATTAGAAACATGTTAGGTAAAACCACTCACTTTACATAAAAAGTAAACCAAGCAAAATGAAGCCTAGAGGAAATTGCCAAGAATAGGAATCCAAATCAAAGGTTTTTTTCACAAGTTTCAAACTGAAGTCCTTCAATTTTCCCTCTACCGGTCCAGATATCCATAACTTATGGTTACTCCAAAAATCTTTTGGGAGCTCTATTTTGTTTGCAATGAATATTTAGCATCACTATCATTAATTGCTTCAATTTTATCTCACTGGCTATAGCTACCAAAAATGTCAAAAAGTTTTTGTCCCAATGATGGTACCACACCTACTTAATGGTGTGACTGTCAACTATTTCACTTCTTCCTCTACTCCTGCACCTTCTCCTCCTCATTTTTCCTTGTTATTTCAGTGGAAGTGGGCAGGAAGAGTCACAGAAATCTGGTTTGGTTTTGCCATAGAAAGGGACATAGTGTTCAATGGCCTGCAGTCTTCACCTAACATATCTATTAGGATTCAGTCACAAAAACAGAAAGCCCTCCAGCTACTTTTAAATAGCAGGAAGCTTAATCTGGGGGATTAAGTGTTTTACACACTTGATGTAAAGATGAAGACTTTAGGCTGAGTTACCAGGAATGACTCCAAAAACAACCTTGAAAACTGGCCTGCCAAGGAAAGAGCTTTCTCTGCTGCAATCCAGAAACTGGGAAATCTGGAACTACTGTTTCAGTTGTGTCCTACTATCAACCTACACTGGAGATCAGAAAGCTACTGCAGCAACTGTTGTCTACTGGGACCTATCTCCTTTGCAAAAACTGGAAGAAAATATTTGTGGAAGACACATCTGATGAAGGACTATTATCCAAAATATACACAGAACTCTAAAACCTTAATGATAAAAAAAAAAAAAACCTGATTTGAAAGTGGGCCAAGGACCTTAACAGACAACCCACGAAAGAATATATTGATGACAAAGAAGCATATGAAAAGGTGCCCTACATCTATGTCATCAGGGAAATATGAATTGAAACAAGAGACGACTATGTATCTATGAAAAGGGTCAAAATCCAGAACACTGACATCAAATGATTGAGAGGATGTGAAATCACAGGAACTCTCATTCATTGCCAGAGGGAATGCAAAATGTATACCTTTTGGAAGACAGTTTGGAGGTCTCTAATATAATTAAACACCATATGACCCAGCTATCATGCTCCTAGGTAAGTACCCAAAGGAATGAAAACTGCGTCCACACAGAAGCCTGCACACAGGTGTTTATAGCAGCTCTAATATTATTTATCATCGCCGAAACTTGGAAGCAATAAAGATGTATGTACTTCAATAAGTGAATGGATACGCTGCAGTATAACCAGATACTGTATTATTAGTCAGTGCTAAAAAGAAATGAGCTATCAAGCCATGATAAGACACAGAGGAATCTTAAATGCATATTACTAAGTCAAAGAAGCCAATTTGAGAAGGCTACATGCTGTGTGACCCCAACTATATGACAATCTGGAAAAGGCAAGACTATGGAGACAATAAAGATATCAGTGGTAGCCAGGGATTGGTAAACAGGGGAGGGAGTGGGGGGTTGGAGGGGTGGAGGGGAAGGCTGGTAAATAGGCAGACCATGGAGAATTTTTAGGGCAGTGAAAATACTTTGTATGATCCCATAATGATGGATACATGTCATTATACATTTGTCCAAGCTGATAGAAAATACAACACTAAGAATGAACTGTAATGTACACTCTGGACTTTGGGTGATTATGGTGTATTGATGTGGGTTCATCAATTATAGTAAATCTAGTACTCTGGTGGGAGGTGTTGATAATGGAGGGAGGAATGTGCTGGGCAGGAGGTATATTGGTGTGTATATATATATATTTTTAGGGAGGGATGGGGAATGAACACTAACAAGTTCAGAATTTCTTTTGGGTTGATGAAAATGTCCTAGAATTAGATGGTAGTGAAAGTTTCATAACTCCGTGAGTATACTAAAAATCACTGAATTGTATGATTTAAATGTTAAAGTGTATAGAACTAAATATACACACACATTAGTAGAAGCAAAACTGGGCAACTGAATAATATAAGTATCTTCTATCAGTGTCAACATCTTAGTTGTGCTATTATACTACCATCTTGCAAAACAGTACCATTGGAAGAAATGATAAAATGTATACAAGATTTCTCTGTATTATTTCCTACAACTGCATGTGAATCTACAGAAGCTGCTTCAAAATTTCACATTCACCTACATATACTTGCTCTACCTTCATACACCTTCATACACCCACGTACATCTCTGTACCTTTCACTCAGTTTTTCTACGAATGTAAAACTGCTTTAAAAAAAAAAGTCTTAAAACTTTTTGTTTTGGCTTTAATTGAGGAATTTGCTTTAAGTCACCACCATCAGGATGACTATGGACCTTTTCCTTGTTAATCACAACTTTTGAAAGGCTACAGGTTCCTTTCTTCCTTAGATCCAAAGTGACAGCAGAAATATGAAAGTAATGCTGTAATTTGGGGCGATTAGAATTGGACTTTTGATATGGAATATGCAAATGAGAGAACTTCCACATTTAGTGCCTCTCTTTAATCTCTGTGGCAGAGATTGGTTAGGTGCTTCCTCTTCCAGGGCTCACGGGAAAACTACATTTGCCAGCTTCCCTTGCAGTTAGGTTAGGCCTAACTGGAGCCTGGATTATGTCCAATAAAACAAGAGTGAAAGTGATATGTGCATTTCTGTGACTCACTCCTGAAATGTCCTATGCTATCACTTACACTATCTCCCTAGTCTCAAAGCCTGGAGGGAAAGGATTCTGACATGACAAAAAGAACCTGAGGAAAAAAGCCCAGATCCCTAATCATCACCCAGAGGAGACTTGTTCAGGGGAACTGTAGGACATGCACCACCTGTGAATGAGGAACTCTGAAACCACTGAGATTGTATAGCTGCTGGTTACAGCAGGATTAATCACCTCCATAAATTCTGCTGACACAAATTATTACATTAGTAGGATTGCTATCCTTGAATAATCTTTGCATTCCTTGAATAAACTCTATTTACTATATACGATTATTTTAATATACTGTTTTATTTGCCAATATGGTATTTAAGATTTTGGAATCTATGTTTCAAAAGTGAAACTGGTCTAAAGCAATGTTTTTCAAGTTAAGGCATGTGGACATTCTATATGAGAATCCTTTAGGTATAGCAGGTTCTACAGATGGGCATATTCCTGAGATCCAACCCAAATTTACTGAATATTACCCCTTGGTGTTGCTCCCAGGAACACATATTATTAACATATACAAAGGTAAAAAGACCCCAGATATATATGTGGCCAATTCTCTTGCATTTCTACCCCCATTAACTTCCCATCTCAAGGGCTATTCTGAGGCAAATATAAGACATCATGTAATTTCACCTGTAAATATTTCATTACATAGCTCCAAAAGACAAGGCTTTAAAACATTTAATTCACATGGCTCAATCACACCTAAAACAGTGATAATTCCTTAATATATTTAGATATTGTTCAAATAATCCTATTCTAAAATACATAAAACATACATAAAATTTACCAAATTAACCATTTTCAAATGTTCAGTGGCATTGAGTACTGTCTCCATTTTTAAAAGTCTGTTCAAATGAGGATCCAAATTAGATTTATACAAATGTTGTTAATATCTCTTAAATCTCATTTAATCTACAGATTCCTTTTCATCTCTTTTTTTCCCTAGCAATTTCTTTGTTGAAAGAAACCAGATTGTTTGTCCAAGATTTCCCACAGTCTGAATTTTGCTGGTTGCATTATCATAAAGTCAATTCACACGAGAAATATAATTTTTTTATTAAAAGTGTTGGATGGTTATTTTGACCTACCAACCTAAGAATCATGAGTCTTACTTCATTTCTGAATGAGCCTTGTCTAATTGTGACAATCAGGGTTATATTGTCAGTTAATATAACAATGTTTTATGCAATAAGTTAGTAAGCTCTCCATCCTTATAAAAACAGAGATTATCTGTGCCTTGAAAATAGAGAAAAATCAGCTAGAAAGCAAATTTTAGGAAGCAGTCTACCTTCTGTCTTATGCTTCTCTATCACTTGAATCAATTTTAGAAATTTATAATTTCATCAAAAATCATATTTTTAAATGATGCATATGATCATATGTCAAATATTCTCCTGGTTCAGCTTCTTTCATTTAGTATAATGCTTTTGAATTTCACTAGTTATTGTGTCCATCAGTAGTTTGCTTTCTATTCTTACAGAATAGTATTCCATTTCATGAATACACTACAATTTGCTTTTTCATTTATTTTACATGCATCATATTGATGGACTGTTAGGTTGTCTTGTTTTTAGCTATTGTGAATATTCATGTACAATTCTTTATATTGACATATATCTTCCATTCCCTCAGGAATGTGATTGCTGATTTATATGTTAAATGTAGGGGGATCCCTGAGTGGCTCAGTGGTTTGACGCCTGCCTTTGGCCCAGGGCGTGATCCTGGAGTCCCCGGATAGGGTCCCACGTCCCGCGTAGGGCTCCCTGCATGAAGCCTGCTTCTCCCTCTGTCTGTGTCTCCGCCTCTCTCTCTCTCTCATGAATAAATAAATAAAATCTTTAAAAATAAAAAAATAAATGTACGTGTGGCTTTGTAAGAAATTGCCAAACTGTTTTCCAGAGTGGTCATATGAAGATTTCAGCTCCTCCTTGATCTTTACATTTTAATTGTAATATAACTCATATATTAGCATATCTTAAAGATATTGTGAGTTTGGTTCTAGACCATTGCAATAAAGTGAATATCACAATAAAGCGAGTCAAAGGAATTTTTTGATTTCCCACTGTGTATAAGTTATGTTTACACTATACTGTAGTCTATTGAGTGTAATAGTATTATGTCAAAAAAACCCAATATATATATATATATACCTTCATAAGGTAAAAATAAATAGCAAATAAAAAATACTTTATTGTGGGCAGCCCCGGTGGCGCAGCGGTTTGGCGCCTCCTGCAGCCTGGGGTGTGATCCTGGGGACCCGGGATCGGGTCCCACATCGGGCTTCCTGCATGGAGCCTGCTTCTCCCTCTGCCTGTGTCTCTGCCTCTCTCTCTCTCTCTCTAAGTAAATAAATAAATCTTTTAAAAAAATACTTTATTGCTAAAAAATGCTAATCGCCATCCAAGCTTTCGGAGTCTTAATCACTGATCACAGATCACGATAACAAATTTAATAATAAAAAAGTTTGAAATATTGCAAGAATTATGAAAATGTGACAGTCCTGAAGTGAGTAAATGTTTTAGAAAAATGGCACCAAACCTTGCTCAAGACAGGGTTGCTACAAACTTCCAATTTGTCAAAAATACAAATCTGCAAAATGCAATAAAGTGAAGTACAAGAAAGTGAGGCATGCATGTGCAATAAAATTCAACTATTTAAAGTATACAATTCAGTGATTTTGTTAAAAAAGAGTTATTTATTTATTTTAGAGAGAGAGGGAAAGCATGAGCAGGGGGAGGGGTGGAAGGAGAGAGAAAAGCAGACTTCTTGCTGAACACAGAGCAGAGCCTGATGCCGGGCTCCCTCCCACAACCCTGAGACCCTGACCTGAGCAGAAAACAAGAGTCAGATACTCAACCAACTGAGCAACCCAGGCACCCACAGTTCAGTAATTTTTTAAATATTCACAAAGTCATGCATCCATCATCACTACCTAATTCTAGAATATTTTTACTGCCCTAAAGAAATTCCATCTGTAGTTATTCCCTATTCCCCCATTATAGGCCCTATTAATTAATCTACTTTCTGTCTCTATGGATTTTCTTATCCTGGGATAGTTCATATAAATGGAATCATATAAAATGTGGCCTGTCACTGGTTGCTTTCACTTATTTTCAGGGTTCAATCATGTAGCATGTATCAGTACCACATTTCTTTACATGGCTGAATAACATTCCATAGTACAGATGAACCACGCTTTGTTTATCTAACACCCAGTTAGTTGATGGACATTCACGTTCTTTTTGGGCTATTATGATAGTAATATCATATTATATATATATATGTATATATATACATATATATACACACAGTAATTTCTGGATCATATGGTAATTCTATGTTTCATATTTGAGGAAATTCCATTCTATTTTTCAAAGCAGTGCACCATTTTACATTCCCACCAACAATGTATGAGGGTTCCAATTTCTCCACATACTCATCAACTCTTGTCTGTCTTATTATAACCACCCTAGTAAGAATGAAGTGAAATCTCACGGTTTTGATTTGCATTTCCCTAGTGATTAATTAAGTTGATCATCTTTTCATGTACTTATTTTCCTTTTGTATATCTGCTTTGGAGAAATGTCAATTCAAGTCCTTTGCATGTTTTTTTAATGGGTTATTTGTCTTTTGTTGTTGAGTTCTAGGAATTCTTTATACATTCTGGTTAGTAATCCCATATCATATATATAATTTGCAAATATCTTCTCCTATTTCGTGGGTTTTCTTTTCACTCTCTTGATAGTGCCTTTTGCACAAAAAATTTAAATTTTGATACCGTCCAATTTTCCTATTTTTTCTTTTGTTGCCTATGCTTTTGGTGTCATTTCCAGGAAATCATTGCCAATTCCAATGTCATGGACATTCCCCCTCTCCATGTTTTCTTCAAAAAGCTTTAGAGTTTTAGTTCTTACATTTAGGTCTTTGATACACTTTGAGTCATTTTTTGTTTATGAGATAGGAGTCCAACTTTATTCTTCTACATATAGAAATCCAGTTTTTCCAGTACCATTTGTTGAAAACATTGAAAGGGTTTGGGATCTTGTTGAAAATCATTTGACTATACATGTGAGGGTTTCTTTCTAGGCTCTGTATTCTATTCTATTGGTCTGTATGTCTATTCTCATGTCACTGTCACATTGCTTTGATTACTGTCACTTTGTAGTACATTTTAATATCAGGAAGTTTGAATCCTCCAACTTTGTTCTTTCTCAAGATTTCTTTGGTTTTCAGGACATGGCTTGTGTTTCTTCGTATTCATTTTGCCAATTTCTGCCCTTAATTGGAGATCAACTGGATTAATTTAAAATACATTCAAACTAGGCAATATTAAGTGCCTGACATGAAGCTTTTTAATTGTAGTGTAAGTGCCTGACATTAAGCTTTTGATTGCTGAGGCATCCATTTAAAAAGATATACATCTTGAAAAACATATTGCCAGCTGTATGACACAGCTACTAGCAAAACAACCAGATAAGGAATTAGGCTGCCCCCACCCATGAAGAGCCCTCTTTCAGAAAACCTTGGATAACCTGGACTGCTTCAGTGGCCAGCTTTCCCTTCCCATGCTCTAATTCCAGCTCTTATGCTCTAAATTAGCCAGTAAAGAGTATACCTGTGAAACCTAAACATGCTACCATTGGATCCTAATAAAGGCAGAGGCCTAGCTCTGCATTCTCTCTCCCTACCTATGATCTGGCTCTGTGGCCCACAGGCATGCCACATATTTTCCAGGACCTATGAGTAATACATCTTTTTCCTTACTGCTTTCTGATGGGATTTTTGCTTAAGTGCACTCTAAAATAATAATAAGAACCACAAGGCTGGTCTAGCCAAAAAATATGAATAATACAGGCCCAGATGAATGCCTCAGGCATTCCTAGCCAACAGCATCACTATCAATAGGCTGGGACCAACACGACAAAGCAATTACTAATAAAGGACTTACTTTTGTCATTTAGCTCATTTCTGTGTTTCTCATGTGCATTTTCCCCTCAATTCTATCACTGTTTCTTTTTGTATTTACTTGATTTTTATAATGTGCCATTTTAATTTGCTTCTTTTCTGTATTCTTTTAGTTTTTTCTCAGTGGTTACCTTAAGGATTAAAATTAATGTCTTATAATGACCTACCGTGAATAATTCCAACTTAGTTTCAATACTACACAAACACTCTGCTGGTATACACCTCCATCCCTCCTCTTTTTTACTGTTACTGTTACAGACTACATTGTTATGTATTGTCTGTTCATTAACATCAACTTGTAATTGTTGGTTGTTTTATATACTTGCCTTTTAAATCATACCAGAAAAGGGATCCCTGGGTGGCGCAGTGGTTTGGCACCTGCCTTTGGCCCAGGGTGCAATCCTGGAGACCCAGGATCGAATCCCACTTCAGGCTCCCGGTGCATGGAGCCTGCTTCTCCCTCTGCCTATGTCTCTGCCTCTCTCTCTCTCTCTCTGTGATTATCATAAATAAATAAAAATAAAAAAAAATCATACTGGAAAAAATAGAATTAAGAACCAAAATTTGAGCAATTCTTTTATATTTACTTATGTAGTTATCTTTACCAGAAGGCTTTGAGTTACTATCTAGAGCCCTTTAATTTCAGCAGGAAGGACCCTTTTAGCTAATTTCTTAGGGCAGTTCTGGTAGGAACAAATTCACTTATCTTTTATCTAGGAATGTCTTCATTTCTCCTTCATTCTTGTAGCATACTTTTGTCAAATGAATAATTCCCAGTTGACAGTTTTATGTGTTATTGCTGTTGTTTTGCAGAACTCTAAATATATCAACTCATTGCCTTCCGGCCTCCAACGTTTCTGATGAGAAATTGATAGTTTTATTAAATGTTCCTTGTATGTGGCAAGTCACTTCTCTCTCACTGATTTCAAGATTCTGTTATTTTTTCATAGTTGATTATGATGTGTCTTTGTGTGGGTCTCTTTGAGTTTATCGTACTGAAATTCATAGAGTATCTTGGATTTATAAATTTATGATTCTCCTTAAATTTGGTAAGTTTGCAGGCATTATTTCTTCAAATATTCTCTTCTTTCTCTTTTCTTCCACTGAGATTTTTATAAGTTGGCTCACTTAGTGTACCACAAGGCTAATTAGGCTCTGTTCACTTCTCTTCATTCTTTTATCCTTCTGTTCCTCAGATTCAATCATTTCAATTGTCTTATTTTCAAATTTGCTGATTTTTTTCTTCAGCTTGTTCAAATCTGCTTTTGAAGTCCTCTTTATTTCACTTCAATTTTTATTGTACTTTTTAAGTTTCAGAGCATCTTTTTCATTCTTTTTTATAATTTCTATCTCCCTTTATAGCTATTCTCACTTTGTTCATATGATCCTTTCCTGTCTTTGTCCATGTCTTCCTTTAGCTCTTTAAGCAACTTTATTTTTTTTTTAAGATTTTATTTATTTATTCATGAGAGAGAGAGAGGCAGAGACACAGGCAGAGGGAGAAGCAGGCTCTACACAGAGAGCCCGATGTGGGACTCGATCCAGGGTCTCCAGGATCATGCCCTGGGCTGCAGGCGGCACTAAACCGCTGCGCCACCGGGGCTGCCCTCTTTAAGCAACTTTAATTTAGTTTTGGTTCTATGTCATTGTCTAATAAGTCTGACATCTGGGCTTCCTCAGGTGTCTTTTGTATCTATTTAGTTTATTCTTTGAATAGGCCATACTTTTCTGTTCCTCCATATGTCTTGTGATTTTTTTTTTTTTTTTTGACAAGAACACTGGATTCTTACAATGTGGTAACTCTGGAAATCAGACCCTCACCTCTGATGATTTCTTTTATTGTTTTATTATTATATGTCTCTGTATCAGAGATCAGCCTGAGGTAAAAGCATTAAAGTTGTTTCAGGTCTTTTCTGAGTTTTCATCTTTCCCAAATCTTTCTAAATTCCTCATTTATATGGTTGTTTTTGAATGTCCAAAATAACAAACAAACAAACAAACAAACAGATGTAGCTCCTTTAAATCTTCTGGAAGCCACCTGAGCCAGTGAAAGTTGACACCACTCTTTGTGCCTATTACCTTCTACCTTCAGAAGCAACAATTCATAATCAGAACACAGAACCTTGATATTGAGGACAAAGTCTTTATTGTCCACTCTCCAACAAGCTGTGCCAGAAACACAGGCTGCTGTCCAAGCAGTTGCCTACCATGGGGCTGGGTATAAGGGATGTATAGCTCTTACCACTCTAAGGACTGAAATCAATCAACACTAACTACAACTTACTGTTAAACTTTATCTTGGAAGCTGCAAGTGTTCAAACCGACTTCAGAGTTCCAAAGCTGTCACTTGAGACAGTCTCTGCCAGTACAATAGTTATCTAGGTGGAAATATAGATTCCTGGTGCTTTCTACTCTTGCCATCTTTCCTGATGTCAACCTAGTCAGTTGTTTTTCTAAAGTCTCTCAAATTTGGGTTTTTCTCATGTATTTTTATAATTGGACAGAGGTTATGAATTACCGACAAGGATATTATGTGGGTAATATATCTTTCTCAGTGCATGATATTAAGAGTTACTTGATGTCAATATAAATTATTGGTGATGTTAACCTTGGTCACTTCTATAAGATGGGATTTGCCAAAACTACATCGTAGACTTACTATTTCCTCCATTATAATTACTAAATATTTTGGGGGAGATAACTTTCAGATTATGAAAATATCCTGTTTCTATTTAAACTTTCCCACTCATTTCAGCATCTGTCAGCAGAGCTGGCCAATGGGGGATTATTATTCTGGTCTTCCAATGGTGATTTTTTCTTTTTTAAGATTTTATTTATGTGTGTGTGTGTGTGTGTGAGAGAGAGAGAGAGAGAGAGAGAGAGAGAGAGAGAGAGAGGGAGAGAGAGAGAGAATGAGCCAGGGGAAGGGGCAGTGGGAGAGGGAGATGCAGACTCCCTGCTGAGCAGGGAGCCTCATACAAGGCTAGATCCCAGGACCCTGGGATCATGACCTGAGCTGAATGTAGACACTTAACTGACTGAGCCACCCAGGCACACCTGATGGTGATTTTCTTTTTTCTTTATTCTACCTAACATTTATATATTGGAATTTTCAGTGAGGAAGAGGTGTGACTTTCTCTGAATTTGTTCATGTATTATTTATTTATATCAGTATTATGAGTATTTATTTTGTTGTTCAAGTTGTTCTAACACTGGCTATTTTCAGGTCTTTAGTTTGGTTCCTATACCTTTATAAAACAATTTTTCTTTAGCACTTCTTTACTTTCTGGTACAAGATGCTCCAGACTCACATTGTGCTTTCTCAACTCATACTGCAGAATGAAGCAGTTTTCCAAGGAACACTGGTTCCTGTTATTAAAGAATAGCATGTATAAACCAAGAGCTAAGAGCTAGGTGTACTCATTGCTACCAGACTATTGCTGCTTCTAACTCAATTCCCTGTTGTTTTTTTTTTTCCATTTTTATGTTAAAACAAAGCATTCTTGGGGCCAAACCTGCTTGATCAGGATGTATATGTCTTCTTTTTAAATCGCTGGACCTAACTTGCTAATATTTTGTTTAAAAATTTTGTGCCTATGTTCATAAGAGGTATTTTTCTATGACATTGTTTTTAAATTTTTTTTATTTGGCTTTAGTATCAGGATAAGTTGGAAAATATATGCACCTGTTCTAATTTCTAAAATAATTTATTTATGACTGGTAACTAATTGTTTATTAAAGGATAGACATCATCCTAGAAGGAAAACTGTGGCTTTTTTTGGTCTTTTATTGATGTTTTCCACTTTACTTAAATGTAATCTGATGAAGTTCTATTGTATATTATTGAATAGTTTTTTACTTAAGCAAAGTTAAAAATATTCCAGAAAAAAATTTCCATCTTATATAAAGTGAATTGGTTTTAAAATGTTCTTAAATGGGGCACCTGGCTGGCTCAGTTGGTAGACCATGTGACTCTTGATCTCAGGGTTGTGAGTTCAAGCTTCATGTTGGGTATAGAGGTTACTTTAAAAACAAAAACTAGAACTAAAATGTTCTTGGAGCACCTAGGTGGCTCAATCAATTAAGCTTCTGACTTTGGCTCAGGTTATGAACCCAGGGTCCTGGGATTGAGTACCATATCAGGCTCCCTGCTTAGCAGGGAGTTTGCTTCTCCCTTTTCCTCTGTCCCCCACCCCTGCTCATAATCTCTCGAATGTATAAAATCTTTAAAAATAACTAAAATGTTCTAAAAATTAGTTTTTTTCTTTTAAAAATCTATAGGGCTTTTTCTTGTTTCATTCTTCATTCATTTATTCTATTTCTCTATTCAAAAACTCGTAAGTTGCCCAAATAAATCACTGTACCTATATATTTCAATAGCTCTCATATCCTCTTCATCAAATTCATCTTCAGCTTCCTTCAACTGTGCAAGAGTCATTTTTTCATATGGCTTAACTAAAACAAAATACATTTTAGATAATTGAATTATTTAAAAACCATTTTTTTTACTTTATAGAAAAAACAATATATAGATAAATGGAAATAAAGAATATCTTTAATGTTGCAGGTTCTCCAATATATAACTGTATTTTGTGGCTGACTGCTTCAGATTTGTTTAAAGTGAGTCTCCCTCCAAGTTCACAGAATTACCAAGTTACATTTAAAGTAGATGTGAACATCAGTTAGACTCCATAAATTCAGATTTCCCAAGTGCTTGAAAATCTTGACAAATAAAACATATTATATACCTGATCAAAATGGAAGATAACTATGGCATAGAGGAATATGGTAGAGAAAAGGCTCACTAGGTTAGATACCAGGACATTTCAGCTGTTACTAACCAGCTTGTGACATGTGACACATGAATTTAAAATTTTAGGTATTAGCATCCTCATTTCAAAAGTGTAGGTAGGATTTCTAATATCCTTTCTCTCAGTTTATGAAATATATTTTCACTATCATTATCTCCTTCATCCAGCCCACTAACTGCATAACTGTACCCATTGCTTCTTTCTGTAAACGTAAAACCATTTCTTCAATTTCATCTTTTGGTTCTTCTTTTGGAGGAAGAATGCCAAAATCTCTTAAAATTTCATTCCATTCTGTATCTTCATTTGGATCCTATGAAAAAAAATAGAAAATCTATTAATATAGCTGTGCATTTTAATATGTATATGCAAAACTGATATATAATAGCATTTTCAACCACGTAATTGTTCATGAGCTCTATAGATAACTAGATAATTAGTTTCAAAGAATAGAACAAAGTGGCCTACTTTTCCCTCACTTCCCAGCACTAGTGGTAACATACTTTGATAAATAGGATACATCCTCTACCCTCAAAGTTACCGAGATGTTTAATAAAAAATCAATTTGGAACACATATATCAAATATTAATGAAGTAAACTCATAAATCATGGAAAATTCTCTGATGACTATAGAATTCACATCATGCACACAAATACTGTTCCATTTTTCTACATAGGCATTTAAGACCTCCAGGTGAACATGTTTCTCTTTTCAACTATACAGCTTTGAGGGCTCTTACTCTAAGGTTAAATGTTAGAAGAGGCTGGGAAGTTTTCCATAGTTTAAATTATGTCTAATCATAGTTTCTTTCTATGAAAGTTAATCTTGTTTTCTTTGTAACTTAGGATTTGATATTTTATTTGCTGCTTTTCCAGAAGTTGTAATATATTAACTCTTATCTTTCTAGTTTGATGTCCATTTTCACTGATATTTCCTTCCAGGAGAAGAGAGAACTATACATACATGAAGGAATACTGTGGCAAAGTATTTGATGACTTTGAATGATCTCCACATTCTGGTATTCACATCCCTCCATAGCCCTCTCTCCTTGATTATGGGTGGGAACTGTGACATGCTTCTAACCAACAGAACATGGCAAAGATGAAGAAATGTCATTTCTATGATTATACTCCATAATATTGTAGCTTCCGTCTTGCCAGCACTCTTCTCATTGGCTGGCTTTGATAAAGCAAGCTGCCATATTGTGAGGCGCTCTATGGAGAGAACTATGGGAATAACCCGCAATCAGCTAGAAATTGAGGTCTTTAGTCATATAGCCCCCCAAAAACTGAATTCTGCCAAATACCATGTAAGTGAATTTAGAAGTATATTCTTTCTCTGCTGTACCTTCAAATGAGACTGCAGCTTTGGCTAACACTTCCATTGCAACCTTGTGGGAGACTCTGGAGAAGAGGTCCAGCTAAGCAATGACTGGATCCTTGACCCATAAAAAACTCTGAGACAATAAATATGTTGTTTTAAGACAGCATGTTTGTGGTACTTCGTTATGCAACAATAAATAACAAATACAAGTACCATCTTATTTCTCCTCTTCATTCTATTCTTTGGCCAAAGTTTTGTTTTTCTATCCACACTTTGTCTTTTACCAGTCTCCCTATC
This sequence comes from Canis lupus dingo, assembly GCF_003254725.2. Lineage (NCBI taxonomy): Eukaryota > Metazoa > Chordata > Mammalia > Carnivora > Canidae > Canis > Canis lupus. The sequence continues at coordinate 48,266,400 of NC_064255.1, forward strand.
CATGAGATCTTCCTTTCTATTCTTTCTTTTCAATCCCTATTTTTCTATGTCTTATAACAATAAAAAATCAGTATCAGTAGGAGTTCTGCACTAGTAGACTACACAATTTGAATATAAGCCTTTTGCTGAAAACATCTAGTAAAATTTGAAAGCATTGGAGAATCAACAAGGCAGTGAAGAGAATTATCAGGAGAAGATCTTGGATAAGAAAGAGGCCCAGAGAGGAGTTGTATGTTTGGAGCCTTTCCCTATGGATCAACTATCAATTTTGGAAGAGGGCAAGAAGCTGAGAAATTGAATAAAGCCTCACAGATTTGAGCACAGTGACCAAGGAGAGAAATCACTAAGAGATCATTATATATTTGGAATTTAAGAAAACACTTTGGTTCTTAAAGAAGATTAATGAAATTGATAAATATTTGCCAAGACTAATAATCTACATACATATATTTGAATATCTATAATACAATGTTACAATTTCTGCCTTAAAAAATTATAATATCTTTTAAGGAAATTAAGAGAAAAAATATATTTAGTTTTTAATGTTTATCCATCCCCCACCACAGTGGTACCTTTGTTTAAAGCAAATTCTTCATTAAAGCCAAAATAAGGGGTGCCTGGGTGGTTTAGTCAGTTGGATATCTGCCCGAGGTCCTGGGATCAAGCCCCTGCATCAGGGTCCCTGCTCAATAGGGTTTGTCTTTTTGATATTGAATTTTAAGAGCTCTTTATATATTATGAATATTAATCTTTTGTCAATTATATAATTTACAAATATTTTCTCCCATTTTGTGGTTTGTATTTTTGCTTGATTGATACAGCAATGTCCTCTGATGCATAAAAGTTTTAAGCTTTGGTGAAGTCCAATTTATCTATTTTTAACTTGTTTTGCCTATATTTTTGGTGTCATATCCAAGAAATCATTGCCAATCCTACGTCATGGTGATTTTCCCCTATGTTTTTTTCTAAGTATTCTATAGTTTTAGTTCTTACATCTACGTCTTTGATCCTTTTTCAGTTAATTTTTCTTTATTCATTGGATGTGGATACCCAGTTTTCCCACCACCATTTGTCAAAAGACTATCCTTTCGCTTAAATAGTCTTAGCATGCTTGCTGCAAATCATTTGGTCAGTGTGTAAGGGTTTCTTTCTGGGCTCTCTGTTTTATTCCATTTTTCTTTATTATGTCTGTCTTTCTATCAGTACCACATGGTTTTACTGCTGCTTTGCAATATATTTTGAAATCAGAAATTGGGTCCTCCAATTTTGTTCACCGTTTAAAAGACTTTCAGGTATGTTGGGTCTCCTAAGATTTATATGAATTTTAAGATGGGTTTTTCTATTTTTACCAAAAAATGTCATTGGGGTTTTGGTAGGGATTACACAGAATCTGTAGACTGTTTTAGGAAGTATTGACATATTGACAATTTAAGTCTTCCAATCCACGGACATGGGTTGTTCTCTACTTATTTATGTCTTCTTTAATTTCTTTCAGCAGTATTTTGTAGTTTTCAGTGTACAAGTCTTTTGCCTTTTTGGTTACATTGATTCCTAAGTATCTGATTCTTTTTGATGCAAATATACAGGGAATTGCTTTCTTAATTTTCTTTTGGATTATCCATTGTAGTGTATAAATATGTCTTCATCAATTTTTTTGGCTCACTATTCCCTGCAGATAATTTCAATCTAGTCTTACTTTTTTAAACTAATAAACATAATTGTTTTATAACCTGTTTCTGATCATTCTAACAAAGTCTCCTGTTGGTTCACATTCATAGTGACCTGTTTCCTTGTGTGCTTGGTTACTTTTCATTGATTTCTGTTTCCTATCCTTGGGAACTTATCTAAGGCAATTCTTTGAGCCCTAAGATAAAGACATCTTCCAACACAGAGGATTTTTAAATTTCTTCCTGGCATTTATGGGCACTAAATCTATAACTAATATATATCAAATTTAAGGCTTGCTGGACCCCCGACAATATGCCCTAGGTCGTAATCTATATGAGAGTTGCCTTGGGCCACAACTTCTTGGGGATAGGTATTATTCTTTTTCTTTTTCTCCCCTATTCCACTAGCATCAAGACACCCTTCCCTGAATTCCCCTAGACATGAAATTATCTTTTGTTCCTACTAACTTTCCATCGTTTGGTGGACCATACCCCTTTGGTTCCTTTCACCCTGTGATTATACCCAGGACCAAAACACAGACTGCTAATGCCTTCAGGGTAACAGTGGCTTTGGAATTGTGGAAATCCATTTGTGTGGTTTTCCAATTTCCCTTCAAATTTGGTCTCATAGTTTCTTACTATCAAGTCATCCCTTTGATGCTTTTAAAGAAATGTGTTTTACATGTTAGCCAGCATTTTTACTTGTATGAAGCAGGAGAGTAGTTCACTATCTCAGAAATCCAGCACTACCTTTTTTAAAAAACTCCTTCTGCACTTGACATCCCCTACCATCTTCTCTTTTCTCCTCCATAGTTAAACTTCTTGACACAATTGTCTACCTAAGCTGTAAGTACTCCCACCTCCCATTAACTCTTCAATCCACTCCCAAGTTGCTTCCAATACTTTCAAAAATGTTCTAGCTAATGTCACCTATGAGCTCCATGTTGTTCATTTCAGTGGATATTCATTGTATTTGATCTCTTAAGCAGAATGGGAGAGACTTTGTCATTCTTTCTTGCTAAAATGGTCCTTCTTGATATTCATGATACCACATTCTTATGGTTTTATTTATACCTTCTCTGTTCTTCCTTAACTGATGTAGGAGTTCATTGCAATGGAATATAACAGTAAATGCTCTACAGTCTATGCTTTCCTTCATTTTTAGAAATTACTATGAAATTTTATCTACTAGAAATAGGTACCAAGATCTATTTGTTAAAACTATTATGGCATTTATCATGCCACAAATAGTTACCACTCTCTCTCCCTCATAGTAAGCTCTTTTAGAAGAAATTGGTAACTAAACATAAACACTGAATAAACTGGCTGTTGAATAAATCAATGAATAAATGAACAAAGGTTAATGTGCCGTTAACTTCACTCTCAATTATATTTTGACCTATTTCTTAAAGAGGAGGCATAAATCCAGACAAATTTGCAATGTTTTTACAGATGGGAGAAAATGTATTTGCTAGGAATCTATAATTGACACACAAAGACTATCCATTAAAAATTACATGTGATTTATATTCAAAATATCCTAGTAAATTATACAGTATATACAGTAAAAAATAAATATGTAAAACAAGAAAAAAATCACAGTTTTCATTTGGGGGAGCAGGGGGAAAGCAGCAGTTTCTGAAAGTCAGAAAGTGAGAATTTTACTCTGATAAAAGAAGAAACAGAGGCACAGGCTTCCGGCTAGTAAGGAAGCTTTAGACAGAGGAGCAGCCCTCTAAGGAACACCTGGAAGTCTAGCTGAGCTTTTGCAGTCAGGTGGGAAAAACTCCAGGGACAGCTGGTCTCTCTCAAGACAGATGCAGCTCCTGGGTGTCCGTTCTGATATTTTTTTAATTTTTTATTTTATTATTATTTTTTAAAGCAGGAGAGCAGAATACTGCAATTGAATGACACCCGGGCTACCGTCGCTGGCCTGTTTCTCAAGTCAGAAGTAGGGCAGCAGAAGGCTTCCAGGGCGCAGGTGTGAAACCCGGCCCTCGACCCTCCGAACGCTCCCCCAGGCCCAGCCGAAGTCTTGCGTGTGGATTTGGTGTTCTCGGGGGGCTCAAGTCGGACAGCCCCAAACCTCACGGAGCCGCACGCAACACTGAGCTCGTACGAGAACAAATGTGGGCTGCGCACCCCCTGGGTGCCCCCCACTCCAGGCCCAGCCGGCGGTTCCCCAGGCTGCCCACCTGCATGGTGCTCCCCTTCGCCCTCGCGAGCCAGCGTCGTCCAGCGGCCGGGGGAGGACGCCTCACCCGCACCCCGAAGTCGGCTTCCAGGGGGAGGCGAGCGGGCCGCGGGCCCAGCGGTTTCCACCGCCCGCGGGGAGCGCGAGGGGCGAACCCGGCCTCGGCCCCCGCACCTGGCGCGGCGCTGTTGCCAGGCAACGTGAAGGCGCGGCCCGGGGGTTGCTGCGGTGCGGCCGCCGCCCGCCGTCCCTTCTAGGGGGTGCCGCACCTGTCGGCGCCCGGGGCAGGTGCTCCTGTTCCGCCAGCCTTCCCTCCTGTCAGCACGTTGTTTCAGAGCCTCCGGCACCCTTCGACCCCTGAGTCCTGTCTTCACCGAGAAATAACAAAATCCAGGGGAGAGAGCCCTCCAGGGGTGGGATGCTTTTTTCTCTTTCTTTCTTTAAGATTGATTTATTTATTTATTTATTTATTTATTTATTTATTTATTTATTTATTTATTCATTCATTCATTCATTCATTCATTCATTCATTCATTCAATTTTATTTATTTATTCATGAGAGACATGGAGAGAGGGGCAGGCTCCCTGTGGGGAGCCCGGTGGGGGACTCGATCCCAGGACCCCAGGATCACGCCCTGAGCCAAAGGCAGACCCTCAACCGCTGAGCCACCCAGGTGCCCCTAAGATCTTTAATATATTGGTTCACTTTGAGGTACATTACTTATCAGCGTCCTTGAATTCTCAGGTAATTAAACAAATATTTATAGTCAAAAAAATATTTACAGTCTCCTTAAACTATTGTGTCACATAAAAATATCTAAAAAGGCCTCCCTCTCTTTTTTTGTCCCAATGTGAGATGGGATCCCAATACCCGGATCCCAACACCCAGGGATCAGGATTTGAGTCAAAGGCAGACACTCAACCACTGAGCCATCCAGGTGTCCCCAGAGGATGGCTTCTTAACCTGGAGCCCATAGCCTATATTTGGATGGATTTTAGGGAATCTCCCACCCAAAACTCCCCAGTTGTACACGTGTTGTAGGTGTACATTTGTTGGTTGGGGGTTTAGGACAGAGCTTTCATCAGATTGTCAAAAAGTGCTCCACCCCCATCTTAAAAACCCACTGCCTTAGAAGATAAGAGCTCTGGCTTTAGATAGGAAACCTAGACAGTCCGGTTCCTTGGTGGTTAGGTTAAGGAAAGGATGTTTACTGGGAGCTTGCCAGGAACTTGAAGAAAACATTTGATATTATCACCAAGTAAGGTTATACATGGTCACAGAGATATACTGATAGGATTTGGAAAAGAAGAAAAAAAATGTTTTTAGTGATACAATTTTATTTATTTTTTAAAGGTTTTATTTCAGAAAGAGAGAGTGTGCAAGCATGAGCAGGGGGAGGGGCAGAGGGAGAAGCAGCACCCCCCCCCCAGCAGGGAGCCTGATGGGAGGCTTGATCCAAGGGCCCAGAGATCATGACCTGAGCCAAAGGCAGATACTTAATTAATTGACTGAACCACCCAGGTGTCCCAAGTGACACAATTTTAAACTTGGGTTCAGTGTTGGACCACTTCATGTGTAATGCCCATTTAATATTTAATACAAATCTTGTACTCCTGGCAACCTATATATTTTATTGTGTTGGTATATAGAATATGAACTAACTTACTAAATATAAAATATTTTTAAACATCCCACAATTTTTGTAACCATGTTTTGGTCGTTTTTTCTTCTTCTCCTCCTCCTCCCCCTCCTCCTCCTTCTCCTCCTCCTCCTGCCCCTCCCCCTCCCTCTTCTTCTTCTTCTTCTTCTTCTTCTTTTCTTCTTCTTCTTCTTCTTCTTCTTCTTCTTCTTCTTCTTCTTCTTCTTCTTCTTCTTCTTCTTCTTTTTAATATCCTGGGAACCTTGAAAAATGTACATGACCTAAGACTCTCTGTATTTCTGAGAAGCCCTGGAAATTACTTCTTAAATTAATATTTGACTCCTTTTTATTTTGACAATCTAAAACCTAAGCTAGTTGAATTACTACTGTGTGTAGCACTAGCTAATGTTGCCCTATGTATTTGTGGCTTTAGAGCAGAAGGCCCTCAATCCTCTCAAGCCCCCCATCTTTCAAAGCAATTCATTTTTTAAATAATGTATTTTTTTTGGTCTTCTTCTGTTCTTTCTTATGTTCTTTGTGCAGGTTGACAAGAAGTGAAATTAAGGGATTTTATTAGTAAAAGGCATAATTTAAGCTATAATTTTTAGTTGGCATCAGTAAGATAAAGCTTTGTGAGGTACTCTACCCTGAAGAATTTAAGACCCAAACCTACTCATTCTAGAGCCAACCTCCTCTAATCAGCCAGCCTGCTTGCTGGTGGAGATTATCCAGGAAGGGCATCAGAAGGGAAAAACGCCGGGGAACCTGAAGGGAGATGATCTCAGTATCCATCTGAGATTAATTCTGTGTCCAATAAACACTGATTTGATGTAAAAAGTTTTCCAAGTGTGTTCGTGAGATTTTCTTTCTGGTAATGGACGAGACTAGTTGCCTTTCAGATGTTGTTCAGTGAAACGACTTATTTTAAGATAAATTGAACACTTCTAGTTGGTAGAAAAAGCTAACCCCTTGATATGTTTGTAGCAGTTGGACATGTCTTTTATGGTAGATAAATCAGAACTTGCTTATTGGACTATTTGGATGGATCATGGCTGAAGGTAGTTAGCTCCTGGACACTATGGTATTCATAAGTGCTGGTGATTTGTCATTGATGAAATCCAAATAGGGTGAACTAAAATATTTTTATTAAAGTCACTCAGAAGAGAGTTGAGTTTTAATAAACTATTTTAGTTAGACTTTGAAGCATGTGTGTCAGTATGGTTGATCCTGAACAACACAGGGGTTAAGGGGATCCCCTACACAGTCAAAATTTCCCAAACTTAACTGCTAATAGCCCATGATTGATCAGAAGCCTTACCAATAACATAGTTGATGAGCACATATTTTGTATTTTATGTGTGTTATATGCTGTATTCTTACAATAAGGTAAGCTAAAAAGAATAAAATGTTATTTAAAAAATAACAAGAAGAAATAAAGGTGCCTGGGTGGCTCAGTCAGTTGAGTGTTCCTTCAATTCTTGATTTTGGCTCAGGTCATGATCTTGTGGTTATGGGTTTGAGCCCCAACTTGGGCTCCCTACTCAGCAGGGAGTCTGCTTGAGATTCTCTCTCCCTCTGCCCCTGTCCCTGATTGTGTGTGTGTGTGCTCTCTCTCTGAAAATACATAAATAACATAAATAAAATCTTTTTAAAAATAAGAGAAAATACATTTACAGTGTTGTACTGTATTTTTTGAAAAAAGTTCATGTATAAGTGAATCTTGCAGTTCAAACCTGTGTTGTTCAAGGGTCAACTGTATTGTCGAAAGCTACAGGGATCTAAGGAACATCATTATTTACAGCTTTATTACATAAGAAAAAATATTTTAAGATGTTTTTAAAACCGTCAACAAATTAAGCATTTATAATCTCAACCGGCTTTTATTGGGAATGTTTACAACACATGGATTCTCAAACATGGTAAGTTTAGCAAGGATTGTTTCTGAGAAGAAAAGAGAATGTCAACATTTTGCATTCTCTGGTGCCGCTTCTGCAGAAAATAGTTGGTATCCTGTATAAAAAGAAAAATTAAAGTTAGAGTCAAGTGTAAGTAAGTATGTGAAGGTTCATATGCAATGTTGGTATATAGACATTCCTATAAATATTTCTCCATGTATGATAAAACTGACATCAGAGATATTTCTCAGCTATTCTTCAGTCTGTATATTTTCAGCTATTCATCTCTCCCCGATAGAACACTTATTTTATATGTCCATATTTTCCAAAATTTTACAGTATTTAACTATATAAAAGTGGTTTCCTAGAATTCATTGATGCCAATAAGATCTATGAATAAAATATTTCAAAAGTTGCGGTTACTCCTCATGTATTTATTTCCTTTTATATCTGCAATTAAATCATCCTATTTTATGTCTAACCATTTTCCAAGTAAATATAAGTCATCAGGACAGAGTAAGACCTCAGATAATAAGATGAGAAAAACAAAGAAAAAAATGATTATTGAACCATTTCACTATTGACAAAATAAAATGAAATCCTGAGTGAGTTAGTCTGTGTAAGCCTCAATCTTGAAAACAATCCAAATAAAGATATTTCCCTCAATCAGAAAGAAAGTTTTACTAAATTAACAAAGTCACAGATTAAATTCCATTTCACATTTGTGAGCACTCTACCACTTGGTTTGGTGTTACAAGCACAGGCATTTTTTTCATCTAGTGTTAAGCTGTTTTTTGTCCACTTTTGTAAATGTCTCTACATTTGTAATAGTATAAAAGATAGCTTCTTTTCCATTGTCCTTCTGTTCTTTTTTTTTTTTTTTTTTTTTATGATAGTCACACAGAGAGAGAGAGAGAGAAGCAGAGACATAGGCAGAGGGAGAAGCAGGCTCCATGCACCGGGAGCCCGACGTGGGATTTGATCCCGGGTCTCCAGGATCACGCCCCAGGCCAAAGGCAGGCGCCAAACCGCTGCGCCACCCAGGGATCCCTGTCCTTCTGTTCTTAGTTCCTCCTAATGTTGAACCATCCTGAGCTGTTGGAACAAACTTCACTTCTATGGAGTTATGTAATTTTAAAAATATGCTGCTGAATACAATTTATTATTTCTTTAACATCTTTGCATTGATATTTATAAACAGAATTGACCTACAGTTTCCTTTCTTATATCACTTTTATAAGGTTTTGGTATTAGTATTTTCTGGCTTCATAAAAAATACTTTGAGATTTTCTTCCATCTCTGAACTGTAAAAATTCAGTCTATTGGTCTAGTACTTTTGCGGGGGGGTTCTAGGTAATGTTTTCCTTTTTTTTTTCCCCCATGGCCATTATTCTATTCAGAGGATTTTTTTTTAAATTTCTTCTGATGTCCATTTTGGTAGTACCTACTTTACTAGACAATCCTCCATTTTATCCAGATTTTCAAACTGATAAACACAGAGATTGCAAAGTACTGTCTTAGGATTTCCATTTTTTCTATATCTGTTTTAATTTCCTTATTTTCATTTGTATGCTTATATATTTTTATGTTTAAATATATGTATTCAAACATATATATGTGTGTTTGTATATCTCTTTTTTTCTTAATTAGGGAAGGCTAATTATGTTATTTTATTTTATTTTCCATTATCCTTTTGTTCTCAGTTCCTCCTAATGTTGAACCATTTATTTATTATCTCTTTATTTGCTAGCTTTGTATAATTTTTGGTATTTTCTTCATTAGTTAGAAATAGTGCTCTTTGATTTTTGTTTCTATGAGAAAATGCTAAGAATTTTAATATTCTTAAGCTAACTATGTATTTAAGGGTTAAGGTAGTGATATGAAAAAAATCTACAAAAATATGTTAAGCATAGAGTCTGCATTTATGATCATATAACATTAATAGAATATATTAGATTTATCAATCTGCATTTGGGGTTCTAGACATATATTTCAAAATTCACAGCCCAATAAGATATCAGGATTAACATATTATTAAATATGTAGGGCCAGCCATACATCTACTATATCTCCAGCCTTGCTGTGGAAACTCTGTGAGTCCCAAAGTAGAAGTCATGTTCTCATATCTTCCCACATTTTCTTAGTTCTTTAGAAGTGGTAAACCACAGCTCTTATAAGGAATCTTCAAATACAGGTTACTGGGATCCCTGGGTGGCGCAGCGGTTTGGCCCCTGCCTTTGGCCCAGGGCGCGATCCTGGAGACCCGGAATCGAGTCCCACATCAGGCTCCCGGTGCATGGAGCCTGCTTCTCCCTCTGCCTATGTCTCTGCCTCTCTCTCTCTCTCTGTGACTATCGTAAATAAATAAAAAAATAAACAAATACAGGTTACTTGGGAGGCAGAAATACATTCAATCTGTAAGTTCTGGCCCATTATTTGTGGACACTGATTACCACGAGAAGGACACAATCCCTGACATATTACTTGCACAATAAATGATAAGGCAGGCCAATGTCTATAAAACCAATGGGACTCTTGTGGCATAGTCTGAGGAACACATGACATGGGCAAGGCAAATCTGGCTCTAAAATACTGATGTTTTCCATCATATAAGTCCCCCACTGCCCCTATAATGGTAATATGTATAGACAATATTAATGTACACAGGCAATCAAGTGATAGGAATATACTGAGCTTAGTTTAATTTGTGAATATCTGAAAATGACAGAAATTTTCAAACTGGATTGAATTGGGAAGTACATACCATTTTAAATGTAACCTTCTGACCTCCTTCCATTGCGTGGCTAGAAAATAACAAATAAGAAATAAATCAGGATTAATGAAATTAATTTTCATACAAAGCAACCTAATGATTTCGATGGGAGTTATTATTTCTTCTTTTATCTAGTTTTGCTCTTTCATCCATTCTCCAACTTGTTGTTAGAATTAGTTTCCAAAATGCAAATCTTAACATAGGGCTCTTCCTAGCCAAACAATAAAGTTGAAATTCCTCAGTTAACTATTTCACTGGCTAATTCCTGCTGATTTTTCAACCCTTAAAACCTTCTCTGGACCTCTTCCACTCTCTGGCCTGAGCTCAGTGCCTTTCTTTTAGAAACCACAGCCCCTGGTTTGAGGGTGTATGTAACACAGTATTTTGTATTTGTTTATTTATGTTTTCTGCTTTAAGCTGTGAACTCTTAGAGCCTAAGAATGGAATCCTATCTATCTGTATACTTCTAGCCTTTGCAACACTGCCCAGCACCCCATAGAGATTTAAAAAAATAGTTGCTAAATGAATGAATAAAAAATTTCTGGTAATATAGTACGGATACAAACATTTTAGAAAGTGAGGCTGCTTAGAAAGAAACACATTTCATACACAATTTGGACATACAAAATGCGAAATGTAATTACAAAGTTTTGTCTACTTACAGCCTCTAGTATAGTTGATTCTTTTCCTTTTAAAAACTTATGAAAATAGTCATAATTCTTCCAGTCTCCTGAAGCAAATATTTAGTAAATGATTCTTTGGAACTTAAAGAGTAATGCATCTTTAAGACATTCATTACCTGCACATGAAATTTCATAGAACTAAAGTGTTTACTAGGTGAATGTCATTTGGGGCATTTACAAACATGAGTGGATTAGAGAAAAGGTCAGAGATACCGTAATATTAAAACAATACGGTGGATGAAGAAGTGAATCTCTGACTCTATATCTATAAACAAACTTAAATATGTACAAACAAACTTAAAAACTTCATGTACATAAATGCACAGAGTATTTTTCAATTTTAACGTTGAGAGATTTTTAAAAATACAGGACTTGCATACCCTGAACAAAAACTGTCTTCGAACTTGGCTTGCGATAGGACCTTGGAATTCTTCCTGGAAGAGAAAATGAAGCCATTGCAAATCAACTAACAGTAAAAATAAGTGCAAATTCTTAGTGAATTCTTAGAGAAGCTCCAAGATTTTCAACTACCATAATTAAACAAGGAAGGAAAAAAAAAAAAAAACAAGGAAGGAATCAAGGACTTGAGTATACAATTCCCATCAATGAGTAATCTTTGAATGTATACTTGAGGAATTTTCACCCAGGAGTATCACCAGAATGTTGTATTTTAAAATAATTTCCTAGGGGCATCTGGCTAGCTCAGTCGGTGGAGAATGCAACTCTTGATCTCAGAGTCATTGAGTTTGAGTGCCATTTTGGGGGTAGAGATTACTTAAAATTTTTTTAAATAAAATAATAAAATAATTTCCTTATCAACATTAACAGCATCTAGGAAGTTTGTCAGTTGTATGTATATTCATTAGTAAGTAGAATGAAAACAACAGTTCATAGATTAACTAGACTTAAAATCTCCTCTCAGCATTTTGTTACAATGAAATAGTTTCTTTAAAATACATATTGTATGTGCTAACACACAAACAGGGAAAAATATAGAATTGTGTCAGAGCTAAGATACACTATATTTCTATAGGAATCGAAATTGAAATTGAAGGACAACTTTGGTAACCTATATTTATTCAATGAGACTTGAGTTGATATTCCCAATATAATCATATTCACAGAAATGATAATGAAAAAAAATGCCAAATAAGAACAAACCAATTTTTCATAGTAGGTATATTTTGAAGTGCTTCTTTTCTTGTAAAATATTTCATTTTAAATAATGGAAAAGATTTAACGTTTTATGGTTTCCATAAAATAGGTTCTTGTAGTTTCCTATTTTCAACAACTACTCCTTATAGAAATATCAGAATGGCAATCACTATGAAATTTGTCATTAAGGCCTTTTAAAATTATTCCATAAGTATAATCGTATTTTTTTAATTCTAAGAATTGGCTCTGACATCCATTAAAATTCTGAAATCCCATATTAATTTGGAGTGCCTGGTTGGCTCAGTTGGAAGACTATGTGACTCCTGATCTCAGGGTCATGAGTTCAAGCCTCACATTGGGTATAGAGATTATCTAAATAAACAAATAAACCTAAAAAAAAAAAACCCTTTGAAATCTTTGCCTTACAACAAACATATCTTAAATTCTCAATATTTTGTATCTACTTCTCATCTGACTACAAATACAGTCCCCAAATTACTTAATATTTTGTTCTTAATTATTTTAAAGATTTTATTTATTTATTTGAGATAAAGTGAGCAAAAGTGAGAGACAAAGAGAGCACAAGCAGGGGGAGGGGGGCAGAGGGAGAGGGGGAAACAGGCTCTCCACTGAGCAGAGAGCCCAATGCAGGGCTCACTCCCAGGACCCCAGGATCATGACCTGAGCTGAAGGCAGACACTTAACCGACTGAGCCCCTATTTAATATTTTAAAATGTACACATGGACACTATATATTTCTATGCTTATGTAAGAAAAGTTATGTGTGTTATATTAAACAGAAAAAAAAAGGGCAGGGAAAAATGTAACTTAAATAATGTCAAATTTTAAAACTTATAAGCCCTAAACATACAGATCCTTTTAGCCTTATTGGAGAAAGAATTTGGGAAGTAGAGATAAAAAAGATGTGGGAATGGAAGTAAGGAATGTCTAGCAAACAACATTTAAGAAAAAGTGTTCAAATGCACTAAGATCTGAAAACTCATTTTCTTTAAGAATACAAAACATTTCACTATCAAAAATCTGTTTTAAAATTAGGTAACTTAGACCCAGCAAAGCTAACACTCTATTATAATTTTTTCTATGCATCAGTTCCTATGAAACTTGGCTTGTTGAAAAATACTTTTAGGAGTTAATTGTTCAACAGGATGTATTGCTAAGTCAGAGGTCACATATTCAGCTAGTTTTCTGAAAATAAAGTCTCACTCAAGGTGGAACATTCAGACAAAGTATCACTGGCCATAATACTGAGGGTTTAGCTCTGGTAAACAATGACACTGAAGTGATATAGTAAACTAATAATTTGTAGGTGTATTTTAAGAAACTAGATCTTTAAACTGAAATCTTACACTGTTTATGAGTCAAGCAGTCTTCAGAAAGTAAAAGTTAATTCAAACAAGCATATATTACTTCTAGGAAGTTTGTTGACAAGGATTTGATTTTTTTTCATACTGGAAATCCTAAATTTTAAGAGACTACTACAGTTCTTATATTTCTTTTCTTTTCTTTTTTTTTTTTTTTTAAGATTTTATTTATAAATAAGAGACACAGAGAGGCAGAGACATAGGCAGAGGGAGAAGGAGGCTCCCTAGGGGGAGCCTGATACAGGATTTGATTCTAGGACCCTGGGACCACAACCGGAGCCAAAGGCTCAACCACTGAGCCACCCAGGTGCCCATCCTCTTATATTTCTTATTGAAGTAGGCAGCAGATTTTGTCTTCCCTGATGGAAGCTTAGTTTAAGAATGTGAAGAATTTAGGAAGGAAATAGTGACCATAAAAATAAATTTTGAGGAATTTATTTGCCTAAACCATATGCATTTTTAAAAGTACTTGAGGACTTTTGGTAGTATTTTAAGAACACAATTAACATGGTACTTAAATTAAGGGAAAAATCTAACAATAAAATAATAGAAGTGAGGCGCCTGGCTGGCTCAGTTGGTAGAGTATGCGACTCTTGATTTCCGGGTTGTAAGTTCTTGAGCCCCATGTTGAGTGTAGAGGTTACCTAAATGCCTCTGAAGAAATCATAGAAGTATCCCAGATTAGACAATAAAAAGACAGCATAGTGAAAAAAAATATTTGCCTAGACTAGAAGTCAGAAAACTCTGCTGTAATCTTTAATCTCACTTACTAGCACAATCTTGGGAAACATCTCTATTCTGAGTTGTTTTCCTTTTAGTAACCTGGAGACACCAATACTTGTATAAATCCTAACAGAGTTGCCAAAAGAATAAACTGAGGAAATAGAAGACTTAAAACTATAAATGCATGACAATAATGTAAGGCATTCACTTAAAAGTAATACCTAGAAACTTTCATCATTGAAAGAGTTAAACTTTTTTTTTAAAATGACAATAAAGACTCCACAATCTCTAGCCAAAAACATGTTAAAACTCCATTGTATTCCTCTTCAACATAGATACTGGATTCGGGCCATATTTTTGTTTAATTGTGCAAAACCCCAAATGCCTGCATTTAGTTTCTCATATATTTATCAGATATATGTATATATATTCTGATATATATACCTCATGAGCCTTACTCTTGCTAACATTTTAATACTTGGATAGAAAGCTTACCATCCTAGCCAACTGCCAACCTGTGTGGTGAGGGGCGGTAAATTGTCCTTCCTCTTTTCTCCAGGCCCTACCTAAGGACTGGGCCCGCTGCCCTGTCCTTTCCTTAAACCAAGCATAGTGTCCTCACTGGGAGGGCCACGACCCTCGGAAGGGAATGTCACCCCAGCTTCCCTCAACTGCCCCCAGCTTGAATCCAAAGGGACAGAAATATGGGGAGGAGGCATAGTGTTCCTCAGGGAAAACACTTCCGCAAACACATGCTCTTCCACAGGGTGTTTATGTCGGGCTTATCCTGAAAAAGAGCGTCTTAGAAATCCCCAGCACTGGGAATTAACGGCCCCACAGAGAGTGGCAAGGCAAGCATGCAGTTTGTGTTACATACGTCCAGTCTGAATCTCTTCATTCTTCTCTCATGCAGTTGAGGGACAAGCTGCAGTAACGGATGCAGGACAGACGACTGAGAGACATGAATACACACACGTGATGAGCACAGAAGCTTCTCAGCATTGGGCATAAAGACGGTCTCCTACTTGTTCAGTTTTGGTTTTGGTTTGACCCACTCTACTTGCTCCAGCCCCCAAAAAAGGACAAGAAGGATGTGTTATGTAAGGTAGCCCTTTGAGAGCCCTCCAGAGAATGTGGGGACTAAGCCATGAGACTGAATAAAATGTGGTAGCTCCGCACTGGGCTCCTTGTCATTATGCCGAAGAAACACTTTTCTTAGGGCCTCGGCTCCATCAGCAGCTGCCGGCGAGGAAATCATCCGCCTGCATCTCCGAGAGGCAAAAAGCTGCTGCTTCCAGACTTATGCAAAACGGTGTGGACAGACGAAGCCAACTCTGTGAGGATCGGTTTTCCACTACAAAAATGTTTGTCTGGGACATTATCCCCGTACACACATCTAGTAGTCTCCTTCATAGAAGATGTATTTTGTTTAAAACTGAACGTATGGAACAAGACAACAGGGGACACAAAAAAGTGACAAATGTGTCATCGATAGTGAAAAAAATGTGACTTAGGTGTATCTTCTCAAAATGTAAAGATGTCAAGCAGAAGAAAATGAAAGTACACTTGAGACATGTGGTTACCTGATACAGTTTCATTTTAAAGGCAGGGCTTGAATTGAACTTTCTCACAGATATTTAATTCATTTATCAAATGGATTACTTTAAGCCTTATGTAACGGTTATCTGTTAACCAGTTCAATTTGTATCTGGTTTAAAGCCAGTATAACCCACCGTGCGTCTCCTCAGACATAAGAATATTCACCAGGATAAACATTTAAAAACTGACTTTAGATCACAGTTATCTTTTCGCAGGTACACACATGTTTAAAATACACTATGCTCCTCATTCCCTAAATTGGTCCATGGAAGTGACTCACAAGCAGAGAAGGAATACTACAGTCGAATAATTACTAAGCATTCCAGATTGAAGCACCAGAATAGCATTTTTAAAAATCCATTCATATAAAAAGAAAAACTACCACTAAAACCACACAATTTAGAAGTAAACTGAATTCACTTTACTGGTGTCTGGCTAATCTTAGTAAATTCTCACATTAAAAGCCTAATTACAAATAAGGAGATCTGAGGAATAGAAGTGGATATTTCTAGTTATATTTAATGACATTTTTGGCAGTCATCTTTTAAAATCATTCTTAAAATGACTTTGGATAAATCTGTTTTTCTCCTTGTACTAATTGGTATCTAAAACAGGATATTTTACTTGATCATATGCTTTATTTTTTTGTACCTAGAATGTAAATTTCATGACAGGAGGGATTTCTTTTTTGAATTTTCTATTTTATTTACTGCTATATTTCTAGTACCTAGAATTGTGCTTGGCACATAATAGATACTCAGTAAATAATTGTTGGATCAATGAATAAACTTAATTTATGTGTAGCTAGGAAGATAAAAAAGATTAAACGTGTAATGAATATTGAATTTCATTTGTTTATCCACATATAAACTTTTAAAGAAAAAAACATGAATCCTGATCTAGCTGTATTAGGTAAACTGCAAAACAGATTGAAGAAAAATACTAGTGATTTCTAATAAGAAGTAATTCTACAACTTACCACAACATTTGAATTGCCCAACTTCCGTGTCTTTGAATAATGAAATAAAAACTGTAAAAAAAAAAGTAGTGAGATTTACTATAGGTGGCTATTGGTTTCTTTTACAATTTTTTTAGTGTATATATTTATGGAAATCACCTTACCCTTTTGGTATTATCTTTTTCATCAGTTTCCTGTTGGAAAAAAGAGAAAAATCATATTATATATAACATATTATAAAATTATATAATATAAAAACACTATCTTACCATATTATTATAGTGTATTATAATCATATACTATAGTATATGTAAGGCAAAATTTATAATATTATAAATTATATATAATTTTAAAAAACATGTGACACATATGTTATATATAAAATATAAGACTGAAATTGGTTAGGCACATATTGCTCTAAAAATAAATGGGAAATTAATTAAATATTGTTTATAAGTAAATAAACAATAAAATTGGAAACATCCTAATAGTTCAACAGTGGTAAAATGGGAAATTAATTTTCTTTTCTTTCTTTTTTAGGGAGCATGAGGAGGGGGCAGGACGGGCAGAAGGCGAGAGAGAATCTTAAGCAGGCTCTACACCCAGCGCAGAGCCTAATTAGGGGCTTGATCCCCTGACCCTGAGATCATGACCTGAGCTGAAATCAAGAGTCTGACACTTAACCAACTGAGCCACCCAGGTGCCCCAGTAAGAATATAATTTTCACAGTGGTGTTGACAATATAGTTTGCTTTTTTCATATTTTTAACGTCCTCCTCTCTAACAAAGCACAATGTTCTAACCTCTAAGCTGAGACACATCTGTTCTCCAATTATAGTATAAGTTAGGAAGAGAAAAAGCCAAAATGACTCCAAGTTTCTCTCATCAGAACTAGAACACATCTTATGAGGAAGGCATATAATTTTCCAATTAGATGACTGTAAACTCCGTTATGGTTGACACTGAATTCCCAGACAACTGAGAAGCTGAAGTATCTGTTTCTTATCCCAAATTGACTTATGCTCTCCTAGCTCTTCATGACATGCTTCCTAAACAGGGCATATTTTCTTCCGGAAGAAATTCCCAGGCATCACTGGGCAATTTTTAATTTTTTTTATTTTTGCCTACAAATAAAATACTATTTCAGCCTTACCTGGGGCTTTGGTAGAGTCCCCATAATTGTGATGCAAAGCTCCTTCAATGCATTGGGTGCCTAGTGAAAAGAAGAAGGTTCATAGGCCGAGCTTCTGCTTTTACATTTGTGTAGAAGATAGAACCGCTGAATGTTAGAAGCGCAAGGATATTCCAAATGCCCAGAATAGAATCCTTCTTGTGTCCCATTAAAACTCTGCAGGAATCCCTTGGTTTCTCCCATGACAAAAACTTGGCTCCTACAAGTAAAACCCTCCTTCCAAGCAGTGGGGGAGAATGTTATACACTGTACATATGCAAGGATTCAGGCTTGCACTGTGGTCCAGATACAGATTCTCAGGGCTTGCTAAGTGTCCATGAAATTCTATGACTGAGAGAAAGGAGAATGGTGCCAAAAAGAGGGATTATTCTTCCCAGCTTGTAGCAAAGTCTGAATCTATGTGCCAAAGCTGTGAGCCTCGCTGAATATTACTCATTATTGGCTAATTTGAAAATCCTGCAATTGCTCGCAAACAATGGGAGTTGGAGGGGGAAGAAGGCGCATACGGTGCACCTCATCTGAGTTACCACCCTGCCAGGCTGCTGACTGCACACCCCGGGATCAGGTTTTACAAAGCATCTGAGCGCAGAAAAATAGGGCAGGGCTCCCTGTGGTTAGGAGCCAGCTGGGTGTGGTGAGGAGCAACACAAATGGACAAGCAGGGGCGAAACCTGCTTTGCACAGAACTCAGCACACTAGTACCATGAACAATTGATTACTTAATAAATGCACATTAGAAGCGCTGAGGAGCTGGAAAGGGGCTGGGGGAACAATATAATTAGCAGATGAAAACACAGGCTATGGAGCTGAGCAGCCTGCAACCCTAAAGCACCGCAAGTTCCATTTCTGCTCCTCAGCTGTGTCATCTTGGGCTGGTTACCTAACGTCTCTAAGCTTCAGTTTCTTCAGCTATAAATCAGGGATGACAGCATAGCTGCAGAGAGTTCTTGGAAGGATTAAACGTAGGTAGAGCTCTTAGCACAGTGCCAGGTACATAGCAATTAGTTAACAATAATAGCCTGAAAGAATGTGTGGCCTGTAAAGCTGGATTTACAACTGTAGTTACTCCTAATTTAGAAGACGTGCCATAAAAGATTGTTTGGGGGCCACCGATATTCTCACCCTAGAGGTCTGCTTTGTTCTCTTCCATTTGTTTGCCTGCCATGCAGACTGTGGGGATATTTAGGAATAAGATGAAATGGTTCACATTTACGAAGTGCTTCAATATACTGCAAAAACACTTCCATACACCTAATTCATATTCTGTCCTTAAAACACAGCTGTGAGAGACACAGGACAGCAAGAGTTCTTCTCGTGTGTAAAGAGAGTGAGGTTCTAAAAGACCGTGGGCTGCTCGATACCACATGTGGCTCGTAGTTGGTCCAGTGTGGCCTGGGAGCTCGGCCATCTGACCTGCAGGCATTCGTGGGTTTCCCTGGCATTGACTGTTAAGCCTATGGCTGGGGGTTGGATGAGGGAAAGAGTACCACTGGTCCGTTCCTTCCCACTTTTTCCCTTCAGGGTTGGGTACATAGGTCACCCCATAAAAATCTGGAAACACATTCCTGAAGCCTCCTTTTATGGCCTATCTAGAAATGCTGTAAAACACAAAACAATAAAAAGAAAATATCTAGTGATGTCATGTGTCTCTTAACACGCAGAAGAATAAATTCAGTGTCTCCTGAGAACATAGTTTTGAAGCCAGATGAGGCTTGGCAACAAGACTGAAGTTTGACGGAAAAAAAGTTTCAAAACAAATTGCATTTTCTCCGGCCACTCTTCTCATAAAGCCATTATTCTCTGAGCTACCACTATTCTTCAAGGATTTTTCTCACACTAGGTTTTTAAGATTTTATTTTTTATTTGTGGACCTTAAAGATCCCTTCTTTTCTATTTGGTTAAAAGTGTTCTGAAGCCCCGTTCAGATAATCACATGAATAATAAAATTGTAGTTCATGCAAAAAGTAGTGAATTTTAAAAATTGTATCAGTAAACATAAACAATTCCATGGTAAATTTATGAAGCTCTCATCCAAAGGTGCACAGTCTCCAAATCCAGAAAAAGCTTCATTTAGCTTCCTGGTGTCTAGGGAGTGTTTTAAATTCATCCTTTTAGTACTGAAGACATAAAATGATTCTGAGGGTGTTCCTGAATTTAAAATCAATGCAGAAGCTTACACACTGATTAACATCCAGCCCATGTCATATATCCATCAGTGCTCCTTACAATTTGAAATGTCATTCATAAATGTCATGTAGTGTGATCCTGGTCTTGCTTTTCCATCTAATGCCACTAGCTCCCTGCACATACTCGTCTGCAGACTGGGGAATGGGTTGAGGCAGGAGACAGCCACTGCACAAGGCTGCTTCTCTACATGATGGCACTCTGGAAGGACACTATGACCTTGGCATAGCATGGCACCTCAGCCAGACCACAGAGGGGTTATGCCCCAGGCACACCACTGATTGCTTTGAAAGAACTTGAGCCAAGATCCTCTCCTGAGAATCTCCTCTGCATCCGGGACACTAGTGATACTGGTGAAGAAAGGCAACACTCTGAAGTTACCTGGGAAATAGAGCTGCAGACAGAAAGCAGCAGCGCCCAGTTGAGATGGTGTAAGGAGGACGCGCTTATTTTCAGCTCCTCCCACTTCCACCTACAGGAGCTGGACTCGCACTCCTCACTCCCCAACCCTCTCTGAACCCTTGCCTGTGGGAAGAGGACAGGCTCACCTGATGGATGACTGGGAGGAGGAAACTGGGAATGCTCCATTCAGCCCTTTCTTCCCAGGGAACCAGCTTTCTGGCTGGCTGTTCTTGTCGGGTCTCTGCCTGGTGCCAGAAAACCTGACTGGCGGGGAGGCTTTGAGTCACTGTGCAACCCCAGTTTCATTCTGGGAGTAGTTTTAGCAGACACACTTGGCACCAGATCGAAGGCCACATTTATAAATTGACTTTTCAGTTACAATGATACTTGATCTCTGAGACTGACTCCATGTTTCTCTCTCCATGGGTTTCAAACTCAATTGAGGGACGGAATATTAGCCTCCAAATGCAGCAACAGACACATTATTTTTAATCTAACACAGAATTTGATTTTGAAATTAGCATTTTCATTTCCAAAATATGTGCATATTACCTGCAAATCTATTTCACTTAGAGATAAAGGCCCCAGCATGACCTTACAACATAAACTCATAGCACTGATTATTACCTGCAGATGATGTAATCATTTCTAATGTGTTGACATGTTTTAATGAGTCCATAAAGTAATGACAGGTCCAGAGGGAGAAATGGAGCGACATCTACTTAAGTCACTACAAAACACCGCCAACTGGAATTACCTGAGGCTGAGAGTCAAGGGACAGGAAAGCGGAACATGCATCCCTTATCTGTAGAAAATAAAAAAATGCCAGTTACAATTCGGAAACAGAAAGAATGGCCTCAAAATCAAGGAGCACCCTGTTATCATGTAGTTCTTTATGACATAAATCGAACCACATCAACTAAGTTAACATGATAATAGCATAAGTGCAAAACTGATCAGTAGCACACAGGAAAAATTATTATTATTTTTTAGGAAAAATTCTTAATCAGTGGCAGTCTATCAGTTCCCCAGCAAGGAGCCAGCATTAGGAAAAGGTTCTATTTCAGTGAAGGTTTACTGGGGAATCAATAAAGAGCCACACTCTTTACATTTGTAAGCTTTCCCTCCAGCATGAATTCTGTGATGTGGAGTAAGGGGGGCCACTTAAGAGCCTCGCCAGATTCCCCACATTTGTAGGTTTTCTCTCCAGTTTACATTGTCTTCTGTCTATTTAGACTTGACGACTGACTCAAGACTTTCCCAGATTTATTACATCTACGTGGGTTTTTCCAACATGAATTCTCTGACCGGAGGAAAAAGCTTTCTTACATTCATTACATGTCTAAAGATTCTCTCCAATATGAACACTCATACGTATAAAAACGTCTGAGCTTTCAGAAAAGACCTTCACACATTTATTTTATTTATAACGGTTCTCTGGAAAGTGAGTCCTCAGATGTTTATTACCATTTGAGCCTTGCTTAAACTTTTTCTCAGGTTCACTGCATTGCTCTTTCCATTACAAAGGCCTCTGGTAGGTTTTTAAATTTTTAAATTTAAATTCAATTTAATTAACATATAGTGTATTATTAGTTTCAGAAGTAGAATTCAGAGATTCATCAGTTGCATATGACACCCAGTGCTCATCACATCACGTGTCCTCTTTCATGCCCAACCCGTTACCCTATTCCCCACCCTTCTCCCCTCCATAGGCCCTCAGTTTGTTTCCTAGAGTTAGGAGTCTCTTCGGTTTGCTTCCTTCTCTGTTTCCCTCTTATTTTATTTTTCCTTCCCTTCCCCTACAGGCTTTGTAGTTTTTTTATGTTTGACTCCTATGTAAAGGCCTTTCTAATTTTACTACACATGTAAAGGTCTTCCCGATGATCGATACTGATACTTATTGAGCACTATGGATGGTTAAGTATCGCCCCACATTTGTCAAGTTTATAGATTTCTGAATTCTGTGATGTTGAGTAAGGCTTGATTGCCAGTTAAAGAATGTGGCAAGCTTTCATTTACTTTTTATATCAGTATTTTTCTCAGAACACCTTTTTAAAAGATTTTATTTATTTATTCATGAGAGACACAGAGAGAGAGGCAGAGACATAGACAGAGGGAGAAGCAGGCTCCTTGCAGGAAGCCTGATATGAGAGACTTGATCTACGGACCTGAGATCACACCCTGAGCAGAAGGCAGATGCTCAATCGCTGAGTCACCCAGGCATCCCTGTGGCAAGCTTTTCAACGATGCTAATCCCTGACTCAATATCAGAGAATTTATATTGGAGAGAAATTTTACAAAGAATTTGGAAGCCCTTTATTCAGTGCTGAAACCTTATTCAATATCATGGAATTCATACTGAAGAGAAACTTTGTCAATGTAAAGAATATGGTAAATTCTTTAAGGACTTCTCAACCCTAACTCATCATTAGAGTTCACACTGAGGGGAAACCTTACAAATATAAAGAATGTGGCAAGTCTCTCACTGGAGCTCACAACTTACTCATCATCATAGATATCGTGCAGGAGAGAAACCATAACATGTCAAGAAAGTAGTAAAGCCTTTAACTGGAATTCAATCATTACTCAATATCCCCAAAGTCACACTAGATTCGAACCCTAGAAATGTAATGAAAGGGGAAAGACCTTTGTTTTAAAAAAATACACCTTAGAAAGCACCAGGGAGTGCATAAAGGAAAATAACTTTACAGACATAAAAATTTAGAAAAGTATGTCATGAAACATACTTTGACTGCATCAAATGTCAGTAAATGTCACAATTCACAGTAGAAAGCAATAAGTCAGTCACTCTTTTCAGACATTAAGTCAGAATATTACAGGGAATATGAGTAATACAGGGAATATTATAGGGAATATGAGTAATACAGGAAATATTATAGGAAATATGAGTTAAATGCTTAGATACTGTACTTGCTAGTATGCTTCAAAAAATAAAGGGGATGGAATTTTGGACAGATATAGTTAATTACAACATGCTTTTTATACTGACCCTATCTGGCATTTGTAACTGGCAAATTTTAATGTATTTCTATTCTCTAATCACTTCATGAAATACCTGTATTCCTGGTGGGTGTGTGAAATTGTGTGGATTGTAGTTGTGGCTGCATCAAAGGTAATGTGATGCCCTTCCTCATTCAGTGGGATTCACGTATTAATATCTAATTTCCTTTTGAAGAATAATGACAATATAAGATAGAATATATGATGGAAATCTAAATGGAGGGGAAACTGAATGGGAAAAATCAGAGAGGAAGACAAACCATGAAAGACACTTAGCTCTAAGAAAGAAACAGAGTTGCTGGAGGGGAGGGAGATGGGGGTAACCGGGTGATGGGCATTAAGAAGAGCACATGATGTGATGAGCACTGGGTGTGATACGCAACTCATGAGTTATTGAAAACTACATCTGAAACTAATGATGTACTATATGTTGGCCAGTTGGATTTAAATAAAAAAAAAATAAATGGAGATACTGTGTGTCTGACTTATAACATGAATGTATGTTATCATGAAATAGATGTTCAGGGAATCACCTGTGTTTTGTATTACTAAGGAGCATTTTAAATTGTATAAACAAAATGTGATATCAACTGGTCTTTATGAAAAAGGAGGTGGTGATACAATAAAATATTGTTGTGTTTTTTTGTAATGGCAATAGTTAGAAGCAGGGAATATCAGCTGTTGTGGTTGAGAGAAAGAAATCTTTACAGACTAAAAAAGTTTATTGAACAGTTGACAGCTGTTCTCAGTCTTTATCTTAAAGAGAAAAACGGAAAGACTTCAAACTGTAGTATAGGAGATTTATATTAATCATTAAAAAACTGCTGCAAAGTTAAGCACTAAAGCTGGATGTCTGGAGTAGTTTATGGCATTTATTTCTTTGGTGGCCTTTTAAAATGGGGCTGGAAAAAAACAGTACTGTTTCTTGTCTGGGATGATTTGAGTCCTGTTTATGGTATGACATCTCAGAATTCTTTGTTGATCAGTTTAATTTAGTTTTCATTCTTACACTATACCAAAGAGGGAATAATCATACTCTTCGGTCATAACTCCTCATGCTCCTTATTGCTTCCAAGTTGAACATGTACTATAATATACGATTCTCTAATTTAGAGAAAAATGAAGAAGACCAAAGTCTTCATGTCTCTCTCCTTTTTATCCCCACAGAGCCTCTCATGGCCTCTATATGTCACAAATATTTAGGGAATTTTTTTATTCCACTCATCCTTGTGTCTACCCACTATCCCCTTTTCCACGCCATACAAATTTAGAATCATGACTGCAAAGATATATACACATGCATACAGGGATAAACTTCTTGAGGGCAGGGGCTATGCCATATCTAACTTGCCCGGAATAAATGTTCAATAAATATTCTTTAATTAAATTGCATTGAACTTATGGAGAGAAAATTAAAAGTCAATTGAGTCAATTTCCTGGGTTTGAAAGGCAAAAAGATACCTTTCTAAAGCTGTGAATTGTGATCAATGCTTCAATGTATCACCTCCACTTAATTTGCTTAGTTCGCTTCAGGATGGTTAGAGGAACAGATTCCTCCCATAACACTTTTGTGGTACTTAGGTATCTGAAGATATCACATGCTCCAAGGCAAAGCTGTCCACCTGCAGACCAAGCTGCCTGCCTGGGCGAGGTGGCTGTGTCCAAAAATAGTGAATCCTTGAGCCTAAGGGCTAATGAATTAGTGCATTCATATTGTTTGAATAAAAATAGCAGAATAAGAAAAACGCCAATTAATCAAATTGGGAGATAATTGCAAAGCTTTGCAGTCTTTGTTCTCTTTCCTTTAAAAGGCACAGCAACATTGTTCACCCACTTTCCATTTGGATAAGCATTTGTTCAGTTTACTCAGCTTGTGGCCCTAATGGTTTTAAATGTCACTAATTGCTTTTGAGAACTCTGTAGAGTCCACTGATGAATCTGCTTGAAAATGGTCAGATCTCTGTATAAGGTTTGAAAAAATGTGTTTCTGGTGTCTGAATAGCTCAGTAATTTCTAAAACCTCCAGGAGAAAAGTACATGTTCTAGCATCTTAGTATCTTCTGTAAAAGAACGTAGTATTTTACAACACTGTTTTTTCCCAACGTTATCATCTAAAATATTTTTTCAAAGATTTTCCACAGAAATATAATTTCAAGCTAAAATAAATGTTTCTGTATTATACATTAATGTCTGTTGTCTGAATTATTCTTCATCTTGTTTATCTGCCTTTAGCATGTATTTTGATAGATGACCAAGGCAGAGAACTTTATCATAAACTTTATGAATTTCTATGTTATTAGAGCTTGTGTAGTACTTGGCACTTACTTTCCAACTTGCCTCTTTCTTTATGTATTTTGTTTGGGGTGGCTTAGGTACACAGAATATTCTCCTCAGCTCATAGTTTATGATCATCACTGAACTCGCTTTATTTATTTATTCTTTTATGTTTCAGTTTCTTATTCCTATTCCATCCTCCCATGGGCAACTCTTCTTAATGTATTTGATGTGTGTTCCCCATTTATTTATGTTCTTGTAAAATTTGTATTGCTATTTGGTGTGCATGTATGGCATTTTCTTACTTTTTTTTCACTCAAAACTATATTTTGAGATCTATCCACGTTACTGGGGACATCTAGTTTGTTGCTCCTAACTGCTATAGAATACTCTATAATGCGCCTACCATATGACTGTTGCCTACCCACTCCCCAATGATAGATAGCTGGGTTTCCTCCAGTTCTATTTTAATATAAGCAAAGCTGTTATCCACCTCCTTGTATCTGTTTTCCACTTATGGCTCTAAAGGAGGATATTTTTGAGCTATATACCCAGGAGGGGGAATGCTAGATTATGGGGATATCTAGGTTGCTTTCCAGATAGCTCCAGTTTACACTCTCACCAGCAAAGTGTGAGATTTGTACATTCCACGTTCTTGCCAACTCTTGCCATTACCTAGATTCCAATTTTTTGCTAGTCTAATGGGTAGAGAGTGACACTTTGTTGTTGTTGTCTTAATTTTCATTTCTTTTTTACTAATGAATCTGAGCCTCTCTTTATATACTTGTTGGTCTTCAGGTTTCTTCTTTGTAAATTGTTCTGTCTTTGACTACTTTTACCTTGGATTCCTATCTTTTATCCAATTGGTTTGATAGAGTATCTTAGAGATTCTAGAAATTAATCCTTTGTCAGTTTTATATGTAGCCAACATCTTTCAAAGGCTCTTACTTTTTTTTTTAAATATAGTCTTTTTGATAGAAATATTTACTTTTAATGTAATTCAATCTATCATCTTTTTGGCCTTATGATCTATATTTGAAATTTTGTTTTAGAAGTCATTCCCTCCTCCGAGCTCACAAAGATATTTTCCTAATAGAAAAGATAGATTCTATTAACTATCATTTACCATTTGTATTTAGATCTTTAATCCACTTGGAGCTCACTTGTTAGTTTTTTTTTATTGAAAAATAATTGGCATATATTAGTTTCAGGTGCACAACATTGTGATTTGATATTTATATACATTACAAAATGTCCAATGAGGTGTTGGCTTTATTTTTCTCCATACAGCGAGCCAGTTTCTCAGCCTTCACTTGCCAAACAATCTGTGCTTTCCCCTCTGATTTTTAATGTTGCTTTCATTGTAAGTTGTGCATTTCTGCCTTAGTTTGGGTTCTCTCAGAAACAGACCTTGAGATAGTGATGTAGATATGAGTAGATTATTCGGGGAGATGACCCAAGAAGCACTGGTAGGATAATGAAGACAGAGAAGAAAGAGAAGGAATCCAGTAAAGAGTATGTTTTCAAGCATATTACCACCATGGATAACTGGGATCAGTCTGTCTGGGGAACTCTAGGAACCAATGCAGAATACATCTGTTATCCCAACTGAAGAGGGATAGAGGGAAGAGGCAGCTAAGGTACTTATTCAGCAACTCCCTTGGGTCACCAATTGAGGGCTATCTAAAGTGGGGGGCATTTACTCTCTGGCACTTCTAGTTCAACTACACTCCACATGGGGCTTGAACTCATGACCCTGAGGTCAAGAGTTGCGTGCTCTACTGACTGAGCCAGCCAGGTGCCCCCACATTTTGACTTACAGTGTTTTTATGTGATTTAATTCTAACCATTTTGTAATTTTCTCTTTAGCCTGGTGTTATTTACCAGAATGCTGCATATTTTCTAAACAGATGGGATATTGAAGTTGTACTTTCATTGCTGTTAATTTCTAATTCTTTTGCGTTATGAATGGAAAACATTTAAAATGCTTCCCTTTAAGGGAAGGGAGAAGAAATGTGTGGGAAGTGTCAGAAAGGGAGACAGAACGTAAAGACTGCTAACTCTGGGAAACGAACTAGGGGTGGTGGAAGGGGAGGAGGGCGGGGGGTGGGAGTGAATGGGTGACGGGCACTGGGTGTTATTCTGTATGTTAGTAAATTGAACACCAATAAAAAATAAATTAAAAAAAAATAAAATAAAAAAAAATAAATAAAATGTAGAACAAGGTATTCACAGACTAAAAAAATAAAATAAAAAAATAAAATAAAATAAAATAAAATGCTTCCCTTTTAACTTACGGAAGTTTTGTGTCCTCACACATGGTCTATTTTTGTGTAATGTTCCAATTATACTCAGAAAGAATCTGTATACTATCTAGTGTAGGTTTTAAAAAGTATTTTTAATAGTTCAAATTTATTAATGGAACGGTTAAATCTTTGCTGTATCTACTTATATGTCATCAGTTTTGAGAGAGGTATACTAAAATCTCTAACTATAACTGTTCATTGATCTATTTTTCCATGAAGTTCTACCAGTTATTAAGTAAATTTTGAGTTTTTTTAAACTACATATTAATAATGGCTATATCTTTTGCTCTGCTGTTCTTTTATCAGCATAAAAACACTGAACATAATTCAAGATCTGAGCATATGGAGATACTGAGCATTATTAATAAAAGCATAAAATAAGGTTCCCTCTTTTCTATGATGGTTTATTTGAATTCTATTTTATCAGATATTAAGATCGCTACTCCAATTTTCTTGCAATTCATATTTTTTGGAAGGTCCTTTCCCAGACTTTTTGGATAGCCTTTTTTTCTTTTTTAAGTGCAACTTTTATAGACAACAAATTGTTGGGTCTTTATTTTAAAAATCCAATCTGAGAATCTCTGTCTTTAAGTGTTATTTTTGGTACATTCACATTATTGTAATTACTCTATTATTGGGCTTATTTCTGTCATGTTACTTTACCATTTACTGTAATTGTTTTGTTTCTTTTCATTTTCCTTCTTTCATTTCAAGAGAATAATAATTCTGAATATTATCATATCAGAATGTTAGTAAAATCATAGTTGTCTCAAAACTCAATTATCTTATTTCATTTGATAATTTCAAATAAGGTAAAATTTCCACTAATTTGCATAAGAACAATTCTTTACCTCATTCCACAGCTGTGGTTCTTGTTCAGGCTGTAATCCTTGAGATAATACTGGAGCACCTAAAAATAAAGTTATGCTTACATGTTATTTTTATAGTATTTCTTTTAAAGTTAAACATTTATATATAATTCAGTTTCAGATGACATTTTTCATTTTCACTGTACATCATTACCCTCCTATTTCAGCTAGATATTTCAGCATTAGACTTAGTATAAGGATACATAATTATTAAATAAACCTTAGTAGCATTTCAAAAATATAACTCTAAGAATGAATTTGTTTTCGTCTACACAAAAACATGTATACATAAATGTGCATAGCAGTATATCATAATAGCCTCAGAGTGGAAATGATCCAAATATCTGTTATTTGATAAGAGATAAACAAAAGGTGGTGTATGCACATAATGGAATACTATTTGGCAATAAAAAGGAATGAAGTACTGATATATACTTCATCAAAAAGGAATCTCAGACATACTATGCTAAATCAAATAAGCCAGATGCAAAAGATCAAGATTATATGATTCCATTTATATGGAATGTCCAGAAAAGGCAAATCTATAATAATAGAAAGATTAGTGGTTGCCTGGAGCTGGGAGTAGGAATGGAGATTGACTGCAAATGGACATAACAGATTTTTTTTTGGGGGGGGGAGTGGAAAATTGTATTATTGTGATAGCTACACAGTTCTTAAAGTCTATGTAAAACCCACTGAGTTGGGGCACCTGGGTGGTTCAGTTGGTTAACTGTCCAACTCTTGGTTTTCACTCAGGTCATGATCTCAGAGTCCTGGGATTGAGCCCCGAGTTGGGCTTTGCATTCAGTGTGGAGACTCCTGGAGATCTCTCTCTTTCTCCTCCTGCTTGTGTGCTCTCCTTCGCTTTTTAAAATAATTAAATAAAATCTTTTTAAAAACCCCTACTGAGTTGTATATAAAGTATATTTCAATAAAGGTCTTTTAAAGAATAATTATTTGTTAGGCCCTTAATTATTACTGAAATAAAATGTTAGCTAGCTTACATCCACTAAAATAATATTTTCTCCATAGATTCAATTTTCTAATTCATGCTATGTAAATTATTTCAGCAAAAACACTGAAATAATATTTATTAATATTAAATGTGATTACTATTTATTTTCTTATCTATGTACATTTATCTTTAATAAAATCAAGAAAATGTCCTGCAATCAAAGACTAAGTTTTTCTAAGATCTCAAATGTAGCAAAATTAAATACTTAAAAGAATAAGCTTAAAGAAAATAACTTTTTAAAAATAAGATAGCACCTACTAACACTGAGCATTTATTGATGCCAGGCACTATCCTGGACATTTAAAGTGTATTATATCCTTTTAACAGACTTTTGAAATAGCTCTTATACCTGTTCTCACTTTAAGATGAGGAAACTCAGTGGTTGAGCATCCGTCTTTGGCTCAGGTGGTGATCCCGGGGTTCTGGGATCGAGTCTTGCATCAGGCTCCCCACAGGGAACCTGCTTCTCCCTCTGCCTATGTGTCTGCCTCTCTTTCTGTGTCTCTCATGAATAAATAAATAAAGTCTCTAAAACAAACAAAAAATACCTGGTGATCTTACTCAATGAGATTCTAATTCAGGCAGTCAGAGACCAGCCCAAGCGTCTGCTTTTCTATCAAGTTCCCTGATGATACTGATGCTACTGGTTCTTGGATACCACTGAACATCCAGGAGGATAGAACATTGCATCGTAGGAAGAAATGGAGGATGCCTCATTGTTCAACACAACTAAGCAGCTCAAAGAGACATTTTAGGTCCAAGCTTCTCTCTAACAAGTCTGAACACTTCCAAAATGGGGTATGGATGTTCTCTCGAAAACCACCTAAAAGGCCATTGGCCCATTCCTTACAACTTGGACGCCCTGCTTATCTGCAGTTACTAAGACTGAATAATAGGAAGGTGGAATGGAGAGGAATGGAAGGGGAGGGCACGATTTGATGGAAAAGAACAGAACCAGAGGCAGGTACGGATGCAAAGGGAAAACACAAAGATTTCCACTCTTTCGATTCAGTCTTTACCAGCATGTACTTCTGATTTCTCCACTCACTATACCACTGTTCATTTCTCTTTGACAGGTGCTCCTGTTTAAAGAATACAATTTTATACTCTTTTTTTTTGTTTTAAATTTTATTTATTTGAGATAGAGAGAGAACATGAGCAGGGGGAGAGGGGGAGGGAGAAGCAGGCTCCCCTCTGAGCAGGGAGCCCAACACAGGTTCATGACCTGAGCCAAAAGCAGATGCTTAACCAACTGAGCCACCCAGACACCTCACAATTTTATATTCTTTCTTCACCTGCCTGTCTCCCACCCTTCGGTAAAAGTGGAAGCTCCCAGCTCCATGCTGCCTCCCGGTGAGCTTGCCTCCTTCCACATCCCAAGCTTGCATGGGCCACACAGAAATTGCCATGATATCTTACTCCCAAGCACTTATATAATCAAAAAGGGGTACTTTGTGGTTCTTACACAACACATGTAAACAGTCTCAGGGTAAAAAGGTTAGAGGAGCCAAAATTTCAAAATGTTTTTAATTTATAGAAACTCCGAGTACCAGACCCAAATGTAAAAAGGAAATATTTTTCTTCCCTTTGTGTACTTGTTAACCAAAGTTGATGTGATTTTTTCCCCCAAGATACCCTAGGTATGGGCTTTATATAGTCAAATAGTAGTACTAGATACTTTTTTTTTTTAATTTATGATAGTCTCACAGAGAGAGAGAGAGAGAGAGAGAGAGAGAGAGAGAGGCAGAGACACAGGCAGAGGGAAAAGCAGGCTCCATGCACCGGGAGCCCGATGTGGGATTCGATCCTGGGTCTCCAGGATTGCGCCCTGGGCCAAAGGCAGGCGCCAAACCGCTGCGCCACCCAGGGATCCCTAGATATTTTCTTAAGTATAGTCAAAGTGTCGTTATCTCGTAGATTACAAAAACTGCACTGTTTTTGATCAGCTTTAAGATACTTATATACTGTCTAGTAAAGTGAAACCTTTAGTCTTATAGTGTACAGTCTAACTAATGCAAATAATACGGATAGACAACTTTTGCATCTGCAAATACACCATCTGTTAGAGAAAGAAGAACTGACCTTTAGATTGGGGTATAACCAACATACATTATGCTAGTTGCAGCTGCACAACATAACAATCCTAAATTTCCTAAATTTGTATATATTGTGAAATGATCACCACAATAAGTCTCATTAACATCTATCACCAACGTAGTTACAGAGGTTTTTTTTCTTGTGATGAGAACTTTTAAGATTCACTCTTAGCAGCTTTCAAATACACCATGTAGTCACCATGCTTTACATTACATCCTCATGGCTTATTTATTTTATAAATGGAAGTTTGTACCTTTTGACTCCCTTTACGCATTTCAAACTTCCACCTCCTACCTCTGTGAACCCCTATTCTGTTCTCTGTATCCACATGCTTGGTTTGATTTTGTTTTGCTGGGGTTTTTTAGATTGCATGTACAAGTCAGATCATATAGTACCTGTCTCTCTCTGAAAAACAGAGATAATTACTTTTCTTAAAGATTTTATTTATTTATTCATGAGAGACACACACACAGAGGCAGACACAGGCAGAGGGAGAAGCAGGCTCCATGCAGGGAGCCCAATGCTGGTGGGGGGGGGGGGAGGACCCAATCTGGGATTCCAGGATCACACCCTCAGCCAAAGGCAGACACTCAACCGCTCAACTGCAGAGCCACCCAGGCATCCCCAGACTTAATTATTCTAAAAGTGGTGCTAATTTTCTTTCCTTGTTGCTAGCACTTAGCTAGTGTAGGGTTCCAAAGTGAGAAATTGTTACTACTGACTGAATTTTAAGACATAGTCAATGAGCAGGAGTCTGAATTTTAAGACATATTCAAAGAGCAAGGGTCTGAGTAGGAAAAAACCCTTCTTAATTTAGTCTTGGGCACTTTGATCACTTACTGTCACAAGCCAAATCAAGGTTTGTTGCAGTTATCCAAAATGTTCCCTCTTTTAGAAAATTTCTTTCTTTATTTTAATGATGCTCTTTGAATCGTAAACTGTTTCCATCCACCAGACTTGTGACTGGCTCTTTATCTTGCTGTTGCATGCTCTGCTAACTCATTTTGCCAAGGATGCTCCACTTTTTGACACTATTTTATTTTCCTACGGCTTTGTGATATTTGTTTTGTTGTTTTTAGATACATCCAGTTACATCCTGCATAATGATTAATCTTCATAGATTATCTCCCAGTTTTGATTATGTATGTCATGCTTCCCTTCCAATGCCATTTTTAGGGACTCAGGACTAGGGAAGATCATACTATGTTCACTCATTCCCCTCTCCCTCACATCTTTAGAGAGATAAAATTATTTTTTTCAATATCAAGAGCAGGTCTAAAGGGGAAAAAGATACAAAATGATAGTCTAGGGGGTTTCTGTGCAGTGGAAAAGGCATCTTGTCTGTTTGCTTGAGAAATACTGGGGATGTTTATGAGATGATTGGTCAGCCAGCAGAAACATTCTTTCTCAACATAAAACCCAAGACTTGTCTTTTGCGATGAATGGATAAAGAAGATGTGGTTTATGTATACAATGGAATATTACTCAGCTATTAGAAATGACAAATACCCACCATTTGCTTCAACGTGGATGGAACTGGAGGGTATTATGCTGAGTGAAGTAAGTCAGTCGGAGAAGGACAAACATTATATGTTCTCATTCATTTGGGGAATATAAATAATAGTGAAAGGGAAAATAAGGGAAGGGGGAAGAAATGTGTGGGAAATATCAGAAAGGGAGACAGAACGTAAAGACTGCTAACTCTGGGAAACGAACTAGGGGTGGTAGAAGGGGAGGAGGGCGGGGGGTGGGAGTGAATGGGTGACGGGCACTGGGTGTTATTCTGTATGTTAGTAAATTGAACACCAATAAAAAAAAAAAAAAAAGACTTGTCTTTTGCCAAAAAAAAAAAAAGGCCTTCTACAGTTTCTGCTTAATCACCAGCAGCCTGAAAATTCCCCCATTTCTCAAAAAAGCAGTTATCTCCCACCGATCCAAATATCACTGTAATCATATAGCATGTAACATGTATAGCAGGTACATTTGCTTTACAGAGAAAAGGACACTTTTAAAACTATAATCATCTGCTTCTTTAACAAGGTAGATAAAGACTGCCACCCTAATTCTACCAAAAACAAATTAAAAACATTAAAATATTAACACTACCTTGCATAGGTTATGCTGTAGCATTGCTGGCTATGTGATGGAGAAGGTTTAGGTCTAGCTTCGGACTGCTAACATTCCATAGCCAAATGACCTCATTTTGCAAGCAGGAGAGCTCCTCCCCACCTCCTTCTCCAATACCCCCAGGAAAGGGGCCAAAAAACCAAAAATGATAAAAGGACAGCAATAAAAATAAATATATTGGAAAAGAATAGCTTCAGTTTCTCCACCTCTAATTGAAGGCTGGCCTGCAAGCTCTGAAAGGCCCCTGCAGTTACGGTTTCAAGTCCCCAGTGCTCTCAACAGTGATGACATGGTCTGCGCACCTCTGCCTCACCGCCAG
The DNA here is from genome assembly GCF_003254725.2 of Canis lupus dingo. NCBI lineage: Eukaryota > Metazoa > Chordata > Mammalia > Carnivora > Canidae > Canis > Canis lupus. The sequence goes on from NC_064255.1 coordinate 48,300,874, forward strand.
GAGGGCAGAGGGAAGCTAAGGGAACCTGCTGTGGAGTTAGAAGATTCAGTCTTGGCAGGATAGTGGCTGGCCCTGGAGGGGACTCTGGATCAGAGGTGGGGGGCAAAGGATGGATCCCTCCAGGTAATCTTTGGGGAATAGGGGAGTGATCTCCCCGCTGGAACATACTGGGCTTCCTTCTACCTCGTCTCCCAAGCTGCAGACATCCCTCCCTGACCTCGATTTTGCTTTTTCCAGTTCTTTTCTCTGAGCCAAGCACTGGAAATCCCTATTTTATCAGATGGCATCTGCCTTCACTGGCTTTCGCTGCGGCACTGATTGAAAGCCCGGCTGGCGCACTTGCCTCTCCAACTCTGTGATACAAAGAAAGTCTCCGTTCTTTTTCCTGACCTGGTGCGTCAGAACCTAGAAAGGCACCGAGCGCACCCCCGTCCCCTTCTAAAGGGCCAGAAGGGGGCCTGTTTCGTCGCTCGGGGTGATCTGAACGCAACAGGAGCTCACTCCCTAAAGGAGAGCGGCGCTCTCCCGAGTTCACCGGCAGCAGCGCCAGGTGATCGGCAGGTGTCAAAGTCCAGTTCGGCTTTAGCCATCAATCCGGCTAGTCATTGCCACGAAAGGGAACGCACTTTAATTTTCGGCATGTTCGTTCGTTCAAGTTTTCCCGGGTCCGCGGGCCACGGACGTCCCGCGCGTGAGGGAGCCCAGCCAGGTGCGCGGGACCTGCGGGGCTGGGGGCCGGTGCGCGGCGCCGCGCGAGGGTCGTCAGAGGCGGGAAGCCGGGGAGCCCCCCCCCCCCAAGCCGACAGCAGAAAGGGAGGAAGAGAGCGAGGCAGGTGGCCCGGGGAAGGCGCCAGGACGGCGGGCGCGGGCGCTCACCTGGGCAGGTGCCCGCGCAGCAGGCGAGCAGCAGCAGCAGCAGCAGCAGCGGCGGCGGCGGGGGCGGCGCGGGCATCTCGGCCGCTGCGGGCATCTCGGGGCTCAGCGCGGCACGCGGGGCCCTGGCAGTGCCTCCGGGTCCCGGACGCGCGGCTCGCGGGGCTCCGCCGCCAAGTTTTAAATCTGGCGGACACGTGGGCTGGGGCGGCGCGGTCCCCACGCGCGTCAGCTCGCCGCCCACGCCCCCGGGCTCCGTCGCGTCACTCGCGACCCGCCGCCCGCCCCCGGCCCCCACCCGCGGCGGGACCCGCCCCCGGCCACTGTCGTGACTCAGGGCGCCTCTCGCTCCGGCCGCCCCGGGGCTCGGGGATGAGCCTGGAAACGACCCAGTGCACGTCCGTTCCCTGCTCGGAGAGGGTCTGGGCGGGGGCTGGAGAAGGAGCGCGAGCCCGGAGGCCCGAAGGGGCCGGGATCGGGGTTCTTACGCGGGGTGGGGGGGGGTCCTGGGACGCCCCTGGCGCACCTCTCGGGAAGGCCTCCTCTGCCGCACCCACTGTGCGCACCTCCACCTCCGCAGAAGCACCTCTGTCCCGCTCTTTCCTTCGTCCCCAGCTCCCAGCTCAAGCCCGGTGCGTACCGGAGTACCAGTGGTGACCCTGGTGTTCCCCCAATTCCTGCAAGATCTGAGATCATTTAGGGAAATGCAGTTATCTGTTGAAGAAGCTCGAGGAGAAAGGATTGCTGGGATTTGACCACACATACATTTCCAATAGGTCTGGAAGGTCTCTGGCTATCCTATGTGTTCCCAAGGTTGCTCGTTTTTCCATGCGTTTCTCCCGCGGTCACTCCCCCTAGCTGTTGCTTTCTGATTTCTAGGGTGATGGGAACTCTGCCATCCCCCTCCATACTTTCCTTTACTTCCTAAGTGGAAATGTCCAGGAAGCAGCCTCTCTAGGACACTGGCTGATACTGTTTTAATTTCCTTCTACTGAAAGAGGGAAGACTGAGCTCATTTGACCTCCTTACGAAAGCAACACAGAGGAAAGGGTAGAAAGGAAGTACATTAACATTTCCTAAGGGACATCTTCCCCTGCTATTTAATTTAACACTCATGTCATCTCTGGAAGGTAAAACTATTATGACGCTTATTTGATGATACTGATGATACTTGGAGATTAAATTGTCTGCCCAAGGATATCAGCCTGTGGGAGAGACCCCTCTGCGAAGACCTTTCTTCTCTAAGCTGGGGATTTTAATGCACTAGAAATGCACTGTGCAAAGCACTATAGGCAAAGTGGGGCCTTAAAGACTAGAATCTTTAGTAACAGGAGGAATTTCCCTAAAGGAAATTAGAACTTGGTGAAGGGCCCCAAATCCATACTGAAATAGCTGTCTTACAAGGCAAGTGCTCATCCTGACAGGTAATAAGAAAAAAATAGTCACTCCTGTTTTTAAGTTTTCATGCAGCATATGAGCAAGGCCGGATGACAGTCATGGTCCAAACCAGGAATCAAGGATGGATGAGAATAGATTTGATCAGTATTGCTTAAGCTTTGATTTATTCCCAAAGTAGTAAAAAGGTAGTGCAGAGGATTTTGATGGGTGGAGGTGGCCCTGATTCCCAATTGCCTTCCTGTATTTCCTGGAGGTGCACTGAAGGATGTCTAGCTTCAGCAGCTTGTGTGGGGTGAGATGTCAGTGAGAACAGAGAAGCCTGCAAATAGTGGCCTCAAGGCTTTTTATACCCCAGCAGGTCAGCAAAAGAAACAACTCATGCATTGCAAGTATTTTTTTCTGCATGAACCTGGTGGCTCTGAATGTCCTTGTACATGTCCCTTGGTGCACATGTGCAGGAGTTTTCAGAGGTCTGTACTTGGAAGTAGAGTTATCATGGGAGAAAAATCTCATTAAACTCTACTTTAAATTGTTTTCCGATGTGTTATACCAATCTCCACACCACCAACAATGCATGAAATTTCCATTGCTGCACATCCTTGCAGAAAGCTTTGCCAGTCTGGTGGGTGTGGCATCTCATTATGGATTTAATTTACAATTTCCAGCATTAATAATAAGGGTGAGTATCTTTTCACAAATATATTCGCCATTGCTGTTTTCGCAACAGTGAAATGCCCATTTGTTTCTTGCCCCCATTGGGTTGTTAGGCTTTTTATTTTTTTTAACCCATTATAGGAATGCTTTATGTATTCCAGAACTTTTATTAGTTAAATGTTTGGCAAATATTTTCTCCTCACTTATGGCTTGTGTTCTACTCTCTGTATATGAGTTATTTTTGAAAAAATTGCTTAAGAAAAGATGTGCCGACTAATGGTCATGCTGTTGTGTGACTTGGATGATAAGAGAAGATGGATGGGAGAATGAGGGAAGATAGGCACTTTAGTTACCCATAAGCAGACTATGGATTCCACAACTGACTGAATGAAGCTGATTCCAGAGGTCCCCTTTTGTCCAAATATTTCAAGGAAATTAGATCCCAGATTTCTGCAGGGGAGGCTTAACAATTCTCTTACAAACATTGCAATCTGTACCTAGAAGTTCTTATTTATTTATTTATTTATTTATTTATTTATTTATTTATATTTCTAAGTGATTATTTATTTATTTATTTATTCATGAGAGACACAGAGAAAGAGGCAGAGACATAGGCTGAGGGAGAAGCAGGCTCCCTGTGGGGAGCCTGATGCGGTACTTAATCCCAGGACCCCAGGGATCGATCATACCCTGAGCCAAAGGCAGATACTCAGCCACGGAGCTCCCCAAGTGTCCCCATGTTCTTTTAAACTGAGTTTGTGGGCAGCCCCGGTGGCCCAGCGGTTTAGCACCACTTTCAGCCCGGGCTGATCCTGGGGACCTGGGATCAAGTCCCATGTCGGGCTCCCTGCATGGAGTCTGCTTCTCCTTCTCTCTCTCTATTTGTCATGAATAAATAAATAAAATATTTAAAAAAATAAACTGAGCTTGTACATCAGTATGCACCATCATATGTAGTATATAGAATCTAAAGCACTCCTATTTACTCTGTTCAACACTGAAAGTTTGAATCTGGGTACCATGCTGATTCCTCTTACCCATTATCTCTTGCATTCCTGATTGCAAATGGGCAACTGAACTTTGCTTTCTGCCTACATCCTGTAAGTATGAAGGCTCCGTTTGATCATGGACCTACAGATTAACAAGACCTGCTAGCCTATGATAGGGACGTTCAGAAGACTCATCATGGAGGGTGTTAGGGAAGGGCTGCATGTCAGACAGTGAAAAAGTCAGCAATAGAGAGAAATCCAGTCAAACAGTAGTTGGCAATAGCAAAGTCTAGTAGCAGGCAAAGAGATCCAGGTTTAGGAATTGAGAATAGGGGCAAGATCTAGAAGCTTTAGGGATCCCTGGGTGGCGCAGCGGTTTGGCGCCTGCCTTTGGCCCAGGGCGCGATCCTGGAGACCCGGGATCGAATCCCACATTGGGCTCCCAGTGCATGGAGCCTGCTTCTCCCTCTGCCTCTGTCTCTGCCTTTCTCTCTCTCTCTGTGACTATCATAAATAAAAAAATAAAAAAAATAAAAAATAAAAAAAATAAAAAAGATCTAGAAGCTTTAGAAGTTCTAGGCACAATAGTCATACAATCCTTCAAATATGAATTGAGCACCTTCTAGGCTCCCTTGTAGAAGCTTGGGATACAGCAGTGACCAAGTCAGCTAAAGTCCCTGCCTTTGTGGAGTTGACAGATTTTCAAGGAGAAAATGATGATAATAATATGACAAAACAAAGCAATTTCACATAGTAGTAAATACTACAAAGAAATTAAAACAGGATAATACAGGGATGCTTGGGTGGCTCAGTGGTTGAGCATCTGCCTTTGGCTCAGGTAGGGAGCCTGCTTCTCCCTCTGCCTATGTCTCTGCCTCTCTTTGTGTGTCTCTCATTAATAAATAAATAAATAATCTTAAAATAAAATAAAACAGGATAATGCAATAATAATAGGTGACTGCGAGTTGGGGGAAAGATACTTGAGACAGGCTTATCTAGCCTGGCTTCTCTGGGGAGATGCTGTGGGAGGCCTTAAGGATGAGAAGAAACCAGTCATGGGAAGGACTACGAATGAAGGGCCCCCGGTGAAGGGACCATCAGGTACAAAGACTCGAAGACAGAAACAAACCAGAAAGCTTAAAGAAGCAGAAGTCACTGGCATAGAGTGAAAAATAGGGTGAAGCTGAGGTTGGAAAAGTAGACAAGGTCAGATCCTGATCATTGAAGGCCATTAGAGGCCATGGCAAGGAGATCAAATTTTTCTCTAAGTAAAATAGAAAGCCTTTGGAGGATTTTGAGTTAAAGAGTGAGGTGATGTGACTGACATTTGAAAAAGCTCATCCTGGCTTCCATGGTGAGCAGGTTCCCAAGGACCCTAGTAGATGCAGGCAGGATGACCACAGTGGGAGGACATTGCAGAAGTCTACAGCAGAGCCAGAGAAAGGGATGAAGGAATGATAACTTGCTATCACCTGGATGAACCTGTTTTTAAGTTTTGCTAAGTCAAAGAAGCCAATGACAAAAGGCTACATATTGTATGAGGCATTGCACACAGGGAGAAAATAGATAAGTAGTGTCCAGGGCCTGGGGAGAAACAGACATGATATGATGGCTAATCAGTAAGGGGGGGTCCCTTTCAGGGTAATGAAAATGTTCTGGAATTAGACAACAGTGATGGCTGCTCAATCTTGTAAATACTAAAATCCCTTGAATTCCATACCTTAAAAGGATTATACGGTATGTGATTTACACCTCAATTTTCAAAGAAGAAAGAAGCCCAGGTCAGTTACAATCATGGTGACTGTTGGACTAGATGGTGGCAGTCTTTGCTAAACATTTAGTACAGGTAAGTTTTACCCGTTTTTGGCATGAAATATCCAAAATTCGCTATTTAATTTCTGCATGTTCTTGGCAACTATGAGATCCTCCTCTCCCACTTTGTGAAGACATTCACCTGAGCCATGGTTGTATCAATGACTGTGCTAGAGTCACAGCTTTGATTTTTTTCAGGTCAGAAAATACTTCATTACACCCAGATGGAGAACCTTGTTCTTTATGGTCACTTTGATATAACCTTTAACTAGGAATATCATCATTATCTAAAACATGGAAAGTGGATAGCATTTGTGAAATAATGATAACTCGAATGCTTTTAGGATGCTCATTTGTTCATTCACTCAGTGAGCATTTATTAAGTCAGTGTCAGCTATAAGAGTTATAGATGCACAAAATGCTGAAAAGTCTGTGTCCTGTTTTGCTTCTCTAAGACCACTTGCACCCTATCATCCACGCTCTTTACTTCCTGTATTTTACGGCCTATACTCATGCAGGATGAACCTTTTAGAAATACCAACCTGATATCAAATTTGAAATGTAGAGAAAAGTTTTTGCTTAAGAGTTTCTAATATCTAAGAGTCAAAGTTCTATAGAGGTTATGGAAGTTGAAAGCCAACAATTCCTGAGTGAGGAATTGAGGAATTGAGGAGTGAGTCAGAACTTGACTGACTCATTTGGTAGAGCATGTGACTCTTGATCTTGGGTTGGTGAATTCAGTGCTCCTTTTGGGTGTTAGAGCTTACTTAAAAATAAATAGAAAATTTTAAAAAGAAAATAAATAGGGACACCTGGGTGGCTCAGTCAGTTAGGCATCCAACTCTTGATCTCGATGCAGGTCTCAGTCTCAGGGTCATGAGTTCTAGCCTTGTGTTGAAAAGAGAAAAAATAAATAAGAAGTTCACTAAAATTTTTTTTTCAATTAATAAATAAAACAGCCAATGGAAAAAAAAAAAAAACAGCCAATGACTCCAAAGACCCAATTTAGCCTATGGTTTCCAAGTAGGATTCAGGGAAAAAGCCAGTTGTGGACCTACAGAGCTGAGGCGCAAGAAGAGGTGGTCATTTGTGGCTGGAAAAATGACCAAGTGACTGTGGCTCTATTTGGTTCAGAAGATGGGTAGCTATTATTTAGTGACAAGGATACCTTTCAGCTCTCTCCACAAACATCTTTGGCATCTAGATGAAATTCCCATTTTATAGCTGAGTTTGCCTTCTCTTTCAGCACTAATATTTCATAAGTTTTATAGTAACTCCAATAATCCTAATTATCCCTTTTCCCATCCATGTCTTCAAACTATGTAGATATCAACCTTTCTGCTTCCCACAAAATCTCTTGACTCAGAAGGACTTTTGGTACCGAGAGACCTCTCGGTACCACATTGTACCGAGAAATCACTCTAGGAGAAACTCTTCTAGAAGACAGCAGAAGAAGAATGAATACAAGAAATGGAGGATCAGAGACCAAATATATCTACCTTTCTTAAGACTTTCTGTTGTAGGATAATTAGCTGCCCTAATATTGACACAGTAGCTCACATAATTGTAAGAAATACAACATCTTTTATAAGAGGAGGAAGCTTTAAATTTTTCTCTAATTACTTGGTAAAATTAATTTTTTTGATAAAATTAATTTTGAATAGTTTCAGGAATAATAACCATCATTATTGTAATCCTTCCCCTTAAGGGTTTTCCAATGCACATAGTGATATGGACTTATGGCCAACAAGAAATTTGTATGTCCAAGAGACACTTTTGCTAATGTTTTGGGATTTTGTTGTTTATTTTTTTAACTGTTTTTGTGTTTTGCGAAAGAAGCTACGTTCCATCTCTTCAACTCTTGAGATCAGGAGGCACTGTGGGTGGAAACATTGTCTGTGAATTCTCTCAGCACAGTCCAGGGAAGGTTAACATGCAGACACAGGTTTACCTCAAAGCCTTTAGAGATAAATTCCTTTTGAGAAAAGTAATAAGAGAATTTTTTAAAAGGCAAAAGTCAATAACTTTTTGCAGTTACATCAATGCCCACAGGGCTAGATTTTTCATGATAGATGTTCTGAGGGCAAAGCCATTACAGAAAAGCAGAACTGTTACTTCTAATTTGAAACATGATGATAAAAAAATTTTAGTCAGTTGAGGGCAGACTCTTTTCTTTGTTCCTTAAATTGCAATTAAAATATTAATACAGACTAATGAAAGATTTATTAGATTTTCTTGACATATTTATGAATCACATCAGGGCAAAGCTGGCGGAAAAGCAAATGCTTCCTGACATATGAGGTTTTATAAAAACAGAACCTAAAATTAAATGATAGCTATAAAAATAACAGGGCAGATAAAGTAAATTTTATTATTTCTACACAGTAAAACTGTAAAACCATTTTTAGTCACCAGATGGTTTTCAATCTATTTAAAAATGAATTAAAACATTATTGTATTTTCAAAAGATATCTGGTACTTATGAAAAATACACAGTTTCCTTACATAGACATATTCAAATAAAAAAATCTTATGCATTTGGTCAAAGGTAATTGGAAGAAATAAAGAGAAGAAAATGGTATGATTTGATCTTTTTAAAAAATGTTGACATGATCAAAAGAGACCTGGAGTAAGTTTCTGAATATAAAAATAAGTGACATTTCAGTTAGTATCATAAAAGGAATAATCACTACTCATTTTATCTCTAGTGTCTCAAATAATTTTAGGTCTGATTTTTTAAGTGGACCATGCAGATATGAAATGCTGCAAGTTGTATATATGTGTATGTCATACTGCTTTAAATACTAGTTGATATTGTTTTAAGAAATTTCTGAAAAGAATAAAATTAGCCAATGCCACATCTTCGTTCATTTGTAAAGTAATCAAATCCATTTTTCTCATAAATTAATCACAGATCCCCTTCCTGTGTTTTCACTCATTAGTATGATTTCAGATAGAAGTTACTTTCAATCTTACTGAGTTTCAACCCTAATTTAAGAATTTTTAAACAGTGTAAGGGAAAAACAGAAATAGACAAGATAACATACTTCTCAGAGAAAACTGAAAAATAAAGTTAAGGCAATTACTGCCTTACCTGAGTAGGTTTCCAAGCAGGTCACCGGGGGATTCTCTGTCATGACATCTGTATGTTTAATGTCTTTTGTTTCAATTGCCAACAGCCAACTGTTGATTTGTGGCAATTGTCATTGGTCAATCAAAATCAACCTGAACTTCTTCTTTTTCTCACCCTTTTATCTCCTTGTACTTTCATTCTCTTAAAAATATGTCAAGGAATTGCCTCCAACTCCTGTTCTATCCCACCACATCATTAATTCTATACTGGACAAAGCATTGGAAGCAGATAAGATGCTGCCTTATTGATGATGTCTTCCTTCCCTGATCATCTGAGAATAAATAGCACTCTTTCTCTCAGGACTTCATCCCTCCTGTACTTTACACAGCTTTACTTTTTCCCTAGCATTTACTATTATACTACCACCCGGTAGACCATACCCGATAACTCAATAGAGTTGTTGTTTGTTTATTATCTGTCTCTCTTTGCGGGACAGAGAACTCCAAGTCAGGATTTTAATCTCCTTTATCGTTTTGAAAACACTTATTTTAGGGGTGCCTGGGTGGCTCAGTTGGCTAAGCATCCAACTCTTGATCTCAATGCAGGTCTTGATCTTAGGGTCATGAGTTTAAGCTCCATGTTGGGCATGGAGCCTACTTTAAAAAAAAAAAGGCAACTGTTTACTTAATATTCACTTTCATATTATTCTATTGTCTTTAGTTCTTGGTGCTAAGAGTGGTTGGGATATAGTGGGCACTAAATATATATATACATATATATGAATAAGGAAAATAATCTAATTCATAAAACTTTATAATATTATATAATCTTTAAGCATGTATCTACTCTAGATGGTGATACACCCTTAAATCATATGGGAATAAAGAAGACATCTTTTAATGTATAAAGCATTGCTTAGAATCTTCCCTGGTTCTATTTCCTATTCTGTTCTACTCAGTTTGGGAGACTTCAGAACCTGGAATTAAAAAAAAATTTTTTTAATTTATTTATTCATGAGAAACACACAACAGAGAGAGAGAGAGAGAGAGGCAGAGACAAAGGCAGAGGGAGAAGCAGGGTCCATGTAGGGAGCCTGACGTGGTACTTGATCCCAGGTCCCCAGGATCACACCCCAGGCTGAAGGTGGCGCTAAACTGCTGGGCCACCAGGGCTGCCCTGGAATTTTTTTTTAAAGTCAATAAACATACGGTAGAAAATAAAAATAGGTGTAGAAATCTTGTTTGGAACTGGGATTATCTAACCAGAAGAGCAAGAATTCTTAGAGGCAATATGACCTCAGGATTGAGAACCAGAGCAGTGAAGCTGGACAAACCATCTTTGAGTCATAGCAACACCACCTGTTAGCTGGGAGGCCTGGGATAATAACTGACCTTTGAAAAGTCCAGTTTTTATTATTCATGAGAGTGTATAAATTTTGTCCGCACAACATCCCTTCCTTTGGAAAACCAGCTATCCCTCTTCTCTCCCTCTCCCTCTTCCCTCCTCTCTGAGTCTTATAAGATTCAAGGGCAATCCCTGGATTAGCACAGGGGCTATGGCAAAGGCTTTCTTTTTTTCCTGACATATAAAGACCATGTGAGTTACATGAAGAGAGGCTATCTTAGAATGATACCAAGTAGTGAGGAGAAATGGAGAAAGAAAAAAAGAGATTGAAATTGTTATACATGCCTTAAGTCAGGTCCATCCTTTGGAGTTCAGAATTAGGCAAATCAAAAATTTCCATTTTTATTTTGTTTAGTTTGGGTTTCTAAAAATTTCAATAGTGTTTGACACAAAATAAGTTCACAACAAGTTTTACTGTATGGGTGATGATAAGCAAATGGAGAAGGAAGAGAAGTCTTCAAATAGAAGAGAGGGTTTTGAAAACTTCTAAAGTTTTGCTCCACGTTTTAAAAATTTCACAATGAGGGACACCTGGGTGACTCAGTGGTTGAGCGTCTGTCTTCAGCTCAGGGCTTGATCCCGGGATCCGGGATTAGTCCCACATCAGGCTCCCTGCAGGGAGCCTGCTTCTTCCTCTACCTATGTCTCTGCCACTCTCTCTTTTTGTGTCTCTCATGAATAAATAAAATCTTTTTAAAAATAAATAAAAGTTTCACAACGAGGGGTGGTAATGTTGAGCCTAGGAATAACAGACATTAAAAAAAAAAAGAAAAAAAGAAAAAAAGAAAGGGATGCCTGGGTAGCTCAGCAGTTGACCAGTTGAGCATCTGCCTCCAGCTCAGAGCGTGATCCGTGGATCTGGGATTGAGTTCTTTTGTGAAACTTTCAAGACCTAGACCCACCAGCTCCCCTGGAAGGCAGAAGAAGGAGATGGGACAAACTACTACAATGGTCTTTTACCAACCAGACTTCTCAATAAACATACAACTCAAGCCCCTGCAATTTTTCTAAACTTCCTATTTTGAAAGAATTTTGGATTGACAAGAAGTTTTTACAAAAAAGTATACAGACAGGTCCTATGTGTCTTTTATTTAGTGTTCTCCAAAAGTAACATCTTTCATAATTATAGGATAATATTAAAATCAGGTAAGTGACATTAATACATTCCATAGAGCTTATTCAGATAGTGCCAATTTTACATGTGCTCGTGTGTGTGTTTTTATGCAATTTTATAAATGCATAAATTCTTGTAACCACCACCAGAATCAAGACAGAACAATTCCATCACCACAAGACTCCCTATGCTAACCTTGTGTAGTCAATACCAAGCCCCCCCATCCTCATTCTTAATCCTAGCAACCATCTGTTCTTCCTCTATATTATTTTGTTATTTTAAAAATGTTATTTAAGTGGAATCATATAGTACGTTACCTTTGGAGAATGGCTTTTTAAAAACTCTTAATTTTAATTCCCTTGAGACCCTTCCAAGTTGTATCATTAGATTTCCTTCTATTATATTCTATTTAACCATTCAACTGTTGAATGGCATCCAGTTTTTGTTATTATGAATAGAGCTGCTCTGAACAACTGTGTACAGGTTTCTGCATTGACATAATTTTTCCCTTCTCTGGGATAAATGCTCAAGAATGCAACTGCTGGGTCATATGCTAACTGCTTATTTAACTTTGTAAGAGATTGACAAACTATTTTCTAGAATAGCTATACCGTATTACTTTCCCATCAGCAGTGGGTGATGGTTTCTCTGTACTCTTTCTAGCATTTGGTGTTTCATTATGTTTTATTTTAGCTATTCTGTTGGTGTATAGTGATATCTTCTTGTGTGTGTGTTTTTTTTAAAGATTTTATTTGCTTATTCATGAGAGACACAGAGAGAAAAGTAGAGACATAGGCAAAGGGAGAAGCAGGCTCCCCACAGAGATCCTGGGATCACACGCCCTGAGCCAAAGGCAGACGCTCAACCACTGAGCTACTCAGGTGTCCCCATCTTCTTGAGGTTTTGATGTGCACTTCCCTAAGAGCTATTGATGTTATCTTTGCAAATATGCCATCTCTATGTTCTCTTCAATGAAATGTATGTTAGATTTTATTATTATTTTTTAATTGTTGGTCTCTAAGTGTTCTTAATATATTCTAAATACAGAACCTTATATTGAATACGTGATTCACAAATATTTTCTTTCAGTCTGTAGCTTGGCTTTTCATCCTCTTCACAAGATCTTTCACAGAACAAGTTTTAATTTAAATTTTTTTTTTTATTTTAAGTAAACTCCACGCCATATGTGGAGCTCAAACTCACAATCCCAAGATCAAGAGTTGAATGCTTTACTGAGTACACCAGCCAGTTGCCCTACAAAAGTTTTAATTTTGATGAGGTGCAATTTATCACATTTTTCCTTTCATGGATGCTTCTGGTGTCACATCTGAAAGAAAGTTTTTCACCAAGTCTAGGTTCTGAATGTTTTCTCCTATGTTTTTTCTAAAAGTTTTGTATTTTTATGTTTTATACTTAAGTCTGTGATTAATTTTAAGTTAAATTTTACATAAGGTATAAGGTTTAAGTCAAGGTTTTGTCCAATTGGATGGACCGGTGATGTCCAATTGCTCCTGCACATTTTTTGAAAAGGCTCTCATAAACTTTTATCTTATTTATTTTTTAAAAGGTTTTATTTATTTATGTAAGATAAAGAGAGTGATAGACTGAGCATGAGTTTGTGGGGTGTGGAGAAGGGGAGGTAGATTCCTTGCTGAGCAGAGAGCCCAACACAGGACTCAATCCCAGGACCCCGGGATCATGACCTGAGCCAAATGCAGACACTTAACAGATTGAGCCAACCAGATTCCCAGTTCTCAATCAACTTTTAAAAACATTAAGTTACCTTTGAATTTGTTTCCATCCTTTTGGTATTATTTTCAAAGCTATTTAGAAAACAGGATAACCACTTTTATTCAAAAGTCACTTTAGGCGGTACCTGCATGGCTCAGTGGTTGAGTGTCTGCTTTTGGCTCAGGTTGTGATCCCGGCGTCCTGGCATTGAGTCCTGCATCAGGCTTCCAGTGGGGAGCCTGCTTCTCCCTCTGCCTATGTCTCTGCTTCTCTCTCTGTGTCTCTCATGAATAAATAAATAAAATCTTAACAAAAAACCCAAAGTCACTTTAGGATAATCTTGTTTGTGTTGATTTGATTTTACTGTAGCCTCCGAAAGTCATTTTTGTTGACAGACCAATTACATCTCATTACATTTCAGGAAAAGGAACAGCAGCACCCAGCATTCCCTTCCCACTGCCTGCCACAACAGCACACTTAGAAAAGCTATGACCTTTTCCAAACCAGAAAGAAATTGCTGCCTGTAAAAGTAATACCCAAACCTCAAGGTTCCCATCATTTAACATAGTTTATTCTTCCTCAGTTAAACCTGGCATTTACATGGGAGTTAATGAGATTGCAGAAAGATCAATGCTTCAAGTGCTACATGGAAACTATTTTCAAAAAGCCCATGTATGGAGTAAGTCAGCTTATGATAAGAATAGATCAAAACATATGCTGGGACATGACTTCATTTTCAAGAAAACATACTCAGTTGAGAACCTGAAAATGTCAAAGGAAAGACCTATGCAATCCTTCTGTTAAATGGAAAACTACTGGGAAGTGAATATGGGCCCCTGTGTACGGAATAATTCAGTATCTTTTCCCCTGAAACAAACACAAAGACCTCTGCAATCCTCAGGAAAATTTCTGCACATTTATGTATATGTTTGTGTTTATGTCAAAGTTCTCGGATCTTGAAGCTTCCATACCTGTAGCCTATATTGTCCCTCAGCATCCAGCTCCTATAAGAATAACCACAGGAAGTGATGCAAATAAACAAGGTGGCCTCAAGAGAAGCCCAGGAACAGCAAACTTATACATTGGAGAGATTGTCAACAGGAAAGAGAAGACAGCCAAGAAGGAAAATTCTGAATACATACAATTATATGTGTTACACACTGGAATGTTGCTCTCCCTAAATGGAAAGAGCTGCACGCTGGAGATGAACAACTACGTTAATGTGCAGTTTTGCTACTTAAAAAAATCATATGGCTCGTCCTTCTTCACCTGAGAATTTGGAAAGTGGATGTAAATCTCTCTAGCTGTGACAGGGGAACTGCGTGTTAGTAGCTGGAATGCTGACTGAGGATCCTGTGTATTATCTTACATTTTTAAATGTTTTAGAAAGCTTGATTTTGAATGGAATGGTCCTTTGTTGTTTTATGATCCCTTATTTAAAAGGGTCTGCCTCTGTCTTTAACTTCATAAGGAATTATAATAAAATGTATTTTCTTTTAAAAAATAAAGAAATCAATCCATCAGAAGACAGGTGATTGTACACAATGCTGCTGCACATGTGTGTAGCCTTTTCCTAATTACCTTGGATATGACCATGATAGAGTAGTATCAGATACCATGCCTGCGGCTTCAGAATTCAGTATGGTTGCATTACTAAGATTTATAGCTACAAATTTGACCATTTCCTCAGAAATATATGCCTGTGAAAGGAATAATAATAATAGATACTATATTTTATACATATCATTTCACAGGAGAGGCCATTGCATAAAAAGATAAAAAGAAATATACCAAAATGGTAATCATAGTTGTTTTTATTTTATTTTCCCTCATTTTCATATATTGTACAATGTGGTTAAATTACTTTCCTAATTAGAAATACATGTACACATTATAAGATTATCAAGCTATGTACACTGAACACTTTGCATTTTATTATAGAAAAAATATTTTTCAAAAGTTACTAAAAATGGAATGAAATGTATGTGCAAAACACATACCAAGAAATCAATTTTGTTATATTTCTTTTTCTTTTCAAGATTTTATTTTCAAGTAACCTTTATACTCAATGTGGGGCTTAAAGTTACTACCCTGAGATCAAAAGCCTCATGCTCTGGCCAGGCACCTCTTGTTATTTTTCTTGAAGCAAAAAAAAGTAAAAAGACTTGAGAGACATACCAATTAAGTTCAATATGTGGAATTTGTTTAGACACTAATTTAAACAAATCACCTTTGTATAAATAATTAGGGGATTCAAAACTGAATTTTTGGTAATATTAAGGAATTATTGTTATATTTTTAATGGATATAAAATTTGCATACAACAAAATACACAGATCTTAAGTGCTCAGTGTGTCAAGTTTTAACAATTGTATCCCCTTTAGCAATTTGGGTATCTACCTCAAAAAACAAGATGTAGGTGTAGAACATTCTTGTCACCCCAGAAAGTTCCCTGTGGTTCCTTTCCCATCAATAATCCTCCACTCTTACCTCAGGGCAACCAATATCTGGCTCCTAACACCATTGACTAATTTTGCCTATTTTTAAACTTTATCTAAAAGGAACCATGCATGAATATACTCTTTTGTGTCTGGCTTCTTTCACATATCATTACATTCACCCATTCTGAGTGTAGTTGGATGACTTTAACAAATTTTTCCAGATGAGCAATTATGTAATCTAGTTTTAGAATATTTTCATCATCTCAGTAAGATCCTTCATTTTTGTTTTCAAGTATTTCCCAAACCCACACCCAAACCAGGCAACTACTAATCTATTTTCTGTCTTTACACATTTGCCCATGTAAATTAAATCATGCAATATGTGACCCCTTGTGTCTGGCTTCTTTCACTTAGTACAGTATTTTGAATTTCATTAATATTGTAGCCTAGATATGTCCCCCTTAACTTCTATTGGCTAAATAATATTCCATGGTGTGGACATACTTAGTTTTGTTTATCCATTCATTTTTTCAATCCTTTCGTTTGTTGATGAGTATTTTGGGTTGTTTCAGTTTTTTGACTGCATGAAAAATGCTGCTATGAATACTCATTTGTAAATCTTTGTTTTCACATATGTTTTCATTTATTTTGGGTTGTAGAGAAGTAGAAGATGAATTACTGGCTCATCTGGTACATTTATGTTTAACTTTTTAAGAAACAGCAAAACTACTTTCCAGAGTGGTTACATAATTTTAAATTCCCACCAGCAATGTATGAGGGTTTTAGTTTCTTCATATCCTTGCCAACATTTGTTATTGTCTTTTTGACTACAGCCATTCTAGTGGGTATAGATGAAAATGTTTTTGAGAGCTATTCATGTTGTCACTTATATTTAGTAGTTCATTCTTATTTGTTGCTCAGTAGCATTTTATTGAATGAATATTCCATTTTTATTTTTTTTTTTTTTTTTTTTTAAATTTTTATTTATTTATGATAGTCACAGAGAGAGAGAGAGAGAGAGGCAGAGACACAGGCAGAGGGAGAAGCAGGCTCCATGCACCGGGAGCCTGACGTGGGATTTGATCCCGGGTCTCCAGGATCGCGCCCTGGGCCAAAGGCAGGCGCTAAACCACTGCGCCACCCAGGGATCCCTGAATATTCCATTTTTAAAAAAATTCATTCTCCGGTTTATGGGCAGTTGGATAGTTTCAAGTTTGGGACCTTATGAATAAAACATTAATCTTCCTTAGGTATTACTTAGCAAAAAAAGCCTCAGGCCTAAAAGATAATAAGGTATCAATGCCTAACACACAATGTCTCCTTAAAAACTATCCTTTATGTGTATGGTATAAAAACAAAGAAAAACACTATCCTTCTGGTAGCAGAGAATATTATTGTTACAGTTAGTAATATGACCAAATTACTGTCCTATAATTTGATTATTTCAGAGAGAAAAAAGTCTTCAGAGTAAGGAAATGTTGCCAGTTAGAGCTTTTTCTCCCTAAATTGGGTAATTCTGATACAGACTAAATCTTGTGAGATTCTGATGGTAACAGTTGTACCATCTAAGAAAAATGGAGAATCCATGGGAGAGGAAATAGAATTCATAAAGAACGCAACTTTTTTTTCTCCTCTGAGCACTTTGATTATCCCAGGAGCATGGAAAACTACTTAAAGACATTGTAATCAAATTTTATTAAATCATTAGCATTATTTTCAATCTCTTAAGGAGACGTAATAACTTGCCCAGATAATGGATGAATAAATGAGAAACATTATTTTTAGATACAGACTTTGAATGTATTATTTTTGTTCTCATTTGTTAGAAATTCATTTTTATATTTATTAGTGATACCACAACTGCCAACTATCAGCATTCTCATCTATGATGGATGCCAATTGTAAAAACCACAATAAGGACACTCCAGAAAGGACATAATCTAGACTCAGTCACATAAGATAACTGATCATTCTTATGTCAGAGGACAGTCTAGAGAAAATAGTTCATTCTAAATATCATCTCTAAGAATTATTAACATTCTCTTGGGGCAGAGAAGGATGCCATTGCCTGTCAGCGGCTTTGATAGCCAGACTTTCATTTCCAGGCACACATAGTACTCATTTAAAACTTACAAAGATATCAAGTAGATAATGTCTCTTTTCTTCCCAAGGCTTGATTGATTATTTAATTCTGGTGACTTTCTACTTTGTGAAGATGTGATTTCATAAGAGTCATTTTATTTTATTTTTTTTATATAATAGTCATTTTAATTCCCTAAGTCTGAATTAGAATTGAAGTGTCCCTTTTTTTGTTATTAATTGTGAAATCTTGAGATTCATTTGACTCATTTTTGAATCTTATATACCAAAAATGACACACTCCAGGCATCCTGAATTGTTTAACTTTATCCTGTACAACTCTAGATTCGTGAATTGTACTTAAGCTCAGCTGAATTGTTAGTGATTATGGTAAGGGTAAATGGCTCTAGACAGTCCCCAAATCCTGTATCTCCTTAAATGAAGGATTTTTAAGCATCACAAAAGTACCTGAAATTAGGTGTTTGCCATGCATTAAATTAAAAATAATAACATCAGTGAAATGTCTATTTCCAAATGCTTTTTTTGTACTTAAAAGTGAAAATTTTAAGTCTTTGAAAGTTTGTTTTATGAATAAGCTTTCAGTGGATTTAAGTATTTAAATTTCCCTTGTTTTGGTAGCCATTATCTAAAAATTATTTACTATTTTTCCTCAATTTCTTTGGGGAAAATTAAGTTCAAATTATTGAATTACTACATAAAAATGACTATTCTTTTCAAAACTTTCCATATATATAAAAATATATATATATATATATATATAATTTTTTTTTTTTTTTTTTTAAGTAGAGACCTTAAAAAGCACTTTCTTTGCATGGTATCAAAAAATTCCAGCTGGGGTACTTGGGTGGCTCAGTTAGCTCTTGATTTCAGCTCAGGTCATGATCTCAGGGTCATGAGATTGAGCCCCACATAGAGCTTCATACATAGTATCTACTTAAAATTATCTCTCCCTTTTTACCCCTATCCCCGCTCACATGTACTCTCTCAAAATAAAATAAAACATTTTTTAAAAAAGTCCTAGTTAAGTCTCTTATTTTCATATTTGGATGTTTCCCATGGATGTGTCAATGTCCAAAGCAAAATTCAACTACATATAAAGAATAAAACATGTCTCCACATAAGTGATTACGAGATGTTGTATGTGAGATAGTGAAACAAACCAACAACAGCTTTTGAATATTCATTTTTTTATAAGCTCTATTTAGACTGTCTCACTACTTGTAAAGGGCAACAGATGAGCTATTGTGGATAAGCAACTGGGTTCACTAAAAATATATTGAATTTTGTGAGGGGACTATCTTACCTAATGAGATTCACAAGTTTGTAGTTTTATAAGATCTCAAGATACATCCTGTGGAATATTGACGGTTCACAGAGTTACTGTACACATTTTGTAGATGAGAAAAATGAAGTTCAGGGAAGGTAAGTGACTTTCCCAAGTCTGATTCAAACCAGGTCTGTCTAACAAAAAAACCTATTTCCTTTCTGCCATATGTGGGGCTTTGAGCACTGACAGTGAGCAAACATTCTGGGTGCAGGTGATATTTGCCCTTTTTAATCCAAGCCTGAGCTATGAAATGAAAATAATGAAAGAGTCCACAAACTCATAACAGCAATTTTAAAATCCAAAAAGCTCCAAGCTACGTTTCATAACTCATTTGGCAGTGAAACCTGACATAAGCTAAATTAATTTGGTAACAAAACTTGGCCTGAAATGTAAAGACTACTCATAGCTATTTATTTATATCATTTATGCCATTTAGTGTGAATTTCCAACATTTTGTGGCATAAATATTTATTTTTTCACTACAGGATTCTTTCCCAGACCAAATGGCAGTTGTTCTGTAATACTCTGTAAATACACGGTATTACTTTTCAAAAGCCTAAAAAATTTTGAACTAACATACATCTAGCTCCAAGAGTTTTAGACAAGGAATTTTTTTTTCTTTTTTATTTATTTAATTTTTATTTATTTATAATAGTCACAGAGAGAGAGAGAGAGAAGGGAGAGACACAGGCAGAGGGAGAAGCAGGCTCCATGCACCGGGAGCCCGACGTGGGATTCGATCCCGTCTCTTCAGGATCACGCCCTGGGCCAAAGGCAGGCGCCAAACCGCTGCGCCACCCAGGGATCCCTAGACAAGGAATTATAGACCTGAATAATGAATGAGGATAATGATAATAATAACAATGATAGTAATGGTTAAGTTCTATAGTTTTATCTCACTTTGTCTTTTTTATTTTTTTATTTTACTTTTTAAAGGTTTTATTTATTTATTCATGAGAGACACAGAAAGAGAGGCAGAGACACAGGCAGAGGGAGAAGCAGGCTCCGTGCAGGGAGCCCGATGTGGGTCTTGATCCCAGGTCTCCAGGATCACGCTAAAGGCAGATGCTAAGCCGCTGAGCCACCCAGGGATCCCCTATGTCTTTAAAAAAAAAAAAAAAAAAAAGATTTTATTTATTTATTGTTTAAGTAATCTCTATACCCATTACAGGGTTTTAACTTACAACTCTGAGATCAGGAGTCGCATGCTCTACCAACTGAGCCAGCAGGGCACCACTTACCTTATATTTTTTTACAAAATTGAATATATAGATATATGTGAGTGTGTGTATAGATATAATACATAGATTATATGTATAATCTTATATATAGCATTTGTCATCATAATGTGAATACTTTCTAACTTCTTTAAATAGGTTTGCTATGATTATCTGTTTAGAAGGAAGGAAAAACATGAGTGAACTCTTGACTTCATGATGTTTTTTGGATAAATGTATATCTGACATCATGAGTTTTGACTTCTTAAATAGGAAATTAGTTAAAACAGAAATAGAGAATGCTGTTTTGTATATATGGGTGTATCTGTCTGTGTTTCTTTTTTCTGAGTTTTTCTTAAATCCAAGCCCCTCTGATGATTTGATTTAAATAGGGATGGCATTAAATTTTTATTTTGTTGTCTTAATATAGTTAAATTACTCTAATAAATGAAGGGCCTTAGTGATCAGTGTTATGAAACAGAATTCCAGCAGATACTAAGAAAATGACAGGGTATAATTCTCATAAAAGCATAAAAAGTGTTTCTTTGTCTCATAAATTATGGATGATCAGTTGTACATATTTAATCACAGTATTTCTTTACTTTCTAGAACATTTTAAATTTAAATCAAGTTTTCAAATACTAGTTGTTTTCTAGATCAGTAGTTTTCAATCTCCGTTTTCCGCCTCAGAACACATTGAGGATACAGCATATTCCCTTCTGTAACAGCAATTCACACAATAAATTACTATTTATATAACCAGCAACCATTCCCATGTTTGGGGTCCAGCAGAACCAGACAGTGTCTCAACTTGAGTTTTAAAAATCACCTCACACATTTTATATATTTCCTTTTCAATGTTCTGGATGCTTACTTCCTACAAGCTTGCACTCTGCTGACCTAGCTTGCAGGCCTAGGGTGAAGGGAATCTAGAATGGACAACAGAAAAGGTGGATCATAAATATCAGCAGTAGCCTTGAGACCATTTGCAGCAGTACTGACTATAGTTTGTTCTGAACTGAATCTTTTATAGAGATTGTGGCCAACCACTATCTTGAGGGTTCTGGACTGGACCTAATGTAGGGCAACAAGTTGTGGTACAAGGGTATAGACTGTCATAAATAGTTCTTTTCTTTTTTAAGATTTTATTTATTTATTCATGAGAAAGAGAGAGAGAGAGAGAGAGAGAGAGAGAGAGAGAGAGAAAAGCAGAGACATAGGCAGAGGGAGAAGCAGGCTCCATGCAGGGAGCTCAACACAGGACTCGATCCCGGGTCTCCAGGATCACGCCCTGGGCCGAAGGCAGCATTAAACCGCTGAGCCACCTGGGCTGCCCATGTCATAAATAGTTCTTATGCTCAGCCTCACATGCTTTCAGCCATCTTCTACTCCAGCCATTACCATGGCAACCAGCCTTTGCACAGCTCCGACAACACCCTGCCTAGGCTCTGCCAACTACCTCCTGCTTTCTGCCCTGGAGCCTCTTTGATGCCTCAGGGTGGGACATACCCAGGAGTTTATAATCAAAGTGATCAGAATTTAAAGGAGCCAATATCTTTTTGAAAAAAATAATTAATGGGAAGTGGGGTGGATAAATGCTGCCACCACACTTTAGGAAGACAGTTCTGAGAGATATTTTATAGTTCCTCAGAATGTCCCAGGAACATCAAGCCTTGGGCACTTACGATGATGATCAATGCGGTAACGTGTGCTTTATTTCCTTCTTTCTCTTCTGTTTTCTGGATCACCTCCCAAATAAACTTCCTGGGCGGGAGGCGGGAACAGTCTTGCCTGTTCCATGTTTTATCAATGGTTTCTAAGACCACACTCAGGCTTGATGATTTGCAAGAAAGGCTCAACAGA
Source organism: Canis lupus dingo (assembly GCF_003254725.2). Classification (NCBI taxonomy): domain Eukaryota; kingdom Metazoa; phylum Chordata; class Mammalia; order Carnivora; family Canidae; genus Canis; species Canis lupus. The sequence continues at coordinate 48,322,870 of NC_064255.1, forward strand.
ACTCAGTAAAACTGTTAACCCATCGTTACAGTTACTACAATGAGAGGATACAGATTAAAATCAGCAAATGAGAAGGTGCATGTGACAAATCAGGAGAAATCAGGCACAAGTTTTCAGGTGTTTCTTCCTAATGGAGTTGCACAGGGATGTACTTCATTCTCTATGTAATGATACATGATAACACATGTGAAGTATTGCCAGCTAGAGAAACCCACTCGAGCCTTCTTAGCCATGATGATTATTGCAAATCAGTCATGTATGCATGCAGTGCCCACATGACAAACATTAACTACTCACATTGCAGCTCTCCAGAGGTCAAACTGATACAACATGGTCCAGGGCCTTAGTCATACAAAAACATGCTTAACAGGCAGGATATTCCAAAGGCTCAGAGATTATCATCCAGGAGCTAGGCCAGTCCTATAAAGATAGGCTTTCTTTGGAATATACAGGGTTCGAGCAACCCAGACCTGCTGAGTTAACCCTTTACTGTATCATGTAGGTTTTATTTATTTTATTTTTTAAAAGATAGATTTATTCATTCATTCATTCATTAATTCATTCATTCATTCATTCATGAGAGACACAGAGAGAGGCAGAGACACAGGCAGAGGGAGAAGCAGGCTCCATGCAGGGAGCCTGACGTGGGACTTCATTCCAGGTCCCCAGGATCAGGCCCTGGGCTGAAGGAGGTGCTAAACTGCTGAGCCACCTGGCCTGCCCCAACATGTAGGTTTTATTTCCCAAACTAGAGCACTAGAGCATAAAATCCTCAAAAAAGGATTAAATATATATATTAATATATATATTTATATACCCCACCACCACTAAGTGAATATATGATTTGTTGTCCCTTTTCCAGAGTCTGAGAAAATTAGCATTCCTGAATTCCTGGACCTAGTTTTTTCACAAGAACATGTTTTAGGAGCCCAGGAGAGGCCGTGCCTGGTGATGGGCGTGGGTCTCAGCCTCCGTGCCCACCTGCCGGCCCTCCCTGCCTCCCTCGTGGTTGCTGAGGAAGGAGAGGCCGCTGGCTGGGCTCGCTCCCCGGCTAAGGTCAAAGCATTCCTTAGGACCCAGCTCGGTGATGAGCCCCCCGTCTCTCAGGACATCCTGCTCCTGTTCCTCCTAAGACCTTCTGGGGAAAGCATCCTTCTCTGAGATACTCTTCTTGCTAAATCCCCATTTTTCATTTCATGAAATTCATGTTTTCCTTTGGGTATTTTAGCAATGACCATGAATGAAAGCCATGCTGACATTCCTTCCCCCTGACTCGTTAGAAGCTATGGACCTCAGAAAGATGGAGCGCTTCTCTTTCAGGGTGATTTTGATTATGACCATTTCCAAAGCGTTTGAACTGGAATTAGTTGCTGGGTTGGGCCACCGTGAACTTTCGAGGAGAGAGCCGCCCTTAAGGGATGGTGGCAGTGTCTGGTCCCGAGAGGAGCCTGCATTTCATCACCGGGCTTCCCACTTTGTGCCCTCCGTAGGGATCCAGGACAGTAAGGAGTTAAACAAAACTTGCTGTCTGAATGGGGAAACCTGCATGCTGGGATCCTTCTGTGCCTGCCCGCCCCTCCTTCTATGGTCGCAACTGTGAGCACGATTCTCGAAAAGAGAACTGTGAGTCTGTGCCCCATGACACCTGGCTGCCCAAGAGATGTTCCATGCGTAAATGCTGGTGAGGCCAGCTATACTGCTTTCTGCAGACATTTCTACCAGGGTGTGATGGCCACGTGATGGATGAGCACTTCCTGGTTTCCAGGATTCCAAGATTAACACTGTCTTCGGGCACCACTTTTTTGCTAGCTGGTATCTGCCTTGCTCTACAAAGTTACTGTTAGTGGACACTTGCATATGCAGTATTTGTTATGCAAATTTCATAACCTGTAAAGGCTGTCACTCTAGTGTCTTAACTAGAGATGATCATTTGGTCATTGCCTTGAAATAGTGAATAGATTTTCATCATAGTCCCTAATGTTACCTTAAGGTACTACTTTCTTCTGCCCTACCCTCCAAAAACGTCAGCCATAGGGGCAGCTGGGTGGCTCAGTCGGTTAAGTGTCTGCCTTTGGCCTGGGTCATGTGATCTCAGGGTCCTGGAATTGAGACCCGCATTAGGCTCCCTGCTCAGTGGGTTGTCTGCCTCTCCTCCAACTCTCTCTCTCAAATAAATAAATAGCATCTATTTTTTTTTTTAAAAAAGAACATGTTTTAGTATTATATTTTAAAGAACATTCTAGGTCTGCTGTATTAAAATAGTTTGACATCCATGTTGACTGCATGCAGTTATTATTCACCTCCATGAAAAGCTCAAGGGTTTCCACTCTTGTTGACTCTCTACTCAAATCTGGGTCAGAGTCAAGGGCAAGGTTATTTTATTAGATCACAGTGCCAAAGAAGAATTTCATTATTAAAGCAGACGGATGAAAACTCCAACCTTTCCCAGGTTGGGAGAAAAAAAGAATCATTTCTTTTTGACTCTTCCTTTTTGGCTCTCTTCCACTCATGGACCCCAGAACAATTAAATTAGAACATCTGGAGTTGGGGATGAGGGTCTTAGATGGTTTGTAATGCGCAAATGGGACTAAGAACCACAATATAGAGTCAAGATTTGGGTGGGGTTCAGGCAGGCCGTTGCAGAAGAATCGTTTTGACTTACTTAGGTGTAACCAGTTATAGCCTAATCCTCACTCAAAGTGTGGTCCATAGTCCAGCAGCATTGATTTCACCTGGGAGCTTGTTAGAAATGCAGAATCTCAGGCCCTCTTCCACTATCTCAGGCTCCACTCAGAATCTGCATTTTAACAAGATGATTTATTTGTATATTTTCAGAAGCAGTGACCCAGGCAACAGGATTTCTCCTTGTACTCTAGGGCTCCATGTCAGGGTTACAGCCCAAATCTCTGGCTGGTAGGTGTTCCTTGGCCTGGGACATTTCTTTTCTTTTCTTTTTTTTTAAGATTTTATTTATTTATTTATGAGACACAGAGAGAGAGAGAGAGAGAGAGAGAGAGAGAGGCAGAGACACAGGCAGAGGGAGAAGCAGGCTCCATGCAGGGAGCCCGACGTGGGACTCCATCAGTGGTCTCCAGGATCAGGACCTGGACTGAAGGTGGCGCTAAACCGCTGAGACACCAGGCTGCCCAAGGGACATTTCTTTCTTAGAGATGACTGGTGATGGATGGAATCAGGTTACTGTCATTTTCATTTCACTCAGTCTCGCATCTTTACTTGAGTTATTTGCAGCAAAGAGAGGAATGGAAAATCGCCAGAATTGATTCCATCAATGACATCAAATTATATAAGAAGAAGATATATTAACAGTGGTTTTTCATTATACTCAAGAAGTTTGTTTTCTTACAAAGTAGAGATAATAAGATTTCAGGGAATTGGCTAAAAATTTTTCAATGACTTTTAATGAATGGACTTGAGGGAAAGAGAGGTTAGTCTAGTAATTAATATCCCATGATCATTACACTGGGGCACTAAGCTATTAAATGGTAGTCTCATGCCAGAGCTAGACCTGTCCTAAAGTGGTTACGGACAAACCTGCTTATCTCAGGTTCTCTGAACTGACCAGCCTTGTCTCTGGACCATTCGGCCAGCAGCAACCTTAAAGTAGGACGTGAGATTCTAGGATAATGGCTTACAAAACTCAGACCTTGATAATGATGCTAATGAATCTTTTTTGAATACTTACTATGTGCTAAGCACTGTTCTAAGAGATTTATTTATTTATTTATTTATTTATTTATTTATTTATTTATTTATTTAAAAGTAGGCTCCAGATCCAGCCTAGCCCAACGCAGGGCTTGAACTCACAACCCTGAGATCAAGATCTGAGCTGAGGGCAGCCCCGGTAGTGCAGTGGTTTAGCGCCGCCTGTGGCCCAGGGTGTGATCCTGGAGACCCAGGATCGAGTCCCACATCAGGCTCCTTGCATGGAGCCTGCTTCTCCATCTGCCTGTGTCTCTGCCTCTCTCTCTCTCTCTCTCTGTGTCTCTCATGAATAAATAAATAAAATCTTAAAAAAAAAAAAGATCTGAGCTGAGAGCAAGAGTCATACAGTTAACCAATTGAGCCACCTAGGCCTCCCATTAGAGTTTAAAAAGTATTAACTCGTTAATCCTCACAACTCTTTGAGATACTATTATTATTCCTTTTGTACAGGTAGAAAAACTGAGGAGCAGTGAGGTTATACAAATGGTAAACGCAGGATTCAACCAGAGTGGTCTGGATCTTCTACACGAAACACTAGATCTCACTGCATAGAGAATCAATATGGAAAAGGAAAAGAGACCATCTGACGGTCTCTCTTGTCCATCTGGGGAGCATTTGTAAGTTCCACAATTAGATGAGAGAAAAAATATTCTTTAGTATATCGTTTACCTCCCAATGCAATGCAATGCCTTTAAAAGTTTAATGTGCATACAAATGAGTCAAGGATCTTGTTAAAATACAGATGTGGACTTGAAGATCTAGAGTAGAGCCCAATATTCTGAATTTCTAACTAGCTCCCAGGTAATACTAATGATACTGGTCCAGATTCACACCTTGAGTAGCAAGGCCAAAGGATGCATAAATAGTTTTTAATGCATAAACTCAGGCTCACCTCTTGTTGAATAGATTTTGTAAGAAGCATTTCACTCCAGAGGCCTGTGAGGCTGCTCCTAATTGTTTAGAGGATTTAGAAATGCTCTCCAGATGGGCAGAGGGAGAGTCAGATGGTTCCTGATGCTGGTGGTGATAATTGGAATATTTTTTATTCTTGTAACTTAGTGTCGCTGATATGTTTAGGATGGAGAATACCTCCAAAGTATGTTTCTTACCTCACTGACGATAATAGTTGTTAATATTATTTCCTTAGTTGGTACCTAACTGCTTATTTCAATCTGCTTTTTCAACTCTTATTTTCAATCTGCTTCATGTTTCAGATTTTACCAAAATAATGAACATATTAACCAAATGGGTAGTAAAGAATAGTAATTTAATTTCATTGTAGACACAAATTTTATCGTTGTGTTATAAGGAAAACAAGGATAATAATGCTTTATAAGATTATTTTGAAAAGATGCTGAAGCATGTAGATTAAATACCATTTATTACCTGCATGGCACAAGGAAGCACAGGTTGCAAAATAATATCCCTTTCAAATTTAAAAGTTAGGTATTTTTGTAATATGATGTTTTATTTAAAAAAAGAGGAGCAACCTGGGTGGTTCAGTTGGTTAAATGTCTGGTTCTTGATTTCTACTCAGGTCATGATTTCAGGGTCATGGGATTGAGGCCCAAGTCAAGCTCTGCACTGGGCATGATACCTGCTTAAGATTCTCTCTCTCCCTCTCTCACCATCCTCAGCTCCCTGCTCATGCTCTCTCTCTCTTAAAAAAAAAAAGTGAGGTTTCATACCAGCATATATAATATGATGTCAATAATACACACACACACACACACACACACACCCCAAAAGAAAGAGACAAGGATATGTACTGAGATTATCAATAGTTATATATGGGCGGTAGAATTATGGATGGTGGATTTCTATAATGTATTTGTAGAAACTTTTTTCTACAATGAACGTATAATCAAGGAAAATTATTAAATTTAATTTTAAAGAAAATAATGTGATCTATAATCTCTTCATTTTAGTTAAGCCAATAAAATATATGTATATTCTGGCCAGTAAGACTAACTTATTTAACACTAGCAAATCAGGAGAGTTTTTTCCCCCCAATTATAATTCATTTATCATCAAGCTAAAGATTTTCAAATTGTTCTTAGCAAATTTGTAGCACCTCAAAATTATTTTCAAATTCCCAACAGTTTATTCTGTGCTGCCATATTTTGCCTTTATTATGAAGTTTAAAAATTCCCTAACACCTTAAAATTCCCTGGGAAGGAGGGGAATGTTTTGATGTAGATACAAACCAAACTATTAGCTGATTAGCTTTTTTACTCTCCAATAGGGAGGTGTGAACATGAAATAGAAAATATTTATAATCAGTTTTCTTACTTGTGAGAGTAAGGATTTTGAAGCCAACATAAAATAAACACTGTTTTACATACTTATGGAAATAAACATTGACCCATTGTGTGTGAGTGGTAAACATTTATTTTTTTAATTAGAATGTTTAGCCCACTTATTTAATGTAATTACTGAATTTTGTTGTTTTTTTTTTTTTTTTTGAGTTTGCACTCTTTTTTCCCCAAATTTTTATTTAAATTCTAGTTAGTTAACATATAGTATAATATTAGTTTCAGGAGTAGAATTTAGTGATTCATCACTTATCTATAATACCCAGTGCTCATCATAACAAGAGTTCTCCATAATATCCATCTGGATGCTAAACATTTAAAATTGATTAAGTGAGGATTCCACTTTGTTCCAACTTTTTTTTTGAGAACTGGGAAAAGCCTAGATTGATATGAAAAGGTGGTCATGAGTTCTCGATCTCCTTTCAATATTTATTCCTAGTGGAAACTGCATAGGTCAGAGTCCATTTGTAGACACAGAATCCACTCTAGGTAGTGTAAGTGGAATGAGATATATTACAAGGTATTTAGTAGCTCATGGAATTGTTGGGAGGGCTGAAATAACAGACTTCAGTAGCATTCTTGGGTCATCTCCTGAAGGCCCATCATCACAAGAACTGGGTTGTCAGGGCAGCTGCTGCCCCTGACACAATCAAAGAGCTGCCTGTTGAACTGGGAAGCTGGATCCATGCTTCTCTAATACAGTACACCCTGCCTTTCTCTCTCCCTACTTATCTCCATTCCAATTCAAGTCTCCTTGAAAGTTCATCCAACTTAGCAGACTCCAACTCAAACCCAAATTCTTAGATGCAAGGAACTCTCAGAAATGTAGTTCAAAATTTCTGAGCCTCTTAAGGGTGGGAAGACACATTAAAAATATGTCAGAATGGATGGTGAGTTAGCCAATTGGGCTCCATTACAGTATTTATATAATCACCTATGGTTGCATTATACATGGTAATGAGACATCAAATGTATTTGCTTTTGGCTACAATGGTATCAATTCTGTCTCCTTCTCTTTAGATTTCTTTCCCCTGATCTAGTAGGAATTCAACTTCATTTTCCCTATTTCTAAATTCTTTAATCCCTTACTTTAATTCTCATGAACCAACAATTACTTCTCAGTTGAAGTTGTTTGTTTCATAGGCAGAATCTTTCAAAACATGGAATTTATGTGAAGGAAGGACAATACATTTTCCTTGATCTAAATTAAGGAACTATTGGTATAAACACACCCCAAAAATACATAAATGGCCCAATTGATGGTAAATGGTTTTCTCCCATTGTTTTAAAGAAACCAGAAAATGGCCCAAGAGTTCCTTATGAACATGAGATTTCTTTTTTTTTTTTTTTAAGAGAGAGAGAAGACTTGGGGGTGGGGACAGAAGGAGAGGGAGAGAGAGAATCTTAAGCAGGCTCCATGCCCAGCGTGGACCCTGATGCAGAGTCCAATGTGGGGCATGTTGCGGGGCTTGATCTCAGCCCCACAACGACCTGGAGATCATGACCTTAGCTGAAATCAAGAATCAGACACTTAACTGACTGAGCCACCCAGGGACCCCATGAACATGACATGTCTGAAGATTCAAGCCAACCCTTCTACTCACCTCGAGGCGGAAGAGTTTAGTGAAAGGAACAAAATTAGGAAGGATACATACAATCAAGCAACATGGCCATGCAATGTTTTTCCAAAAAAGCTAAAATTAGTTCAACTTCTAAATATATAAAGCCTAAATCACAATATCAGTGCACCTGTTTTTGTAAACCTCATTTGTTTCTAGAAATTTGAAAGCCAAACTCTAATCCAAAATTATTGTCGGTACCTAGAGCCCACATTCATAATTATAACTTTCAAATTTCATAAGATGTCTGCGTAAGAAGCTTAATAACTTGTCACTCCATAGTCTCCATTGTCCCTCAAGGTGTCATGCTTGGGACATTTAGAATTATAACTTACTTGAAGCTTCAGGAGTAAGGTCGTCCCACAAGGAAACTCTATAGCCCTTTCCACAGTCAAAACCATGTGAATCTTCTCTGTGGGGTGAGCCACTTACTAGTTGTTCACTGGAGGCTCTACAGACAGTTCCACAGACAATGAGCAGAAGCTCCTTGAAATCAAATGTGCCAAACGGACATTGCTCCAGATTCTGATCCTAGAACTGACTTCCAATTTCATGCTTCTTTTATCTCCTAGATTCCAAGGCCTAGAACACTGCTCAGGTGCCTTGGCTGTTGAAAAACTTATTCTTTTTTTTTTTTTTTTTTTGAAAAACTTATTCTAACTCCTTCAGCACCTCCACTAATGGACAGCTCTCCAAAGTCTCTGGTCTGGGAGGTATGCTGCTTTTTCAGTGGACAAAAATTCTTAGAACTATATAAGGAAAGTAAGGCTATGTGAGATTGTACCATATAACCCTCCACTGTTCTTTAACAGGAGCATGTGCCTACCAGGGATACTGTTCAGTAATGAATGTCGGAACTCACATATGGGGGAACTTAGTGAAGCCATGGATTCCCCTTAATATGAGCTCTTTTGAGAGCAGAGGGGTGCATATAATAATAACAATAGTATATATTAATCACCTGCTATCTGCTATATACCAGGCATTGTTCTAAGAGTTTCACACAAGTAAATTTATTTATGTAACTACTCAGCCAGACAGTTACATACCATATTGTTATTAAAATATCTCCATTGTAGGGCAGCCCCAGTGGCTCAGAGGTTTAGCGCCACCTTCAGTCCAGGGCCTGATCCTGGGGTCCTGGGAACGAGTCCCATGTTGGGCTCCTTGCATGGAGCCTGCTTCTCCCTCTGCCTGTGTTTCTGCCTCTCTCTCTCTGTCTCTCATTAATAAATAAATAAAATCTTTTTAAAAAATCTCCATTGCATAGGTAAGGAATCTGAAGGAAAAATGACTTAATAATTGAGTTTATGTAAAGTACCTATAACTGCACCATGAACACAGTAAAATCAATAAAGATTAGTTATTTTTAAAAAAGATATTAGTTATTTATTCATGAGAGAAACACAGAGAAAAGCAGAGACAGAGGGAGAAGCAGGCTCCTGACAGGGAGCCTGATGCGGGACTTGATCCCTGGACCTGGGATCAAACCCTGAGCCAAAGGCAGATGCTCAACCGCTGAGCCACCCAGTTGTCTCAAGATTAGTTATTTTATCACACAATTAGCAAGAGGCAGATAAAAAAAAAATAAATAAATATAAAAATAAAAAATAAAATAAATAAAATAAATAAAATCCCATGTGTTTAACCACTTACCTTCTACTGTCCCATCTAAGTAAAAAGAGCACTAAGAACAGTTTTAAGTCCCATATTACTTCATACTACTACTCCAAGTAGTCCCATCTACTTCCATAGATATCTGGAAGTCAGATTTTCTAATGTAAAGATCTGATCATAGTGCTCCTTCACTTCATAGCCTCTGATGTCTCACTATCACTTTCAGAAAGAGGCTGATTCCCCTTCACATGACATTTGAGGCCTCTCACAATTTCATCTCACTCATTACGCCCTAACGCCCCATGCTGGAGCCCACTGTTCCCTTTACCTTGTCAGTACTCCCAGCTTGTTCAAATCTCTCTCTGTTCATGCTCTTCCTTTTGAAATGCTCTTTTCCAGCTTCCCTACCTGTCACTCCATCAATAAAACTTTCTCTGAAACCCCTTCTCCAGTTCCAATCCCAGCCTGCTGAACTATTGATTCATCTCTATTCTTCCACAGGAGGTTTCTAACACCTCCCTTATAGCACTAATTATACTGTATTAAAGTTGCAGAGTTTATAAGTCAACCACTTCTTTTTTAAAAAAGATTTTATTTATTCATGAGAGACACAGAGAAAGAGAGGCAGGGACATAGGCAGAAGCATAGGGAGAAGCAGGCTCCCTGCAGGGAACCTGATGTGGGACTTGATCCTAGACCCCGGGATCACACCGTGAGCCAAAGGCAGACCTTCAGCTGCTGAGCCACTCAGGCATTCCATATGTCAACCACTTCCAATGGTTTGGGAGCTCCTTGAAGGAAGACCTCAAGCAATGATTGTTTGAAAAGTATGAATAAAACAATTATTATTATATACCAGGCACTATGTCCATTATAGTTCATCAGCTGTGACTCTACGACTATTGATTTTATTGGTCCTACACCTTGGGAGTTTCCTTTTCTCCATTATATCATGCCTCAGTTTGGGCTCAGAAGCAAACCCTGAGACAATGATTCAAGTGAAAGTAGTTTATATGTAAAGCGCAGGAAGCACAGGTAGGGAATGAGGAAGTGAGACAGGGAAAGGAAGGAAGCAATAAAGGGCATGTAATCAAGCTATCTATCATTGTGGGCAACTGAAGCTTTGTGCTGCTAGGAACTTGGAGAAATGGTATAATATATACCTCAAAGGTGTCCACTCTAGAGTGGGTTATGTTGAGTATTTGTACACCATGTCCTAACAGTCCTTAGTTGAGGAAGCTCAGGTATTTTAATTCCCCATTCCTTCCTTCTAGCCTGCCCCTTTGTATCCGGGCAGAGCACATGGTTTCAAGAAAAGCCCTCAGGCAAAGAGATGGAGCTACCAGCAGCTGGAAGTAGGCTAGGGCATGCTGAAGTGGCAGGAGGAGGAATCTGGGCAAGACATTGACAGACTGACAGCATGTGCTGCAATGCCACTCTGAAATTCTCCAGGGTTGGGGAGCGGGAACATGAGTTAGCATTTTGGAAGGTTTTAAGTCTTCTCACGTGATAGTAAGTAAGTTTCTTAATTCCTAGACCAGAACACAAATTTCCGGCCTATGGAGCTAGAGAACATAGGTGTTTAGAAGCCTGAAAATAATATGAGATGGAACCAGTGGATAGAATCTAATATAAATTGGTACTGGTATTATGTTTGCTTTATAGATAAAGCTATAACTTTAAGGAACAGGTGAATATTCACTGTCACATAAGAAATTTTAAACAAAGTCTTAAAGAGCACAAACTGCATTTGGAGAACATGGCTTTTACTCATAGATATAAGCCAAATAAATATAAAGACATCTAAAGATCAAGTTAATAAAGGAGTTAGCAGATAGGATCTGGGGAGTCCACTCCAAAAGAAAAAAGTATTAAGACCTTGAAGGGCCATCAAACACAGCTGTGCTTGTGGTCTAAATATCTCTTCTGGGTTTTCATGAGGGAGTTTTATGGAGAACAAACCAATATAAAAGCAAAATATAAATGGCTGGAATCTACAATAATAGCTTAGGGGGAATAGCAGTGCTATGCTATTTCTTTAATGTTCCCCAGCAGTGTTCTTACAGGTATTTCACTAGGCAAAATGCAAGTTTTAAAAATAACTTCTCGCATGGAGCTGTCTGATTTACTTCCTTCAGAGCATGCCGTGTCTGTTCAGGCAGTACAGTGTAGTCAGGTAGAGAGGGTAAAGAATGGAGTTGATTTAAAATATCAACACATATGTAAAGGCAGCCAAATTAAAAAAATAAAAGGATTCAAGCCCCCACACAGTATTGTATGAAATAAATATCTCATAATAAAGAATGTTGCAGGGCAGCCCGGGTGGCTCGGTGGCTTAGCGCTGCCTTCAGCCCAGGGTGTGATCCTGGAGACCTAGGATCGAGTCCCGTGTTGGGCTCCCTGCGTGGAGCCTGCTTCTCCCTCTGCCTGTGTCTCTGCCTCTCTCTCTCTCTCTCTCTCTCTCTCTCTCTCTTTCTCTCTCTCATGAATAAATAAAATCTTTTAAAAAAATAGAATATTGCAGCAAGAGAGAGTAGTCTACATGAAAATATGAAAATGGGGATCAGGGGATCCCTGGGTGGCGCAGTGGATTGGCGCCTGCCTTTGGCCCAGGGCGCGATCCTGGAGACCCGGGATCGAATCCCACGTCGGGCTCCCGGTGCATGGAGCCCGCTTCTCCCTCTGCCTGTGTCTCTGCCTCTCTCTCTCTCTCTCTCTCACTGTGTGCCTATCATAAATAAATTAAAAAAAAAAAAAAAGAAACTGCCAGAAAACGGGGATCAGAACAACTAAAGGTGGCAGTGTCCTTCTATCTAACATTGTCCAGGGGAACAAACACTGACCCTAAGAAAGTAAATATGCTTACTAAAGGCAATACTGTGCTCTGAGTCAGAAATGACTCATTTAGCTTCCTGATATATCTGGCTATACTATCAACCTCCCTTTGTTTTGGCTTTGTGCTCACAAAGCAACCAACTGATTTATATCCACACAGGCTTTGAGATATCTTGAAACCAGGAAGAGCTTCCTGGAGGACAGATGTGATGTGTTGTTCCAAAAGAACAGCCCCCAGCATGAAATGATAATTTGGTAAGCAAGGTGGTTTAGTCTAAGCCAGATCACTTGCGTCAGCTGACTTTTTTGGTAGGCTGGGAAAGTGAAGTTCCTGGGTCACAAAGCTAAGAACCAGACTTGAAAGACTGGTGATTTCATCAAGGTAGGGCCAGTCTTCGAGGTCTTGTCTCACAGATTGAAAAATCAGCCAGTCAATCCCTACCCAGATGACCTCTGTATCTTTAAACTGTACAATATTACCCACATGAGCAATAAGTGTAAAAAAAACATATATAAAAGAAAACTTTCTCAAAACACAGAGGCAAAGAAGGCCAGTACAGTATGAAGAGCTCACACTTTGGAGGGAAGTTACCAGGATACTCTATACCTCTACCTTTACTGTAGAATGGAAATAATTACAGTATCTGCTCTTGCCAGGGCACCAGAATTTATACAGACAAATAAAAATTGTCTTCCAGGGGCATCCTAAGAATCTATATATTCTTTCCAAAAAAAAAAAGTTACTGTTCAAATATTTGGGGGGAGGGTACTTGGGTGGTTCAGTCGGTTAAGCATCCAACTCTTGATTTCTGCTCAGGTCTTGATCTCAGGGTTTTGAGTTCAAGCCCCACAGCCTAATATGCTTAACATGAAGCCTACTTAACAACAACAACAAATTTTTTGGAACTTTACTTTGGGAATTTCCCTCAGAATCATGTTCCAGGCCACAAAACAAAATTTGTCTCACTTACCAGGATTCTACCTTAGTTTGCATCAAGAAATAAACTTTCCCTGTCTAGTCACCCACTTTTGCTGTAAATGACAACTTTGTACAGTTTATAATTGTACAATGAATCTCCCCAACTCATGGGTCCTTTTCTACAGCCCAGGAGCATAGTTGGATTCTCTGAATTTCATTGCACCTACCTTTATTATTTTTTTAAAGGATTTTATTTATTTATTCATGAGAGACACAGAGAGAGAGAGAGGCAGAGACACAGGCAGAGGGAGAAGCAGGCTCCATGTAGGGAGTCTGACTTGGGACTCTATTCCAGATCTCCAGGATCAGGCCCTGGGCTGAAGGCGGTGCTAAACCGCTGAGCCACGGGGGCTGCCCTGCACCTAGCTTTAGCTCTATTATCTCTACACTGCCACAAATCCTAGAAAGAGTAGTTTGCACTTCTGCTTCTTTATTCCTCCTTAATAATACTCACTATCTGCAACCTGACTTCCAATTCCTCTATTTTACTAAATTCCTTTGTCAAAATTCACCAATGGCTTTCTAAGAGCTAAACCCAATACCCTCTTCTCATGTCTCATTCTTCATCTCTAGAGCATTTGATCCAATGACCAGCCCCTCCCAACATACCTTTCTTGGTGCCTCTGCCAACCATTTCTTCTGATTCTCCTCCTGTTTCTCTGATTACACGTTGATCTGTTCTTTTTCCTCGAATGCACGCTTTCTCAGAGTTCTGATTTGGGGTCTCTTCTCACTTTTATACTCTTCCTGGGGATATTCAGTCATCCCATGGCTTAACATAATTGCCTCTTGAATCACAATCTCTGTAGCCCTAATTCCTCTGGGTTTGAGAGTCAACAGATTGCAGGACATCTAAATGTAGCTGTCCTTAGATATTTCAAATACCATGTGTCAAAACCTAAACCTATTGTCTCATCTTTCTACCCAGACCTTTGCCAGGGCTATTGGCTAGAACGTCTACATGTGTCCTCTCCATGGATAACTCTTCTTCTTCCTGGTTCCAAGAGGGAGTGTCCAAAGAGTACCGGGTGGAAGCTGTATCCCTTTTATGACCCAGGTTTGAAAATCAGATAGTTACCTCTGGTATTCATAGGCCCACCAATATTCTAAGGGAAGGGAATACAGGGCCTACCATTGAATGGGAGAAACATCACCATCACATTCAGAGAAGAGCACTGGGTATTAGTGATCTTGTCATAGCCATCTCAAAAAATGCAATTTGCCCTATTAATTATTCTGTTCCTTCCATAGTGCTGTATGGCTCTCAAGGATACCATTTTCCTGGTACGGCATTGTGTTTTGGAGAGCTGCTTACATAAAATACATTTGTGTGGCTCAGGCCCCCTTCTGGATATCTCATCTGGATATTGTTTTCTATGTTTTTGCTTTGTCATTTCTAATCCACCCTTCTTACCATTCTCAACCTAAAATTCTTTCTAAAATCAAATCAACAACATAATTATAACTAACTTTTATTGAATATTTACTGAGTATCAGATATTACGTTCAATTCCACCTAAGCCTTAACTCATCTAATCTTTAGAGCAATACTAAAATCTAGGCCTTATTATCACTCTGTTGCACAAACAAGGAAAATAAGACCTTGAAAGTTAAGGTAACTTGGTTAAGAGCCTATACCTAAAGAATGGTGGAGCTAGGGTTGGGACCAGAAAATCTAACATCAGGATATAAAATCTTAGCACCAGTACTAGCTCTCTAATTCCAATTATGTAATTTCTCTGATTAAGGGACAGCCCGGGTGGCTCAGCAGTTTACTGTCGCCTTTAGCCCAAGGTGTGATCCTGGAGACCCGGGATCAAGTCTCACGTCAGGCTCCCTGCATGGAGCCTGCTTCTCCCTCTGCTTGTGTCTCTGCCTCTCTCTCTCTCTCTCTCTCTCTCTGGGTCTCTCATGAATAAATAAATAAAATCTTAAAAAAAATGGAGAAAAATCTCAAACAATCTAACCATATACCTAAAGAAACAAGAAAAAGAAGAACAAATGAAAACCCAAAACCAATATAAGGAAGGAAATAAGAAAGATCAGAGCCGAACTAAATGAAATAGGGATTAAAAATATAACAGAAAAATACCAATGAAACCAAGAGCTGCTTCTTTGAGAAGATAAATAAAGTTGATAAGCCTTTAGCTGGACTCATCAAAAAGAGAATACTCAAATGAACAAAATCGGAAATGAAACATAAATAAAAACTGACACGTCAAAAATACAAAGGGTTGTAAGAGACTACTACAAAAAATTACATGTCAGAAAACTGTTGAAAACCTAGAAGAAATTAATAAACTTCTAGAAACATACAATCTTTCAAAACTGAATCAGGAAGAAATAACAAAGCTGAACAGACTGACTACTAGTAATAAATATTGAATGAGTAATAAAAAAATTCCTTAAAACAAAATTTTAGGATCCAGATCAGATGGATTCTCAGATGAATACTACCAAACATTTAAAAAAGAGGTAATACCTATTCTCAAACTATTCCAAAAAATAGAAAAGGAAGGAAAACTTCCAAATTCATTCTAGGAGGGCAGCATTACCCTGATTCTAAGCCATCCAAAGATACTACAAAAAAGAAAAACTACAGGCCAATATTCCTAATGAACATAGATGAAAAAATCCTCAAACAAAATATTAGCAAACTGAATTTAATAATACATTAAAAGGATCAATCGCCAAGACCAAATGAGATTTATTTCAGGGATATAAGAATGATTCGATATCTGCAAATCAATCAATGTGATATACCACATCAAAAAAATGAAGAATAAAAAATCATATGATCATCTCAGTAGATGAAGAAAAAGCATCTGACAAAATTTAACATCTGATATGATAAAAAAAAAAAAACTCAGCAAAGTTGGTTTAGAGAGAACATACCTCAACATAACTAAGGCCATATCTGACAAACCCACAGCTAAACTAACATACTCAATGGAGAAAAACAGCTATTTTTCCTCTAATAATCAGGGACAAGACAAGGATGTCTGTTCTTGCCACTTTTATTCAACATAGTACTGGAAGTCCTAATCACAGCAATCAGGTAACAAAAGAAAAAAAAGGCATCCATATTGCTAAAAAAATAAGTAAAACTGTCACTATTTGCATATGATATGATACCATATACAGAAAACTATAGACTCCACCAAAAAATAATTAGAATAAATGAATAAAGTCAGAAAACACAAAAGTAATATACAGAAATCTGCTGCATTTCTGTACACTAATAACAAAGTAGCAGAAAGAAAAATTAAGAAAACAATTCCATTTACAACTGCACCAAAAAGAATACCTAGGTATTTCTTAATTTATAGGTAGGTATTAAACTTAACCAAAGAGATGTAAGACCTGTATTCTGAAAACTATAAAATATTAGTGAAAGAAACTGAAGAGAACACAAACAAATGACAAGATATTTTGTGCTCATGGGTTGGAAGAATTAATATTGTCAAAATGTCTATACTACTTACAGAAATCTACAGATTCAACGAATCCCTATCAAAATACAAATAGTACTTTTTATAGAACTAGAACAAATAATCCTCAAATTTGTACAAAACCACAAAATATCCCAAATACCTAAAGAAACCTTCAGAAAAAAGAACAAAGAGGTATCACAATCCCAGATTTGAAGATATACTAAAAGCTATAGTAATCAAAATAGTATTACACTGGCAAAAAATAGGCACATAAATCAATGGAATGGGATAGAAAACCCAGAAATAAACCCACACTTATATGGTCAATTAATCTATGGCAAAGGAGGAAAAAGATAGTCTCTTCAAAAAGTGGTATTGGGAAAACTACATAGTGACATGCAAAATAATGAAACTGGATCACTTTCTTAAACCACACAAAAATGAACTCAAAATTAATTAAAGACCTAAATATGAGACCTGAACCACAAAACTCTTAGAAAAAAAACATAAGCAGTAATCTCTTGGACATCAGCTTTAAGCAACATTTTTCTAGCTATGTCTCCTCAGGAAAGGGAAACAAAAGAAAAAATAAACTATTGGGACTATATCAAAATAAAATCTTCCATACATTGAAGGAAACAGTCAACAAAACTAAAAGGCAATCTACTGAATGAGAAAAGATTTTCTCAAATGATATGACTCATAAGGGGTAGTATAAAAATATATAAAGAATGTATATAACTCAACACACACACAAACCAATCTGATTTAAAAAGGGGCAGAGGACCTGAATAGACATTTTTCTAGAGAAGACATCCAGATAGCCAACAGACAAGTGAAAAGTGTTCAACATTACTTATCCCCAGGGAAATGCAAATCAAAACCACAATGAGATACCATCTCCCACCTGTCAGAATGGCTAATATTAAAAAGACAAGAAATAACAAGTGTTGGTGAGAATGTGGAGAAAAGGAACCTTCATGCACTGTTGGTAGGAATGTGAATTGGTATAGCCATTGTGGAAAATAGCATGGAGATTCCTCAAAAACAGAATTACCACACAACCCAGTAATTCCAGGACTGGGTATTTATCCAAAGAAAATGAAAACACTAATTCAAAAACATATATGCATTCCTATTATATCACTGTATACAATAGCCAAGATATGGAAGCAATCCAAGTGTGAAAATCTATAGATGAGTGGATAAAGAAGATATATATATATAAAGAATATATACATATAGAATATAAAGAATATATATATATATATCTTGCAATATTATTCAGCCATAAAAAAGTATAAGATCTGACTATTTGCAACAACATGGATGGATCTAGAGAATAAAATGCTAAATGAAGTCAGTCAAAGACAAGTACCATATGATTCCAATCATATGTGGAATCTAAAAAACCAAAATGAATGAATAAACAAACAAAAAAAAAACCCAGAATAATACAGAGAACAAACTGGTGGTTTCCAGAGGGGAGTGCGTTGGGAAGATGGGAGAAATAGGTGAAGGGGATTAAGAGGTATAAACTTTCAGTTATAAAATAAATAAATCAGTAGGATGAAAAATACAGCATTGGGTATGTAATCAGTCTTGTTGTAATAATGTCAGAAAAATGAAGAAAATGCCAAATGCAGATTAACATAATTGGATCTCCAAAACATAAGACTTCTGAAATATGAAGATCATATGGATTAAATCTTTCATGAATTACTAAAATTAAGTGTGCACGTGGCATATGCCCACACAGGCACACACACATGTGTGTGCATACACTCCTTGGATTTCTGTATGCCTATAAGTTTATTCCTTTTAATTATATGGTGATAGACATTCAGGATCATCATTTGCATCATTTGGGAGGGATGGAGACAATAACTTTAGGGTCTACTCTCAACCAATGGGTGGGTGGAGTTGGAATCAGTAGGTAAATGCACCAGTGTCCTCATCTTGGGATGAGACAGTTCTATATAGGTCCTCAGGTCTCCAGCACAAGTGAGTCTTATTTGCCCATAACAGCAGCCAAATCATTTATATACTGCTTATTGGTTTTTCTTCCTTCCAAATCTCAATTTCCCCACCTTTGCTTCCTGAGATCACTTCTGAAGTAAATTATCTTCACCCAAGTTCATGTTTCAGGCTCTGCTTTCAGGAGAATGCAAAAAAAAAAAAATTGCCAAGCAGCAATTGGCAGAGCCAGGAATGGAAGCTATGTAGTCTGTTTCTAATACCTGTGGTCTTAGAGCCCTTCCCACTATGCATTAATATTGTATCTATAAAACCAAGTAAAGAGAGAAAAAAGAGAAGATGGATATCAAACACATTCTCCATTCTCTTTTTAAAATCAAGTATGGTTTTGCCATTCCACATTAAATGTGGTGCTGAGAAAACAGCATGCACTTGGCCCCTAACCTGAGGAAGCTGGGACCTATTGCCCACAAGACGTGTGTTATAGACACAACAGTGAACAACATGAAGAGGCAATTTACTAGGGGCACTGAGTCTAGTGATGAACGTGTGATATTCACATCTATATCAGAGTTGTAAGTAAGAACCAATTCAGGGTGGAAGATAATACATAATTGGAGTGGCCATAGGATTAGAGGCAAATTTCAGACATTTGCAAGCCTTATGTTCTGGTTCTGACTCCACTACTAAATATACTTTGTGGTTTGAGACACATTTTTGAACACCTCTGAGCCAGTATCCTCATTTGCAAAATGAAGACTATACTTCTTACTCTGTTGCACAGGGTTGCTGGGAAACCCAAGTGAGATACTGTACCTGAAAGTTCTTTAAATCATGTAAAGCAGTTGGCAAATACTACTACTACTACTAACAATTTGACACACCACCATCACCAATGTGTGTGATTAGTTCTGCATTTGTTGCACGACAGGCACCATGGACAAACTTTTCAGGGGATATGTCAAATGTGTAACATATGACCTCCTATGACATTAGTTACAGCAGAGTGGAAATAAATACAGAGCATATCTGATTTTAAGCCTCCCAAAGAAATGGCATTTTACTGCTGGAGCTTCCATATTATTGTACGATGGTGTTGAGAATAATACTATGGCAACACTTCAGTATAATGCATTCTTTTTCTTGAATGTATTCCAGGGTCAGCATCACTTAGAGCTAGCTAGTTGGTTAAGAACATGAGTTAACTCCTCCAGACCACTGGGTACCAATTAGTGCTAATACTGGCTGTAGTGAAGAACAGGCTGGAACCAACCTAAAGACATTTAATGGGATAAATGCAAAGTCCTGTTGTTTTTTTTTTTTTTTTAAAGATTTTATTTATTTATTCATGAGAGACAGAGAGAGAGGGAGAGAGGGAGAGAGAGGCAGAGACACAGGCAGAGGGGAAGCAGGCTCTATGCAGGGAACCCGACTCGGGACTCGATCCCGGGACTCCAGGACCACGTCCTGAGCCAAAGACAGACGCTAAACTGCCGAGCCACCCAGGGATCCCAAGTCCTGTTTTTAAAGACAGGAATTTTAGAAAATGAACATTGGTTATCCCTTCATTGTTTGAGAGAGCCCAAAAATAGTATTGTATCTGAATCAACTGAGAAATAGGACAATGATATAAGGCAGTTGAGGATAGAACTATTATTTTATTATAGTTGAAGTTAATAATGAAGAAACTGCTTAAATCTGCACATAAGTGGGCCTCCCAATACAGAAACCCACTGGAATGCTGCAGGCCTATCTGGAGATTCACACTCCTTGGAAAACTTTCAGCACAGGGGAGCAGATGAGGGCACATCCTTTCTGTGTGCTGGCTTGCTCCTAAAGAAAGGGGAGAGAGGAAGGCATGAGCTATGGGTGTCCATGTTCTCCTTCCAAATTCACCCATCAGATCAGTCACTCCTCTGGGGATATTGAGTGAGAGGGATGGAGACAATCCAAGACTTGTTCAGGAATGGGGTTCCTACCACACAGAATGATACATCAGAATTGGAGAAAGAAATTCTCCCCTCTCTAAAGCACAAAGGCCTGGAGAGAATATGTGACCTTTCCAGAATTGTACAGCAAGCTGATGGCAATGTTGGGGCTGAACCCCAGAGCCATCGTATTTACATGCGCTTAAAAAATGGAGCAAAAACAAAATGAGAGAGACCCTATGAATTTTAGCTTTGCATCTCAAAAGGCTGGGTGGGTTGGGGTTACTTGATAAACTACAAACTTAATAGGAAACAGTTGGTGTTGCATGTGTCTCTAGAATGATGTCCAAACCACAGAAAATAATATATCCGTTATTCTCCAAAGCTTTCTGGAGAATTATACTCAACTTCATGAGCCATGTTTCATTAGGAAGATTGATTATAAAGAAAGTACAGAAGAATGTGATTAGGATAGTAATAAGCTGAAACAGAACTTCCGTTTGAAAAGGCATCACTGAGAAAAGGGAGTGGATTTGTTTCTGGAGAGCTCCAGAAGAGAGACAGAACAAGACGAGGTGAGGCAAAGTCATAGGGAGGCAGTCTGAAGTCAGTAGAGGGAAGAACTTTGTAACACACACACACACATGCATGCACAACTTGCAGTGAATGGGATGCCAACTTGATCATATCACCCCCTTGTAAAAATCACTGGATGGTTTCCCAATGCTTTTAAGATGAAGTCCAAGTTCCTTAGCAGAGTTTACAAGACCCTGTGTGGCAGGCCTTCCTGTTGGTGCCCAGCCCCAGCTTTTCCCCATTCCCCCCTTACTCAGCTGACTGCAGTCCCTGGTGCACACTCAGGTCCTCCCCATATTCCAGTCTTGAACACCCAGGTCTTTCTGCCTGGGTGGTCTTCCTTCTTTTCTACACCAAACCAACTGCCATTCATCCTTCAGGTCTCAGTTCTCCCCTCTTCACAGAATCCTTCTTGACCTCCCAGAGGAGGCCACTTTGCCCTCTGTGCTCTCCACCTTAGCATTTATCTTTACTTTTCTTGCTTGACCTTTTAATAGACATTTGTCTTCCCTACTCATCTGTGAATTCCACAAGGGCAGGAAGCATATTTTCACCATTAATATTCCAGAGCCCAGCACAGTGCCCAGCATAGATTTACTTAATATAGATCTACAGGAAGAGAAGGGAGAAAAGATGGGAAGGAAGAAGAAAGGAAGAGACTCCCTGGAAGCAGAAAGGTCCAAGCAGAAGGAAAATAGTTGAAAAGATTCCTGCACTGAGTGGGAAGACAGACCCAAACAAAGCTATTGAGCAAATATTTGCTAAGCACATACGGTGTTCCAGATGCTCCATGCAGATGATACAGTACTGAATAAATCCCAACTCTGATGTATAAGGAAGCTTTAGATTCTAAGAGCTGGTGATTCAATGAAGCAAATCCATTTAGTACAGTAAGACGGGAAAAAAGCAGGGAAAAAAATGAAAATGTATGACATTCTGCACCAGGTTCCCATTCCAAACTACAGTCATATCTAATTTCATTAAATTCATGTGATTGACTTTGAATATTGTAGTAACTCATTTCCGGCAAGCCATAGCTATAATTAACAGAGAATGGTAGAAGGAGAATTAAGTTAATTATCTTGTGGAAAACAACTGTGAGAATGAAAATAAGGAACCATCCCAAGGATTCAAACTAACCTTTCTTAGTAAGCACTGAGTACACACTTAAACAAAGCCCAATAGAGTTTGTTTCCACTGAGTCCTTCCAGAGAGTTCAAATATGTAAGGACACAGATGAGAAAAATTTAAATTCTCCTTTTCCAGGATGTTACCAAGCAGCGAAAATCTTAATTTAGAATCCATTGCTCTTTATTTTTTTGTAAAAACCCAATTTAGTTAACATATACTGTATTATTAGTCTCAGAGGTAGAATTTAGCAATTCATCCATTGCATACAACACCCAGTACTCATCACATCAAGTGCCCTCCTTAATGCCCATCACCCAATTACCTTATCCCCTACCTTTCAGCAACGCTGTTTATTCCCTGAGTTAGGAGTCTCTCATGGTTTGTCTCCTTCTCTGATCTCTTCCCAGTTTTCTCTCCCTTCCCTT
The DNA here is from genome assembly GCF_003254725.2 of Canis lupus dingo. Classification (NCBI taxonomy): domain Eukaryota; kingdom Metazoa; phylum Chordata; class Mammalia; order Carnivora; family Canidae; genus Canis; species Canis lupus. The sequence continues at coordinate 48,345,429 of NC_064255.1, forward strand.
ATAGTTCTTTGCATGGTTTCTTATATTCCACATGAGTAAAACCATATGATAATTGTCTTTCTCTAATTGACTTATTTCACTTAACATACTACCCTCTAGTTCCATCCACATCAATGTAAATAGGTATGCATCCTTTCTAATGGCTGGGCTATATTTCATTGTGTGTGTGTGTGTGTGTGTGTGTGTGTGTGTGTATACAGTGTGTGTGTATGTATATATATATATACATACACACACAATAGTGTGCAATTGCTGGGTTGTAAGGTAGCTCTATTTTCAACTTCTTGAGGAACCTTCATTCTGTTTTCCAGAGTAGCTATACTAGCTTGTATTCCCACCAACAGTGTAAGAGGGTTGCCCTTTCTCTACATCCTCAGCAAAATGCTCCAATCAAAAGACACAGGGTATCAGATTGGATAAAAAAGCAAGACCTGGGTAGCCCCAGTTGCTCAGTGGTTTAGAGCAAGACCTGGGTAGCCCCAGTTGCTCAGTGGTTTAGTGCTGCCTTCAGTCCAGGGTGTGACCCTGGAGACCCAGGATCAAATCCCACATCAGGCTCCCTGCATGGAGCCTGCTTCTCCCTTTGCCTGTGTCTGTGTCTCTGCCTTTCTCTCTCTCTCTCATAAATAAATAAAATCTTAAAAAAAAAACAAGACCCATACATATGCTGTCTACAAAGATACCTCCAGACTGAAAATGAGGGGATGGAGAACCATTTACCATGCAAATGGATTTCAAAAGAAAGCTGGGGTAGCAATCCTCATATCAGATAAATTAGATTTTATTTTTTAAAAAGATTTATTTATTTATTCATGAGAGACCAACAGAGAGAGAGAGAGGCAGAGACAGGCAGAGGGAGAAGTAGGGTCCTCACAGGGAGCCCAATGCCAGACTCAATCCCAGGACTCCAGCCAGGATCATGCCCTGAGCCAAGGGCAAACATTCAACCACTGAGCCACCCCGGCGTTCCCCAAGCCCTCTTTTGATTGTAAAACTATACAGCATCCCAATAAATTATATTTTAAACCAAAGACTAGTAAGAGATGAAGAGGGACACTATATTATACTTAAAGGGTCTATCTAACAAGAAGATCTAACAATTATAAATATTTAGGCTCCAAAATTGGGAGCAGCTAATTATATAAACCAATCCATAACCAAAGTAAAGAAATACACAGATAATAAGACATTAATAGTAGGGGACTTCAACACCTCACTCACGGCAAAGGACAGATAATCTAAGCAGAGGATCAACAAAGAAACAAGGGCTTTGAATGACACACCGGACCAGATGGCCTTCACAGATATATACAGAAAATTCAATCCTAAAGCAACAGAATACACATTCTTCTCAAATACACATGGAATTTTCTCCAGAACAGATCACATACTGGTCACAAATCAGGTCTCAACTGATACCAAAAGATTGGGATTATTCCCTGCATATTTTCAGACCACAATGCTTTGAAACTAGAACTTAATCACAAAAGGAAATTTGAAGGAACTTAAACACTTGGAAGTTAAAGAGCATCCTACTGAAGAATGAATGGGTCAACCAGGAAATTAAAGAAGAATTAAAAACATTCATGCAAACTAATGAAAGTGAAAACACAACTGTTTAACACCTTTGGGATACAGCAAAGGCAGTCCTAAGAGGAAAGTACATTTTAATACAAGCTTCCCTCAAAAAATTAGAAAAATCTCAAATACACAAGCGAACCTTACACCTAAATGAGCTGGAGAAAGAACAGCAAATAAAGCCTAAGCCAAGCAGGAGAAGAGAAATAATAAGGAGGAGAGCAGAAATCAATGAAATACAAACCAGAAGAACTGTAGAACAGATCAACAAAACTAGAAGCTGGTTCTTTGAAAGAATTAATAAGATTGAAAGCACCTAGTCAGGATTATCTTTTTCTTTTTTAAGATTTTATTTATTTTCTCGCAGAGAGAGAGGCAGAGGGAGAAGCAGGCTCCATGCAGGGAGTCCAATGTGGGACTCAATCCTGGATCCCAGAATCACAATCTGAGCCAAAGGTAGACGCTCAACCACTGAGCCACCCAGGCATCCCTAACCAGGCTTATCAAAAAGAAAAGAGAAAGGACCCAAATTAATAAAAACATAAATGAAAGTGGAGTGATCACACCAACACCACGGAAATACAAAAGATTTAAGGACATATTATGAGCAACTATATGCCAACAAATTAGGCAATCTGGAAGAAATGGATGCATTCTTGGAAACTTTTAAAATCCATTGTTTTTTAAGGCAGCCCAGGTGGCTCAGCAGTTTAGCACCGCCTTCAGCCCTGGGTGTGATCCTGGAGACCCGGGATCAAGTCCCACATTGGACTCCCTGCATGGAGCCTGCTTCTCCCTCTGCTTGTGTCTCTGCCTCTGTGTGTGTGTGTGTGTGTGTGATGAATAAATAAATAAAATCTTTAAAAAATAAAATCCATTGCTTTTTTAAAATGTCACTTTCTTATTCTTCTGATGAAAGAATGAAGTCAGACATGCAGCTCCTTTTGTGAGGAGGCATAGGCAGAGTAGATCATGAAGGTTGAGGCCAGAAAGGTTTCTGGGCTTAGAAAGGAAAAATTGAACCCTTTGCTGCTACTTCTTTGTGCAATTTTTTCTGTTATTCTTTACTTGCTGGCCTATTCAGAGGTAGTTGCTTGGGAGCTTCACATAATGTTATGAAACACATATCTGCTTTTATTTACATCGGAATAAGCTGCCCAAATATGGCCTTGTGAGGAGCAGCTTGAAGGAAATCAGTGCCATAATTAATGTCCTCTACCCTTGGAACACAGAGCAGCCACTGTTTCCTTTGTCCACAATGTCTTTATACCTATAGCATATACTCTTGTCCTCTTCCTGTGTATCAGCGAGAGTTTGGCATCTGGGCAGAGTCTTGCTGAATTTTAAGATAAGGAATACCGGACCAGACTAGTCCACACAACCATAAGTGAGAACATGGAGAGAGATTGAAGAATCAGTTTGGGGAGGAGATAATGGAACAAGATTTTGGAGAAGGAGGGAAGGGTGGAACACACATGTTTTCATCTGAAAAGTCATTTTCAGACCGAGTTCAAGAGGTTCACAAAAAATGCTCAGGGATCTCTAACGAAGAAATTATTCAAGTTTACAACTCCTCTCTTGCTTATATTTGTTTCTTATCAAAGTAAGAATGATGATTCAAGAAAATTTTGCTGTTTGGCTCTCAGAATATAGCCATTCACAATACAAATTTAAACTATACCAGCTTTTGTTGCATGGAAAATGTTTGGGCTCCCATTGGTTAGGGCCTAAATTGATTAGTAGATTTAAGAATCACATTTATAGGGGCACCTGCATGGCTCAGTCAGTTCAGCATCTGCCTTTGGCTCGGGTCATGATCTCAGGGTCTGGGATCAAGTCCCACTTCAGGCTCCTTGCTCAGCTGGGAGTCTGCTTCTCCCTCTCCCTTTGCCTGCCACTCCTCCTGCTTGTGCTCTCTCTCTCTCTCTCTCTCAAATAAATAAATACAATCTTAAAAAAAGAATCACATTTATAAATATAATCTTATGAATGCCTATGTAATGAAATAAACCTGAAATAAGTAAACAATTTATTATTCAGGCATAGCCTATGGGTAAAATACTTGGACATAATTTGTGTCAAAGCCCAATACTAAAATAATATGGAAAAGTAGCTGTCAAATTAATGGTGCAGGTACATGAAGGCAACTTTTGTGGCTGTCAGAAGCTTAAGATTCATTGTCTCATTTTACTATTTTTCAAACTAATTAAATGACCCAACTCTGAGAAAATGTGACATTTACTAGGCATTTGAGAGTGGTTAATTTGATTTGTATGTCTGTGTCTTTGTACTTTTTTTTCTAACTTTGTATTATGGAAAATTTCAAACACATTTAAAAAAGAAGATAATATAATGAAACCTTATGTTCCCATCATCCAGCTTCAAAATCTTGTTTCATCTACATCCCTAGCCATTCCTCCTGCAAATTATTTTGAAGCAAACTCCGATATCAATTTATTTAATCTTTGTCAACGTACTATAATTTTAACTCTCATTACCAGTGCTTACCTCCTGGAATTGAATTATTTATAAGTCATCAAAGATCCACAATATGAGGGCACCTAGGTGGCTCAGTTGGTTATGTATCTGCCCTCAGCTCAGGTCATAATCCTAAGGTCCTGGGATAGAACCCCTCATCAAGCCCCCTCATGGAGCTCTGCACTCAGCAGCAAGCCTACTTCTCCCTCTCCCTCTGACTGCCACTGGGCCTGCTTGTGTGCTCTCTGTCAAACAAATAAAATCTTTTTAAAAAGATATATAATAAGAATAAAAGCAAAAACTTTCTTAATAAATATTTGTTAATAAAAATGAATGAATGGTTAATATTTGTTGAGTGCTCACTGTGTGCCAGGCCATGTGCTGAGTGTCTTATGTGCACTAGCTCACTCAACCTTTATAACACACCTAACCCGTAAATGTTATTATCTTCACATTTCAGATGAGAAAAACAAATGTAAGGAGAAGAAGGGACTTCCCCTGAGAAAAATACAAATTAAATGAAAATGAAATAAAATTATGTCATATTTTAAATATAGAATAAAAGCAAAGCATGAGTGATATTTGATATTTTATTTGGGTTTCAAATGCAGGCCTTTCGAGAATAAAAGTAAATGTGGCAAAACATTAAAAACTGGTGAATCTGGATGAATATATATGGGGGCTCATTATACTATTATTGCAACTTGATGTTTTATATTATTTTCATATAAAAAGTTAAAAACGTGAAGTGAGGCCATTTTTTTGGTAAACTAACAAAATTCAAGGAAGACCTTAACTGACATTTTGCATATGAGCCAAGATTTCTCTTATTTGGGGTTGCTCTGAAATGAGAATCTAAGTCAGACTTCGGTTTAGGTCAGTTTTCGGGAGGGTTTTCATTGGAGTGAAGGTGATCTCATGAAGCAGAAGGGAGGGAATGAGGAGGATGTCATGGAAAAAGAAAAAGACAACCTAGCAATGCCTTATCTATTGACTTCTCAGTCCTGCTGGGACCCGTGGTAGCCAGCCTCCAAGATGGCCCCTGACAACACCTACTTCTTTGTAGTCACACCTGTGTATGTCCTCCCAGACTCTACCAGCCTTGGTCTGAGTAACCAATAGCAAACAATGGAAGTGATGGTATGTCACTTCTGAGATTAGGTCATAAAAAAAGACTATGGCTTCCTTTTTGGACACTGGAAAGTGCCCATTCTTTCAGACTACTCACTATGGGGGAAGCCATGTGGTGAGGAGCCCCAGGAATAGGTCCAGAGGGTGAAGTTAAGCCTCCTACCAACAGTCACATAAGTGTGTTGGAAGTGAATGTTTCTGACCCAGTCATGCCTCAGATGACTGCATCCTTGTGAGAGACTCTGAGCCAACACAACCCAGCAAACCTGCTCCCTGATTCCTGACCTAGAGAAACTATGGAACAAGAAATGTTTGTTATTTTAAACTAAATTTAAGGCATTTTGTCACACCACAACAGGTAACTAATACAGGACCCTTTGAGGAATACCTCAAAAACCTCCCACCAAAGATCAGGAGGCTGAGGCATTTACCCACAAAATCTTATTCCCAGAGTGGGCACTGGAGGTGGAATGCTGTCAACATCCAGAGCTAAAAGTCGAAATTGGAGGTGGGCTAAGGTATATGAGGTGGGGGTCAATAAGCATCTACTAATGTCTTATGATAGTAACATTTTTGACTTTGCCAGGACAAGATACAGGTCTCATATAACAGGAAGCTTTCCTTTATGAACTTTCCTCTTTATTTACTATGTTAGTCTTTCACAATCTGCAGTTCATCTTACAGAAACATTAACCTAGGCAGAACTGGAATTTTTTAAGTTTCTTTTTCTGATTTAAACAGTAATCTGTTATGAAAATATTTTTGGAAATATAAGAATAGTCAAAGAATAAAACTTTAAAACACCAAAAAATACATCATTACTAGATTATCGTTGTTAAAATTTTGTGCCATATACTATACTGTAAAAATGCATATATATACCTTTATTGAAAACATATTAGTCATAATTTTATAGACTGCTTTTATCACTAACAAATGTATTGAGAACAATTTCTAATGTGCAGCGATACCACTTTACTAATTAAATCTTAAACACACAATTCAAAAAAAACAACAATATGTCTTATCAAGTTTCAATTATATTTTCCAGTATGAGGAAGTTACCAGGTAGAGCTTTGGACAAGTTAGGGAGGGGCATCGTTTAGTTAAGCAAACTAAATAAACCCCATGCCTTGACCCCTACAATGGCACTTCTAAGAGCATGCTGAAATACGTTCTAATTGTGTTTTTCAATCTCTTTTAGGACTTTTCGTTAAAAATAAAAATGACCTGAGCCAGTGAGTCTGCTTCATATCTTCATTTGCTGAGCTAAGAGTCTGGCCTTATACTCATTCCATACTTATTTCTTGACCAGGTACTCCCTAATGGCCACCTCTGTGGGTACGTACATACCAGCTCTAAAGCAGTTCTCCTGAATCAGTACTGGCTTTCACTAGAAACAAATTTGGGGGAATAAAAATGCATTCTAATCCACTAATGTAGATGAGAGGAATAAATACAGGGATGATGTTTAGTTGTTTAATTCACAAAGGAAATATATTTGAGGATCAAACATAATTTTAAAGGATTAGTATGCCCCTTAATCCAAGTGTCTAATCAATCAACATGGATGTGCTGGGTACATGACTGGTCTACCCAATCTGGGAACCAGGATGGCAAGTGTAAAGGTCATTTGGGTCCATCTAGTACTGACATCCCCCTTACCAGTATCTTAAGGGAATCTGCAGAAGACTATCTATGAAAGGGATTAGTTAAGAAAATACAAACTCTAAATGGGATAAACCATACACAACTCATATAAGATAGGTAGTTAAATGACAGTTTTCAATGAGCATAGAGTGTGGGTCTGATGTTAATTGTTGATCTTCCCTCAGTAGGACATAATGCTCTGTGCTTCTGTTCTGGTCCAAGTTTAGATCTTTTTCTACTCGGTCAGGTTCTATGCCTCTGACATCTATTGTACACTCTATGTTCTAGGTGGGTCCATACCATGGATAGAACTGTGAATATTCAAAATATGACTTAATTTATTTTATTTCATTTTCATTTAATTTGTATTTCTCTCAGGGGAAGTCCCTTCTTCTCCTTACATTTGTTTTTCTCATCTGCCATTCTCTCTCTGTGTGTCTCTTGCGAAGAAATAAATACAATCTTAAAAAAAATTTTTAAACTCTGTTTAAATTGCTTCAATAATTCTGAAACTGAAGTTTTTGATTCTCATGAGGTCATCTTCCTCTTTGGATTTCTACTTTGTGGAATGCTGTGGAGCTCCTATGAGCTGACTACATGGACAAAGCACATGATTTTTCTAAGGATGATTCAGAGACCATGTAGAAAAAGACACACTCTCACTGAGCCAAATGAAGATGACATGAATTGTCCACTGTTTCTGCCAAGCCCCCAAATTGTAAGAGAACCCAAGTCCCTAAAATTAAAGGTATCTCTTTATCAATTAAATTAAGCAAGAGACAAGGAAAGTCAAATAATAAACATGGATTTTGGATTAATTCTTCTATAGCAAAAGAATTGCATATGGTTCTCCAGGAGTCAAATAAAATGGGAATCTAAATTACGTTTATAGTACTCTAAAATCCACTTAAAGCTGAGAATCATATGTTCACAAGAAATGAGCCATACTACCAATTAAAAGCTAACATATCCAAAGTAGATAATTTATCTTTGTTAACTTTAAGAAATTCTTCCTAATGGCAAAAATAAACAATTATGACCTTGGGCGATAGTGGCACTTGAGCTAGAACTAGCAGGTCACAATAGTTTTTGCTCAGGAGGGCAGATGATCTAAATTAATTCCCATGTACTTAGTAACCAATATGCATGAATCTTATTTACTACCCACATATGATTCTCATTCCTTAACACATGAGACAAATTCTTATACATTCCTCCTAAGTTATGGAACCTACAACAAGAAAGCTAGTTGGTAAACATCTGATCAATACTGAACTTCTACTTTCACACAGGAAAGTATACATCTGAAGTAAGTAGGAACCTGCAAATCAGTTTGAGGAGCCAACTCCCAGAAGCTAAGCGTCCCTAATGTGCCTGAAGGAAATATTTGTGGAGGTAAAAATAGAACTTTCCAAACCGCGAGTGTATGTTATTATACAACAATTTGGCTAGTCTAATGTAGCTTTATTAAGACATCTTAGCCTTCTTCAACAATTTCAAATTATTAAAAAATACTTTTCTGATAAACTATAGGTTTTTCCAAAAAGAAACATTTATAATAATTCTCTTCCACAAGAAACATTGCATTTTTCTGAAACACATATCTGAATTTGTTCAGTGATGTTTTACACTACCTGTGTCTATGATAGACCTTGTCCTTATTTATGTTTAGGCACATCATCCCAGATTATTTGTTTCTGTATTCTTATTTTTTGTCTCTTCATTGGAAAATATTGGTATCATTACAAGAGTAGCAGTTTTATAACCAGATATATGGATCTCATTTTCAGTCCTACAACTTACTATCTAAGGGACCCTGAGACAAATCCTTAACTTCATGGAACCCAGTTGTTGTTGTTGTTGTTTTAATTTGTAAAATGGGGATAATAATTAATTTACAGGGTCATTGTAAGGATCAAATGATAAAACATATATAAAACCTCTCTAATGGTTTCAAATGTCCTGGTCTTAGCTACTCAATGAATGGGAGATTTTCTGTTCGTATGAGGTAGCACAGATATGCTCAATCTAAAAATTAACAGTTGTCTAGACTATGCGGGAACATGTAAATATTCATTTGAAAATGACTATTGTAATTGCATATATGCAAACTAAAAATTAAATACAGTATATATTAGACTTCTAATAGCAGGCTCTAAGAAGACTAATTTAATCTGAAGCCTCATTCCTCCAGAGCTTATAAAAAATGGAGTTAGTATAAAAGCCAGATGATGTGAGGCCAAATGAGTTTTGTTTCTGATTCTCTGCCTGAGCCCCATCCAGAAAGACACAGCATGGTGACAAAATACAAAGGCCATAATCAGTCATCTTTCACTGGTCACCACCTGAAGTTCTAGGAAAATGTATAGCTTCTTTTAAAGCACATAGTAAATGATAAGCAAAGAAGTTATTGAAAAGTATTTTATAAATATACATGCCTGATGTAAATGACCAGCAATCGGGAAATATTTATTTACCGTGTGAGAGACTGTAGAAAAGATGAATGACATGTGATCTTTGCCTTGAAGAAACTTCAGGCTGCTTTGGAAGACATGATCTTCAAATTGATCTCACTGCATTCTGAAAAATACAATGTCTATTTTTTTAATGAACTAAATTCATGTAAGGAGGGAATTGACATGTTTTGCATACCTAATATGTACCAGGCATTGGGCATATTCTATCTCACTTGATCTTCACAGTAATGCTATGAAATAGGTATCATTCTTCTCATTTTGTAGGTAAGCAAACTAAGGCATACAGGCAAGATGACTTGGGATAAGGTCATATAACCAGTAAGCCAATACAGGCCAAAGGCTCCGGTCCAATGTCCGTGCTATTTTCATTACCACTGGGATGGAAAATGGGAGAAAAGAAATTATGAGATTACTTTGAAAGAAAGAATTTGCAAATGTTTATAACTGCTTGGATTTGGATAATATTCATGTCAAGACTTTACTAACACAACTATATAGTGCCTTTACTGGATTTTAATGAAATATTTCATAAATGAGACAAAGTAGGAGCATCAGGAAACAGATTCAATTAAATATGTTGAAAGAATCAGATTAGTTTATCCACCTATTTAAAAAGACTCAATAATTGGAATAAGTGTGTTTTATTGTTCTTTTATACACTATTTTTAATGTTGGCATTTTAAATTTGGAAGGCCACACTGGGTGGGGGAAGCATTAAGCTAAAAAATATGGATTTGAGTTGTAGCCCTCAAATTACTATGGTATGATCTTGGGAAGCTCATTAATCGCTTTTAATCTTATATAAATATTATTACCTACTTACTTCATAGAGCCATAGTCCCCCATATATTCACTATTAATTCAATTATTCATTCAACATACATTTATTGAACATTTACTAAGTGCCAGACACTGGAATTAAACTACACTCAACCTCCCCATTCATAAAATCCACAGTTTAGAAAGAGAGATTGACAGGAGTATAAAGGAATGTAGTAAAATGTGATGAGTCCTGTAAAGAAAACCTATCTGTCCACATTGGGCAGAAAAAGAGAGGTTACTTCTACTTGGTAAGAGATGGACTTGAAAGGACATCTCACTGGCACCCAGAGAGAGATAGGACAGGCATTATAAAAGAGGTTACACTTGAAGTGAGTCTTAAGCACAAGTAATTTTTCCCAGTGAATCTAGGGTGCAATGTTGGGAAGGGTATTCCAGCCAAAGGGAACCATAAAGAAATAGTCAAAGATATATATAGTGTGATCAACAAACTACATGCAGTTTGATTCAGCTGAAATGTAGGGTGGGAGGACAATGCAACTAGAGATGGGGCTAGAGATAATTTGCCATGCTGAGACGGTTTATTTTTATTCTATGGGTATTAGGAAATCTTAGAAATCTACAAGTTAGAGTGAAATGATCAGATTTGCATTTGAGAAAGACCATGGCTATAAATAATCAGCATGAAAATACTGTAAGAAAACATATGAAGATGCATTGTAAACTGTAGATCACTATAAAATCACTATATAAATATTTGACTGTATTTAAGTTCAATAAAAGTCATGATTTGCTATATTATAGACTATGTGTGATTAATAAAACATGAATTCTCTGTAACTATGTGTTCATTTAAATAAACCTATGAAACAAAGCATTTTTTTAATTAGAAATTAATTTGTAATAAATAACCAAAAAAACTTATAAAAACTCTACCTTGTTCTAGAACTCTTACCTCAACAAAACATGTCCATAAAAAGAATAAATCAAAACATTGATGATCTTTGAAAATAACATGTGTTGGTAAGGATATGGAGAAATTGGAAGCCTTAGGATGCCTTGGTGGCTCAGTCACTTAGGTATCCAACTCCTGATTTTGGCTCACATCATGATCTCGGGGTCCTGGGATGGAGTCCCATGTCAGGCGTGGTGCTCACTGTGGAGTCTGCTGCTTAGGATTCTCTCTCTCCCTCTCCTTCTGCTCCTCTCCTCACTCATGTTCTCTCTCTCCCTCTCTCAAAAATAAATTAATAAATCTTAAAAGAAAATAAGTTGGAACCCTTAAGCAATGTTGGTAGGATGTAAAATGGTGCAGCCACTATAGAAAACATTATGGCAGTTCCTCAGAAAATTAAAAATATAATTACCATATGATCTAGCAATTCTAGTTCTGGGTATACATCTAAAAAATTTGAAATCAGGGTCTTGTAGAGATAATTGTACTCCCATATTCATGGGAGCATTATTGACAATAACTGAAAGGTAGAAGCAGTCACAGTATCCATCGATGGATAAATAGATGAAGTGTGGTGTATTTATACAATGAACTATTTATTTCCTTAAAAAAAAAAGGAAATTTGACACATGCTACAATATGGATAAACCTTGGGGATATTATGTTAAATGAAATACACAAAAAGACAAATACTGTCTGAATCCACTTCTATGAGATATATAGATAATTTGAATTCATAGAAACAAAGTAGAATGGTGTTGCCAGGTACTACAGGGAGGAAGAAACAAAGAGTTGTTGTTTGATGGGCATAGAACTTTAGTTTTACGAGATGAAAAAATTCTGGAGTTTGGTTATTCAATAACATGAATATATTTACAACAAATATATACACTTAGAAATGGTTAAGATAATAAGTTTTATCTTAAGCATATTTTACTACAGTTAAAAATATATTGGTGACTATTAATAGATTAAAAATGCATTAAAGAGATGTATGAATAATGATCATCTTATGGATGCGTTAGTTTAAAAACATTTATAGGGGATCCCTGGGTGGCGCAGTGGTTTGGCGCCTGCCTTTGGCCCGGGCGCGATCCTAGAGACCCAGGATCGAATCCCACGTCGGGCTCCCGGTGCATGGAGCCTGCTTCTCCCTCTGCCTGTGTCTCTGCCTCTCTCTCTCTCTCTGTATGACTATCGTAGATTTAAAAAAAAAATTATAGTGTGAAGATTTTATTTTTCTGTGTTTTTTGGTTGGGGGAGGTAGTGGTTTTCAGTTAAGAAAATTTTATATTTTTTATATTACCACTAGATATTACATTAAACTAAACTAGTATGTACTTTTGGAACATTAAGAAGGGAATAAAATTATTTTATCTATTACCTTAAATTAAATAGTATCTTTAAATAAGCAAAAATACCACAAATACTTTGTGTTTTCACAATCACTTGAAAATAAATTCAAGAACAGAAATTAAGGAGAAAAATATTCAAATGAAGTTATATAAGGATTACAGTACAAGCAAATCAGCCTGTTACAAATGTCAAACTCATTTTCTTTCAGTATAATGATGTAGGATTTGCCCTACTAAGTTGTGTGGGTCTACCTTGCTTCTCCACTTTCAGCAGGATAGTTAGAAATTATTTCTAATTTATCAGAAATAATAAATTGACAAGATGGTTTCGAAACCTGAGTGTGAATAAGAATCACATGGAGAATTTGTGAAACTTGCAGATCCCTGGGCACCATCCCCTTCCACCAGATTCTGGTTCAGTAGGTCATTTTAGACACAGTATAGATGGCAGGGGAGGATTCTGACCCTTGAAATTCACAAACTATACTTTGAGATAAACTGCATTGCAAACGATTAGTAAAAACAACCCATCCCACATGTAGCTTGAATGTCCAGATACAGCTGTTAAATGGTCGGTTTTAATAGCCAGGTTCTTTTTAATGTCAAAAAGGAAAATCCGGGCAAACCCTTAGCGGTTTAGCACCGCCTTCAGCCCAGGGCATAATCCTGGAGACCCCGGATGGAGTCCCACGTCCGGCTTCCTGCATGGAGCCTGCTTCTCCCTCTGCCTCTCTCTCTCTCTCTCTCTCTCTCTCTCTCTCTCTCTCCCTGTATCTAATAAATAAATAAAATTTAAGAAAAAGGAAAATCCACGTCTTGCTATATTTATCCTCTAAGCAAGGTTGCCCACAAATTGAACATGAGCCCACAGGTCAGACTTGAGGTCTAAGATGGCTGTGACTGTGACATGAACTTGAAGAGATTCCCAGCAGCAGCAGTATTACCTATCAGCTCTTCGGAAAACTTCTCTACTCTCCCAAACTCATAACAGATCATTCTCAGAAATTTAAATTAGTTTAGGGATGTCTGCTGGTGTCCTCTGAAAATGACCAAAGGAGATAGAAGAAAGAAGGGAGACCTGTCAATGAATTTCAGAGCTAAAATTTGATGCTTAAGGGGGTCTAACACTCTAAATTTACAGGTGAGAAAACAGGTGGCAAAAGTAAACAAAAAAATAAGCAACTTACTGAAAACCACATTAATGGATTTTCCTGGACCCTATCTCAAATAATAGTCCCACACCTTTTAATTCCTTCTGTAATGTTGGATTGCTATCTTTCCATACACAATTATATACAAGGAGCAAACCAATTATATACATCTTTTCTAACACCCGAATGATAAAAGGAATTTTCACAGAGATCTGGCCACTTAGGATCTGGCAATCTGCCTTATAATTACGTCATTTAAAAATTTTAATCTGACCTCTCTTTTTCCATGACTTGATTGGTCATGAATAATGACAGGGATGCAAATTTTCTAACTAAAATTTCACATATTATGGAAATAAGCCTGGTGGGTGAACAACAACAAAATTTTTTTTTAACAACAACAAAATATTGACAAATAGTCTCATATTTGAAGGAAATTCATTAATCTTTTTGTTGATAAAGTATATCATTTGTTTTTAGTTGCTCCTAGATTTTTATGCTGTATCAATCAGTGGCTGATTTGATAAATAACTATCAATTGTAGCAATAGGTTAATAACAATATGACAGGAAAAAAAGAAACAGCCATTTCATATAGTCAGAGAGGACCAGAAGACTTCATTTTCTGCTATAGAAAATGGGTAAAGAAAATGAAATCTATACCCTTTATTGCAAATGAATAAGCAGATCACAGTGAAAAATGGCGTAAGTATCAACAAAATGAAAAATTAATTGCTTCCTAGATTCAAAGCTGGTTGCTTCTTGTAAGTCACTTCATACTCTTTCAAGAAATAAAGCATAAGTAAATGCATGTACACACACACACACGTATATAACTATTTGTCTCTTTCATTTCACATTCATTCAATTCATTCAACAAACATTTACGGAGTGTCCACCAAGTGCCAGGCCCCAGTGTGAGTAACATAGGAGCCAGCAAGACATACCAGGTTGCTGGCCTGTGAAGCTGATAACCCAGAGGGAGGAAGACAGACAATGGCAAGAAAGCAAAGAGATATACACGATAATGTCAGAAAGTGATAAGCTCTCTGGAAGGCTTGATAAGATCAGTGAGGGACTGGCTAGAAAGAGGTCATTCTGATGAAAGGGCCTCTCTGAAGAGGTGGTATGTGAGCCTGAGTCAGGAACAAAGAGAAAGGGCCTGCCAGTGTAAAATGTGTGAAGAACATCTGGGCAGAGCAAACAGAAAGTACAATGGTCAGCTCAGAAGCAGGAATCAACTGGCGAGTGAGCACAGGGAATGGGCCAAGTGAGTAGAGGATGACGTTGGCAAGGGATGCAGCCACCAGATCATGCTGAGCTCTAGGGATTATTCTGATGCTACAAAAACAGTAAGGGTCAGAGCTTGGATCTTACAGTTCACGGTTCGTCTGTTTCCCTCCTTGCCACTCTGCTTCAGTGGGGAGCATGGGAGGGAATAGCCAGTCACCCACATAAAACACAGGCTGACTAAGCTCTGAAAGGCATAGAAGAGGTGACCATGCCCCATCTTTGCCCCACTCTGCTTTTCTGGATGTGGCTGCTTCCTGGGATTCTCTTGCTCTGATTTCTATCACTCCCATCTTGTCCAAATCCTTAAACTATGGTGGTCCATACATGGACAAAGAAATATTCCTGCCCTTGTTTCTCTTTGGCAAATACTCCTGTCCTTATTTGAGATGAGCAAACATATTTAAAGAAAAAATTTACTAAATGTGAAAGGGAAAATGGATTTCCAAAGTATAGGTTTCTGAACACAAGATCAAGCTATTTCATTTATCCAGCCTCAATGGACCAGCAGAGATCCTCAGATACCTTGCCCAGCTTTTTTCTGATCCAAGTTCCACCTGTCATTTGGTATTGGGTATTGGGGACCTATCTGGTTTCCAGGTCCTGGAAGATGATCTAACTATTCAGTCTGTGTCATTGTGAGACAAGTTCCCAAAAAATTAATTAAACTTTTATTGCTTAGTAAGGGAAACTATTTCCTTCTGATATATAAAGAACAAATGCATCTATCTACCCTTTCGAGTTTACTGTGGTGATAATAAATTAGATTAACTCCATAGATCTCTCAAGAAGATTGATCTCATTGCATTATACTCAACTTTATTTAAAGTCTTTAAGTAAAAGGCAATTCAAGGCCATCTGAGTCAGGTGCAGAGTGTGAGATTCAACATTGGAATTATAAATGTTCCAAGGGGAAAAAAAGCATGAGGCAGAGTGGGTCAGCATAGATAATGTCAGAAAGTCAGAGAGCTTATTACTTTCTGACATTATCTTGTGACATTATATTCCTCTTGAAGGAATTTTGAGTTGGACCTTTGTACTTCACTAGTATATATCCTAATGGCAAAAAAGAATTACAAAGTAATCTTAAACTGCATTCAAGAATCTTACTGTTAGTAATAATAGTGGCATCGTTATTCTGAAAACATTACATATGTAATAGGATAAAGCAAATAAATATCTTGTTAATGCCATTAGGAACCAAGATTTCAACTGTAACATAAAATAATACAAGTATAAAATCAAACATGTTACATAATCTCAGATTTGAACTAGAAATATCAGTGTCAGGGATCCCTGGGTGGCGCAGCGGTTTGGCCGCCTGCCTTTGGCCCGGGGCGCGATCCTGGAAACCCGGGATCGAATCCCACATCGGGCTCCCGCTGCATGGAGCCTGCTTCTACCTCTGCCTATGTCTCTGCCTCTCTCTCTCTGTGACTATCATAAATAAATAAAAAAAATTTTAAAAAAATTTAAAAAAAGGATGTTGTTTTTTTTAAAAAAAAAGAAATATCAGTATCAATTATGAGATTGTTTCCTCTGAAAAGCACACATTTTCTAGCTCTGTACACTGTAAAAGCCTAGAAGCAATGACAATTCAATATCAAAGAGCACCCTTAGAATATAAAAAATAGTGAAAGGGAATAAAGGGGAAAGGAGAGAAAATGAGTGAAAATATCAGTGAGGATGACAGAACATGAGAGACTCCTAACTCCGGGAAATGAACAAGGGGTAGTGGAAAGGGAGGTAGGCGGGGGAACGGGGTGACGGGGTGACTGGGTGACGGGCACTGAGGGGGGCACTTGACAGGATGAGCACTGGGTGATATGCTCTATGTTTGCAAATTGAACTCCAATAAAAAAAATAAATATAAATAAATAAATAAATAAATAAATAAATAAATAAATAAATAAATAAATGTTTATAAATGGAAAAAAAACAAAGAGCCCCCTTAGCCCTCAGATTATGATTCCTAGATATTATTTGTCACTAAAAGGAACTAGATATCCTTACAGAAATATCTAGTTCCAGGTCTAGAGGAGGAAAGATACAAATGAGACTGGTTCAATTTATATCAGAAAGAAAGGAAATACTTCAAAATTACTAGGTTATTCCCAAAAGCACAAGAACCAATGTGAAGTTAAAGTGATTAAAAAAAAAAAAGTCTACAATTAAGAACCAAAAGGCTAATGATTGCAATAGATTGATACACCACTATCAGAAAGGTGAGGTCAAATGATAACCAGGTAAGCTTAATTCCAAAGGATAAAGAGCCCCTCCAAAGAGAGATGAGTTGACATAGTGTGGGAGGAAGAGGTAGCTACCCAAAAAGCAGGTTACGAGAAAACAGCTGAAATTTCAAAGAATACTTAAAGGCTAAGTGTGGGCTATCATAATACCTAACAATCTCTAGGATTCTGAACTTTCTCACCAGCTATTTCCATAGGCATCCACTGTGTGCTCACAAAAAAGACTGGGGTCAGGGTGGAAGAATTGGGAGAACCTCTCTATTCTAGATAATGCACTGACATGAAAACCCATCTGCTTCAAGACCCTTGACTCTTAAAAAGCAAAAACCATTAGGTTCTAGGGAAAGAAAGGAAACATTCTACCTCATGGTCCCAGACAAAGACCTCCTCCCATTGGAAGAGAAATAGGAAGTCCTCTACCCTCCCACATTCCAAGAGTATGCTCTCTACCACTGAGGAAGAGACAGAAATAAAGGCTATCTTCTGCTGGAAGAGGGGAAAGGAAACCTATTCAGGCCTAGGATCCTGCACTGGTATAAAGCAAAGATCTTCAACTATTGGAGGTGAGATGAGAAACTTGATCCTACCAAAGTTCCTCACCAATACAAGGCAAAGTGCATTGGCATGAATGGGTAGAAAGACTGAGAAAGCTTTAGCACTGAGGCCCAGTGCACACAGTACTCATTCCTCACTGAAAACAGAGCACAAAAACTGAGAAAGCCCATGTCCCCATCATAATTATGGCACTAAGTAACAAGTAATAACTTTGTCACTTTGTGGGGAGTGGGGAGATAAAAGCATAAAACAAAACCTCTTTGTGGCACAAGTGTGCAGGGCCCACTGAAGGCTGAGGGTGAAGCAGGAAAATTAAGAAAAACCCTTTTTTCATGCCAGGTTCCACACCAAGTACAAGTATCAGTAACCCTCTGATGGAGGAATCTGAAGTCTATGTTGTACTTAGGTTAAGTACAACAACAATAAATACAGCTAAACTACTGACTAACCTGACAGAAAAGGAAACACGTTCATTTCCAGATGTAACCGCTTTTTTACCTTAGTCTCTGATGTTGTTTTACACATTTCTGACATTCAATTAAAAAAAAATAAGAGATCCAAAAAGCAACTAAAACCAAGTCATGGTATCCCTGGGTGGCGCAGCGGTTTGGCGCCTGCCTTTGGCCCAGGGCGCGATCCTGGAGACCCGGGATCGAATCCCACGTTGGGCTCCCGGTGCATGGAGTCTGCTTCTCCCTCTGCCTGTGTCTCTGCCTCCCTCTCTCTCTCTCTCTCTGTGTGACTATCATAAATAAATAAATAAAATATTAAAAAATAAATAAATAAAAAATAAAACCAAGTCATTATCAAGCTAAAGCAGCTACAAGAGGTAGAAACAGATGTTAAAACTAATAGAGATTTAAATAATTATGATTAATATGTTAAATCCTCTAGTAGAACAGAATTGAATGATAGATGGAGAATTTTAGCAAAGAGATGGAATATATATGAGATGGTCAAATAGAAATTCTAGGAATATGGGGCACCTGAGTGGCTCAGTCAGTTAAATGTCTGACTCTTGATTTCAGCTCAGGTCATGATCTCAGAGTCATGAGACTGAGCCCTGTGTTGGGCTCCTTGCTGAGTGTGGTGCCGGCTTAAAATTCACTCTTCTTTCCCTCTCCCTTTGCCCCTCCCCACCAACTCATGCATGCACGTGTTCTCTCTCTAAAAAAAGAAAAAAAGAAAAGAAATTCTAGAAATTAAAAAAGACACAGCATCAGCGTTAAATAATTCTTTCAACAGACTTATTAGACAACTGGATGTAACAGAGGAAAGAATCAGTGAACTTGAAGATAAATCAGCAGACATTATCTCAACTGAAACTCAAAGTGAGAGAAGCCCTGGTGGCTTAGCGGTTTAGTGCCACCTTCAGCCCAAGGCCTGATCCTGGAGACCCGGGATTGAGTCCCACGTCAGGCTCCCTGCATGGAGCCTGCTTCTCCCTCTGCCTGTGTCTCTGCCTCTCTCTCTCTCCCTCCCTCTCTCTTTCTCTCATGAATAAATAAATAAAATCTTAAAAACTCAAAGTGAAAACAAAGTGGGGGAAAAACAAACAATAGCAAAAACAGTAAAGACTCAGACCATCTAAGAGTTTTGGAGATAATATCAAATGGTGTAATATGGATCTAATTGGAGTACCAGAGGGAGAAGGAAGAGAGAACAGTTCAACAGAAATATCTATAGGGATGGATAATGGCTGAGAATTTTTCCAAAATTAATAACAACAACAAACACAAGTCCAAAAAGTTCAGAGAACCCCAAGTGAGGAAATTGGAAAAGAAATATTCCCAACCAAATTACAAACTGCTAAAAACAAAAGGAAAAAAAAAAAACTTAGGGAAGTAGAAAAAAAAGCATTATATACAGAGAACAAAGGCATGAATGACGATCATCAAAAAGTATGTAAACCAAAATATAGAAATGTCTTTAAAATACTTAAACAAAAACAGTAACAAAAGTCAACTCATTATTCCAGAATTCTGCATCCGGTAAAGTATATTTCAAAATGAAGGTGAGAAGTGGGACTTCCAGAATGATAGAGTAAGGAGCTCAAATGCCAGTGAAACAATTTGACTAGTTAAAGAGAAATTTTTATTTATTTAAAGTCTCTAGAAATTGTCCTAAGGGTATACAGCAAATGGAGAAACATTCATTCAAGAAAATCTATTAAATATCAGGAAAAATAGTAGTATTTGAACCATAACCTACTTCACTGTTCCTCCCAGCTCTTCCTTACAGAAGTTCTATTCATGTGCAGCCAAGAAAATGGGAGTTCCACTCCTTGCCAGCTCCCAGTCTGGGACTACAGTTTCAGTCCAAGATGGGCAGGGTGCAGATGTTTCTCATCTATTCTAGGAAGCTCTGTTCTAGGTAAGTGTGCCTAAGAGGATCAGGTCTCTCCTCCTCTGCCCAGCCCTCTATTCATAATGCAGAAGCTCTACCCCAGGCACAGAGGCCAAATATACTGGAGCCCCAATCACCTCCACTCCAGCTCTACTCATAGGGTGGAGGTCCCATGCCTGAAGGGGTATGCTGAGAAGACCATGGCCTGCCAATTCCCTCTCCCTCCCACCACAGTGCATACTCACAGAGCAGGGGTGTCATTCCAGGGAAAGTAGGTCCCCAAAACCAAATGTGGTAGAGTGGTACAGGGGTTCTGTCCTGGAGGAAAGGCAGCCCATTTGGAAAAAGAGCTTTGAAGCTCTGAGAAAACTGACTTTATTTGGAACTGGGAGTGCAGAACTCCGTCCCTAAGGGCATTTTTGAAAAATAATACAGATCTTTGTGGAGGGCAATTAAGAAGAGGCTGGCAGCTCCTTGATACAGCAAAACAGCAAAGCAGCTAGAAGTTTAATGGGTGTCTTGGGTCAGAGTCAACTCTGGGGATCTGGAAGGCAGTGCAAATATACTCGGCTGCCCACCCCCCCGTTGGAGCCCTCAGGAGATGGGCAAACTTGAAAGCACTTCTCAAGCTGGACACAGAATTATCAACACAGGAGAGAAGACTCAATGGCATAAGGGGCTTAAATACAACCTCTGACCAAACAGACAGAACAATAAGCCACTCTAAGGGGCAACTCCTAGGAAAACAGGCTTAAAAATAACACCACAGGCATCCCTTGCAGCCTCTGAACATCAAGGTTTGCATCCCCCATAAGAGCAAATACAATTAGAAATAAGAGGCTTAATCTTCCCTGTTGAAAACAAGGAAAGAGAGTTCTTCTCTTGCTTATTTTTTCCCAGGTCACTTACTTTAGGAGACTCGTAAAGCTAAGTACTTTCTCCTCTCTGAAATGTATATAAATCCTTTTGGAGACTAGATCAGCCTTTTTCTGCTCTGTGACCCAGTAACATCTGGAAAGACCTGGGAGCCATCAAGGGAGAGAGCACTCCTGTCTCCCAGTCTCTGCGGGGAGGTAGGAGTCTAAATTCAGTAGGGCCCTGTTCCAGGTTGCAAAACTACATCCTGTCATGAAGAGAAGTTTGTTTTCCTCCTGGATAAAGTCAACACAGATGGCCACTCCAATTACCAGGTAAAGCGAGTATGAACTATGTGTGCCAAAGGTGCTGCCAAGTCTTCTTACTTGACAAGACATTGTTTACCTGGAAAACATGCACATAATTTGTTGTACCTGCTTGGTGATATATCAGGGTGAGATTTCTTTCAGTCTTTGCCATGTCCTAGCGGATTGCTTCTGACGCACATGACATGCTGGCTTAATGTTTATTCAATAACAAAACTGTTTTCTCTCTCTGCTATGTCTGTGGAGAGGTTTTCTGTTGTTGGGAGGAGATTTTGTTTTTTAATTATATTTCCCTTAGACCTCTCAGGAGCTATCAAAAAAGGAAGCTCCAACCTACTAGCTCCTACAGCTCCTACAGCTGAAAAGGTACAACAACAACAAAGTTAACTCCCTAAACTCTGAACGGTAAAGTGGCCTCCAAACCACACACATCTCGCATGGTAAAAGTTAAACCTTCTAAGTGGCTAAGGCTTAGCCACAAACTTTGACCAACTTTGTTCTTTTTCAAGATTGTCTTGGCTATTCTGAGTCCTCAAATTTCTCAAGGAGGTTTTGAAAATGACCCTAAGCAAAGCACCTATATTAGGGGATGATTTTACAACCTCAAACCTAACAGGACATTAGCAAACACCATAATTTGTACAGTAAATTTTAAAATAGTTTTAAAAACTACTTGCTCTGCTTATAAGTGAGAAAACATTTACTCTCCCAGGAGGCTCTCTCTTTCCTCATTGCCTGTCCAAACCTTTTCCATTCTTTAAGATTCAGTTCACATTCTATCTGACCACTGCAGATCACATTACTACCCTTCCCTAAACAGCTACTTATCTACCATTTATATAAGGCAACAGAGTACTTATTTATATGTGGTCTTATTCTCAAATAGTGGCAGCAAACTCTTCAAGAATAGAGACAATGTCAAATCTTTTAATTCCTACCTGCTTTAACTTGAAACTTCAATCTTTGTTGGATTGAATATTACTCTTTAAAGTTTTTCTCACGCCATGAGATATATTTATACCTTAAATAAATTAAACAAAAAATACTTTCTTAAATAGACAATCTAGCATAATGTTAGGCACAATAGTATGTAACTGACATCTTTGTTAAATTTAATTAGGAGTTGAAGGGTTGCAGCTAATATCCGGAACACTTTTCTTTGTGCTAGGCAATGACCTTGGTGCTTTGCATGAATAATTTTATGTAATTAAATGTAATAAAATGTGAATCACATGTAAACATTATTACACATTTTGGATGTGAAAATAAGGTATGTTATTTTTATCAACTTAAAAATGTTGGTTAAGGGACACCTGGGTGGCTCAGTGGTTGAGCATCTGCCATCGGCTCAGGGTGTGATCCCGGGACCCAGGATGAGTCCCACATCGGGCTTCTTACAGGGGGTCTGCTTCTTCCTCTGCCTCTCTCTCTCTCTCTCTCTCTCTCTCTCTTTATTCATGAGAGACATGTCTCTCATGAATAAATAAATGAAATGTTGGCTAAATGATTTAGCTACACAAGTGCATTCCTCAGAGTCCCAACTGCTGTCTTGACCCATTCCATCACCACAAAAATCTCAAACTGAAAACAGTGAATACATTTTATAACATTGCTAAGCATATTCTCCAATAACTTATAGTATATTTATTTTTAAAATATGCCTAAAAAAATTTTGTAATTGTTCTAAAAATGCTTTCATTTTATGCATTTAAATTATGCCATAAGCGCCCGGCTAGCTCAGTCGGTAGAGCATGAGACTCTTAAATTATGCCATGGAGTAAACAATAATTTACTCCAAAATAATTATTATTTTATCTCTTTCTGTGGTGCCTTCCCTTAGTACCTCAGAGTTTGGTTTATTCATATTAGATTCATATGACTGTCAAAATATTTAACTGTGGATGCCAGAAATATTTTTCAGATCAGGGCAAATAGTTAGTGGAATTTTTTTTTTACTATTTTTCTACAAAAATAGTTACTGGAAAATATTTGCTAAAAATATTCATTGTGAAATGTGGTAGAATGATTTAATGTTGGAACAAAAGCTTTAGCTCAAATATTATTGGCATCAGTAAGTGCATGAGTCATTAAGTGGAATAAGAAAGGTATAGCACATATCAGTATTGAATTTTTCAAAATATTTCAGAAAGTTACAAAGTTAAATAAAGTAGCTTATAGCATACTTGTATGTCTCATAGCATTTAGCACATTGTAACACTTAATAAATGGAACTTTTTAAAAATCACATTACTATAGAACTGTCAATATTTCTGATGGTAAGATTTAATGAGTGATGGGGACAAATTATTTGCATGTTAGTCTTTTGTAACAGGCTTAACTATCACATATTTTAAATATTGACTCATGCATATACCTATCATCTCAACCTCTGCCTTTATGTTCACATGGTGTTCTTACTGCATTAGTCTCTCTCCAAATTTTCCCTTTTTATAAGGACACTAGTCAATATTGAATTAGGGTCCACTCTAATAATCTCATTTTTAACTTGATTGTCACCATAAACACCCTATATCTAAGTAAGGCCATATTGTAAGGTACTGGGGGTTAGGACTTCAATGTATAAATTTGGGATGAACACAATTCAACTAATAACACTAGGATTATTGCCATTAGTAAAGCTTTCTGGATTTCCCACAGATCCTTGAATTTCATAAGTATCTTTTATACCAAGTATCTTTCATGCCAAGTCTATAAAATATTTTTATTAGTAATACACCTAATTAAAGACAAATATAGCCAAACTGTGGAAGGAGCCTCGGTGTCCAACGAAAGATGAATGGATAAAGAAGATGTGGTTTATGTATACAATGGAATATTACTCAGCTATTAGAAATGACAAATACCCACCATTTGCTTCAACGTGGATGGAACTGGAGGGTATTATGCTGAGTCAAGTAAGTCAGTCAGAGAAGGACAAACATTATATGTTCTCATTCATTTGGGGAATATAAATAATAGTGAAAGGGAATATAAGGGAAGGGAGAAGAAATGTGTGGGAAATATTAGAAAGGGAGACAGAACGTAAAGACTGCTAACTCTGGGAAACGAACTAGGGGTGGTAGAAGGGGAGGAGGGCGGGGGGTGGGAGTGAATGGGTGACGGGCACTGGGGGTTATTCTGTATGTTAGTAAATTGAACACCAATAAAAAATTAAAAAAAAAGACAAATATCTTAATTCAACAAGAACTGAGATTCACCATATCAATTCAAGGAGAAAGTTATTAATACAACCACTATTATATCTTCTACTACTCAATACACTATATATATTACATTACTAGTGTAACCACTTTATGGGCACTAGTGGGGATAAAATCTTCATACATACTGTGGCATTGTGGAAAGAGCTGTGGACTGGAAGTCAAGAAGTACAGAGCCAGATCCTAACTCTGACATTCACTCACCAAGAGATCATTTACCAATTGTCATTGTCTCTTCTTATGGAGGAGGGTTTTTTTTTTTTTTGTATATTTTTTTATTGGAGTTCAATTTGCCAACATACAGCATAACACCCAGTGCTCATCCTGTCAAGTGCCCCCCTCAGTGCCCATCACCCAGTCACCCTGTTCCCCCGCCCACCTCCCTTTCCACTACCCCTTGTTCGTTTCCCAGAGTTAGGAGTCTCTCATGTTCTGTCTCCCTCTCTGATATTTCCCACTCATTTCCCCTTTAGTCCCTTTCATTATTTTTTATATTCCCCAAATGAATGAAACTATGTAACATTTGTCCTTCTACAATTGACTTACTTCACTCAGCATAATACCCTCTAGTTCCATCCACATTGAAGCAAATGGTGGGTATTTGTCGTTTCTAATGGCTGAGTAATATTCCATAGTATATAATAGACCGCATCTTTATCCATTCATCTTTTGTTGGACACCAAGGCTCCTTTCACAGTTTGGCGATTGTGGACATTGCTGCTATGAACATCGGGGTGCAGGTGTCTCGGTTTCACTGCATCAGTATTGTTGGGGTAAATCTCCCGTAGTGCAATTGCTGGGTCATAGGGTAGCTCTATTTTTAACTCTTTGAGGAACCTCCACACAGTTTTCTGGAGTGGCTGCGCCAGTTCACATTCCCACCAACAGTGCAAGAAGGTTCCCCTTTCTCCACATCCTCTCCAACATTTGCTGTTTCCTGTCTTGTTAATTTTCACCATTCTCACTGGTGAGAGGTGGTATCTCATTGTGGTTTTGATTTATATTTCCCTGATGGCAAGGGATGCAGAGCATTTTCTCATGTGCTTGTTGGCCATGTCTATGTCTTCCTCTGTGAAATTTCTCTTCATGTCTTTTTCCCATTTCATGATTGGATTGTTTGTTTCTTTGCTGTTGAGTTTAATAAGTTCTTTATAGATCTTGGAAACTAGCCCTTTATCTGATATCTTCTCCCATTCTGTAGGTTGTCTTTTAGTTTTGCTGACTGTATCCTTTGCTGTGCAAAAACTTCTTATCTTGATGAAGTCCCAATAGTTCATTTTTGCTTTTGTGTCTTTTGCCTTCGTGGATGTATCTTGCAAGAAGTTACTGTGGCTGAGTTCAAAAAGGGTGTTGCCTGTGTTCTCCTCTAGGATTTTGATGGAATCTTGTCTCACATTTAGATCTTTCATCCATTTTGAGTTTATCTTTTTGTATGGTGTAAGAGAATGGTCTAGCTTCATTCTTCTGTGTGTGGCTGTCCAATTTTCCCAGCACCATTTATTGAAAAGACTGTTCTTTTTCTAGTGGATAGTCTTTCCTGCCTTGCCGAATATTAGTTGACCAAAGAGCTGAGGGCCCATTTCTGGGTTCTCTATTCTTTTCCATTGATCTATGTGTCTGTTTTTGTGCCAGTACCATACTGTCTTGATGATCACAGCTTTGTAGTACAACCTGAAACCTGGCATTGTGATGCCCCCGGCTCTGGTTTTCTTTTTCAATATTCCCCTGGCTATTCAGGGTCATTTCTGATTCCACACAAATCTTAAGATTATTTGTTCTAACTCTCTGAAGAAAGTCCATGGTATTTTGATAGGGATTGTATTGAATATGTAAATTTCCCTGGGTAGCATAGACATTTTCACAATATTAGTTCTTCCAATCCATGAGCATGGAATATTTTTCCATCTCTTTGTGTCTTCTTCAATTTCTTTCAGAAGTGTTCTGTAGCTTTTAGGGTATAGATCCTTTATCTCTCGGTTAGGTTTATTCCTAGGTATCTTATGTTTTTGGGTGCAATTGTAAATGGGATTGATTCCTTAATTTCTCTTTCTTCAGTCTCATTGTTAGTGTATAGAAATGCCACTGATTTCTGGGCATTCATTTTGTATCCTGCCACAGTGCCAAATTGCTGTATGAGTTCTAGAAATCTTGGGGTGGAGTTTTTTGGGTTTTCTACATGCAGTATCATGTCATCGGTGAAGAGGGAGAGTTTGACTTCTTTGCCACTTTGAATGCCTTTTATTTCTTTTTGTTATCTGATTTGCTGAGGCTAGGACTTCTAATACTATGTTGAATAGCAGTGGTGAGAGTGGACATCCCTGTCATGTTCCTGATCTTAGGGGAAAGGCTCCCAGTGTTTCCCCATTGAGAATGATATTTGCTGTGGGCTTTTCGTAGATGGCTTTTAAGATGCTGAGGAATGTTCGCTCTATCCCTACATTCTGAAGAGTTTTGATCAGGAATGGATGCTGTATTTTTGTCAAACTCTTTTTCTGCATCTATTGAGAGGATCATATGGTTCTTGTTTTTTCCCTTGTTGATATGATCTATCACGTTGATTGTTTTATGAGTGTTGAACCAACCTTGCATCCCGGGGATAAATCCCACTTGGTCACGGTGAGTAATCTTCTTAATGTACTGTTGGATCCTATTGGCTAGAATCTTGTTGAGAATTTTTGCATCTGTGTTCATCAGATCTATAATTATATTGGTCCATAATTCTTTTTGGTGGGGTCTCTGTCTGGTTTTGGAATTAAGGTGATGCTGGCCTCATAAAACGAGTTTGGAAGTATTCCATCCTTTTCTATCTTTTGGAATAGCTTTAGTAGAATAAGTATTGTTTCTTATTTAAACATTAGATAGAATTCCCCTGGGAAGCCATCTGGCCCTGGACTTTTGTGTCTTGGGAGGTTTTTGATGACTGCTTCAATTTCCTCCCTGGTTATTGGCCTGTTCAGGGTTTCTGTTTCTGCTGTTCCAGTTTTGGTAGTTCCATGGTTTTCCAAAAATGTGTGCATTTCTTCTAGATTGCCTAATTTTTTGGCGTATACCTTCTCATAATACGTTTTTAAAATCATTTGTATTTCCTTGGTATTTGTTGTGATCTCTCCTTTTTAATTCATGATTTTATTAATTTGAGTCTTTTCTCTTTTCTTTTTAATAAGGCTGGCTAATGCTTTATCTATCTATTAATTCTTTCAAAGAACCAGCTTTCAAAAAACCAGGTTTTGTTGATCTCTTCTACAGTTCTTCTGGTCTCTATTTCACTGAGTTCTGCTTCAAACTTTATTAACTCTCTTCTTCTGCTTGTTTAGGTTTTATTTGCTGTTCTTTCTCCAGCTCCTTTAGGTGTGAGGTTAGCTTGTGTATTTGAGTTTTTTCCAATTTTTTGAGGAATGCTTGTATTGCATATTTCCCTCTTAGGACTGCTTTTGCTGTATCCCAAAGATATTGAACAGTTGTATCTTCATTTTCATTAGTTTCCATGAATCTTTTTAATTCTTCTCTAATTTCATGGTTGATCCATTCATCTTTTAGCAGGATGCTCTTTAACTTCCACGTGTTTGAGTTTCTTCCAAATTTCTTCTTGTGATTGAGTTCAAGTTTCAAAGCATTATGGTCTGAAAATATGCAGAGGACAATCTCAATCTTTTGATATTGGTTGAGACCTGATTTGTGACCCAGTATGTGGTCTATTCTGGAGAAAGTTCCATGTGCACTTGAGAAGAATGTGTATTCAGTTGCGTTTGGATGCGAAGTTCTGTAAATATCGTTGAAATCCATCTGGTCCAGTATATCATTTAAAGTTCTTGTTTCTTTGGAGATGTTGTGCTTATATCTGTCATTTGCCGAAAGTGGCATGTTGAAGTCTCCTACGATTAGTGTATTATTATATGTCTTTTCTTTGGTTATTAATTGATATACTTGGCAGCTCCCACATTCGGGGCATAAATATTCATGATTGTTAGGTCTTCTTGTTGGATAGACCCTTTAAATATGATAGAGTGTCCCTCTTCATCTCTTACTACAGTCTTTGGGATAAAAACTTTTATCTGTTATGATGATTGCTACCCCAGCTTTCTATTGAGGACCATTTGAATGGTAAATGGTCTCCAACCTTTCATTTTCAGGCTGTAGGTATTCTTAGTCTAAAATGAGTCTCTTGTAGACAGCAAATAGATGGGTCTTGCTTTTTTATCCAGTCTGAAACCCTGCGTCTTTTTATGGGATCATTTAGCCCATTCACATTCAGAGTTACTGTTGAAAGATATGAATTTAGTGTCATCGTAATACCTATTCAGTCCCTGTTTTTGTGAATTTTTTCTTTGGGCTTCCTCTTTCTTTTACAGGGTCCCCCCCTTAATATTTCTTGCAGAGCTGGTTTGGTGGTCACATATTCTTTCAGTTTCTGCCTATCTTGGAAGCTCTTTATCTCCATTTCTATTCTGAATGACAGGCTTGCTGAATAAAGTATTCTTGGCTGCATGTTCTTCTCATTTAGGACCCTGAATATATCCTGCCAGCCCTTTCTGTCCCGCCAGGTCTCTGTGGAGAGGTCTGCTGTTAATCTAATATTTCTCCCCATATAAGTTAGGGATCTCTTGTCTCTTGCTGCTTTAAGGATTTTCTTTTTACCTTTGGAATTTGCACGTTTCGCTATTAAATGTCGAGGTGTTGAACGGTTTTTACTGATTTGGGGGGAACCTCTCTATTTCATGGATCTGAATGCCTGTTTCCCTCCCCAAATTAGGAAAGTTCTCAGCTATAATTTGTTCAAATATGCTTTCTGTCCCTCTGCCCCTCTCGGTGTCTCTGGAACCCCAATTATATGTAGATTTTTCCTTCTGAGGCTATCATTTATTTCCCTTAACCTTCCCTTATAGTCTTTTGTTTTTCTCTTTTTTCCTCAGCTTCCTTCCTTGCCATCAACTTGTCTTCTGTCACTCACTCTTTCTTCTACCTCATTAACCCCCATTGTTAGGACCTCCGGTTTGGACTGCATCTCATTTAATTGATTTTTAATTTCAGTCTGATTAGATCTAAATTCTGCAGTCATGAAGCCTCTTGATTCCTTTATGCTTTTTTCCAGAGCCACCAGTAGCTTTATAATTGTGCTTCTGAATTGGCTTTCTGACATCGAATTGTAATCCAAATTCTGTAACTCTGTGGCAGAGGACTGTTTCTGATTCTTTCTTTTGTGGTGAGTTCTTCTTTCTAGTCATTTTGCTCAGTGCAGAGTGGCTGTATGAGTGGGCTGAGTCAATAATATCAACCACAACCTAAGTAAATTTCACCCTAGATGATTCTGATGAGGTCAGAGACCAGAAATTGAAAACAAAGCTCAGAACGAAATAAAACAAAAGGACTGTTAAAGTGAAAAACAAATTTTAAAACAAAGTAGTAAAAAATAAAAGGCCAAGAATGCCAAAGAAGAAGAGAAAAAGAAAAAGAAAAAGATAAAAGAAAGAAAGAGGAGAAGAAAAATGTGGGGGTGGGGACTGGGAGATGGTGGTGGTGACGAAGTTGTAGTGGAGAGAGAATGTAGTCTACCTGAGGGGTTCTAGAGGGTGATCCTCTTGGTTCTGAGTATATTAAGTTTTGTATGTTACAAGATGCTCAGTCCCAAATTTATATACGCCAGAAATACTTGTAGAGGGCCCCAACATTGACCACCAAAACATAAATGAGATAAAAGAGAGGGGAAAAATGGGAATAAGGAATCTCACAGAATGAACCAGCACAGTGTACCACTTGGTTCTGGGTGCATGCTGGTCATGTTTTAGAAGGTATTGACTTCCACCACTGTAGAACAAAATGAGGCAAACAAAAAACACAAAGCAAAAAAAAAAAAAAACATATCTTGTATATCTCCCCAAATGAAATTGAGTATGTTGAAGGGAATCTAGAAGTGGAAAATATATCTAGGACCTGTAGTTGTAGAAATATGAAAGTCAAAAAGGAAAAATCTTAAAAATGAAGAGGTGGTAAAATATTGTAGTTAAGGTGGGAAAAGAGAAAAAAAATGGAAATTTACACAGTCTGATATAAAAACAAATTGTACCGGAAAAAGGAAGAAAAAAACTGGTTTTATATACTGTAAATCCCTCAACTTCCCCTGGAGCTTTCCAGCGTTGCTGGGTCAAGAACTTGCTCTAGCTGGTCTTCTGGGGGAGGGGCCTGCTGGGCTGATTCTCAGGTGTGTGTACCTGGGGGAGATGCCCTGCCCCCCACTGGATGTCAGGCTCAGTGGGAGCTGTTTACCCCATGAGGCCTCTATTCCCTGGTGGCTCCACTCTCTCAGGCACACAGTGACACAAGGAATAACAACACTGGTGGGGGCCAGGTCTCCAGCTCTGGAGTCAGATCCCACAATAATCACCACAGTCTCCCAGTCCGCACTGGCCTGGATGCTCCCGGGGCACCACAGGTGCACTGATCTGCACAGTTTGGGGGCACCCAGTGGCAGGAGAGTCCTTGCTGTCCTGTGCTCTCCCCACCTCCGCCTGTCCCAGGGGGAACACAGGATTCCGGCTGTGTCCACCCGGCACCTTGGGATCCAGGTCCCTGTGCTGCTGGAATTGTGCTCCCCGGGCTGTGGCTCCTGAAGACAGCAGGGCGCAGACTCATGGAGGAGTTTATATGGTCTCTAAACTCCAGGAGATTCTTTGATTCCTATTCTATTTTGTTATGCTCTGTTTTATACTATTCTTTCCTATCCCCACACCCTAATATGAGCAACAGAGAGGTAAATGACATAAATAGACAAGCATATTTGTAGTATCCATTCACAGACAGATTTTTAGAAAAGGAAAACTTTCATCTACTGCTCTCATTTAACAGACAAGAAAATGGAAGCCTTGGGAGGTTAAGTGACTAGTCCAAAGGCACATATATATCATTCCTAGGTTGAATAACTTCAAATAGGGCAGTGGTCCTTAAATTAAATCCACAGACCCATGGGTCTCCATGGATGAATCTCAAAAGTCTATATACCTCTTGAGAGTTTGTGTGCAAAAACTGTTATAAATATGCAGTATATATTTAATTTTTTTTCTCTTGGAAGGAGTCCTTAGCTTTCACCAAATTCTCAAAAAGATCTATTTTGTTCAAATAAATCCTTAGCTCCTATGCCTACAATGCCTGGGTATAAGAGATAATTGGTAAACATTAGTTGACTTATGTATATTGAATTCTTAACCAAGAAAAAGTTAATAACCACTGAAATAGAACAAAAAAGAATACAGTCATTCTCTGGAAATGATCCCTACTCTCTCCTGTTCTTATAATGCTCTACCTGTGTGGTCTTTCATCACCCTGAAGTTCCAAGTCCTAGATGAATTATACACTACTGTGCTTGTCTATTAAACCAATTAAGAAAGATATTTAAATCACAACTTCATCTCCTTTAGGAAATTATCCATCTTTTTATTTAACTTTCCATTCTATTTAATTAACAAGGGCTTAATAGCAGTTAATAAATTATATATTAATTAATTTAGGAAATTACTTTGTCCTTATTAAAGTAATTCAAATTTTTAAATGCTTGTAATTTGCACTGGTTCCATCAAGCAAGACATACTACATTCAATTAAATCTGAGTTACCTTATTTTGCCATTAGTCCAAGTACCAGAGAAAACCCCCAGTGTATTCAGGATATATGCTGGAACAATTATCAAAACAGGACTTTGAAAAAAGCAGGGTAATGCCTTAAGCACAAGACATGTAGTATTATAAACAGAGAACAGTAGAACCATAGATTAGGTGTTTGATAAATATTTGACAAATCAATGAAAGAAAGAACTAGATAATGCTGCTAAGAGAACAGAAGACCCTCTTGAACAGGGAGCCATCAACCTTAGGAACAGGTGATAGGGCATCCATCAATGGATAATAGAGCATGATGTAATAATGGTTGAATCTCTATCAGAAAAAGCATGTATTTTTGTGGGACATTAAGGAATGACACCAAGTTGATGATCAATGTGGACATCAAATATAACTATCTGTATGTAGTTGTTATACGTTTCTTTTTGTTAATTTATTACTAATAATTTGCAAATATGGAAGGAACCCAAAGTTTCAGGACTGGGACCTCAAGACAGAAGAAGTTTAATGCTCTGCAAGATACAGGCCAGGCCATTTGTGCCACAGATGTGTATGATAATGAATTACATTTTTCCTAAAAACCTACAAATGTTATTTGCAATATTTATACTCTTCAGAAGCATTTACAAATGATGATTCAGTTTGTCAGTGAAGAGTAAAAAGCTCTCTTCTTTACAAAATTATGTCTTACTCATACTTATTCCCCAATTCCAGCAAAGAGTAGTTTCTTAAGAAATGATTGGATTTATACTTTATAAGTATAAATTATAATTTATAATAAAATATAATATAAAATATAAATTTATAATTTATTTATACTTATTTATTTATATACTTACAAATACTTTATTAAATAAGTATATTTAATAAACTAAGTATATTTAATAAAGAGTGTTATTAAATATAATCAAGAAAGATCCTACAAGGTCTTGCTATTTATCTTATCTAGCTTGCTAGACTACCCTATATCACAAAGAGTGGATCTCTCATCTTAAAAATTTTCTGAAAGAGTAAATTATCAGTTTAACATCTAAGTACAATCTAAAAATTTAAAAAGTTAACACAGGAATTCTAGGTACTTCCTTGGTGAGTGTCAAGACAACAAAGATCTGTCTTTATACCCCCTTGGAACAAAGATTCTTGATATTTTAGAGGGAAAAGAATCAGACTTTCAATGAGACATCAAATTTAAACCATTTATCTTATCTGAAGCTGACATTTCTTTGTGTTGAGTGTTATTTTCCTAGCAGCTGAGAATGAAGTCTTGGCAGAAACTGTGGATCCTTGAGTAAGATATTTTGTTGTTGTAAATTCTATTTTAAACTTATTCACATTGTGATCCATTCCTTGGGTGGAATACTAGGCGTTTATTGAAATGATGTTGTAGAAGGATATTTAATAAAAAAAAGGGAATGCCCATTTTAATTTGTTTCTTTTTATGGTTATACTGAAAAATATTTTATGTAATTAATCAAAATAAATATAATGTGGTAGATGTAGACTGCAGAATTGGTGGATTGCAATTCAGAAATATATTCCAATGTTTGTGCAACATTATCACACAGAAATATTACTACTTTCCAAACTTCTTCCAGCTACATCAAGAGTTGCTCTTGGTGAAGAACGGTATGGAAATTTTTCAGGGGAAGAACTTGTCTTAATTACATCAGGAACATGTAGATATTTCCTCATATGATACAGGCTATTGCCAACAACAACCCTAAGAAAAGACTATGGATAGCTGAGTATGAAAGAAATTTGTGGGCAGCCCCGGTGGTGCAGCGGTTTAGCGCCGCCTGCGGCCCGGCGTATGATCCTGGAGACCCGGGATCGAGTCCCACATTGGGCTCTCTGCATGGCGCCTGCTTCTCTCTCTGCCTGTGTCTCTGCCTCTCTTTCGCTCTCTCTGAATAAGTAAATAAATAAATCTTTAAAAAAAAAAAGAAATTTGCATCATCTTCTATACTGACATATAAAGATTATTTAACTTACAACTTCAAAAGAGAGTTGATACTACTGAATCATCTAAGGTCACGAGGTAATCTGTGGTCAGGTTCAACTGGCCTCCTAGCTTTAGAGCTGACAACAAATATGAAAGTCATTTAGAGTATATAATCACTGATTGTAGTTCCCTGCCAGAATTTTAACTAAAAAAGATAATGCTTCTATTGTATACTGACACATGTGATGAATACAAGGAAATGAGAATTTAAGCTCAGAGATGATAGTTTTTCCAGCCCCTAAAGGAAAGGGGCTGTGGAATTCAGAGACCACTGAGAAAATGTATTTGTTCATATAAAAATTATGGCTATTGTGTATTAGGGTAAAGATAAAATGAGCAAGAGAGATAATCTCTAATTGTATAGAGTTTTTTTTTTTAATTTATTTATGATAGTCACACACACACACACACACACAGAGAGAGAGAGAGAGGCAGAGACACAGGCAGAGGGAGAAGCAGGCTCCATGCACCGGGAGCCCGACGTGGGATTCAATCCTGGGTCTCCAGGATCACGCCCTGGGCCAAAGGCAGGCGCCAAACCGCTGCGCCACCCAGGGATCCCTGTATAGAGTTTTATATATTTTCTACCCCCAAGTAATTTTTGGGCATCTTTTATGTATCCACATTGTAGATTTGGTCGTGGTGGGAAAGTGGGGAGAACCCATAATGCCTATTGAAAAGCCACAATAAAATCTACCTGTGGTGTCAAGATTGAGGAAACACCATAAAAACAATGAGAGGACATAACTACAAGATATTATTTAAGTAAATGTTGCAGTGGCATAGCAGAATAATTTGAAGTAAGATTATTTAAGTAGATAAAGTTTGACTTCAGTGCTCTGATATGTATTTCCTTTCTGTGAGTGTCCCTGAGGCTCCCCTCACCTTCCTAAGTTTTCCCTTTGATAGTCACCACCCACAACCTCAAAGCCAATCCAAGGTCAAATAACCGCAGTAACTTGATAAACTAATTTCTACTAAACTATCATGGGAAATAATTTAGGATATTCTCCTAAATAAAAAATAAGAATTTTAACTTCAGCCCTGAAGAGACATGGAATAACAACAATGCCTTGGTATTCCCATTGTGCTAAACTATTCAAACATCAGTGCAAGGCAGTGTGTCAAGCAGTAAAGGGCTATGAAGATGAGTAAGATGTTAACCACATCCATGAGGGGCTAATTGCTGACCTTAGCTATTCACATATCAAGCCAACACTTCTATAACCAACTTGTATTAATATTAATTTCCCTGTTAATCTGCTTGTTTCCATTTATTCTACTCTAAATGTGTTATGTTTGGTCATTTCACTTGTTATATTCCAACTTCCTATGGAGCTTTCCAACTCCTTAAAATCAGAAACCATGTCCTCCAGTCTTTTAGTCCTTTTTTTTTTTTTTTTAACTCTCTTTATTCCATCTCCCTCATCCCCAAGACAGTACATTTTAAACTATGGCTTCCTATCAATTAACAGATCATGAAAGAAATTTATAAGTCTCCTATCAACATCTTTATTTTTTTAAAGATGTTTTATTTTTAAGTAATCTCTATAGCCAACATGAGGCCCAAACCCACAACCCCAAGATCTAGAACCACTTGCTCTATGGACCACACCAGCCAGGTACCCATCCTATCAACATTTTTAAATGAAATAGAATTGAACCTAAGAGAACTGAAAATTTTGGAGTGCCTCACTCAAGGTGAAGGTAAGGATCTTTGTAAAACTCTTGACACAGTGAGGGCTGTGTGTCAATGTGTGTTAGGCTAAGACATAAAATGTAGTTCTTATTAACTGTGGTCAGAACACTTGGGAAGCATTGTCAGATATTTAATAAATATTTGCCTGAAACCTTTTACAAATTTATTTGGATCCCCCTAGCAGTTGTTCCCAGGTTCCTGACTTATTTCCCTTTGGCTTTTGCTATGATTTTCCTTGGTTCCAAGTGTCACCAAATGACCTCCCATTTTCGGCTCTCCCTGCTGCTTGGATCATCACAGGTTGACGCCTGCGCACTGCCATCCACATTGACCCAGCCTGCCGGATGCCTCTTGACACTCTTTCCTCCTCCCCCTCAACACTATACCGGATATAATCTTACCCCAAGAAAAAGCCCCAAAATGATGCTAGCAAAGCTCCTCATATACATAAATGCATACACCTGACTCTCTTGCGGGGCAGGGTCTAATATCTTCTTTCTATGTTAAAGTAACTGACTTTACTATATACAGGGGAAAAGACTCAGGAAATTAACATTTCTTAAAGCTGCCTACAAATAAAATTCTAATTCATGGAGGAGCACTTAAACTTATGATCTTAAATTAACAACTTAGTCAAATTTTGAAAATAGAGCAAGAAAAAAAATCAACATTTTTGAAGAAATATGTCCTGTGAGAGAAAATTCTAATTGCTAGTTATTATCTAAGGTGATAGTTATTATAATAAAAATACTATTTTAAAAGCTCAATTGGAATCAAAATTATACTACAATTATACTTTTCCTTATTCTTTCTTCGTGCATAAAGATATAAATAAAAATTAAATTAAATATTCTTATATTTTAAAAAAAGTTCCTAATGCAAATGCTTTGCTCTTAAAATGGCCTAGAAGGGACTTTCCTCTACAATTATTTTGGTCAAAATACAAAAACTAGGTATTGATTGGGGGAAAATCAGTAGCTTTTTACATTGCTATGATAATAATCTACATTTTCACATATTTGTACAGTCATAACATTCCACCCATAGTTTGCCCTGGAGCCATAAATGACTATGTTGGTGCCATCAGTTGCTCTTATGACATTTGGAAAATGATCATTATCTTATTTGCTGCCATTTAGCCAATGTAGAGAAAACAGCTTAAAACTGTAGCCTCTTTTACAGAGGCAGCTGTACTTGATGAAAAACTGCCAAGGACTCATTTTACTAGATAATCTATATTAAGTATACACAAACTGGAATGGAAATTCCATGGAAAAATTAAGGGATACCCTGTCTCCCCAACATAACTATATGAACAGTCTTCCAGCCTTGGCAGTAGAAACTGTTGAACTTTGAAGAAAACTTGGTGAAAAGCTACCAAGGTATCTATGAAGTTAGAAAGGAAGTCTTTGAATAAAAAATATTAGCAAGTTAAGAATACACTGTTGCCCATTTTCTACGCTAGAGTGGGTAAATTAGCAAGAAGATAGGTAGGAGGCTAAATTACTAAAATCAAATCTCTATTGATGGTTTGAAGTGGGTCCCTGGGTACTTCTGAAAGTTGAACTGGTCCTTTAATGCATATATCTGCCCTGACTCAATTCTGCATTCCAGGAGAGCAGAGACTGTCTAGCATGTGAGATATGGCAAGTATCCACTAAATATTTGTAGCAGTAGGCTTCATCTTATAGTCCTATCTTTGTTTTCCTTTCATTGCCATTTTCTCATTTATTTTCTATTTCTTCTATAGGTTTCCTTCATGGAAGGGACAGGAAGGACTATTAATAAACGCTAAATAAAGAGAAGTGAAATGTTGTTAAAGGTAAAAGGAAGAATGTAAGTGGTGAGTGCCATAAAGGACTTATAAACCAACGTGCTGTGGGGTCTCAAAAGATGCAGAATTCATACACAGATGGAGGAGCCAGGGGAGGTTTCATGGAAGAAGTGATTTTGACATGGCTATAAGCAATAGGAAGAAGTGTGACTGGCAGAGAGGATTCTGAAAGATGAAGAGAGCCAAGTCTTCTAATTCATTCAAGAAGTGTTACTCAGTTATTTACTGATTCTAAATGAGAAGCTTAGGATGCAAAACATGACAATATAACCTGGAGGATCAGCATAAAAAATAGCGAACCAGAAAGTCTATTGTTTCTTTTGGCCATGAAGAGAATAATGAGAGACTCTTGTTGAGAGAGGAAAACAAATTTATTAGAATTTAGAAAGACACTCCAGGCTATTATTTGAATTTTTAAAAAGCAGCTATAAAAAAAAAGCAGCTATAATTTCTATTATTTATCTTAAAATTGTCTTAGTCTCTTTGGGCTGCTATAACAGAATATCATAGACTGGGTGGCTTATAAACAACACATTATTTGTGTTGTGATTTTCTCATTTCCACAGTTCTGGAAATGAGAAAATCCAAGATCAAGGTGCCAGTAAATTCAGTGTTTGGTGAGGACCCACTACCTTGTTCACATAGGCCATGTTTTTTGCTGTGTGGAATGGTGGAACTCTGATCTCTTGAGCATCTTATAAAGGCACCAATTCTATCCATGATAACTCTACTTTCATGACCTAATCACCTCCAAAAGGCTTCTACACACCAGCACACTAGGGATTAGGTTTCCACATATGAATTTGAAGGGATGGGAGAGACACAAACATTCAGTCTATAAAAATGATCAAAGTCAAATTGTATTACTTCCCAGTCTAACAGTTCCCACTCTTGTTCCAATAGAACTTACAAATCATCTTCATACATCACATGCTTACCTCCACCAAATGCTCAAACCTCACCTGAAAGTAATGTCCACTTCCAGGACATCCTCTGAGGTTGCAGAAAACTCAGGCTGTCTTGTGAGAAGGATTTCCTAGGCTTAACAGCACTACTCAAGTTCTCTGAGATTTGCCTTCACCTTTGGAGTTCTGGCACATGATTATACCTACCATGACCCTAATGAACTTCAAGGGGAAGCTTCAAGGACCTACACCAAAAGCTTCACCAGACACCTTTTCATGAAGACCCAAAGAATAAGGCCTTGAGGAAAAACTGGAGTCTCCTCACTGCCTGTCCAGCCTTGGCAGTGGATTTTGGTTTCCTAAGGACTATTCATATGCCCCAGTGGCTACCATACAGTATAAGATCCTTCTCAATAGAGACATCATCTGCTGTTTACTCACAAGGATTTGGCATACCCCACAACTTCTGCAGGCCATCAGACAGGTATACTACACAAGCCTAAATCTTTCATCTACATCAAGAGGGTAGGATTTTTGCCACCACACTCATCTGTTGCCAGGATGTTTGTTTGATATCTTATCTCTCAAGATTCTGCCTCCACTAATTTCCCACAAGCACTAGAGCCTTGCGTTTAATGGTGCAGTTCACTGGAACCCTAATATCTATATCTAGAACATGGCAGTCTTATTTCTCAAAGCTGTATCTTGCTTCCTGGATCCCTTCTTGTTATACTTTTTATACAACCCTTCTGAATCTCAAAAGCTCAGCTTCCCAGCCTTATTCTGCCTCATGAGTAAGAAAACTTTAATTCTGATTGTACACTATATTAGACTAAAGCAGTCTTTCCTAAAATTACTTAGTCATAGTCATCAGGTGTGCTCATTTAAAATACAAAATTCTAAGCCCTTCTCCTATAAGTTCTAGTTCAGGATATCTAGGGTAGGGCCTGATAATGTATTTTTAACAAATACCCAAGATGATCCCTAGAAATTTTTGGCATTTAGGAAAGAGTTTTCTGTGCCTTTGTAGACCTGGTAATTTCTAGTGTCTTTCTAGAAGGTTTGTCAACACTTTTGTCCCAATTAATTTCTCTGGTCCCAACCTCCACCACACCTTTCTTTTTTACATAGTACCAGTATGTCTTACAGCCAAGGTCACCCTGACAATGACACTTGTCAAACTGTCTGCAGGAGGGACACCAAGGATATAGAGAGGGGAGAGGAGTGGACCATACTGGGTACCCCAGGCACAGGGGGTCCACAGTGGGAAGATGAATTCCCATAACATTTAGCTTTGAAGACTAGAATGACCAAACTTCATGAGTTCTTACAATCAATGGGATTTAACATCTGGAACTTTAAAAATCACTGGGCTTGGCTCTGGGAGAATCAGAGAGCAACCGGAAGCTGAGTCCCCATCCTTCAAGAGACAACACGACAAGCAGTTCTGCAGAGATATAGCACAGAAATAGCAATTTGAAAAATACCTAGGGTATGTAGGAAGGAGATTTGTTTACTAATATCAGAGCATGTGCTGGAGGGGCAGGGATCTTTGGGAGACTTCTCCAGAAACAAAGGAGTTGGTGGGTGTCATTTTCCTCTCCTGCACCCCAGCCTAGATACATAGACCTTTGTGGGAACCACAGCAGCCCAAACACCACTTCACCTAGCTTCTAAACAGCACATCCTTCCCTGTCCTCCTATAATCCCATCCCCTCCATCCAAAATAGTGCCACAAGCCTGGTAGTGTGTAAGCAGCCTCAACCAGGGCCAGCACAATTATAAAATGATTCCTACCCTGGAGAGAGGGAAGATAACCACACTCCCCAGTCTGACTGCAGCTCCAGCAGTGGGCTGGGGTCAGACATATTGTCTGACTGCAGGCCTCACCCACCAGTGAAAATGTCTCAGGATATAACAGAGGGAGAATGATTCAGTGCTACCACTGCTCTGACAAATGCCTGGTCTGACCCAACTCAAGTCCAGCATGGCCCCAAAATGGCCCACTAACAACATAAGGATGAAACTCTGCCCATAACAGGCAAAGACAGCCATTGCAGACTGGACTGGAGGCAAATGTGGCTCAGCCACAATAGTAGGTTACACATAATGTACACAGGAGACACCTCTGAAGTACTAGGTTCTGGTAAACAGGGAATATTGCATTACCAGGCACACACAACAAGACCTCTTCTTCATAGGGCCACTACTTTCAAGAGATGTAGCTGACTTTCCTAAATATAGAAACAGATCCACAGAGAGTTAGACAAAATGAGAAGACAAAGGACTGTATCTCAAATAAAAGAACAGGACAAAATAACAAGACAGCTAAATGAGATGGAGATAAGTAATATGCCTAATAAAGAATTTAAAGTAATTGTCATAAAGAGGATCCCTGGACTTGAGAAAAGAGTAGAGGACCTCAGTGAGACCCTCAACAAAGAAATAGAAAATGTTAAAAAGAACCAGAGATGAAGAAATCAATAACTGAAATTAAAAATACATTGAAGAGTATAAACAGCAGGAAGTAGAACGGATCAGCAATCTGAGGACAGAGTAATGGAAAGCAAACAAACTGAACAGGAAAGACTAAAAAGGATAATAAAAAATGAAAATAGATTAAAGGAAATCAATGAAACCATCAACTGTAATAACATATGCATTATAGGGATCCCAGGAAAAGGAGAGAAAGAAAAGGGGGCAGAAAATGTATTTGAAGAAATAATACCTGATAACTTATTGAATCTGGAGAAGGAAAGAGAAATCCAGAAA
This sequence comes from Canis lupus dingo, assembly GCF_003254725.2. Lineage (NCBI taxonomy): Eukaryota > Metazoa > Chordata > Mammalia > Carnivora > Canidae > Canis > Canis lupus. Next base: position 48,386,643 of record NC_064255.1, read on the forward strand.
TCCAGATCTAGGAAGCACAGAGATTCCCCACGAGAATCAATCTAAGGAGGTCCATATCAAGACACACAGTAACTAAAATGTTAAAAAGCAGTGATAAAGAGAGAATTTTAAAGGCAGCAAGAGAAACTAAAACAGTTACATACAAGGGAAATCCCATAAGGTAATCAGTTGATTTTTCAGCAGAAACTTTGTAGGCCAGAAGATAGTGCATGATATATTCAAAGTGCTGAAAGTGAAAACCTGAAACCAAGACTGCTCTATCCAGCAAGGTTATCTTTCAGAAAAGATATTTGTCCTAGACAAATAAAAGTTAAATGAATTTATGAGCACTAAACTAGCCCTACAAGAAATATTAAAGAGGACTCTTTGAGTGGAAAGAAAAGACAATAAGAAGAATTTTAAAAAGTAGGAAGCACAAGAACAGTAAAATTAAGTATCTATACCTCAAGGGATTCACAAAATAAAAGGATGTAAAATATGACACTATATATACCCCAAATATGGCAGAGAGAGGAATGAAAATTTACTACTTTTAGAATGGGTTCAAACTTAAGTGGCCATCAACTCAATATAGACTATTATTATGCATAATAATGTATATAAACCTAATGGTAACCATAAACCATTTGAGAAGAGAACAAAAGAAAGGAACAAAGAAGAACTACAAAAACAACCATAAAACAACTAACATGATGGCAGAAATATATACCTATCAATAATTACTTTGAATGTAAATAGACTAAATGCTCCAATCAAAAGACACAGGGTGATGGGATGGATAAAAAAGCAAGACCTATCTATATGCACCCGAATAAGTAAAATCACAAATGAGAGAGGAAAAAGAACAACACTACAGAAATACAACTTATAAAAGAATACTATGAAAAACTATATGCCAACAAATTGGACAACCTGGAAGAACTGAATAAATTCCTAGAAACATAAACTACCAAAACTAGAGACACCAGGGTGGCTCAGTGACTGAGCATCTGCCTTTGGCTCAGGGCGTGATCCCATTCATGGGATTGTGTCCCGCATCGGGCTCCCTGTGAGGAGCCTTCTTCTTCCTCTGCCTTGTCTCTGCCTCTCTCTCTCTGTGTCTCTCATGAATAAATAAATAAAATCTAAAAAAAAAAAAAAAAAACTACCAAAACTGAAGCAAGAACTAACACAGTAGCAACAAATATGTACCTATTACTCTGACTGTAAATGGACTAAACACTCTAATAAAAAGACACAGGGTGATGGAATGAATAAAAAAGCAAGATCTATCTATATGCTCCCAGAAGAGACTTGTTTCAGACCCAATGACACATGCAGATTGAAAGTGAAGTGATGGAAAAGGGAAGTGAGAATAAAGCTGGGGTGTCAATATTTATATCAGACAAAATAGACTTTAAAACAAAGACTGTGGGAGGAGGGGCAAGATGGCGGAAGAGTAGGGTCCCCAAATCACCTGTCCCCACCAAATTACCTAGATAACCTTCAAATTATCCTGAAAATCTACAAATTCGGCCTGAGATTTAAAGAGAGACCAGCTGGAATGCTACAGTGAGAAGAGTTCGTGCTTCTATCAGGTAGGAAGACGGGGAAAAAGAAATAAAGAAACAAAAGGCATCCAAGGGGGAGGGGCCCCGCGAGGAGCCGGGCTGAGGCCGGGGCAAATGTCCCCAGGACAGGAGAGCCCCGTCCCGGAGAAGCAGGAGCTGCACCAATCTTCCCGGGCGGAAAGGGGCTCGCAGGGAGTTAGAGCAGGACCCCAAGAGGGCGGGGATGCGCTCGGGTTCCCTGGGACACTAACAGACACCTGCGCGCCCAGGAGAGTGCGCCGAGCTCCCTAAGGGCTGCAGCGCGCACTGCGGGACCCGGAGCAGCTCCCCGGAGGGGGCTGCGCGGCTGGGAGCAGCTCAGAGGGGCTCAGCTGGCGGCTCAGCGGAGGGGGCTGCCGGGCCGGGAGCAGCTCGGGGGCGCTCGGGCGGAGGAAGAGGCTCCATGCGGAGGGGGCTGCACAGCCGGATCGCGAATCCAACAGCGCAGGCCTGGGAGCACTGGGTGCCAGGACACAGGCCAGGATCCGGCCTCCCCCCAGGACAGGCAGAGGCCGGGAGGGCCCAGGACCGCAAGGTCGCTCCTGCCCCGAGCTGAGAAGATCAGCGGCCCCACCCCGGAGCCTCCAGGCCCTGCAGACCTAGAGCTCCGGAGCTACTGCAGGAGCTGACTCCAGGGTTCCAGAGCTGGCCGCCGCCACTGTGGTTGTTCCTCCTGGGGCCTCACGGGTAAACAACCCCCATTGAGCCCTGCACCAGGCAGGGGGCAGAGCAGCTCCCCCAAGTGCTAACACCTGAAAATCAGCACAACAGGCCCCTCCCCCAGAAGACCAGCTAGAAGGACAAGTTCCAGGGGAAGGCAAGGGACTTAAAGTACACAGAATCAGAAGATATTCCCCCGTGTTTTTTTGTTTTTGTTTTTGTTTTGTTTTGTTTTGTTTGCTTTTTGATTTGTTTGCTTCCCCCACCCCTTTTTTTTCCTTTCTTTTTCTTTTTTCTTCTCTTTTTTTCTTTTTTTCTTACTTTTTTGTTTTTTCTTTTTATCTTTTCTTTCCTTTTTCTCTCTCTCTCTTTTTCTCCTTTTCCCAATACAACTTATTTTTGGGCACTCTGCACTGAGCAAAATGACTAGAAGGAAAACCTCACCTCAAAAGAAAGAATCAGAAACAGTCTTCTCTCCCACAGAGTTACAAAATCTGGATTACAATTCAATGTCAGAAAGCCAATTCAGAAGCACTATTATACAGCTTCTGGTGGCTCTAGAAAAAAGCATAAAGGACTCAAGAGACTTCATGACTGCAGAATTTAGATCCAATCAGGCAGAAATTAAAAATCAATTGAATGAGATGCAATCCAAACTAGAAGTCCTAACGACGAGGGTTAACGAGGTGGAAGAACGAGTGAGTGACATAGAAGACAAGTTGATGGCAAAGAGGGAAACTGAGGAAAAAAGAGACAAACAATTAAAAGACCATGAATAGATTAAGGGAAATAAAGGACAGCCTGAGGAAGAAAAACCTACGTTTAATTGGGGTTCCCGAGGGCGCTGAAAGGGCCAGAGGGCCAGAGTATGTATTTGAACAAATCATAGCTGAAAACTTTCCTAATCTGGGAAGGGAAACAGACACAAATCAATAAAAACCATTCAACACCTCGACATTTAATAGTGAAGCTTGCCAATTCCAAAGATAAAGAGAAGATCCTTAAAGCAGCAAGAGACAAGAAATCCCTGACCTTTATGGGGAGGAGTATTAGGGTAACAGCAGACCTCTCCACAGAGACCTGGCAGGCCAGAAAGGGCTGGCAGGATATATTCAGGGTCCTAAATGAGAAGAACATGCAACCAAGAATACTTTATCCAGCAAGGCTCTCATTCAAAATGGAAGGAGAGATAAAGAGCTTCCAAGACAGGCAGCAACTGAAAGAATAAGTGACCTCCAAACCAGCTCTGCAAGAAATTTTAAGGGGGACTCTTAAAATTCCCCTTTAAGAAGAAGTTCAGTGGAACAATCCACAAAAACAAGGACTGAATAGATATCATGATGACACTAAACTCATATGTCTCAATAGTAACTCTGAATGTGAACGGGCTTAATGACCCCATCAAAAGGCGCAGGGTTTCAGACTGGATAAAAAAGCAGGACCCATCTATTTGCTGTCTACAAGAGACTCATTTTAGACAGAAGGACACCTACAGCCTGAAAATAAAAGGTTGGAGAACCATTTACCATTCAAATGGTCCTCAAAAGAAAGCAGGGGTAGCCATCCTTATATCAGATAAACTAAAATTTACCCCGAAGACTGTAGTAAGAGATGAAGAAGGACACTATATCATACTTAAAGGATCTATCCAACAAGAGGACTTAACAATCCTCAATATATATGCCCCGAATGTGGGAACTGCCAAATATTTAAATCAATTAATAACCAAAGGGAAGAAATACTTAGATAATAATACACTCATACTTGGTGACTTCAATCTAGCTCTTCTATACTCGATAGGTCTTCTAAGCACAACATCTCTAAAGAAACGAGAGCTTTAAATGATACACTGGACCAGATGGATTTCACAGATATCTACAGAACTTTACATCCAAACTCAGCTGAATACACATTCTTCTCAACTGCACATGGGACTTTCTCCAGAATAGACCACATACTGGGTCACAAATAGGGTCTGAACCGATACCAAAAGATTGGGATCGTCCCCTGCATATTCTCAGACCATAATGCCTTGAAATTAGAACTAAATCACAACAAGAAGTTTGGAAGGACCTCAAACACGTGGAGGTTAAGGACCATCCTGCTACAAGATGAAAGGGTCAACCAGGAAATTAAGGAAGAATTAAAAAGATTCATGGAAACTAATGAGAATGAAGATACAACCGTTCAAAATCTTTGGGATGCAGCAAAAGCAGTCCTAAGGGGGAAATGCATCGCAATACAAGCATCCATTCAAAAACTGGAAAGAACTCAAATACAGAAGCTAACCTTACACATAAAGGAGCTAGAGAAAAAACAGCAAATAGATCCTACACCCCACAGAAGAAGAGAGTTAATAAAGATTCGAGCAGAACTCAACGAAATCGAGACCAGAAGAACTGTGGAACAGATCAACAGAACCAGGAGTTGGTTCTTTGAAAGAATTAATAAGATAGATAAACCATTAGCCAGCCTTATTAAAAAGAAGAGAGAGAAGACTCAAATTAATAAAATCATGAATGAGAAAGGAGAGATCACTACCAACAAAAGGAAATACAAACGATTTTAAAAACATATTATGAACAACTATACGCTAATAAATTAGGCAATCTGGAAGAAATGGACACATTCCTGGAAAGCCACAAACTACCAAAACTGGAACAGGAAGAAATAGAAAACCTGAACAGGTGAATAACTACGGAGGAAATTGAAGCAGTCATCAAAAACCTCCCAAGACACAAAAGTCCAGGGCCAGATGGCTTCCCAGGGGAATTCTATCAAACGTTTAAAGAAGAAACCATACCTATTCTACTAAAACTGTTTAGAAAGATAGAAAGAGATGGAGTACTTCCAAATTCGTTCTATGAGGCCAGCATCACCTTAATTCCAAAACCAGACAAAGACCCCACCAAAAAGGAGAATTACAGACCAATATCCCTGATGAACATGGATGCAAAAATTCTCAACAAGATACTAGCCAATAGGATCCAACAATACATTAAGAAAATTATTCACCATGACCAAGTAGGATTTATCCCTGGGACACAAGGCTGGTTCAACACTCGTAAAACAATCAATGTGATTCATCATATCAGCAAGAGAAAAACCAAGAACCATATGATCCTCTCATTAGATGCAGGGAAAGCATTTGACAAAATACAGCATCAATTCCTGATCAAAACTCTTCAGAGTGTAGGGATAGAGGGAACATTCCTCAACATCTTAAAAGCTATCTATGAAAAGCCCACAGCAAATATCATTCTCAATGGGGAAGCACTGGGAGCCTTTCCCCTAAGATCAGGAACATGACAGGGATGTCCACTCTCACCACTGCTATTCAACATAGTACTGGAAGTCCTAGCCTCAGCAATCAGACAACAAAAAGACATTAAAGGCATTCAAATTGGCAAAGAAGAAGTCAAACTCTCCCTCTTCGCCAATGACATGATACTCTACATAGAAACCCAAAAGCCTCCACCCCAAGATTGCTAGAACTCATACAGCAATTTGGTAGCGTGGCAGGATACAAAATCAATGCCCAGAAATCAGTGGCATTTCTATACACTAACAATGAGACTGAAGAAAGAGAAATTAAGGTGTCAATCCCATTTACAATTGCACCCAAAAGCCTAAGATACCTAGGAATAAACCTAACCAAAGAGGTAAAGGATCTATACCTTCAAAACTATAGCACACTTCTGAAAGAAATTGAGGAAAACACAAAGAGATGGAAAAATATTCCATGCTCATGGACTGGCAGAATTAATATTGTGAAAATGTCAATGTTACCCAGGGCAATTTACACATTTAATGCAATCCCTATTAAAATACCATGGACTTTCTTCAGAGAGTTAGAACAAATTATTTTAAGATTTGTGTGGAATCAGAAAAGACCCCGAATAGCCAGGGGAATTAAAAAAAAAACATATCTGGGGGCATCACAATGCCAGATTTCAGGTTGTACTACAAAGCTGTGGTCATCAAGACAGTGTGGTACTGGCACAAAAACAGACACATAGATCAATGGAAAAGAATAGAGAACCCAGAAGTGAACCCTGAACTTTATGGTCAACTAATATTCGATAAAGGAGGAAAGACTATCCATTGGAAGAAAGACAGTCTCTTCAATAAATGGTGCTGGGAAAATTGGACATCCACATGCAGAAGAATGAAACTAGACCACTCTCTTTCACCATACACAAAGATAAACTCAAAATGGATGAAAGATCTAAATGTGAGACAAGATTCCATCAAAATCCTAGAGAAGAACACAGGCAACACCCTTTTTGAACTCGGCCACAGTAACTTCTTGCAAGATACATCCACGAAGGCAAAAGACACAAAAGCAAAAATGAACTATTGGGACTTAATCAAGATAAGAAGCTTTTGCACAGCAAAGGATACAGTCAACAAAACTAAAAGACAACCTACAGAACGGGAGAAGATATTTGCAAATGACTATCAGATAAAGGGCTAGTTTCCAAGATCTATAAAGAACTTATTAAACTCAACACCAAAGAAACAAACAATCCGATCATGAAATGGGCAAAAGACATGAAGAGAAATCTCACAGAGGAAAACATAGACATGGCCAACACGCATATGAGAAATGCTCTGCATCACTTGCCATCAGGGAAATACAAATCAAAACCACAATGAGATACCACCTCACACCAGTGAGAATGGGGAAAATTAATAAGACAGGAAACAACAAATGTTGGAGAGGATGCGGAGAAAAGGGAACCCTCTTACACTGTTGGTGGGAATGTGAACTGGTGCAGCCACTCTGGAAAACTATGTGGAGGTTCTTCAAAGAGTTAAAAATAGACCTGCCCTACGACCCAGCAATTGAACTGGTGGGGACTTACCCCAAAGATACAGATGCAATGAAACGCCGGGACACCTGCACCCCGATGTTTATAGCAGCAATGGCCACGATAGCCAAACTGTGGAAGGAGCCTCGGTGTCCATCGAAAGATGAATGGATAAAGAAGATGTGGTTTATGTATACAATGGAATATTACTCAGCCATTAGAAACGACAAATACCCACCATTTGCTTCAACGTGGATGGAACTGGAGGGTATTATGCTGAGTGAAGTAAGTCAATCGGAGAAGGACAAACATTATATGTTCTCATTCATTTGGGGAGTATAAATAATAGTGAAAGGGAATATAAGGGAAGGGAGAAGAAATGTGGGGAAATATCAGAAAGGGAGACAGAACATAAAGACACCTAACTCTGGGAAACGAACTAGGGGTGATGGAAGGGGAGGAGGGATGGGGGTGGGGGTGAATGGGTGACGGGCACTGAGGGGGGCACTTGACGGGATGAGCACTGGGTGTTATTCTGTATGTTGGTAAATTGAACACCAATAAAAAATAAATTTATTTAAAAAAAAACAAAGGCTGTACAAGACACAAACAAGGACACTGTATAGTGATAAAGGGGACAATCCAACAAGAAGATATAATGATTATAAATATTTATGCGCCCAACATGGGAGCACCCAAATACATAAAGCAGCAAATAACAAACACAGAGGAAGTAATCAATAGTAGTACAAAAAGGAATCCCTGGGTAGCTCAGCAGTTTAGTGCCTGCCTTAGGCCCAGGGCGTGATCCTGGAGACCCAGGCATGGGTCCTGCATGGAGCCTGCTTCTCCCTCTGCCTGTGTCTTTGCCTCTCTCTCTCTCTTTGTGTGTGTGTCTCTCATGAATAAATAAAATCTTAAAAAAATAGTAATACAATAATAGGGGACTTTAACACCCCACTTACATTAACGGCTAGATCATCCAAACAGAAAATCAACAAGAAACAGTGAAAGAAACAGGCTTTGAATGATATATTGGACTAAATGGACCTAATAGATATATTAAGAACATTCTATCCTAAAACAGAATACACATTTCTTTTCAAGTGCATATAGATCATTATCTAGAATATATCACATATTATGCCACAAAACAAGTCTTAACAAATTCAAAAAGATCAAAGCCATTCCTTGCATCTTTTCCGATCACAACGCTATGAAACTAGAAATCAGCCATGAGAAAAAAAATATGAAAAGACCACAAATACATGGAAATTAAATAACATGCTACCAACAATGAATGGGTCAACCAAGAAATCAAAGACAACATAAAAAAATACATGGAGACAAGTGAAAATGAAAATAAAATGGTCCCAAATCTTTGGGATGCAGCAAAGGTTGTTATAAGAGGGAAGTGTATAACAATACAGGCCTATCTTGAGAAGTAAGAAAAATCTCAAATACACAGCCTAACCTTAATACCTGTTAGAAAAAGAACAAACAAAATCTCAAATCAGTAGAAGAAAGTAAATAAAGATTAGAGCACAAATAAATGAAATGTAAACTAAAAACAACCAATAGGATAGATCAATGAAACCAGGAGTTAGTTCTTTGAAAAAAATAATAAAATTGGTAAAACTCTATCCAGACTTATCAAAAAGAAAAGAGAAAGGACCCAAATAAATAAAATCATAAATGAGAGAGTAAAAATGATGGCCAACAGCACAGAAGTACAGTTTATAAGAGAATATTATGAAAAACTATGCCAACAAATCAGACAACCCGGAAGAAATGGATAAATTCCTAGAAACATATAAACTACCAAAACTGAAATAAGTAGAAATAGAAAACTTGAACAGACCAACAAAAAAAGCAAATAACCAGCAAAGAAACAAAATCAGTAGTTAAAAATCTCCCAACAAACAAAAGCCCAGGGCCAGATGAATTCACCTGTGAATTTAAGGAAGAGTTAATACCTATTCTTCTCAAACTGTTCCAAAAAAAAAAAAAAAATAGAAGAGGAAGGAAACCCTCCGAATTCATTCTATGAGGTCAGTATTTACTCTGATACCAAAACTAAATTTAAAACTACCAAAAAAGAGAATTACAGAACAATATCCCTGATGAACATAGATGTAAAAATCCTCAACAAAATATTAGCAAACCAAATCCAACAATACATTTTAAAAAGCTTTCATCACAATCAAGTGGGATTCATTTCTGGGATGCAAGTGTGATGCAATATTCACAAATCAATCAATATGATATATCAAGTCAATAACAGAAAGGATAAAAACCATGTGATCATCTCAATAGATGTAGAAAAAGCATTTGACAAAGTGCAACATCCATTCATGATAAAAATCCTCAATAAATTAGGTTTAGAGGGAACATACCTCAACATAATAAAGGCCTTATAAGAAAAACAGACAGCCAATATCCTACTGAATGGTGAAAAACTGAGAGCTTTTCCCCCAAGATCAGGAATAAAATAAGATGTCCACTCTAACCACTTTCATTCAACATAGTACTGGAAGTCTTAGCCACAGCAATCAGACAAGAAAAAGAAATAAAAGGTATTCAATTTGGCAAGGAAAAAGAAACTTTCACTATTTGAGTTGACATGATACTTATATAGAAAACCCAAAAGACCCAAAAAAAAACTACTAGAACTGATACATGAATTCTGTAGGGTCACAAGATACAAAAATCAATATACAGAAATCTATTGCATTTCTATACACTAATAATGAGGTAACAGAAAGATAAATTAATAAAACAGTCCCATTCGTAAGTACACTAAAAAATAAGAAAATACCTAGAAATAAACTTTACCAAGGAGGTGAAAGATTTATATTCTGAAAACCATAACACATTAATGAAAGAAATTGAAAATGACATGGGCAAATGGAAAGATACTCCATACTTATGGATTGGGAGAACAAATATTGTTAAAATGTCCATAGTACTCAAAGCAACCTACAGATTTAATGAAACCCTTATCAAATACCAACAGCATTTTCCACAGAACTACAACAAATAATCCTAAAACTTGTATGGAACCACAAAACCCTGAATAACCAAAGCAAACTTGAAAAAGAACAAAACTGGAGGTATCACCCCAGATTTCAAGATATACCACAACACTGTAGTAATGAGAACAGTATGGTACTGGCACAAAACAGACACCTAGATATCAGTAGAATAGAATACAGAGCCCAGAAATAAACTCACAATTATATGGTCATTTTAGACAAAGGAGGCAAGGATGTGCAATGGGGAAAAGACAGTCTCTTCAACAAATGGCATTGGGAAAATGGAACAGTTACATGCAAAAGAATGAAACTGGACCACTTTCTTGTACCATATACAAAAATAAACTCAAAATGAATTGACAATCTAAATGTGAGACCATAAAATGCCTAGAAGAGAGCACAGGCAGTAATTTATCTGATATTAACTGTAAAAACATTTTTCTAGATAGGTCTCCATGGACAAGGGAAACAAAAGGAAACACAAACTATTGGGACTATATCAAAATAAAAAGCTTCTTCACAGCAAAGGAAACAATCAACAAAACTAAAAGCCTACTGAATAGGAGAAGATATTTGCAAATGACATATCTGATAAGGGGTTAGTATCCAAAATATATAAAAAGTTGATACAACTCAACACCAAAAAAACAAATGATCCAATTTAAAAATGGGCAGAAGACATGAATAGGCATTTCTCTAAAGAAAACAGCCAACAGGCATATTCAAAGATGGTCAACACCACTCATCATCAGGGAAATGCAAATAAAAATTACAATGAGGGGATCCCTGGGTGGCGCAGCGGTTTGGCGCCTGCCTTTGGCCCAGGGCGTGATCCTGGAGACCCGGGATCGAATCCCACGTCAGGCTCCCGGTGCATGGAGCCTGCTTCTCCCTCTGCCTGTGTCTCTGCCTCTCTCTCTCTCTCTCTCTCTCTGTGTGTGTGACTATCATAAATAAATAAAATTAAAAAAAATTACAATGAGATAGCATCTCACACCTGTCAGAATGGCTAAAATTAACAACACAAGAAACAACTGGTGTTGGCAAAGATATGGATAAAAGAGACCCTTTCTACACTGTTGGTGGGAATGCAAATGGGTACAGCCACAATGGAAAATGGTATAGAGGTTCCTCAAAAACTTATAAATAGGATTACCACATGATCTATTAATTCCACTAAATGGTATTTACTCAAAGAATATAAAGCATTAATTTGAAAAGATGTATGTGCCCCTATGTTTATTGCAGTATTGTTTACAAAAGCCAAATCATGGAACTAGCCCAAGTGTTCATTGATAAATGAATGCATAAAGAAGATGTGGGGTGTGTGTGTGTGTATGTGTGTATATATACATACACACATACACACATGCACACATATATATATATGTATATCAGTGGAATATTATCCACAAAGAAGAATGAAATCTTGCCATTTGCAACAACATCAATGAATTAAGAGGGTAAAATACTAAGTGAATAGGTCAATCAGAGAAACACAAATACCATTTGATTTCACTCAAATGTGGAATTTAAGAAACAAAACAAATGAACAAAGAAAAAAAGAGATAAACCAAAAAACAGATTCTTAATAGAGAACAAACTCATGGGTATCAGAGGAGGTGGGTAGGGAAATGGGTAAAATAGGTGAAGGGGATTAAGAGGACACATATCATGATGAGCACTGAGTAATGTATAGAACTGTTGAATCACTATATTGCACACCTGGAATTAATATAACACTACATATTAAAATTAAAATTATACAAAGTTTAAAGTTATATGCACCTCCATTTTTTATTGTAGCATTATTTAAAATAGGCTAATTGTCCATTAATAGATGAAAGGATAAAAAAGATGTGGTGTGTGTGTGTGTGTGTGTGTGTGTGTATACATATACAATGGATATTACTGAGCCATCAAAAAGAAAGATCTTGCCATTGGTGACAACATGGATGGACCTAGAGAGTATTGTGTTAATTGAAATAAGTCAGATAGAGAAAGACAAATGCCATGTGATTTCACTTATATCTGGGATCTCAAAAATAGAACAAATTAACAAACTAAAAGAGACTTATAAATATGACCAAACTGGTATTGCCAGAGGGGAGATGGTGGGAGAATGGGCTAAATAAAGAGGAAGAAGTATAAACTTTCAGTTATAAAATAAATAAGTCACAGAGATGAAAAGTACTGCATAGGGAATATAGTCATTAATACTGCAGTAATGTTGTATAGTGACAGATGGTAACTACATTTGTTGCGGTAACATATAGAATTATCAAATCACCAAGTTGTACACTTGAAACTATATATGTATGATATATGTGTGTCAACTATATTTCAAGAGTGAAAACTTTTTAAAAATAATATATAAGGGGCACCTGGGTGGCACAGTTTGTTGAGTGCCCAACTCTTGGTTTTGGCTGGGGTTGTGAGATCAAGTCCTGCCTCGGCTCTGAGCTCAGCCCAGAGCTTGCTTGGGGTTCTTTCTCCTTTTCCTTCTGCCCCTTCCACTCATGCTCTCTCTCTGTCTCTCTCAAATGAATAAATAAATCTTTTTTAAAATCCCACCAGTGGGATCCTTGGGTGGCGCAGCGGTTTGGCGCCTGCCTTTGGCCCAGGGCGCGATCTTGGAGACCCGGGATCGAATCCCATGTTGGGCTCCTGGTGCATGGAGCCTGCTTCTCCCTCTGCCCGTGTCTCTGCCCCTCTCTCTCTCCCTCTCTCTCTCTCTCTCTCTGTGACTATCATAAATAAAAATTAAAAAAAATAAAAAAATAAAATAAAATCCCACCAGTATGTAAATAAATGCTCTACCACATTCTCAAGCATTTGCCTATATTCCCAAATAATTTTTCCTAGTTGTCTAATGTATACAAGGTTTGACTTTTCAGTTTAACTAGTAATTATAATAATAATCACATATAATAATAATAGCTTACCTGTATTTATCCAATCCATTTTGTAAATACATTTAACACAACAAATATATTTAAATTTTTCTTTATAGTTATTTTTTCCTGAGAATAGATTCCATATCCTCAATTTGTTTCTTATTTTCAGTTATTCCTCACTGCATTAGAATGCACAGATACACAATCAGCAACCAATAATCCATTACAGTATTAGTTAATAAAGTAAATGAAGGGGCAGCCCGGGTGGCTCAGTGGTTTAGTACCACCTTCACCTTAGGGTGTGATCCTGGAGACCTGGAATCGAGTCCCACATCAGGCTCCTGCATGGAGCCTGCTTCTCCCTCTACCTGTGTCTCTGCCTCTCTCTCTTTCTCTCTATGTGTGTGTGTCTCTCATGAATAAATAAATAAAATCTTAAAAAAAAAGTAAAGTAAATGAGGGATTCAAGGTACACTAGAACTGAATGATAGTAAGAACTTGTGATCAATCTATAAGACAAGAATGCTTAGAAATCACCTGTTTGAGGAATTTAATATGTCAACCATGAGATGTCAAGGAAGAAGAAAGTTCTGCATTTTTAGCTTCTTGGGTCATCCTAGACATCCAAAAGGTCCATGTAACAACCTACTTGATAAATGGAAAATAAAATAGAACACACAACTAGACCCAAATTCCCCCACCTCCATCCCATCTGAAAATAACAAATGTGAAGTCTGATGGAAATCTAGAATGTGGTGTGTTTTCCATGTTTACACTGGCATAGGTCCAATATGAAGTAGTTATTAATTTAGGATTAGTAAAGCAAAGGAAATCAGGAAGAAGTGAGTTCCTTTGCCCAGAATTCAGCTTCTGGAGACTCCTTTTAGAAATCAGGATAGTCTTCTCTGATGTACTTCCTTTTGAATTAATTGCATTTTGAAAAATAGAAAGCTCTAACAGAAAAAGGATGGGATGGATATGAGTTATTGAGGGAACAATCATCCACCAAAACCCAGTACTTCCTAAGCTCCATGCTTGATACTTTGTGCATGCTATCTTGATTAATCTGGTCAGCACCCTATTCACAAGAAAACTGAAGCTCTGGGAAGTGAAGTATTTTCCAGGTCCCCCAGTGGCAGAGTCAGGCTCCTAACCAAGGTTGGTCTGAGTGAAGAAACAAAGTTCTTTTCCCAATAACAATTTACCAATCCAACTCAACAAATGGCCCTTGAGCGCTTATGTCAGGCACTGTTCCAGCACTGGAGACATGGCATGGAACACAAAGTCACTGCCTTTGGAAGTCTACATTCCAGGGATTCCCAAATCGTCATTCAGGATATTTAAGATATCTTTAGACTGTCCAGAGAGACACTGAGAAAGGAATGACAATGCTAGCCAAGTTTTAAGTCAATGAGAACCCCATCCCAGAGATTTTCGTATTCATTTTTATAAGGCTCTCTAGAACCAGGGTAATTTGTTTTTCTATATTTCAAAATCAATGAAGGGCAGAGAAGATATGCAGACACTGATGATATTTGAAAGGATCTGATTGGTATCTTATAAATGTTAATTTCATGACTCATCTGCTACCACTATTACTCCACAACACCAAAATGTATTATACACCAGTAGACACCAGGGTTCACTTTGGTAATTATTTCTTGTGTCATATTTAATAAAAGAAGTCATATTCTTCATCCCACACAGACACTCCATGTAACTGCAATTGCAATTCTTACTCTGGCCTTCCTTTGACCCCCACATTTCCAAAGGCTTTGGAGAAGAGTTTAGACTGGTCAAAACTATAAAGAAAATTGAATTTGGCAAGCCATTTCCAAGAATCTCCAAAGTTTGTTTATATAATTGAGCAATGTAGAATCATTCTTGAATATCAAACAGAAAACTTCTGTACCCACATTTTTTTCATTTTATTTTTTCTTTCCTTTAAAGATAGGATAAGTCTATTATAGATTATTGTCTTGAGTTTTGGTATCATATTGACCTAAAGATTCAGGTAAACGTGAACCCTAAAACAATTCTGGAAAATCGACTTTGACCTCTGCAGTACCAAGAAATTTTGCACTGGAATGAGAAAATTAGCAATTTTGAATGTCACCTCATTTTGCCAACATTTTGACCAGGCCAGTGTGACAGAAAATATTACCAACTTATTTCTTGTTTACTCTAGTCCCTTCCCAGGTACCTCCTAAAGATCATTTCTAAAAGTGAGTTATATAGGGATTTGGAGACAGCTGGAAGTACTTTTACTCACTTGTAGTTTTATTTTTTTTAAATCTAGACACATTCTTGCCATGCAAAAAAAATAATTCAGAGGTTTGAATGCTGAGACTCTTACCCTTAGTAAAGTTTAAATAAGGAGACATTCTCTTCTCTACCTCACTATCCTAGCTAGTCAAGGTTCTTCCAACACCCTATCCTCTCTCCAGAAATACAAAGAAGTACATATAGACTAGGGACTAAATTTATAACAATGATGGAAGTTATTGACCTGGATTTTGGCTTTGTAGGGTAATGAGATGACATTTTGCACAAGAAATAGAAGATAGTGGGAGAGAAGGAAGCACAGTTTTCATGTGTTACAAAGGAGCATAGGAGATTTTTAAAAATTGGACAAACAGGAGGGGGAGAAGAAACTACCACTAAAAGGAAATACTATTTAGGAAATTATTATTGGGAAATTGCTATGAATTATTACAAACCTTCCTTTTTCCCTAAAGCATTTAACGTCTCTACTTTATACTTTATTCCAAGAACCTAGATGCTGTCATTTAAACATTATATGTTCTCATTCATTTGGGGAATATAAATAATAGTGAAAGGGAATATAAGGGAAGGGAGAAGAAATGTGTGGGAAATATCAGAAAGGGAGACAGAACATAAAGACTCCTAACTCTGGGAAACGAACTAGGGGTGGTAGAAGGGGAGGAGGGCGGGGGGTGGGAGTGAATGGGTGACGGGCACTGGGGGTTATTCTGTATGTTGGTAAATTGAACGAACACCAATAAAAAATAAATTAAAAGGGGGGGAGGAGCAAGATGGCGGAAGAGTAGGGTCTCCAAATCACCTGTCTCCACCAAATTACCTAGAAAACCTTCCAATCATCCTGAAAATCTATGAATTCGGCCTGAGAATTAAAGAGAGACCAGCTGGAATGCAACAGTGAGAAGAGTTCGCGCTTCTATCAAGGTAGGAAGACGGGGAAAAAGAAATAAAGAAACAAAGGCCTCCAAGGGGGAGGGGCCCGCGAGGAGCCGGGCTGAGGCCGGGGCGAGTGTCCCCAGGACAGGAGAGCCTCGTCCCGGAGGAGCAGGAGCTGCACCGACCTTCCCGGGCGGAAAGGGGCTCGCGGGGAGTTGGAGCAGGACCCAGGAGGGCGGGGATGCCCTCGGGCTCCCACGGACACTAACAGACACCTGCGCCCCGGGAGAGTGCGCCGAGCTCCCTAAGGGCTGCAGCGCGCACGGCGGGACCGGCGGGACCGGAGCAGCTGGAGGGGCTCGGGCGGCGGCTCCGCGGAGGGGGCTGCGCGGCCCCGGGAGCAGCTCGGAGGGGCTCGGGCAGAGGAAGAGGCTCCGTGCGGAGGGGGCTGCGCGGTTTCAGGAGCAGCTCGGAGGGGCTCGGGCGGCGGCTCCGCGGAGGGGGCTGCGCGGCCCGGGAGCGCGAATCCACCAGCGCAGGCTCCGGAGCACAGGGCGCCGGGACACAGCCCAGGATCCCGCCTCCCCCGGGACAGGCAGAGGCCGGGAGGGCCCAGGACAGCGAGGACGCTCCTGCCCCAGCTGAGCACATCAGCGGCCCCGCCCCGGAGCCTCCAGGCCCTGCAGACGGAGTTCCTGCCTGAGCTGAATCCAGGTTCCCAGAGATGGCCCCACCACTGGGGCTGTTCCTCCTGCGGCCTCACGGGGTAAATAACCCCCACTGAGCCCTGCACCAGGCAGGGGCACAGCAGCTCCCCCAACTGCTAACACCTGAAACCAGCACAACAGGCCCCTCCCCCAGAACACCAGCTAGACGGACAACTTCCAGGAGAAGCCAAGGGACTTAAAGAACACAGAATCAGAAGATACTCCCCGGTGGTTCTTTTTTTTGTTTTGTTTTGTTTTGCTTTTTGATTTGTTTCCTTCCCCCACCCCCTTTTTTTTCTCCTTTCTTTTTCTTTCTCTTTTTCTTCTTTTTTTTTTTTTTTTCGTTTTTTTTTTCTTCCCTTGTTTTTCTCTTTCTCTTTTCTTTCCTTCTTTCTCTCCTCTCTTTTTCTCTTTTTTCCAATACAACTTGCTTTTGGCCACTCTGCACTGAGCAAAATGACTAGAAGGAAAACCTCACCTCAAAAGAAAGAATCAGAAACAGTCCTCTCTCCCACAGAGTTACAAAATCTGGATTACAATTCAATGTCAGAAAGCCAATTCAGAAGCACTATTATACAGCTACTGGTGGCTCTAGAAAAAAGTATAAAGGACTCAAGAGACTTCATGACTGCAGAATTTAGAGCTAATCAGGCAGAAATTAAAAATCAATTGAATGAGATGCAATCCAAACTAGAAGTCCTAACGACGAGGGTTAACGAGGTGGAAGAACGAGTGAGTGACATAGAAGACAAGTTGATAGCAAAGAGGGAAACTGAGGAAAAAAGAGACAAACAATTAAAAGACCATGAAGATAGATTAAGGGAAATAAACGACAGCCTGAGGAAGAAAAACCTACGTTTAATTGGGGTTCCCGAGGGCGCCGAAAGGGACAGAGGGCCAGAATATGTATTTGAACAAATTCTAGCTGAAAACTTTCCTAATCTGGGAAGGGAAACAGGCATTCAGATCCAGGAAATAGAGAGATCCCCCCCTAAAATCAATAAAAACCGTTCAACACCTCGACATTTAATAGTGAAGCTTGCAAATTCCAAAGATAAAGAGATGATCCTTAAAGCAGCAAGAGACAAGAAATCCCTGACTTTTATGGGGAGGAGTATTAGGGTAACAGCAGACCTCTCCACAGAGACCTGGCAGGCCAGAAAGGGCTGGCAGGATATATTCAGGGTCCTAAATGAGAAGAACATGCAACCAAGAATACTTTATCCAGCAAGGCTCTCATTCAAAATGGAAGGAGAGATAAAGAGCTTCCAAGACAGGCAGCAACTAAAAGAATATGTGACCTCCAAACCAGCTCTGCAAGAAATTTTAAGGGGGACTCTTAAAATTCCCCTTTAAGAAGAAGTTCAGTGGAACAGTCCACAAAAACAAGGACTGAATAGATAACATGATGACACTAAACTCATATCTCTCAATAGTAACTCTGAATGTGAACGGGCTTAATGACCCCATCAAAAGGCGCAGGGTTTCAGACTGGATAAAAAAGCAGGACCCATCTATTTGCTGTCTACAAGAGACTCATTTTAGACAGAAGGACACCTACAGCCTGAAAATAAAAGGTTGGAGAACCATTTACCATTCGAATGGTCCTCAAAAGAAAGCAGGGGTATCCATCCTTATATCAGATAAACTAAAATTTACCCCAAAGACTGTAGTGAGAGATGAAGAGGGACACTATCTCATACTTAAAGGATCTATTCAACAAGAGGACTTAACAATCCTCAATATATATGCCCCGAATGTGGGAGCTGCCAAATATATCAATCAATTAATAACCAAAGTGAAGAAATACTTAGATAATAATACACTTATACTTGGTGACTTCAATCTAGCTCTTTCTATACTCGATAGGTCTTCTAAGCACATCTCCAAAGAAACGAGAGCTTTAAATGATACACTGGACCAGATGGATTTCACAGATATCTACAGAACTTTACATCCAAACTCAACTGAATACACATTCTTCTCAAGCGCACATGGAACTTTCTCCAGAATAGACCACATATTGGGTCACAAATCGGGTCTGAACCGATACCAAAAGATTGGGATTGTCCCCTGCATATTCTCAGACCATAATGCCTTGAAATTAGAACTAAATCACAACAAGAAGTTTGGAAGGACCTCAAACACGTGGAGGTTAAGGACCATCCTGCTAAAAGATAAAAGGGTCAACCAGGAAATTAAGGAAGAATTAAAAAGATTCATGGAAACTAATGAGAATGAAGATACAACCGTTCAAAATCTTTGGGATGCAGCAAAAGCAGTCCTAAGGGGGAAATACATCGCAATACAAGCATCCATTCAAAAACTGGAAAGAACTCAAATACAAAAGCTAACCTTACACATAAAGGAGCTAGAGAAAAAACAGCAAATAGATCCTACACCCAAGAGAAGAAGGGAGTTAATAAAGATTCGAGCAGAACTCAACGAAATCGAGACCAGAAGAACTGTGGAACAGATCAACAAAACCAGGAGTTGGTTCTTTGAAAGAATTAACAAGATAGATAAACCATTAGCCAGCCTTATTAAAAAGAAGAGAGAGAAGACTCAAATTAATAAAATCATGAATGAGAAAGGAGAGATCACTACCAACACCAAGGAAATACAAACGATTTTAAAAACATATTATGAACAGCTATACGCCAATAAATTAGGCAATCTAGAAGAAATGGACGCATTCCTGGAAAGCCACAAACTACCAAAACTGGAACAGGAAGAAATAGAAAACCTGAACAGGCCAATAACCAGGGAGGAAATTGAAGCAGTCATCAAAAACCTCCCAAGACACAAGAGTCCAGGGCCAGATGGCTTCCCAGGGGAATTCTATCAAACGTTTAAAGAAGAAATCATACCTATTCTCCTAAAGCTGTTTGGAAAGATAGAAAGAGATGGAGTACTTCCAAATTCGTTCTATGAGGCCAGCATCACCTTAATTCCAAAACCAGACAAAGACCCCACCAAAAAGGAGAATTACAGACCAATATCCCTGATGAACATGGATGCAAAAATTCTCAACAAGATACTGGCCAATAGGATCCAAGAGTACATTAAAAAAATTATTCACCATGACCAAGTAGGATTTATCCCTGGGACACAAGGCTGGTTCAACACTCGTAAAACAATCAATGTGATTCATCATATCAGCAAGAGAAAAACCAAGAACCATATGATCCTCTCATTGGATGCAGAGAAAGCATTTGACAAAATACAGCATCCATTCCTGATCAAAACTCTTCAGAGTGTAGGGATAGAGGGAACATTCCTCGACATCTTAAAAGCCATCTATGAAAAGCCCACAGCAAATATCATTCTCAATGGGGAAGCACTGGGAGCCTTTCCCCTAAGATCAGGAACAAGACAGGGATGTCCACTCTCACCACTGAGTTCAACATAGTACTGGAAGTCCTAGCCTCAGCAATCAGACAACAAAAAGACATTAAAGGCATTCAAATTGGCAAAGAAGAAGTCAAACTCTCCCTCTTCGCCGATGACATGATACTCTACATAGAAAACCCAAAAGTCTCCACCCCAAGATTGCTAGAACTCATACAGCAATTCGGTAGCGTGGCAGGATACAAATCAATGCCCAGAAGTCAGTGGCATTTCTATACACTAACAATGAGACTGAAGAAAGAGAAATTAAGGAGTCAATCCCATTTACAATTGCACCCAAAAGCATAAGATACCTAGGAATAAACCTAACCAAAGATGTAAAGGATCTATACCCTCAAAACTATAGAACCCTTCTCAAAGAAATTGAGGAAGACACAAAGAGATGGAAAAATATTCCATGCTCATGGATTGGCAGAATTAATATTGTGAAAATGTCAATGTTACCCAGGGCAATATACACGTTTAATGCAATCCCTATCAAAATACCATGGACTTTCTTCAGAGAGTTAGAACAAATTATTTTAAGATTTGTGTGGAATCAGAAAAGACCCCGAATAGCCAGGGAATTTTAAAAAAGAAAACCATATCTGGGGGCATCACAATGCCAGATTTCAGGTTGTACTACAAAGCTGTGGTCATCAAGACAGTGTGGTACTGGCACAAAAACAGACACATAGATCAGTGGAACAGAATAGAGAATCCAGAAGTGGACCCTGAACTTTATGGTCAACTAATATTCGATAAAGGAGGAAAGACTATCCATTGGAAGAAAGACAGTCTCTTCAATAAATGGTGCTGGGAAAATTGGACATCCACATGCAGAAGAATGAAACTAGACCACTCTCTTTCACCATACACAAAGATAAACTCAAAATGGATAAAAGATCTAAATGTGAGACAAGATTCCATCAAAATCCTAGAGAAGAACACAGGCAACACCCTTTTTGAACTCGGCCACAGTAACTTCTTGCAAGATACATCCACGAAGGCAAAAGAAACAAAAGCAAAAATGAACTATTGGGACTTCATCAAGATAAGAAGCTTTTGCACAGCAAAGGATACAGTCAACAAAACTCAAAGACAACCTACAGAACGGGAGAAGATATTTGCAAATGACATATCAGATAAAGGGCTAGTTTCCAAGATCTATAAAGAACTTCTTAAACTCAACACCAAAGAAACAAACAATCCAATCATGAAATGGGCAAAAGACATGAAGAGAAATCTCACAGAGGAAGACATAGACATGGCCAACATGCACATGAGAAAATGCTCTTCATCACTTGCCATCAGTGAAATACAAATCAAAACCACAATGAGATACCACCTCACACCAATGAGAATGGGGCAAATTAACAAGGCAGGAAACCACAAATGTTGGAGAGGATGCGGAGAAAAGGGAACCCTCATACACTGTTGGTGGGAATGTGAACTGGTGCAGCCACTCTGGAAAACTGTGTGGAGGTTCCTCAAAGAGTTAAAAATAGACCTGCCCTATGACCCAGCAATTGCACTGCTGGGGATTTACCCCAAAGATACAGATGCAGTGAAACGCCGGGACACCTGCACCCCGATGTTTATAGCAGCAATGGCCACGATAGCCAAACTGTGGAAGGAGCCTCGGTGTCCAACGAAAGATGAATGGATAAAGAAGATGTGGTTTATGTATACAATGGAATATTACTCAGCTATTAGAAATGACAAATACCCACCATTTGCTTCAACGTGGATGGAACTGGAGGGTATCATGCTGAGTGAAGTAAGCCAGTCGGAGAAGGACAAACATTATATGTTCTCATTCATTTGGGGAATATAAATAATAGTGAAGGGAATATAAAGGAAGGGGGAAGAAATGTGTGGGAAATATCAGAAAGGGAGACAGAACGTAAAGACTGCTAACTCTGGGAAACGAACTAGGGGTGTTGGAAGGGGAGGAGGGCGGGGGGTGGGAGTGAATGGGTTGACGGGCACTGGGGGTTATTCTGTATGTTAGTAAATTGAACACCAATAAAAAAAAATTAATTAATTAATTAATTAATTTAAAAAATTTTAAAAAGAAATAAAGAAACCCTTCACCTAATTACTTTCTACTGATTTAAAAAAAATAACTTTATCTTTGAATAGTTTAAGGTTTATAAGAAACTGAAAAAGTAGTAGAGCTACCATGTACCCTCCACCCAGCTTCCCCCAATAATGTTTTTTTTTTTTTCCCCCCCAATAATGTTATATGCCCTTAGCTCATTGTCAAAAACAGGACACTAATATTGTTCAATTTTATTAACTCAGGTGTAGACTTTATTCAGATTTCACAGATTTTATAAACACTTTTTTTTCCCTTTCCTCTTTTCTAGTCTATGAAGTTTTATTGTATGTGTAGATTTGAATAACCAGTACTTCTATCAAGATTTAGAATGGTTCCACCACTACAGAGAAACTTCCCAATGTTAATCCTTAATTGTGACACCCCGGGCCCCAGCACTAGCCCCAGCAACCACTGGTCTGTTCCTCCAGCACTATAACTTTGTCATTTGGAGGCTATTATATAATCACCCAGTATATAACCATTTGAGATTGGCTTTTTGAGCTTGCCCTTAAGATCCATCCTTTACATTGATTTTTAAAGATCCTGTTAAGCAAAATTTAAAGTTAACCAACATCACCTTATGACCGAAACTGGATCAGGGGGAAAAAAGCATTCAGAATAATCAGTCTTTTATTTTGGTTCTGTTTTTTAGAGAGAATGGTTGTGTGTACAACTTGGAATGAACTGCAGAGCTGCCAATGGTGTTACTCTTCTGAGGAGATAAAGAAGAAATGGCTTTGGAAACTGAAACGTCTTATTTTGGACTCCTTAAAACTATGACAGTCGGTTCACTGGGACCATATGCATTTTGGGTTATTGCTCAGTGTTACTGTTTGTGCAGAGCAGACTCAAGTTTTGGAGATAAAATTTGCATTGAGAACCAATTTCAAATAATCCTGAGCTTGACCAAATGCCAATTACTAGAATATTTCTGTGTCTATAATTAGGAACACTATGAAAACTAGCAGATTTTCACAATCATTTCCACCATTAATTAAGTGGCGCATTTGCAGAGTTTCTATTAAAATTTATTTATTACTTCTCTCAGAATTTTAAATGTTTGGATTTTAAGCACTGAATGTAAAAATCTGCATGAGGCTATATTTTATATAAGTTGAGTCAATTCCTCATAGCAGAAAAAGCATTTGTGTTTATTACACCAGTGTGGGAAAAAAAAATAATTCAGATAAATGGACTTTCTAAAGGGCACTTTTTAGCATAAAAACAGTTTAAGAAGTATGATAGAAAATTATACCCATGAATTACTGGGTTGGTATTTAAATGTATGTAAACAGGAGTGCACTGTTAAGCAGCTAGAGTAATAGTAACATGCCCTAATGCGTTTTCCCAGCTGATAGCTTTGCCTTCGAAGGCCCCTGTAACTCATTCTGTGAGTGTATTTGGCCTTGGGCCTGAACCACCTGTTCTGAGGACACACAGCTTCTGAGGTCTTTATCTGGTCTTTTGTTGATGACCTCACTTCATCTTTCAGACTTCATATTACAGCCTTGACTTTGCTGCCTGGGGCTCCACTAAGTGGACTCCTGTCTTGAAAGGACCCATGCTTTATGGTGATACAACACCTCAGATGAAACTTTTGCAGATCCTCAAGCTGTCCTAGCAAAGGTCAGCACTCTCTGTCAGGACATACAGACCATCTTCCACATCCTATTTATTTATTTATTTATGCAAGCAATTTTTTAAAAGACTTTATTTATTTGCTTGAGAGAGAGAGAGAGAGAGAGAGAGAACACGAGCAAGATGCATGGTGGTGCAGAGAGGCAGAGGAAGAAGCAGGTTCTCCACTGAACAGGAAGCCCTATGCAAGCCCTCAGTCCAGGGTGTGATCCTGGAGACCTGGGATTGAGTCCCACATCTGGCTTCCTGCATGGAGCCTGCTCCTCCCTATGCCTATGTCTCTGCCTCTCTCTCTCTCTTTCTGTCTCTCATGAATAAATAAATAAAATTTTTAAAAAATCACCACCTTTCTGCACATGCATAGGTAGCAAAGATGCTGTGCACAGTGCAGCTGGGCAACACTTTTCCTAAATCATCAAGCCCAGTGATTTAAATGAGGCCTTCACAATAGGGCAGTTGTTTAGGAGGTTAACCCCAAAGCAGGAATGGGGATCTCACTGGGCTATGGGAGTGGAGGATGTACCCAGAGAGCAGGCTGTTAGGGATAACAGCCATTCTAGATTTTAGTATATGTGCTGCCGAAGCGAGCACTAACAGCCATTCTAGAAAGCAGGCAAGCTACAGACAGCAAACTACATCTAGTGATTGTTCCAGCAGCATAAAGCTCGAGGCAATGAGGAACTGGAAGTAGCAAGATAGTGAAGATCCAGGCAGTGGTCACATCAGGAAAATTTGGAAACCAATTACCAAGGCAAGACAAGGCTTAGGGGAGCATAGAAGTGCCCCTGTTACTGGCACTGAAAAAATTTTAATTTGGAACACAGGACTAGGGTAAGAAAGGGAAAAGAAAGGGCATTGAAGCTGATAGTCTACTAAACCAGGTGCCTTAAGTTTGAGATTTCATTTAATCCCCACAACAACCAAGGAAAGTAGGAATCATTATCATTATACAGAAGAGAAAAATGAGGTTCAAAGTTTTGCCATAATCACATAGGTGATGTGTAGAGTAGTCAGGATCTGAACTCAGGACAGTCTGACTCCAAGGATATTGTTGCTATATTCACAATGTCATTTGTCATAATTATTAGTATTTAATGCAAATCTTTGAGAACACAGCCCCCAATGCGTAGTTCCTCTTGTCACTTATTTTTTCCTCTTTAAATTATATTGTGCCATAGAGACTTTGAAAAAATAGTCTAAATTCACCTCCAGTGGCTATGAAAGGGGGAGTAGAGTCAGACCTATCTGGGAATTTGTGTTTGGAGGCAGCCAAGAGGAAACCAGGGTACTAGATGGACAAGCTGGACCTCAGCTTCTGAGGGGTCCCAGAAGACAGAGGTGTACCAAAAGCAGAGACCAAAACTTGGGAGTATAGAGCTAGTGTGTTTGGTGATTCTAGGTGGAATGTAGAAAATTAGACTCCTCCAATAAACTTCACTCTGCATCTCATAGCATCTACAGATGCAACGGGGACAGAAGGCTCTAACAGGGGACCAACTAAGAAACTGGGAGGAGAATATGTAAACATAGATTTTTAGGGGTACAAAAAGTCATTGCAATTCTCTTGATTTTTAAAATTTATACTTTATAAATATAAAGACACCTTTAAGGAAAATTAAAATAACCATTTTTCCACTTTCTTTTTTTAAAATTTAAATTCAATTAGCCAACATATTGTACACCATTAGTTTCAGATGTAGTGTTCAATAATTCATCAGTTGCGTATAATACCCAGTGCTCATCACATCATGTGCCCTTCTTAATGTCTATCATCAAATTACCCCATCCCTCCCCTACCCTACTCCAGCAACCCTCTGTTTCCTATAGTTAAGAGTCTTTCATGGTGAAAAATAACAATTTAAATGAATCTTCAATTTTTATCCTAAATTTCATCTTTCTAACATTTCATGTATTTATAGAATAGAAATATTTTCAAATAAGGAGTGATCAGACGTGTCATTTTCAGTTTTGATGTATGTCAACACTGGAAGGTCCAGGTGACATACATTTTTAAGGACTGAAGTTTATTTGGTATTTCAGAGCACCACCTGGTGGATTAATTAACAATAACAGTCCAAAACAAAAGTGAATCAAAATGGCTCTGAAACAAAAGGTAATGGAAATTATGATGCTCATCCCTTTTCTTTTTACTTCAGCAATCATTCCTTCTTTTCATCTCCTTCTTTTCGTTTCCTATCCAGTCTCTCCTGCCTCTGTTTACTTTAAGTTTGTCCATGCCACCTAGATGTATTGCTGAGTCTTTGGAGGAAATAAGAAGTATGCTTACTTACGCCTGTTTTTTTTTTTTTTTTTTTAAAGATTTTATTTATTTATTCATGAGAGACACACAGAGATAGAAGCAGAGACATAGGAAGAGGGAGAAGCAGGCTCCCTGCAGGGAGCCTGATGTGGGACTCGATCCCGGGACTCCAGGATCACGCCCTGAGCCAAAGGCAGACATTCAACCACAGAGCCACCCAGGCGTCCCACTTATGCCTGATTTAATAAAATCTAAGATGTTTCTAAAATTCAAGTAGAAAAGCAAATTTATTTGAAGTTGCAAAACTGGATTTTCCTCCAGATACCAACTCTTTCTGCCCAGGGATGGGTTTGTGTTTCCCCAAGGAGGGGTTTTTTTTTTTGTTTGATTGATTTAGACAGAAGCAATCATTCTAATGAAACCCCTCTTTCATAATTTATGTGTACATAATGACTAAAGTTGACTCATTTACAGTGTTTTATTTAGCCTAATGTTCTGATCCAGCAGCCAATGGATTCTGAGAAAGAGGCCAGTGTAGAGCAATCTTCTTAAAGGTCTCTGATTTCAAATGACCCATAATATGAATGAGTAGAAAAGACAGATCAAAGACATCAAGAAAAGTCATAAAGACTAGGGACCTGGAGACTTCATGACTTGTCTACAGGGATACATGAGTAATAGTGTATGATAATATACATTATTCTGATCTGGCCAGTTCTTCCAGTTTTTAAAAACAAGCCAAAAAGCTTGATTTTTATGAGAGATTTTTATGTGTTTAAATGTTAGCAAATTTTCATTAAAACACCTGTAGATTAACCTGCAGGGGCCCACAGGCCAACTCTGATTAAAAGTTGTAGGATGGGGGTGCCTGGGTGACTCAGTTAAGCGTCTGACTCTTGATCTCAGCTCAGTTCTTGATCTCAGGGTCATGAGTTCAAGCCCCACACTGAGTTCTGCACTGGACATGTAGCCCTACTTCAAAAAAGTGGTGGGAATTTGTAAATAATGGTGCAATAAACATAGGGGTGCACATATATTTTCGAATTAGTGTTTTAATTTTCTTTGATGAATGGATAAAGATGTGCTACACACACACACACACACACACACACACACACACAGGAATATTACCCATAAAAAATGAAATGCCACTTTCAACAACATGGGTAGGTCTAGAGAGCATAATGCTAAGTGAAATAAGTCAGAGAAAGACAAATACCATGTCACTTTACTCATATATGGAATTTAAGGAATAAAACAAATGAACAAAGGAAAAAGAGACAAAAAAATAGACTCTTAAATACAGAGAACAAACTGATGGTTGCCAGATGGCAAGTAGATGAAGAGGAAGGAGGCAGGGGAATGAGTGAAACAGGTGGAGGGAATTAAGAGTACACTTATTGCGATGAGCAGAGTAATATATAGAATTGCTGAATTGTTATATTGTACACCTGAAACTAATATAACACTGTGTTAATGATACTTGAACTTTAAAAATAAATTTTTTAAAAAGTGTGGGAATTTGCACTTCATTCACTGGATGATACAATGTGAATAAGCAGTCTGCATCTAAAATCTGCCTGAGATCCCAAATAAATCACTTTTGCCATGACTAAGGACTTCTAACCACCTCTCAATCAGTAAGTCTATGTCATTATCCCCCGTTACTTCACAGAGACTACAGGATCATGGGGAATTAGGATGTCCTAGAAGTAGCCTTCATCCCTGTGACTGTCCACATGTTTTGAAATAACCCAGGTTCAGACTTTGGCTCCAACTAGAAACATTTTAGTAGAGCTAGGAAAAACAGCTGTGAGGCTTAGGGGCTTGAAGTTGCATTGCATTTCCAAACAAATTCATAAGTAAGTTTTAAAAAATACTTAAATTAAAAATGCCTTAGCTCGGGGGATCCCTGGGTGGTGCAGCGGTTTAGCGCCTGCCTTTGGCCCAGGGCACGATCCTGGAGACCCCGGATTGAATCCCACGTCGGGCTCCCGGTGCATGGAGCCTGCTTGTGTCTCTGCCTCTCTCTCTCTCTCTCTCTCTCTCTCTTTGTGACTATCATAAATAAATAAAAATTTTTTTTAAAATGCCTTAGCTCAAATTTTGACCATCTTCATCTCTACACACCCTACTGGGACAACCAGGGGCACTTCACTGCTAATCAATTTGAGAAAGATCCCTTGAGAAAGACATCATTTACACATTTTAAAGAGAAAAACATTAGCTTTTCTCCTCAGAATTCTCTGGGAAACAGTGCAGGTTTTTGGGGGAGAGGGGGTTGTAACAGTGATATTTTAATAATAAATTTCATGGCCAAAAAGACTTGAAGGATATCTGTCTGCTTAGACTTTATAGTCTGGGTGGCTTAAACAAAAGAAATTTATTTCCTCACAGCGTCAGAGATCAGAAGTCCAAGACCAAGGTGCCGGCTGACTCAGGTGCTGATGAGGGCTCTCCTTGCTGACAGCCACCACCTCACCTGTCCTCCATGGCTTCTCCTTGTTGCATGCATCTATGGAAACTAAATAATTAAAGCATCTCCTTTTTAAAAATTATAAGCCCTGGGGTGCCTGGGTGGCTCAGTCAGTTAAGCACCTGCTTTCGGCTCGGGTCATGATCCTGGGGTCCTGGGATTGAGCCCCATGTCAGGCTCCCTGCTCAGAGGGGAGTCTGCTTCTCCCTCTTCCTCTGTTCCTCCCCCTGCTCATGCTCATGCTCATGCTGTGTGTGTGTCAAATAAATAAAATCTTAAAAAAAAAAAAAAAAAGAAGTTGTAAGTCCTAATGTTGGATTTATTTTAACTAAATTACTTTAAAACCCTTACCCTGACCTACAGTCCTTTTAAACTCTAATAAACAGTGTTTAATTTTTACATTCACTAGGCTTTCATAATGTCTCAACTTAAGTCTCTGAAACAATTATTCCTCTATTGTTAAATAATCTCCAAGTTTCAGCTTTCCACAGTACCCTAAGGCATCACTTACAAGATGAACAACAGGTATGGCTTTTATCAGCATTTTCTTTAGAGCTCTCTGAGAAGTCATCAGTTTATCATTTCTACTAGAAGACTGAACTCAGTAACATTGCAGACCTCTTGATTTCACCTTTGTGCTTTGGGAAATGAGCTACCTGACTGAACAAGTCTGGTTTTGAAGAATAACTTGTAATATTTTCAGCTATTTGTAATTTTTAAAAATGGAACCCCTTTCTTTACTTTTTTGAAATAATACTGAGAGATGCCCTCAGGTACTCAGTTCCTCCCACCTCCCCTCTGAATGCCTCGCAGCCATGTCTGTCCTACCCACTGGCTGCAGCTGGTTCATGGGCAGCTTGTTCAAGGCTGTACTGGCCTGATCAAATTTTTTTTCTCCCAAGAATTCAGAAGAGAGACAGAGAAAGCCTCAGGCAGTTAAAATATGGATGTCGGATTTGAACAGACTTGTCACCCAAGAGTACTACTGAGGGCAACTCTGATGAGTCATAACCCAACAGCAAAGGAAGCCAGCCCTTAGAAAGTAAGCAGGATGGAGCAGGTGTATAGAGCAAAGCAAAGACAAGAGACTCCTGCAACCTAGAAAGACTTTCTCCATGGTTCCCAGTTCCCATCCGTCTGAGTATCCACTGTAGTTAGGAAGACTTAGAGTGAAATCAGTTCTTTACTGCTTTAAAATATAGTGCACAGGGCAGCCCACATGGCCCAGAGCCGCCTTCAGCCCAGGGTGTGATCCTGGAGACCCGGGATCGAGTCCCACGTCGGGCTCCCTGCATGGAGCCTGCTTCTCCCTCTGCCTGTGTCTCTGCCTCTCTCTTTCTCTCTCTCTCTCTCTCTCTCTCTCACGAATAAATAAACAGAATCTTTAAAAATAAATAAATAAAAATAAAATAAAATAAAATAAAATAAAATAAAATAAAATAAAATAAAATAAAATATAATACAGTGCACTGGTCCCCTGGGTGGCTCAGTCAGTTAAACATCCAACTCTTGGTTTCAGCTCAGGTCATGATCTCAGGGTCATGAGATAGAGCCCCAAGTCAGGCTCTGTGCTCAGTGTGGAATCTGCTTGTCCCTCTCCCTCTGCTCCCCCCCACCACTCGTACTCTTTCTCTCTAAAATAAATAAATAAAATCTTTAAAGGAAAATAAAATATAGTGCGTTAATAGAAAATCTGACTCCAACAGATTAAGAGACAACTGCCACTGCAAAGCTAGTTTGTTGCTCACAACTCTCAAGAGGAGGAAACCACATGAGGAGGCACTGGGCTTGGTTGTGAAACAGAAAGAAGAGGGAACTGTGGGCAAAAGCCTCTATTGTGGCTTCCATGGGGAGTAACAGGTGAAGTAGGTAAATAGGTCTAGGATTATCCGAGTAATTCCAGCAGGATGTGGGACACAGAAGCTGTCCCTAGTTGCCTAGTACTTGCCCTTGGGCTCATGAAGGCAAGTGTGGAATGGCCCAGGGTATAAGAGTCTGATAAAGAAGATGGTTGGAATGTGGACTCTGCATCAGTTGGTCCATATTGGAAAAACATGCCCCTGGAGAGGACTCCTGAGGAGCCTGCGGAGGGAATGAGGGAGACAGGAGACCCAGGCATAGTATTGGGTTATCCAGAACAAGGCATGTTCAGTATATGCATGTAGGTCAGATGTTAAAGCATCAAATTTACAGAAACTAGAAACATGCTTAATACACTTATATCCAAATATCCTCTAAAATAGGTTCAGGAACTGGTCCAAAGTTGCAGGACTAATTAGAGGCAACACCAAGATGAAATTAAGTTATTAGTTATTGCTAACTAACACGCTAACACGCCACACTACTTCTGTTGTGCTTTCACTAAACCTGGGGCTGCCCTGGGGCTTCCAGTCTCTTTGCAGGATATGGGGGGGGGGGGGGGACTCAGACTCCAGTAGCAAAAGCAAAACCCTACTCGAAAAATTATTTTGATCCTTTGTGTAAGGGAACTTTGGGAAGCAAACTCTCAAGCTAAAATAGCACTGTTCTCTTTAAGCAATAACACAGAATTCACACCTATCCAGAACATCAATGGCTCATTTTTCACTTACCTGTCATTTGGAATTGATATTGAATGTCATGGCCTGGTTAGTCTTTTGCAAAGATACATAGCGGTTTTCCTGTTTCTCAGATGCTATTAAGACTGTGATCGGAGTATGCCACTATAGGATCAATATCCCTTACCTCAAAATTGATAGGTGAAGCCACTGCTGAAAATGCTCTTTCACCCTGGTTCTCCCCACGTTGACTTCTGAATCCACTGCACTTAGACACACTAGGTTCCTTGTTACATACTTTCATGCTCCCACTGTCTGTGCAGCACATTTTGAGACTTTATACAGTGCCTTATTAGAGCACTGATTAGACAATACATTTTTTTATGTCTGGTCTCTCCTTTTTAAACCACAGACTTCTTACTAGCAAAAGTATGCCAAATTTCCATTTCTTCTCTTTCTCTGAGGCTTCATCCTCCATATAAATGTCTGGGCTACAGGAGGGAGGCATGAGCATAAATGAGCTATCAGAATAGTACTATAACAAAACCGAAAATAAATTAAATTTAAAAATCAATTGAGGTGCTTTTAAGCTATATGACTTTCTGATGGTTGGTGATTACTATCCTTGGTTTTAAAAATGTTTCTACCTTTTGTCTTAGTCTAGTTTAATTCATACATCTAATCATAGGTAATATAACATATTGCTGGTCTTATATCAGCTGTGGTGAATACATGAATCATATGTAAATTAAAAGCATGATGATATATTTACCTCTTTGGATGCATTTGTGTCATAAAATTGTAAAGTGAACAGTATTCTAAAGAACACACATGTGTGCACACAAACAAAAAATATGCCACTGATTTCTGATAGATGATTGCACTGCCTGATTTGGTGGTACTCTAGAAAGTCGTACAGAGAATAAGAGATCCAGAAATTGATACAAACTCATAAAGTTTATATACCCGTTTTAGTATTTTGACCTATGCTGTGCATTCATTGAATCATCCATTCATTCAGCAAGTATTGAATATCTGACATTGGGTACTGTTCTAAGTATCCAGATGAAAACAGATGCAACAAGAAGAGATAAGACAATCCTCTCTTATCTTTTTAATCAACAGCATAGAAGACTGTCCCAATATGTCCATTTATATGTGAAAAAACTGAGGGTGGAAAGGATATATGTACTTGCCCAAATACATATAAGTAGTAAGGATAACATTAGGATTCAGATCCAGGTCTGTATGTCATCAAGGCCCATGCACTTTTCAACATATCCTGTTAATTTCAACCTCACTAAACATTTATAGCAGATTATCTTAAATTTCCAATAAAAAATATCAACTCTATTAATGACTTTCTTTTAAACTGGAAGAATTGTCTAGAGAAAATGTGTACCTTAGAGAACTGCATGTTTCCTGGTATTGTGCTTGTACTCTGTGTAAGAATACAGCAAAAATCCTAAAAACAAAATTAAAATCTCACCACTCTCACACACACACACACACACACACATATATATATAATACTTAAACACACACAGAAAACTATACATACATATTTATGAAGTAAACTTGTAAAGTCATTTGCTCTGCTTCTCCCTGGTCAAATCACATGACTATATATATTTTTTTAATATCAGATACTTCTCCTAGAGTAAAGGTTCATTTAAAAGATAGTTTATTATTTATTTCATTAAATAAATTTCCATGGCAATAATATTTTTAAAGTATTTCTCTTTTCACTTAAAAATAAATGCCTGATAGTTTCAGGTAGACTTAATTTTTTAAAAACTAGACCATTTCTTAATTTTTCAATTATATAATTTTTGTCATATAAGCAGTGGTGACATTACTAAGTACCCTTCAAACAGGCTGTTCTATTTCATAGATGATATTTTACAACAAGCTGCAAATGCTACATAAAAAGATAGTGAAGTTCAAATATACAAGATGATTTTTAAGTCAATAACAGGTTTTCCACATCTCCTAACACTAATATAAACCCAAATTTGTGCATAGAAGGTAAAGAAATATACTGTATATATGGTATTTTCTGCATAGTGGGACGTGTAGTATATGCCAGTTAAATACTGAACTCAAGCTAAAGACCAAAGCACAAGATACAAAGAAAAATTTTGAAAAATTTTGAAATAATAACAAGTAGTGAAGCCTGGGTGGCTCAGTGGTTGAGCATCTGCCTTTGGCTCAGGGCGTGATCCCAGGGTCCTATGATTGAGTCCCACATGGGGCTCCCCGCAGGGAGCCTGCTTCTCTCTCTGTGTCTCTGCCTCTCTCTCTGTGTCTCTAATGAATAGATCAATAAATAAAAGTCTTTTTAAAAAATTATAACAAAGAGTAAAAAGGAGTCTTTCTCTTCAGCTCAAACTGAAACCAACAAGTTTTCCTTGGCTTTTTCCTAAGTGTTTCAATCTTGGTTATAAATAGTAGCATTTACATTTCCAGTAGCTCATTTCCAGAAACACCCTAACACCTCATGGTTTAGCTACATATCATTTGGGCAAGGTGAGGCTATTCTGCAGTATCAAACAACCCGAGAACTCTCAGCAGTTTAAAACAATGTTTATTCCTCACTCGTGCATATCCTGCATCAGCAGTGGGCTTTGCCTGCTCTTGCAATCACTGGGAACCTAAGCTGACAGAGGCTGCATCCCAACAAAGGCAGAGGAGGGAAAGACAATGTGGAGAACCACGTGCTGGCTCTTAAAGCTTTTGCCCAGAAATGACATACATCACTTCTGCTCACAGGCAATTGGCTAAAGCAAATCACAGGACCAAGCCAGTATCAACAGGGTAGGGATAAACAGTTCTTCCCCCAAGAGATAGACTGAATGTTTATAAGTAATACAGTTTGCCACCAGCTCTAAAAGTACCCTATGCCTAGGACAATGTAAAATAAGCTCTCTGCTTTATTTCATTTGATCCTGATGACAACGCCTAGTGAGATAAGCTACAGGAAACTTGGGGGTGGTATGCTACAAAGACATACATTTCAGCAGAACCAACTCATCAATACTCATTGCTTCTGCTATTTCTGGTACTCCATGTCAGCCAATCAGGCTGGCACAAAGGGTAGGACAGGCCAGATCAGGCCCCTTCCAAATTGCTCTGCTGCCCACTAGCATCATGTATCCCACTTCCTGCCTTTTGAGTGTTCCCAGTTCCTTGTTATTCTCTGCAATTCCCTGGAATGGAGTCGGTGGGTAGGGCTAGAGAGGTGATGACCAACAGGACAGAGCTGCCATGGGAAATAAGGAGGCTCACCAGGGTAGTAAAGCCTGGTCATCTAATCTGAGGACATGGAGCTACCACCAGAGTGCAGCTTTGTCCCTGGAGAGTGATAGAAGTATTACATAAAAAGAAAGCAGGGTGCCTGCTGCAGGTGAACCCTTCTGGATGAATGCTAATAAATGATGTGCTGTGATAGGCAACAATGTATATGAGCTTCCTAGTTGATAAAACTCAGCCAGGGCTTTCAAGGGTGTTAAACTCTTTGGTCTCCAACAGAGGCCCCCTGTGTGACCCAGAGGTTGTTTCTGACCCAGATGTTAATATGCTCACTGCTTCTGCCACAGTCGTAGATATATTCCTCACTTCTGGTCACCACAGTCACAAAACCTTTCCTTCCTCCAGTGGCCGAAATGCAGAAAGTAGCAGCTTGTAGACTGAGTCCCTTTATTCCTACTGGGCTGCTTTCACAATCCTGGAGCTGCAATTATTACACTGCATTCCCTGTCCACAGGGCTGTAGCAGGTCCCAGTGCTTCCTACCTGGACTCTTTGCCCCTCTGCTCTGGGCAGTGTGGTACAGTGGTGAAGCACACAGGTGCCACCACAGACAGGCCTGAGCAAAAATCTGACTGTATCACTTGTCAGTCAGACGTCCTTTGAAAACTCTGCCCCTCCACTACCTCATCTTTAAAATGGAAATGATAAATAGTACTTATTACCAAGAGTTATTATTGTAAAAGTCAAATGGGTTCAGGTATAAAGCATTTATCATATTATCTGACCTGCAGAAAGCCCTCAACTATGCTACCTATTATGATGTTAATTATGATTGTGATGATGATGTGCTATTTAGCTGCGCAGGCCACACACACACACACACACACACACACACTGCTATTGGGCCAGGATTCACCAAGTGCTGATATAAACCCTCCTCAGTTCCTTTGCCAGGAAGGTGGCTGCTTTCCCTAAGCCAGCAGAATAAAGAGGCAGCATGCCTTGAACCCCAGACCTCAAAGCCCTCTCCTTTTTCTCTCAGAAGCACAGAGTACAACATCTTGAATTCCACCTCCATGAGTCCTTTCCATCCATGAAACTGCACCAAAGCACCTCCTGGGCCAGCCCACAGCCCCCCTCCTTCCATCCTTGCAGACTCTGCCTCTCAGAGTTGCAGAACACCCACAAGCTGCCTGGTAGGTACTAGACACACTTGCATCCACATGATCAGTAAACATGTGGCAATGTGCCTAAAGAAAAACAAAATTAGCTTATACATGCTGATAAAAATCACATCGTGAAACTCAGGGGCTCACAAAAATCCAAGTACTCTCAACTCCCAAATTCTAAAGTTCCAGTGAATTTGTTTTCTCCTCAGAGTTTTACCTACTGCTCATTACTCCTGCTGAGCAAATGGAGAGCAAATTAATTTGTTTTTCATCTTTTGGAAGGTTTCACATTATTAGAGGAAAACAAAAGTGTTTTATTGACTTGATAGTGAATATGAAAGGCTTTCAGATCTATCCTCAAGTCAATGAATGCTCTAAGGGTATAGATCATCAAAAATAGAATTAAGGACTAAAAAAATGAAGAAAAGGAATAGCTTGTCATGTTGCTGGAATTCTCTGGAAAGCAAACTTTAATAGTAAGGCAACCAGTAAATTTATAGCACGGTGTAACATCATGCAAATAGCTCTAGAATGGAAGGAATTTGCTGTGTTCGAAGAACAGAAAAGGCACCATTACAGCTGGAGCTCTGTGGGTGAGGCAGTCACTGATGTGAGAGGTCAGAGAATGGTGAGGTAAATTGACTTATGAGCCCCAATGTCTCCCTCTCTCGCGCGTTCTCTGTCTCTCTTTCACTCATACACACACACTCATGTCCTTTCCTTTGACAAATCACTAATTCCCCTCAAAGAGGAAGTGTATTTCCCTACCTCCTGAATTTGCCCTGAGATTATCTTCAGTTGATGGGATGTCAGCTGTATGACATGCTTAGATCTGCCCTCTTGTGCTGCCATTGTCTGTTGGTGACTGTGCCACCAAAAGAATGAGAGGCCCCTGGAGCAGAACGGCCCCAAGCAAACCTGCTGTGTGAAGCAGAGCGCCCTGTCCATGCAACCTAGATAAGCCAGCCCCCCTGCCAACCCACACACATGTGAGCAAACCAACTGGGATCAGCAGAGCTGCCCTGGATAGCTAGTAGATCTGTGAGGAAAAGAGTTGTTTTAAGGCAGATTTTTTTTTTTTAGGGTGGCTTGTTACTCAGTATCACCCCGGGAATATGTAACCAACACTGATGGTGTAGAGCTTTGTATGCCAGAATTAGTGTCGGTTTTATTTCTGAGAGAGGTTTTTAAGGGAGTTCAGTGGCATCAGATGATTTACAGTGAGTGAATCATAGAGATTTGCACTAAGGTAAAACAACTGAAGGAAAAGAGAAGGGGATGGAATCAAGAAGCTTTGTTGTTGGGACGCCTGGGTG
The DNA here is from genome assembly GCF_003254725.2 of Canis lupus dingo. Taxonomy (NCBI): domain Eukaryota; kingdom Metazoa; phylum Chordata; class Mammalia; order Carnivora; family Canidae; genus Canis; species Canis lupus. Next base: position 48,423,645 of record NC_064255.1, read on the forward strand.
GCTCGGTGGTTGAGCTTCTGCATTTGGCTCAGGGTGTGATCCTGGAGTCCTGGGATCGAGTTCCACATCGGGCTTCCCCCCAGGGCACCTGATTCTCCCTCTATGTCTCTGCCTCTCTCTGTACGTCTCTCATGAATAAATAAAATCTTAAAAAAAAAAAAAGAAGAAGAAGCTTTGTAGTGGGTAGGGCTAGGGAAATGTGCAGAGAAGGAAAGGTTCTGTTTATCTGCTTATTGAAGACAGGAAATTACTAGAGCATGTCTGTATGCTGAAGAGAAGGATCCAGGAGAGGGAGGGCTGACTGTGCCAGGGGCACTTAGTGCAGGCACAGCCCTTGCTGTGAGCCTCACCCTGTCCCAAGAGGCTCAGGGAATCCTCCTTTTTAATCTGCGTGAGCCTGGGAAGTAGGTAACATTAACACTGCATATTATAGATGGGACAACTGAGGTACACAAATGTTACATAATCCCTTTAAGGTCATGCACCTAGGAGGAGGTAGCAGAGCCAAGACTCACACTCAAGTAGTCTGTCTGGTGGCTGTGTACTTAGCCATGAAGGCAAGCTACTGTGGGAGCCCCGTCCCCAAGAAATGCAACAGCACAGGAAGAGAGCTTGGTGTTCAACATGCTCAGGAATACTTCATCTGCAGAGACAGGAGTGGCATGGAAACTCTGATTACAAATAGCTGTCTGATGAGGGGGTTCCTGCTTTATCTTGTATCTTTATTAAGCAGTACCCAAGGCAAGATTATCAAATGAATGTAAGTGAGGAGAAGAATTTAGGAGAGAGGAAAAGAAGTGAAGTAGTCACATTAGGGAGGAAGGAAGCTAATACACTGAGGAAATAAAGTAGCATAATGGTGCAGTAGCCAAGAAATTTAAAGAGAAACTGGCTAACACACTTGAGTGCCTTTTCTCCATGTGTTTTAGCTGTTTGGGTTCAGGCTTGAGAGAGAGACGGAGACAGGAGAGAGTGAGAATATTTGCAGGGGTGTGACTGTAGTGAGAACAAAGGATCTAAGCTGGATATGGAGATATGGAGGGAACCAACAATAAAAGCAGAAAGAATAATAGTAGAAGAAAAAAATGAGAGGAAATTCAATGAATTAAAGAGCCAGATGAATCTGAAGGATTGCTGGACTGGGGAGGACTAGAACAGGCTGGAAGCATGGGAGATGCTGGTCACAAGACGGATACTTGAAGTCAAGATTGTATATAGTCCAGTAATGGGCACCAGGAACGTCAAAGTTAAGACAGCAGGAGTGGTGGCTGAGGTAGGAAGAATAATCCAAGATCAAATAAGTCAAAGTGCTAGAGTCAAAACCTTCAGAAAAGATGCCAAGGGCTTGAGACAGAAAGACAGTGAGTGAGGAGGGTCTACAGGCTGTAGATACAGCAAAAGAGAGAGGTGGTAAAAATGTGAAGGCATAAAATCCAAAGGAGCTCAATATCTGAAGAAGGAATAGATATGAATTGGGTGCTAGAAGGACACTCACCCCAATATCCAGGGCCTGTAGTACTTGCACTATGAATAATAATGATGATGATGATAGAACATCAAATAATAAGCTGCTTCCACTGGAAAGGACTGCAAGGGAGGTGATGTCCACAGCAAGAGCCCAGGTTACAGTCAGGTTAAGCAAGTGATTAAGACATTCCCAGCTGTAGCTGGGGATCTAAAGGGTTTGCTGTGATAGCCCCAAAATTCCAAATGTCCTGGAGAAGAGCTTGGGAGGTTGAGGAGAGCAAGAAATTGGGTCAGATGAGTGGAGGGTACAGTAGCAGAGGGTACAGGCAATGTGGAAGCCTGGGGATTGTGGCCTTCTGGGGGTATGTGAGGCATGATGAAATTAGTCCTAATAAGCCTAGTGTCCACATCAGGCCAAACAGCATGAGATTATAGCATCGGTCCTGCTGACCGTGGTGGTGGCCCACGATGGAAGCCCCACCATCGTGGCTTCCATGAGGCCTTTTTCATCTGTCCAGACATATGATGACCTAGCAAGATAGGCACAATAGATGGGGAAAAAAATAATTACAATTTTAATTCATCATAGTTCTGCTTCTATTGTGTAACAGAGAATAATCATTTACGTGCTTAAATAGGACAGTGATTTAAATTATTAGTTAATAGAAAGTATTAAATCAGCCTCTTTCTTGCTATGAATTGTAAAATTGCAAAATCCCAAGCAAGCTTTTGAAATGAACTTAGGCTCTTGTCTGCACTTGAACACTAATGACTTAATGAATCCAGACTTAAAACACACAAATGATTTACTTATATGGAATAAGCAAAAGTAAGGTCCTTCTTTGGGGTTCTTTCCTGTTGTGAACATTGATAAGCATCACCAGAACAGAAAGTATTTAGACTTGATTCTGCTGAAAAATGCACTGTGACATTGGTGAGTATTCAGTTGTTATTTATGACAGATAATCTTATGACATATTGTTTTGTTTCTAGGTATAATATTTCATAATTCAAATGTCCACAAATGAGTGGCTAGTTGATGAGATTAAAATACAACTACATAATATATCATATAACATACCCATTAAAAATGAGGCATATCTATATATGCCAAAAAGTGAGAAATAGAAAGATCTATTATACAATATACAGACTGACTGTATATGTGTGTACAGAGAAAGACAGAAAGAATACACACAGGAAAAAGACTTACATATGATAAATTTTTTAGGGGTTACTTCTTTAGAATAGAAATACTGAACGTTCCATTTTTAAGTTTCTTCTATCTTTATCTTTTTTACATGTTCAGCTGTAGCACAGAGGAAAGAGGAATGAATAAATAAATAAATGGTCTACCTATCATGCCCAGCAGAAAATCTCAAAGGTCGATCAAAATGTATTCATTCATGTTCCTCAGAACATGTTCCTGTTTGTCATTTAAGCTTGTCTGAAAATTCACTATTATACTGACTAGTGTTCTTCCGTAGCTCCTTACGTTTCCTGTTATTCAAGTAAAACTGCATTTGCAGCAGGGTGTCCCGTATCCAAACTAGATTGCTTGCAATCTAGTTTGCAGAATTGGTGACCTAGAGATCTTTGTGAAAATCAATCAGCAGGAGTCAGCATTCAAAAAGATTATTTTCTGATGGGAAACTAACTCCAGGTTAGGAGGAGTGCCCAAAAGAGGAAGATAAGGAGGGGGATCCCTGGGTGGCGCAGTGGTTTGGCACCTGCCTTTGGCCCAGGGCGTGATCCTGGAGACCCGGGATCCAATCCCACATCGGGGTCCCAGTGCTTGGAGCCTGCTTCTCCCTCTGCCTGTGTCTCTGCCTCTCTCTCTCTCTCTCTCTATCATAAATTAAAAAAAAAAAAAGAGGAAGACAAGGAGATGAATAGAATGGGATGGAATCTGCCCCCTTCATAGTCCACAGCTCTGGTTTCAAATTGTGATGAAGAAAAAGTTTAACCATGAACCTGTAGGGCAGGGAGAGGAAGCCCTCCCCATCCCACAGTGGACTGAGAGACCATGGTGTGGAATGGTTCTGTGCCCAGCAATGTTTCAGAGCAGCAGAAGGAGCTTGGTGAGGAAGCAAGAGAAAAATTTGAGTGGATAAATTTCTTAACACAAGCAGACACCACCTTGGGGATGCCTGAAGTAAGGAAAAACATTTCAGAGAAGGGATAAAATGGAGGCCAAGATTTCCCATGATTTGGGTAACAATGTTAATAGGGCTGCTTTTGCATTCAAGCCCTGTGAGAGTTCCAGTATAAGTTTATTTCCATGCTTCCAGTGCCATAGAAAACCACGGTCTACAGGACTACATTTGAATTCAGGTCATAACTTCTTTAGTCTATTGCTGAAGACTGCCAAAATACTTGGTTTCTCTTTTTAAACTCAAATTGTTCTGTGCCCAGATCATAAAAATTCATGGAATCTCCAACTTACCTTTGAGCTCTGATCTAATTTTTTATGACACATCTCCACTTGACATTGTGATGAAAACTGTCCTCTTTGAACATTTAATCAAACACTAATCACATAAGGGTTTATTATTTGAAGAACAGTTACCATGAAATCAGAATCCTTGAAAGTATACTTAATTTTAAGTTAAATCACTGAATATTCCTAAATAAGAATAGCAAGATTAAAAAAAAAAAAAAGTAGACTCCATGGCATTTGCCACATGCCTCCATTCTAAGGTCCTAGTACTTATAGCAAACCTGTCATTAATTTAAGAATGTGTCATAGGCTTTATTGGAAAAAAACATAAATAATGTAAAGTGAAGCCTAGACAATGGCAAGCTGGCTCAACCTCTCAAAGCATCATTTGTTAGATCCAGCTGCTCAAAAGCTAGAAGCTATAAAAAATGTATGCGGGACTTCTTTTTAAGCATTAACACAGCACTACTTTAAATGTTGGTTCTGACTGAGAAATTCCTCTCTGCAGGTGCTTTTACCCCCATAACCTCAGCAAGCTGCCAGGGCCTCAGGAGACTAAACAAATTGCTAACTTAAAAATTCATTATAGTATCTGTTCCCTTTCCAAGACATAAAATGTACTCTATAATTTGCTCTTCTGAATCCCCTGAGACCTTGGTCTTCAAGTCCCCGTGTGCTTGTATGACGCCATCTCTTGTCCATTATTAATATACTAGATAGGCTTTTTAAAAACACATCACACCCAAAAGTCCTAAAATGGGAAGTAAAAATGTCACTAGCCAGCACATTAATTTCCCTGAAGTAAACAATAGCAAAAGTGATGACAAAGGTATACTAACACACTAGGTTCCTGGCAGGGAAGTTGAACAGTTCAACTCTACAGCTTGCATTTGCCAACAGATGGTGACAAATGGATGATGAGGTCCAGGGGCATGGAGTCAGGAGAGCCCACGAACAAAAGAAATTCAATTCTGTGCAGTTACAAAAAGTAATGTAAAATTATCAGGGATATAATATAAAAGTAGGAAGTTTAGGTAGGCATTATTAAAAAAAAAAAAATCAGCCATCCAAGTAAAGGCCAAGACTCATACTACAGACAAAGCAGGTAGCTGCTTACCTTCTCACATTTCAAAGACTTTCAGAAAAAGGGCACATAAACCCAAGATGGTTACGACTCAAAAAAGCCAAGTCAAGATGCTTCTAGAATGAACCCAAGGAAAAAGGCAGGAGACTAGAACCCAGAACCAGGGAAACAGACCCAGTCACAGAGCAGAGTGAAATCCCTGAGAAAGGAGAGAGTGAAAAATGGGTATTATGGATGTCATTCCAAACTAAGCAGTTGGAGTCTAGGTTGTGACTAATAACCAGATTTCTTTCTCTGAAAGCTTGGGTCTGAATTCAGTTCAAAATATTTCCCTAAAATTTAGTCAATAAGCAAATATAGTAGAATGGATTAAATGGATGAAAGAATGGAAAGGCCTAACTGAAGAAAAATCCATGGATTATTTAAAGATAGTGTTTCTTTTCTTTTCTTTTTTTTTAAAGAGCACTTTTTGGAATCCAGTGATAGATGGAGGCAAAGAGAACAATTTGATTAGACAGGGGTACAAGAAAAGTCCAAGAACACTAAGAGTTTGGCCAGTGATCATAATCCATTACAGATGAGATCAGAGATAAACACAATCACTTTAAAGAGACAGTATGACTAAGTTAAGCGTATGATCTGACTAACTCAATCTTGTTATCTGGCAGACATGATGAAAGAATGTCACTCAGAACACAGAACCTGCGGGATACGACTGGTTCACTCTAGAGATGCTCTCCGCCACAGGACTTGGATTTATACCAGGCATCCCCTTGGCCTGGATAAAAGATCCCTTGAGACTATTTACATAACATTACTTCAATTTTGTCTTCCCTTAGCATCCCTCTGACTGTGGATTCAGCCTTTCATGCACCCTGATCCAGGAAGGATTCATTAAATGATAAAAATGAATATTTTAGTGACTTAAAAAGGAAAGGGACAGTCCCCATCAAAAGTAATAAATCAACATTCAGATATACTCCATTCTCTTGGAAGTTAGCATCAGTCTGTCCTCTCCTCTTGTCTCAGGAGGCAATGGCATGGAAAATTCTAGAACTGCAAGTCAACCATCAGACCTGCCCAACAGGAATTTTATCACTTTGTGGGGGCAGCTTGGCAGCAGTTGGTTAGCCCCCTTTAAGTGGAAATACCCCATGTAAAAAAAAAAAAAAGAATATCTGACCCACTTAATAGCCTGTGAATTCAGCACCAGCAACTATGTGAACCAGAAATCAACTATATAATCAATAACCAATATTAAACCCATTAGGTTGTATAAGAGTAGATACCACACCTATTTTGTTTGTTGTGGGCCCTAATGCATTGCCTGACATGTAATTAGGAACTCAAGAAATATTTTTTGAACAAATAAGTATTTAAGAAAGGAAGATAATAGAGTGGGTGGGAAATTCAGGTTCTTTCCAGATGAAGCTGCTGAGTGAGATGTGATGACTTTTCATATGACTATTCTACCAAGTGGCTCCATCCTTCAGAGCAACTATTCATAAAAATGTTTGGATGCAGAGAAAACCATTAATATAGGTCAGTCATGTGATTGGCCTGTTCATTATAATAAGAGGCTGTGAAGATTCGAGTTCTTCCTGCTTTATTGGGGGAGATCATTGAGAGAACGTGATCTATGAGCTGGACCGCAGCGGTCAGAAGCTCCTCACCTGTCCCCTGTCCTCGGATTGTGCATCCTGCTTGCCTTTCTTGCTCCCAGAAGCTGCCCTCAAAAGCATAGCCTTGAGGACAGTAATGTGGTGTGGAAAATTTGTGACTGCACCTAGTTAACGCCTTTATGTAAGCTTTTAAGACTTGGCAGGCAGGTATGGAGATCTACATCTTAAGACCACCCAAGACAGGCCTCGTATAGAAGTTTGTTGTTGTTTTTCTTAAGATTTTATTTATTTATGAGAGAGAGAGAGAGAAAGAGAGAGAGAGAGAGGCAAGAGACACAGGCAGAGGGAGAAGCAGGCTCCATGCAGGAGCCTGATGTGAGACTCAATCCCAGGTCTCCAGGATCACACCCTGAGGTGAAGGCGGCGCTAAACCGCTGAGCTACCCCAGGGATCCCCTTGTATAGAAGTTCTATTGCTTATTAAACCAGCCACCTCTCCATCAGGAGTGGCCTGCCTCTATCTTCAGTCTTCCTGCCCTCTGTGTATGGGGGCTAGTTTTGGATCACACGGGAGAAGCTCCAAAGAAGGCTGCAAATGAACCTGCTCTAATATAAAGATAAACTGAGATTATTTAAAAATCACTTGCTGTTTATATTTACTATCCAGCTTGAATAGAATGAATAGAAAGAAAAAATAATAACCCATGAAAAGGTGGATAAATGACTACCTTTATGCTATCCTCATCATCTGAGGGAACAGGGCGAGATAAACCACAGCAAATAATCCAGGACATTCATACCTTTGTCCTGGAGACTAGACAGGACTTCTGCACACACTGTATGCTGCTTTGTCATCTTATATTATGCTGTGCTGAAATATTATGAACTCCCTAAGATCAAAGCTATTTCTATGCTTTTAAAATGTCAGAGTTTAAGGTCCAAGTAAAAGATCTAAGACCTTAGCAAAAGGAGGCTAAGACTTTTAAAATCTAGTGAGGACATTATGTGAGTGCAATAAGCCAGACACAAAAGGACAAATATTATGATTCTACTGATATGAGCTACCTGAAATAATCAAATTCATAGAGACAGAAAGTACAATAGAGGGTGCCAGGGAAAGGGGAAGATGGGGTGGGAATGGGGAGTTAGTGTTCAATGGGTACAGAGATTCATTTGGGGATGACAAAAAAAGTTCTAGAGAAAGACAGTGGCAATGGTTGCATAACAACACATTGTACTTAATGCCACTCAATTGTACACTAAAAAATGGTTAAAATGGTAAATTTTATGTTATGCATGTTTTACCACACACACACACACACACACACAAAAGTCCAGGGAGAAATTACTTACTCATTAGACTCTGAAGGCACAATTTGAATGGAGCAAAACCAGCAACCCAGACATGGCAACCACTTCTTCCCACTCACATGGCTGGAATATTGAAATGTTCTAAGAATTAATCTTCCATTAAGACCCTGAGTGAACATAGTTAGAATGACCTTTGCCACTCTGGAAGTAAATGTTCTAAGAACTCAAGCATCTACTACTAATAGCCGTCATTATCATTTAGTGAAGGTGTCTTATGTGCTTGCGCTGATCCCTTTACACAATTCATTTCTTTAGAAGGTAATTCAAAGATGCTTGTATTCTGGCCTCCGCTTACCTCTCCTGCCTTACTCCTCTTGGGCTCCATGTTCAATCCACATAGAATTATTTGCATTTCCCCAGAAGGTATCACATTCTTTTACCCTTGCAGATCTTCACACACACACACACACACACAAAACCTACCCTTCCTTGTTCTATGTGTGGTTCTTTCCTCTCTACATATGGCCAACTCTGGATCATGCTGCAGACTTCAGCCTCAAGACCTCAGCTTCCTCTGAAAAATTCCCTGATCCCAGCCTGAGAGTTTCTCAAACCTGGCTCCACATTAGAATCACCTGGGAGACTTAAGAATTACTGGTCCCCAAGATAAACCCCTAGCAATTCTGATTTAACTAGTCTATGGTGTGACCAGAGTGTTGGTAGTTTAAAACAACAACAACAACAACAACAACAACAACAACAAAACTCTCCAGGGGTTTCTAATGAATAGTCAAAGCAGAGAACCATTGACCTAAACTGAGTTATTTTTCCCTTTAAGCACCTGAGGCCTCTCAAGCTCCTCACTGTCTTAGCCAGCATCTTATTTTGTTGTAATCAGTTGTTAGTTTGGCTTTCCGTTTTGAACACGAGGGCAAGGTCAAGTTCACCACTGTATCCATAAAACCTAGAACAGTGCCTGGCACAGGGTAAGGGCTCAATAACCACTGTAATTGCTTTCTTGAATTAATTTTGCACCCACTCTGTATGACAAGCATTATCAGATTTAAAAATTAGCCCACAGAGACTTAGAGAGGCTAAGTCACTTATTCTAAGTCCACAGCAAGTAAGTAGCCAAGCCAGGATCCGAACTTCATTCTCTCTGATGGCAAAACTGTATTTACTATACACTACAGTGCCTTTGAACTTCTTGAATAAGTTGTTCATATCAAATGAGTTGTTCCTGCTGAGAAAATTAGAAATAAAAGCAAAACTGGAAACTGTAAGTGTTCTGTGAATAACAGTGTAAAATACATCCCAAAATTGCTCTATTTGCTAAACTTGTTGGGGACAAGTTTTTGCAAAATCTGGACCTTGGATGAACAATCAGCAATGTGCTGATTGAGAGGCTTAATCACTGTTCTCAGAGGAATATCTATTTCTCAGTGATGAGAATCCTTTTTTTCTAGGACTCCAATCCAGCAAAACCTGAAATGGTTTTGATGTGCCAAGTTCCTGAGCAAACAACAAACAAAACAAACCAGTGAGAGAAAACTGAAATTGTATTGCACACTAAAACTTCCTTAGGCAACCACACCAGGTACCACTGCTCCATTTGAGGTCCAACCTGTAATGCATGTGCTCAGAAGGCAAAAGGAAGACTTCCAAGATTCCTTGGTGACTCAGTCTCTGTCACAGTATTTGTTTTCTCCAAATAGTGAACACTGCTGGAACCACTCCACTGCTGGGCTAGACCACCAAATAGTGAACACTGCTGGAACCACTCCACTGCTGGGCTAGACCACAGCACCCATCGAGGTACCAGATGCACCAGCATGGAATAATAACCAGCAGTTGTTGACTTCTGAGGCTTGCTATTGTCCTGAGATGAACTTCCACTGCTCAGGAGAGCAGCTAGGCTGCCAAGTGCCAGGTGGTGTAGGAGTGCCAACTGCTTACTCCTCAGTACCCAACATCACTTTTTATTATGACAAATTTGAGGTATCCACAATAGCAAGTAAACACTCCTACCCACGATTCAACCAGACAGTAAGCTCTGAGTGCACAAGTCTGTGATTAAGATAGTGAGTCAGGCTACAAGGCTGGGTTTGTATAACGTTCCCGTGGCATATTAGAGGATGGGCCACTGTACAGTAAATCTTGGCACAAATGAATAAATAGCCCTTTTTTTATTATCCTGGAAGTCAGGAAGTTTCACAACTATCTCTCCATGCTTGCCAGTACAATCTTTTGGAACTCTATGGGAGGCCTCTGCCTTTCCTTACATGGCTCTGTGAGAATTAACAGCAGGCAGGAAACCATGGTAGTTAGGAGTCAGGTTTTAGGGTAGGGTCAGGAACTCTGGGTGTGAGAGCCAGTTCTACTGTTATTAGTCTTGGTCCCTGGAATATCTTGCTTAATATCTTTTAGATTTCTTTCTTCAATCTATGAAGGGGGAATAAAATAATAGCTAATGGAGTTATTATGAAAATTAAATGAAATACCACAAGGAAAATACTTAGTACAAATCTATTTTGCTTTTTTCTTTTTTTTAAAAAAGGGATTCAGTAAATGGTAGAGTTTGATATTGTGAGTGACAACAGCATTGGTTCCTCTAATGCCTATCTTGCTTAGCTGATGGCCTCTTTGCAGCCAGCTCCCTGGAGTGCCCTAGTGCCTCATGGCCACAGCCACCTTCTCTACGTTCCCAGCTATAATATTCTAGGAGTCTATGAGTGGCCAAGCTAGTTATACAATGAAAGCAGCTCTAAAGTCAGAAGACCCTGAAGTCACTTCACCTGAAGTGGCATGTGAAGGCTTGGAGCATGAAATGCGACTTCTAGATTTAATAAATTAATTTATAGCTTATCCCAATCCCAAATGCTAGTGAGATATTTATTTATTTATACCTTTGGCATTACTGATTTATATTTTATACAAAAATTTCTCACAGTATAAAATGTTACACATTCTACTCAGCCAGTGATCTTCATGTTTGAATGTGAAGTATTGCCTGGGGTGGGGCACCTGAGTGGCTCAGTTGGTTAAGCATCTGCCTTCAACTTAAGTCATGATCCCATGGTCCTGGGATGGAGGCCCGAGTCAGGCTCCCTGCTCCTCGAGGAGCCTGCTTCTCCCTCTCTCTCTCTCTGCCTGCTGCTCCTTCTGCTTGTGCTCTCTCTCTGTCTCTGTCAAATAAATTAAATCTTTTTTAAAAAGTTTTTTTTTAAAGTATTGCCTGGGATGCTTATTATAAATTAAATTTCTGAGCCCCACTCCCAGAAATTCTGAGTTTGTATATCCTCATATCTATACTCTAAGGAAGGTCGTATTATTATTTGGTGGGATTTTTTTTAATGCATATAATCAATGGAGAAAAATAAACAGCTGAGGGAAGAGAGATTACAGAGAAATAGCAGGCTGGCTATATAATTTTACCTAATCATGTCCCAGACAATCCTGGGCTAGATATGGGCAAATCTTATAAATATCCTGTTGCCAAAACAAAGAAGGAAAATATGATCAACAGCAAAATTCATATATGTCAATATGCTAGCCACTGTGCTAAGCATTTGATATATATGAACTCACTTAATGATCACAGCACCTCTATAAATTGGTGGTTTTTTTTTTAAAGATTTTATTTTTTTTAATTTTTTTCATTTATTTATGATAGCCACACACACACAGAGAGAGAGAGAGGCAGAGACACAGGCAGAGGGAGAAGCAGGCTCCATGCACCGGGAGCCCGACGTGGGATTCGATCCCGGGTCTCCAGGATCGCGCCCTGGGCCAAAGGCAGGCGCTAAACCGCTGCGCCACCCAGGGATCCCTATAAATTGGTGTTTTGTCGTTGCCACTTATACAGATGGGAAACTGAGGCTCTGAAGGTTAAATAAATGGCAGTACTGAATCTAGAATGCTGGTTGCGTGGGTTCGTCACCCAGGCTCTTAAAGACTAAGCAATTTTGTTTTGAGAGACAACATAACACAAATAATAGCAAACCAGCAGTTTAGAGGAAGCATTTCCTAACACTGATATCTGAGCCTTCAAAATGACAATACGGTTTGACAAAGGAGTTAGTTTTCTGATTTGGGGATGTCCCAGGTCAGTTGAAAAAAAAATTTTTTTAATTTTAAGGCTGGAGGAACATGATATAGAGCTGACAACTTTTTTGTTTGTGTGTGCCGAGTAAGAACATGAAAATGGTAAGTACCAAGAATAGTGAACAACATTTTATGAAATAATAATACTTCAGCACCAAAAAAAGGAAAGAAAGAGCACCCCCTAAAACACAGAGGACCTTGTTTTAAAAATGTGAGTAAATTCAGCTTTGTGAGAAAAAATGTACACCATCTATCTCTTTCTCACTTGCCTCTGACAGCTGAAAAACAGTCACAGAATACCAATGGTGCATAACTAGCATTTGAGATCCCCTGAAAATGTCTCTGTGGAGTTTCTGTGACCCTGTAACAGCATGGACCCAAAAGTAGAACTGAGATTCCATCCTTCTCCTGGTGGGATTTTAGAGGCTCTCAAAATTAAGTCTCTTAAGAACCAGAAATCAGAAAACACAGAATGTCTGTGGAAAATGACCAGAGTGGGAGCCCTCAATTTACGATTTTCATGCAAGATGCACATAGCACTCACACATATGAACAAACCACTGCAATCTTTGAGAAACAGTACAGTGACACTCACTGTAAGGCTATAATTTCAGTCTTGAATGAAACTGATGACTATTATTTTAAAAAGAACATAATATGCTTGAAGAAAATATAAGATTAACACCAGAACATTATTAGATTTTCCCAAGGCTAACACACTTGGCAGTATTTTTCTACTTTGGTAAAGAATTTGAGTTGCTTATAAATTTATGCTGAGCCCCGTTGGATGCTTTCAGAGGCTGAAGCAAGCAGCCCCATTCTTTCAGAGGGTTGTGTTTTTAATACCTACTGTTCCTATATTTCCATTAGAATGCAATTATCCTTCTTGGGAAAAAGTAAAGGTCACTGGGTTAATGGAGCTCACCTCTCTTTTTTAGTCCATAAATAATAAATCAAATATAATATTTAAAAAGAAACCACATCCTGCATATCACTGTATTTGTGATGCTTTTTTTTTTCCATAGGACATTTGAGTACATGGCACTTACTATGGCCATAATCATTGCTGTCCATCAAATTCCCACAGCACTGGTTCAGTAAAGAAGTATACAGCATGCATCTATTAAATTGATATTCATCAATACTAAAACGTTGAAGAAATTTCCCATGACACTTTCAAATCAGATTACAGTACATTCCACTCTGAATTCGAGAAGCATATCACAGAATGATTTATCCTGGCAAATATACAGAAAATCTCATGAGCTTTATCTGATAAGCATTGACAAAGGTATCCATTTAAAAAATTCTAAATAAATACAGATTGAAGCACTTTCCTCTGCTTCCAGAATGACTTACCAACCAACAGTACTTGTGAGTAGACAGTAGACAGTGCTTATGACTACTACTACTAATAAATATCTCCAGGCAAGATTCTGCTGCCACTAGTTTTCCTAATGAAAAAAAAAACAAAGACTTTCTGCCAGCTAAATAGCTGAATAGGGCTCTCAGCCCAAAAGAGCCTAATCAATGCTTTCACTTCAGGCTTCCCAAGGGATCAACTAAGCAATCGCTCCAGTACCTGGCACATCAAGATTTATAAGGCAGAATAGGAACACATGGCCTAAATAGCTTTGGAAAGCCATTTGTTTCGAGTAATGATAAATTAAAAAAGAAAAAAAAAAAAACTTAGGGCCACTAATGTTAAATCACCATCACTCTGAAACTAAGGCTATGTGACTCATGAGATTTACCCAAGAAAGATGTTTTAAATAAAAAGGAAATTTTTTTTTAAAAAAGTAAATTATAATACACACTGGAGCCTGCCTAAGATGGCTCAGTGGTTGAGCATCTGCCTTGGGCTCAGGTTGTGATCCCAAGGTCCTGGGATTGAGTCCTGCCTCAGGCTCCCTGCAGGGAGCCTGCTTCATCCTCTACCTATGTCTGCCTCTCTGTGTCTCTCATGAATAAATAAATAAAATCTTAAAAAAAAAAGAACTATTAAACACTTATAAATCACATTCCTCCAAAATAATGAAAATGAAAAACTGCTTTTCACTTGTCCCAGGATTCTGTGACAAAATGCCCTTCAATTGTCAACCAGAATCACACACAGCTCCTGCCTCATCAAGAATTTCTGCAACATCACAGAATATCCCCGTGAATAGGCGCTTTAACTTCAAATTATAAACCTAGCAATGAACCAGCCAACTGTTTTCCTAAGCAACACAGCATTTATAGTCACAACTTTTTAAAAAGTTAATTTGAAGGGTTGTATCCGTCAATGACATATCATTATTTTTAACTACAATTAGCAACAGGAGTAAAAACTATACCATGTAGTGAGTATATTGCTCTGCCAGGCACGGATCTGATAGTTCCATGAGGATTTTCTCATTTAATCCTTGAAAAATTCCTCTGGTCTGAGATGGGTGACAGGATGTACACCACCCCAAAATATACCACTTTGGCATAAGGATTATTTTCAACTAGAGACACTTAGGAAACAGCAGAGAGTTAGACTGTAAGAAGAGCATTCTAATATCCTTCTTTTCTTCCTGAAAATGGGAGATTAAGAACTCCCATGTGACAGATGCCTTCCCTCTATCAGGAACAAAGAAACTTTCTTCAACAGGGAGGCAAAGTCGAGAAATTCTATACAAAGCTTATTAAAAATAATTCTTGGGATCCCTGGGTGGCTCAGCGGTTTAGCGCCATTTTAAAAAAATAATAATTCTTAAAAAATAATAATAATTCTTAACGGGCACTTTATAGAAGTTTGCTACTTCATTGGGTCTTCATGTCATGAGGAGGGCTCCTATATCACATAAACCTTATATAAATTTGTATGCTTTTCTCTGGGTAATCTGTTGTATGTCAGTTTAATTTTCTGCCCCAGATGAAAAATCCTGAGAAGGCAGAGAGCAAAGTTTGCCTCCCCTACATCTGTGATGGTTTATTATCTAATCAAGGCTACTGATCCATGAGCACAACGTGTTAATAGCTAACATTTAAATAGAGATACTTAATTTTCCTTAGTATTCATTTTCAATGTAAATATTTTGGGCTTTGAAGTTTATGTAGGCTTTCCAAAAGGACTTTCTTAAAACAGTAATCATTTTTATGAATATCATCAAATACTTCTTCACTCATTATCAGAAATTTTACATCTATTTTACATAAAATTGAAGTAGGCTGATTGGTATTTACTTATAAGGCAGATTTCCTGGAAAATAAAAACAAATCCATCTCTTAGAATTATTTTAGCTCTGACATTATTCTTACAATGAAATTCTAGGAACCTGTGGAATTATAAGTATGCACCATTTTAAGCACATGATTTTAAAAAATAAATCTTAAACTTACAGAATTAATAAATAAGGATTGGCCTGGACTTTCCTTTTGGATAATCTATCAGCTCCAGCAGAATTAATTTGTACCAACTATAGTATAAGAAAGAATTCCAGGCCAAATGAGTCTTTAGTCTGGAATATTTTACATGCTAAAACTGCAGCATGATCCATAAACATACATAATGCTGTGTCCTATCTCCATCCAACAACTTACTACTATGAGAAAAAGATGCTTTAAAAAGGGGGGAGGTACTTTGTTCTCAGGACAGCAGACTTGGAATGGAGATACTGACCTAGATCCATGATGCTCAGTGAGGGAGGATGGTGTTCATGTGACTGTATACAGAATTACACTATTTTATGACTTTAATATTGAAAAAGATGTAGTAATAAAGAGTCAAGGTGGAATTAGAGAAGAGTAGCATGACTTTAAAATTAAAATCTCTCAAAAAAAATAAATAAATAAAAATAAAATCTCTCTTTGCTTGAGCTGGGACATCCATCTTCTCCTGCCCTGGACTTTAGCACTCTTGGTTCTCAGGCCCTTGGACTTGGACTGAGTTAGACCACTGGCTTCCCTGGTTCTCCGGGGTTGAAAGCAGATTGTGTGACTGCTTGGTTTCCATAATAGCATGAGCATTGGCTTGGCTTCCTACAATAAATCTCATATATATCTATATATATCCTCTTAGTTCTGTTTTTCTGGAGAACCCTAATGATTATAGACATTTTGAGAAGCCCCAGTACAGATGATCTAAGTTTCTTCCCTTTAGTTGAAACACCGGTGGCTCTATTTGATCCACACACAGTTGAGGCAGCACGGTAAAATGAACAGGGCACTAAAATCAGGATTCTGCTTGCACTTCTGCCACTAACTAGCCGTCAATATGAGCTTTCTGTTACGTGACCTCTGAGGTTCCATCTATCACTAACACTGATCCTGGGGAAGATCTTGGAGATCATAGGTTCTAAGAATGTCTCCAAAGCACCTCCAGCACTAGAATGTTCAGCCAGTCACAGGTTGGCTAACTCCTTGGCCAGTGTTTAGTGTATCAAGAAATTTTTGACCCATCAATGATGATTCATACATTTAAAAATGGGGATGCCATGCAAAAATAAAATTTAATTTTTATTGAAAATTCTTAGAAATGCATCTCTTCTTTTTCCTTTGCCCTTCTCATTGAATTTATTGCCAGTAAAACATCTTGAATCCATCTCTTAATTGGTACACCCAGGCCCAGTGCCTTGGTCCAAGACCTGCTCATTAATCTCGCAATTATTCTCCAAATCCATGTTGTCTTTTCTCTAATACAGCCCACACATCATCACACCAGTCACCTATATAAATGTTCATGTGATCCATCTCCCTCCTACTTACAGACCATCAAAGAGCTCTACTGCCTGTAGAATCTGTAGTCCAGATTCTTTAGCATTGTTTTCAGTGTCATATCTGACCTGAAGTGACTTTTCCAAAATCAATCCCAGCAACTGTTCTCACCTCCCAAAACCTTTACACTTAGAGACTTTTGGATTTAAGAATCTTCAAATCCGGGATGCCTGGGTGGGTCAGGGGTTGAGCATCTGCCTTTGGCTCAGGGTATGATCCTGGAGTCCCGGGATCAAGTCCCACAATTGGGCTCCCTGCAAGGCCTGCTTCTCCTTCTGCCCATGTCTCTGCCTCTCTGCCTCTCTCTGTGTGTCTCTCATGAATAAATAAATAAAATCTTAAAAAAAAAAATCTTCAGATCCAATCTGCCCTCAACAACAAAAAAATGAAGCAAGTTTTATTACTACACACAAACTGCTCTCTTATCCTAAGTCCTATCCCTTTGCATAAAAATTTTTGCAAGCACTGGGTTTCTTTAAAAAACCAAAAGGAGCTCCTTTAATCAGTAACTGTTTTGGCACATTTTACTTTTTAATACTACTCAGCCTCTAAAGTGACATGGTTTGTAACTCACTCATTTAGCCGGTCAATCATTCATATAACAACCACTTAGGAATCTTGTGTATCCTATATTAGACAAAATATACATTAGGCTATATGTTGGCTCTTCCTTGAGGAAAAATATGGTTTGTCTAAGGACTTCAATTACTGAAATATTTCATACGGAAGTATTTCAATACTATAGTGTACTATGTAAATTACTTTAATGCAATGACACATATAATTAAAAATTCTTTTAAATAAAAAATGATGAGGGGCACCAGGGTGGCTCAGTCAATTAAGCAACTGACTTCAGCTCAGGTCATGATCTCAGGGTCTTGGGATTGAGCCCTGCCTTGGGCTCCACTCAGCATGGAGTTTGCTTGTCCCTCTGCCCCTCCTCCAACTCATGCTCACTCTCTCTCTTTCTCTCAAAAAAATAAATAAAATCTTTTAAAAAAAGATATAAATAAATAATACTGGGAGACGGAGAAACTCAGACAATATTTACTTTATAATGTCACCTTCTTCAAAGTCACTTAAAATTTCAGAGTTGGTATTTTTGTTCCTGCTTGTATTACTTGACATGACCTTTAAGTGTCCAGCAAAAATCAAGCAGCATTCCTTTGGTACATGTCCTTATCTTAGAACCATACTTTCAACTTCAAATCTGGAAAGAAAAAATATTTTAAAAACATATTTCTTCTGCAAAATGGCAAGTTTGGAGTCACTGATCGCAAACAAAATCCTTTTATCTTCCTCCATAAAGAATCTTACTTTTTGTTAAGAAGCAGTTATCATCCTCTTCTAATACAGACCTTATAGGCAGGGATTCTAGCCAACTTGTACACTCTGTAACATCAGTGCCTAGAATGGCGCTTGGCTCAGAAAGTAGGTACTCAATGAATATATATTGAGTGGATTTATGAATAGGCAAAAGGAGGTGTTGCACAACCACAGAACTAAGATCTCTAGATGAATGAATTCCTTAGATAAACCTGCTATTTCACAAAATATAAGCATTTTTAAACCACTACTGCTAAATTGATGATGTAAGGGAAGACATTTGGCTTTCTGAGAAACGTAAATTTGGTGTTGATTTGCATTTATTTTATCAAGATTTTTCATAAGTACTATATTCAGAAACAGTTTTGTAAATCTGCTACTTTTCTCTATTTATAGGTATTTAGCTAAAGGATGGTGGTTTGCCCACCCCTAGTCTATAGAAACAATCTCTCCCTGATTGTAATGCATGGTAAACTTTAATGGCCATAAAAAAAAATCACCTGGGAGATCTGATTTTTAAAAAAATACTCAAAATCCTTTATACTCTAGAAATTCAGATTTAGTAGGTCTGGGGTGCAACCTATAGTCTTAAGACGCTCTCCAGATCATTTTGATGAGGATTGCACTGTGAGAAACACTGTGTTTGAGGCTAAGAGCAAACATTATTTAGTTTTTTATATGAGTTATGTTTATGAATGTTGGAACAGAATATGTTTTATGAAATATTAGGAAGTCTAAATAATTTCAGATTTTCAGTTAGTAATTATACTACCAATTATTCTTCCTTTCTGGAAGAATACTAATTATAAATTCCGTATTCTAAATTTGACAGGTACTATTACAAAGAATGTTAGTGAGAAGGAAAATGACAGTATTATATATTACAGACTCTCCAATCCCTGTGTTATCAGTGAGAAAGCCTGAATTCCAGCATTTAATGTGTTACGAATTAAGTGATCTTGAGGAAATCACTTTATCGCCAATTCCTCATTTATCAAATGGGATTAACTTGTATCTATATACTTCATAAAAGTGTTTTAGGGGAAAAATATAATATATAACAGTGATTTGAATTGTTCAAAAGGAAGGTATTTTATAAAACATGGATTTTGCCCTACTTCAATAAGTTTGATCCCGTGAAGGAGAGTTAGAAGCAGAAAAGCTCTTACCAAAATAACTATTCAAACTAAGTAAGCCTGCCAGTTTTATGGATGCTGACAGAAGATATGAGACTCTTGAGTCAGAGACAAAGGATGTTACTAGTTACAGCAAAAGGAGTAACAGGAGTAGCAATATAGTTGTATCAGTGCCCAAGTCCCACAGGGAAATGTGGAGGGCCTAATGGAGCCTGCATATGCAGAGGGGTGGTTCACAGAGGAGAACCTAAGCTTAGGGAATCTGCTGCTTTTATAACAAGCAGTAAGCAAGTATGTTTGTCTGGAAGAAGACCAGGTGTAATACAAAAACTACAATGTATTATCTTCTCAGGATTGCCAGCTATGTAATCAATCCTGAGAAGTGGCCCAGGTTAAAGAACAGCCAAAACCTTGGGATTGTGGCACATTCAGCAAGACACATAGGAGCGCAAGAGGCTCATATCTGATTGTATCCAACATAAAGGGCATAATGATACAAATGAATAAAATTTCAATGTAAGGTTACATGTTTATTTAAAGAATTACGATTCTAGTTCCAAAGGAAGAAAATGCAAGGAGGAAATTTTACCATGTTATATTTTTCACTGTCTTTGGAAAGAAAACCACAAGATTAAAATGTGAAGACTCCTGGTTTTCTAGTGTTTATGTTAATAGATAACAATTTGAAAAACCACTACTTGCATCTGCAGATTGGAAAAATGATTAAAAATTGCTGAAGTAACTGCCATATCATAGAAATATCCTTAAGATAATGGTGGTTTCTATGAACTAAGAATAGGAAAATAGTCAACATGACCACCATGGAATCATTAAAGTAAAGCCAAGGATAAGTATGAAAAAGGAAGGAGAAGTCATGTGGAATGGAGAAGTAATATATGGATGAAAAGCATTATAATAGAAAACATCTGGTTTTCAAGGACTCTATTGGATTTAAAGCAGCACAGAAAGAACAAGAGGATTCCACATCCTGTTTTCTCTCTCTCCTCTATATTACGAAAGTGTGGATGAGGGCCAGTCTTTCTCAGCCAGGTTTTGAAGTGCATCATTTGGCTGCCAGATGCCCATTATACTAATTGGATCACCAACCTCCTCTATATCTCATTGACACAAGGATTCCAGGGCTACCTATTTCTTTTGCAGCATTAAAATTTAAGAATACCCACCCATACAATAAACTATAAAATATTCACATGGGTCTGTACTCTACTTTTATATTATACAGTAACTCCAGAATGATTCTTCAATAGCCTGGTTGAGTGATGTGAAAGAATGCCAATACTAAATAGGTTTCTCATGCTAAAACATTTAATTTTATACTTCCAGAGCATATACTTGAAGCATATGTGAATATTTACAGTTTTATTGGAATCATCATCTTCCTTAAGAATTTTTGTCTTGTTAGGCCTAAATGAACAATTGCTCTAACTCAACAAATACAAAAATTAGAGTATTTTTGTTAGAAATACAAAAAGAAAGATTTAATACTTTCACATTTGGAAATCAAAATGTTTATAAAAATATACATATGGCCATATATGTATATTGTATATTGCACTATAAGAAGAATCTATGTGCATCATTAACTAGTCTTAGATACATGGATTTTTTTGTTTTATTCTCCATTTAAAAGGGTAAATTTGAATAAATATCAATATCAATATTCATTGAACTGGTGAAAGATTTTATTTATTTATACATTTACTTGAGAGACAGAAAAAGAACTGGTACTTAATAAAAGTGACTTTCCATTCTAAATATTCATGATTTATAAAATGAGACTTTCTGTTAATGCGACATTATTTAACTTTTTCCAAGAAAGACTCACATACACAGTGGATCTTATATTAAATAGGGTCCTGGATTGCAGACAACAGAATCCACTCTGACTGGTTTAAGAAAGAAAGGATTTACTACAGCTATCAGTTAGTTTACAGAATCTTTGGAAAGGTTAGTGAAATAGTTTCTGGCCAACCTTCCAGGAACAACTTGGTGAAGATGCTAAACAGACCCCAGAAACATACTGTTGCCATCACAGTCAGGAAATTGGAGCCACCACATCTGAACAAAGAATCATGTGGTTTTTGCCAATTCCTGCAGCACCAAAATGGATGCCCCATGTCCTACCTTTTCCCCCATATATATTAATTTCATGAAAATACATCTGTCAGAATCTAAATCATGTATCCAGACCCTACAAGAAAGGTGAGGAAAGGGACTGGAAAGGGTAGGTTTTTGTTTTATTGTTTTGGTTTGGTTTTATATTCCTCATTATGATGGTTGGGTTTACATTACTGGGGACAACAAAAATGTAACCATTTCAAAATGCAGTCAAGTTCAAAAGACTGGACAGCCTCAAATTGTGTGTCAACTTCAGATTTTTATCACAAAATTTAGAGTACTTTACTTAACACATTTTGCATGTTTTCTCATTCTAGATAAATAAGAGGACTGTTATAGTTGTCCAGTCATTTTTTTATTGTTTTGCTATCTTGCTTAGAATAAATTTTGGGCTTCATCCTGTTTTCAGTTTTAGTCTCCTTTTGTGGTTTGAAAATTCATCATTACATTACAGAGTTCCAAGTACAAATCCCAAACTACTACATATTTCTCTTGATCAATATTGAATTTGTAACATGTCTTTTGTCTTTAAGTATTGTTAAACTGTACAAACTATCTGCCACTGTTTTTCTTAGCAGTCCTAGATAAAACATTTTTGCATCACTTACTCTTGATAGAATGTTGTCTGGCAAAGTTGGAGCTGCACTTCATT
Source organism: Canis lupus dingo (assembly GCF_003254725.2). Classification (NCBI taxonomy): domain Eukaryota; kingdom Metazoa; phylum Chordata; class Mammalia; order Carnivora; family Canidae; genus Canis; species Canis lupus. Next base: position 48,445,665 of record NC_064255.1, read on the forward strand.
TTGCAAACTACGAAATGACCTATTCTTCTTTAGATATAGTTGAGTCTTAAAAAAAAAAGAAAATAAACAAATAATAGCTTAGAGAAGAGTTAAAAGAAAATGATTATGAGGGTCTGTATTAGCTCAGATCCCTGCAAAGCCTCTGATAACAAAAACTAGAGTTGATTTTATATGTTCTCCAAAGTGTAGCCATTTTTTTATGTGGTAGACGTTGGCAGTTATAATCTTCCTTATCTGGGGGGCATCTGGGTGGTTCAGTCAGTTAAGCATCTGACTCTTGATTTCAACTCAGGTTATGATCTCAGGGTAGTGGGATCAAGCGCCATGACAGGCTCTAAACTCAGTGGGGAGTCTGAGATTCTCTCTCTCCCTCTACACCTCCTCACTCTCTAAAATAGTAAATAAATAAATCTTTTAAAAAAACATCTTCCTTATCTGGATTCATGAGAATTTGGCATGATCCTAATAGAGCAAAACTTCTCCTGTGGAAGAGAAGGAGAAGGAGACATTGATAGTGAGGAAGTGGTCTTCCCAAATACTCATGAAAATCCATGCTGTTAGGCTCCCTACCTCTGTGATGAAACTGGTAAGGAACTCATCAGAACCTAGCTTGCTCAGCAAAGCAATCAGAATAAATCACAGGTCAGAAAAAAAGTAAACCTGATAATGCCTGGGAGTCTTTCATTGAAAGATATTAACAGTGAGAAATTCAAACATGTCTTTTTCCCTCTTCCCAAAGATTAAGTTTTAATATAGGTTAATGTTGCTTCTGCCTGCTATTTTTAAGAAAAAACTATAATGTGACTCCTAAATCTTTAAAATGTTTGCATTTTCAAAGGTCTAAAAATAAATATATGCTCATATAACCTCATACCATATAGAAAGATTAACTCAAAATGGATCAATGACCTAAATATAAGACCTAAATGCTATTAAACCAGAAAACATAGGGCTGAACCCTGGGTGTGGTAATAGATTATTAGATAGAACACCAAAAGCACAAGCAGCAAAAAAATAAATACATTTGGCTTCATCAAAATTAAAAACTTTTTTGTATCAAAGGATATTATCAAGAAAATGAAAGGAAAATAACATATAGAATGAGGCAAAATTGCAAATTATAGATCTAACAAGGATTTAATATCTAGAGTACATAAAGAATTCCTACAACTCAGTAACAAAAGACAAGCTAATTCAAAAATAGGTGAAGGTCTTAAATAGATATTTCTCCAAAGAAGATACACAATTGACCAATAAGTACATGAAAAGATGCTTAGCATTCTTAGTCACTTGGGAAATGCAAATAAAAACCACAATGAGTTACTACATCATACCTACTAGGATGGATATAATTTAAAAAAGTAAAGAAGCAAAAACAACAAGTACTGGAGAGGACATGAAGAAATTGGAACAACTGGAACCCTTGGGCATTGTTGGTAGGAATGTAAAATGGTGCAGCTGCTGTGGAAAACGGTTTAGGCAGTTACTAAAAAAGCTATAAAATTATCATATGATCCAGCAATTCCACTCCTAGGTAACCCATTCTCCAACTTTCAATTCTAGCAACCACTGATTTCTTTTCTTTCCTTACAGTTTTGCCTTCCAAAATATCATATAAATAGAATCACACAATACATTGCTTCTTATGTCTGACTAAGCAAAATTCATTTAAGATCTCCCTGTCTCACATGAATCAATGGTTTCTTTTTATTGCCTAGTTGTATATATCAGTTTGTTTATCCACTTACCTGCTGATCCCTGATTTCATGGATAAATACCTTTGTATAATAGAATTTTGATACTATAAGGCTAAAGACAGAAGGCTAATAAAAAATAAATTTAAAAAAAAGACAGAAGGCTAAAAACAAAACACTGCACTCTAGTTGGTAAATATGTATCTCACACAGGTCCAGTTTAGCAATTCTAAAACTACTTTCCACACATATTAGAATTGAACAAGTAAGTAAATATATTGCAGACAATGACAGCCAGGTTTGTTATCTATGAAAGAAAGAAATTACAAACAAGCAAAGGGGAATGCCAGAATAAACCCCGTGGTAACAGTCTGGAATTAAAGATACCAGTATGAACCAATGTTTATTTTAATATATATACACAGATGAATATATAAAGAAATAGATACAGGGTTAAAATACATACAAACATATATGCTAGCTCTACACACTGAGAGGGTCTAGAAATAATGACTCTCTAGTTGCAACAAGAACACCAAAAGGCCAGATTCGGGTTTCTAAATATCATTCTCCAATCAAAGGATCCACAATTCTTAAAAAATTATAGATTCTTGGGTTAGAGCACAGAAAACACAAGAGAAAAGCCAGGAGAAGCATCTTAGAGTGCCAGAAAGTAAGTTAGTGCTTAAAAAGAAAACAAGATATGGGTTCCTTGAAGTGACACAGGAACTAACTCTTAGGAGCACCTGATGGTCAGATCTGGGATAATTTGAACAATGCAATAAACAATGATAATAATTATAACCCAAAAAATAAAATAATATCCTGGGGGATCCCTGGGTGGCTCAGCGGTTTGGCGCCTGCCTTTGGCCCAGGGCGCGATCCCGGAGTCCCAGGATCGAGTCCCACGTCAGGCTCCCAGCATGGAGCCTGCTTCTCCCTCTGCCTGTGTCTCTGCCTCTCTCTCCTCTCTCTGTGACTATCATGAATAAATAAATAAATAATATTTTTAAAAAATAGATAAATAAATAAATATCCAAAAGTCAATAAATATCCCTGAGACTATACTGATACAAATACACAAGTGAGTGAATAAATGAAAAGAGGCAATTCTTCCTACAGAAGAATTAAATTACAGGAAGAAAGGGGGAAATGGAACATCATCATTAGCTGTTGGCTTTAAAAAAACAAACCAATAAATAAAAAAACAGCCAGTCATTGCACTAGCAAAATGAGTTTATTCAAGAATAGCAGAGAATCGTAGTGCGGGACAAGCAAACTATGGAGAATGATAGGCAAGTCCAGAGAACAGAAGAGGGGGGTCTGCTTTTATGGAGGAAAGGAAGAAGCTAGAAGGGGCTGTTTTCAAAGGATTCAGGGTAGCAACACCTTTCAACAGCAGAATGTGGCAGTTTTCAATGGCTGGGTTGTTGCTGGACAAGGTGAAACTCTTCCTTGTACTGGGGTATTTACATATCTAAGTTTCCTCCTGATTATGGTCTGAGTGATAGTGTGTGAGAGCTTCCCCTTCAGGATTTTTGGACTCCATCTTTAATGAGGTTTCCATTATTTGTTTTCACAGTACCAAAGTAATAATTGCTACAGGCAACATCCACTGATGAATACTAAAATTTGTAAGTGAAACTTTAGAGAGAAACAGGGTATCCACATGGCCTCATAATATCTCTCATCAAATATTTATTAATAACTGTGATAACTGTGGTGCTTTTAACATATGTCTCCAATTTCTTAAATACTCCCTCTAGGAGATGGGTCTTAGATCCCCTAGACTGGACTTAATAACTCCAGTGGTCTAGACTTGGCAACTTGCTCCAAAGAACCAAGTATGGAAAGAGAAAAATTGAAACTTTACAGTGGAGATACCTGGCCACACAACCTATACCAAGTGATAAAGGCTAAGATCACCATTAATAAGATATTGATTTCATTTACCCCAAATCTGCAACCTCAGTCTTACCATGTAAAAAAAAAGCAAACCCAACCTGAAGAACACACTACAATACATCTAACCAGTACTCTTCAAAAGTAATTAAAGACAAAAAAAATCTCAGGAGCTGTCACAGATTGAAGGAGAATAAGGAGATGTGACAACTATAGGCAGTGTGGTATTCTGACCTGAATTGTGGAACAGAAAAAAAGCCTGAAATACCTCTGAAATAACAGAAATACAAATAGTCTGTAGTTAATTGCATTTGTTGAACCAAAATTAATTTCCTAGTTTTGATCACTGTACCATGACTACATGAAATGTTAACATGTAGTTAACAGGTAGCTGGGTAGAGAGTATATAGGAACTATCAGTAGCATCTCTAAAACTCTTCTGTAAATCTAAAATTATCAAAATAAAAAGTTTAATTTTTTTTTTAGCTTCAGGTAAAACTACGGGCTTACACTCAGTACTTGAAATCAGTGGGTCTCACTCCCAGATGACTTAAACTAAAAATAAAAACATATCGGTATTAACCAGTTGTAACTCACCTGTGCAGTTTGAACATATAAGTTGCCCAAACTAAAATCTCCCAGGAATTTGGTTAGGTTATCTGTCTCATTGTTGCTCTAGGAGATGGCCCTACACAACCAGCTGCAGACCCCAGAGTACACAAAGAAGAATCAATCCCTTCCTCCTCCTAGCCACTGCATCATGGATATAGATTAGCACTGGTGGGTGGATGACTGAGGTGGGATGAAGCAAATGGAAGTGGGATGAAGCAAATGGAAGTTGGTAATTGGCACTTTGTAAAAAGATGCTTAAAGCATAAAGAATGCAGTTATGTTCACCTCAGCACTTTCTCCTTACCTAAAATGCATGTAGCATTCAGGTACACAACTATCTTTAGGACAATGCAGGGGATATTATCTGGTTTACAGTCCTTTTATTCCCTGAATTATTCCTACCTGATTATATACAAACTATACATCCCTACTAGTCTCTTTTTTACAACATCTAGAACAGGGATTTCCAAAGTGTCACTTCTAGGACTACATAAAGAATTAAATGAGGTCGAGGGGTGAGCAGGAATTTTTGAACTTTGAATATTTCCAAAAAATCAATGAGTACATTAATTTACCTGTAATAAAGCTGCCCAGAATAATATAACTTTCATTTGCTATAGCTGGAATCATGGCAACTCAGCATGAACCAAAGTGCTGATTGACAGACATCTTTTTTATTTGTAAAAGCAGGGAGATAAATTAACTATTAATAAATGACTTCTGTTAATAGGCAAAAAAAAAAAAAACCCACAAAGGGTTCATGGGGTGACAATAATTAGAAGCCAGGGTGCTACTTACTGGATAAGATGCCCTGCTCTCAGCTCTTGACCCTAGAAAGCCATCCCGCCATCAGAATCCTCTAATCCCCTCAGCACTTGTTTACCCTGGAATACCTTTTCTGGTGATGTCTGCCAGTAGATTACAAGTGCTTGGTAATTTAATACCATCTTTATTGCCTTATGCATAGTCAAGAAACTATATACTTCATAGTATGTCTATGATTCATAAAGAGTTGAGTAAATACATCTATTTTTATACCTTCAGGAACATAATTCTCTACTTAAAATAGTTTCCATGAGAAAGATAAATTTAACCTCCATCATGTTTGTTTATACTAATTTTTCCAAGTTATAAATTCACTGTTGAGAACTATCTGTACCCACACAAGAATTTCAGCTCTTAGTAAGAACTTCCATGGCTGTGATATTTACTAGGGTTAGATTCTCCCAAGCTAAAACGGCATAGGTGGATTCAAGACAATTTGACAAGCACAGAAAATATTGACTTTTAGAACCATCTGATGCCAAAGATGATGAATACTTATAATACAGCACTTTATTTTTTAGGATACCCTGAAATGCTTCATAATCTTAAAATGTTTAAAAATCAATACCTCTTTTTACTTTATAGGTGGTTTACAAAACATCCTTTAAAGGCTAAAAAATGACAAATGTAAATCCAATTTACCTAAGTATATTAAAATTTTAATAGAAGCAGAGAAGGTCCACCTACTCTCTCAGAGGCAGAAATACATATCTATATAACAGATCACTGAAGTTTGTTCAAAGATTAGTAAGTTAAAATTACAGAAAACATTTTAATAGGCTTAAATAAATTTATTTTTATTCAAAATCAATGATCTCAAATACATACCTCAAATGTGACACATAGTATTACCCCAAAGATAAATATTTCTTTAATCAATGGATAAAATAAATGAAAGAAAAGAACAGCTTCACCAAACCAAAAGAAAATATAAATATAAAAGAAAATATAAATATTCCAACCCTCTTTTTGTTTCCTAAAATCTAAAAATCAAGACAAGGATTAGGAGCATAGAAATATAAGAAAAATAATTTGGCATTATGCTTTTATAGTGCTAACCTGTATTTGTTTAAAATGACAGAAAAGCATAATGATAACATATTAGAATAATATGTTTCATATATTGGAATAATCATATATCAGAAAAAAATCTTTTTTATTTCTTTACCTCTCTGAGATTTTTCTTGGCTTCTTTGGGCTGAATGAACATCAGTACTTTCAGCTTTTTGAAATCTTTGCTCTGTAAAACAAAGTGTATTTACATTGAATGCATTCTTCCTGTACCCATATACACAATTTCTTCTAAAAATTTGGATAGGATTTATAGCCTAGGGAACATGTTATTTTTATGTAATTTTAACTTTACACATAAACTTTGCTGAAATAACTTTAAGAAATAGATTTACTTAAAACAATTGAAGTGCCAAGTATGGAATTCACTGGTGATGTTACAGATAGACAAGTTCACTTATAAGTAAGATAATAAAATCATTATACAAGTTGAGAATTGTTTACATGATGAAAAGCTATTTATTGAGTTATGAATATGAGTCACCCCATAAATCTAGTTCAATCTCATGTCAACTCAGTTAGAGATCACAATCATCAAAAAGACTTCATAAACCTATTCAAGAGCTTCAGTAATCCTTTTCATCTAGGGAATTCAGTTTCAAAATAGTGTTACAGACTAAGGGTTATGCTCTAAGGTAAAATGCAACTCAGTTCAGTTGAGTTTATATACCCAATAGATTCTGTTTCTTTTTTTTTAAGATTTATTTATTTTATTCAGAGAGAGAGAGAGAGAGAGACAGAGAGGCAGAGACACAGGCAGAGGGAGAAGCAGGCTCCATGCAGGGAGCCCGATGTGGGACCCGATCCCTGGTCTCCAGAATCACACCCCAGACTGCAGGCGGCGCCAAACCGCTGCGCCACCGGGGCTGCCCTAGACTATGTTTCTTTAACATTATATTCCAGGTCTTGGGCATCAACATAAAAAGTGTGATCACCCTCTATTATCTTGATATCAGTTTACTCTTCACACTCCATACTCAATGATGAGAATCTGAACATAGATCTAACATACTCCAAGACTTATTCTGTTAACTTCTTTGCTATTAACAGTAGTAGTAATAATAATAATAATTTATTGAGCACTTAGTATGTTTCAGGCACTATTCCAAACATTTTACATGTATTAACTCATGAAAGTAGTTTATATCTGTAGGCTTCCTATATATGCAAGAGACTCTCTTGGTTATTTAACATACCTATGAATGACATACAGAATTTGCTAACTTAATTCTTCTGGTTTTTAGCAGCTTTAAAAAAAAAAAAAAAGAATCAATGACAGCAGCACCGTAGTGTACAAAGCAATATAGCAAAGATGATACAATACATAATAATTAAGTCAAGTAACTTTGCTCCACCATACCTCCTGCTGACATTGGGAACTACATCATATAATGTAAAGCAAATTAACACTCCCATCCTGGCTAGCACGGTTCTAATGGAATGTTATTCACATGAGCTCATGAAAAATGAACTTTTAACCAGTTTGACCCTATAATCTCAAATGAATGCAGCAACCAGAAGAAAAATATTATTGATATGATTAATAATTTAATTGCATCAAAATTTTTTAAGAACAGAGAAAAGTGAATTATTTGATGCCAACATATTCCCCAAATATATAGGAGCTAAATATAGGAATTTAGCTCTCTGAAGCATAATAAACTGTAATTTTCACAATTAAATTTCACTTTATGATAGAATATATATATAAGCAGTAAGCTCAAATTATTTTCAATATTAAATATATTAAAATTTCAAACAGATCTATGAAACATGTATCACTGTGAAAAGAGCCAATACATTCATATGCATATAAAAAAATGGAGGGAGGGGTACCTGGGTGGCCCAGTGGGTTAAGCATCTGCCTTCTGCTTGGATCATCATCCTGGATTCCTGGGATAGAGGCCAGCATTGGGCTCCCTGCTCAGCGGAGAGCCTGCTTCTCCCTCTCCTGCTCCCTCTCTTGTGTTCACTCTCTTTCTCTGTGTCAAATAAATAAATAAAATCGAAAAAGAAAAAAATAATGGAGGGATATATACCAAATTGTTACAACTGACCATCTGTCATCTTAGGGATGGAATTTGTAGTCATTTTTATTTTCTTCTTTATAACCTTTCTATAACTGCCAAATTTCCTACACTTAACTTGTATTATCTTATTTCCAATTTTTAAAAAGCTACAATTTTCTGATTATATAAGTCTTATGCTTACATTTAAAAGTGAAAATCTAATGAAAGTCCACTTAACTCTTATTCATTGCTTCACCATGTCTGCATTCAGTTCCCTTTATATGCATTTCAACCACAGTGCATACCATTAGCACTGGAATGCTAATGCTAATGAATGTTTAATTGGCTGTCGTCTTTCCTATACCATAAACTACATGAAGGCAGGGACTAACTATATCTGATTAATTACTATAGCCCGTACCTACTACAATGCCCAGCAGAGGTAGGCACCCAATAAATAGCTGTTGAAATTATGTTGTTTCCTTTAAAAATTATAAATTATAATAGGATCAGCATTCCTGCACATATGATTTTGTGCACTAATCCAATTACTCTCATGGGGTAAATTTCTAAAACTAGAACTGCAGAGACAAAGGTATGCACATTTTGAATTGTATATACATTGTCAAATTGCCCTCCATAATCCCTGAAGAAATTTACATTTCCACCAGCAATGGATGAAAGTGTCCATTTCCCCATATCCTTGAAACACTGAGTATTGCCACCATAAAAACAAAACACAAAACAAAAAAACACACTTTTGTGAAGGAGATAACATTACTAGTCATCACTTTTATATTAGAAAAAAATTTAAGATATTACAGATTTTGCTATTCTTAAAACCACATAGCTATTAAAATAGATAAAAAATACTAACCAAATTATATTTAGAATGATTGCTCATGCTGAATGATTCTTTATGTTCAAGTAAAACAATGCTCATTCTTCTGCTCAACTCTTTTCAATGTACCCAAAGGGAAGACAATACAAATATTTAAAAAAAAATAAAAGTAAGTATAGAGTACATGTATAAGAAAACAATCTAACATGGAGATAAATTGGAGTAGATCATATACAGGTTCATGTGCAAGTTAGGTCTGGGAAAGAACTCTAAGGTATGGATTCAAAAAACAAGGGGAAATGGGTAGCCTACTATGAAGGCAGTTATATGTTGCTCTGACAAATTAAGTTGGAAAATGCTGTCTTGCTGCTCTAGAACTACATTTCCAAAAGCCTACTGTCACTGTCCACAGGAATGCTTACCCAAACTCAGTGTGTCCAGAATAAAAATAATATTCCTCCTCTAATCCCCAGAACACTTAATTAATTTTGGATGCAAGCCATGATGCTATATCTGGACTGGCACTGTCCAAAATGTAAATAGAGCTAGTACAAATTGAGGTGTGCTAGAAGTGTAAAATACCCACTGGACTTCAAAGACTTAGTATGAAACAGAATGTAAAATATCTCATCAATAATTTTCATATAGATTACCTGTTGAAATGATCACGTTTTAGAGATATGGCCTAAAAATTCATTATTAAAAATAATTTCACCTTTTTTTCTCCCCTTTTTCAATGTGGCTGCTAGAAAATTTAAAATTATATAAGTGGCTCACATTTGTGGCTTGTATTATATTTCTATTGGGCAGAGAGGATCTAGACCATTGAGATCAAGGGCCATATGAAGCTAAGCCATCAGTGTTGTGCCCTAAGAATCCTCCAGAAAGTACCAAAGAGTGAGAGGAGAAAGATACCTGTGAACCCGGTCTGGCTAGGATCTCAAGACATTGATGAAAGAGATTTATAGAGGCTGAGCAGGAGCATAAAGCAAAGCTGACAAAACTATGTTTTGAATGCCAGATCATATAAAACTATTGCTCTCATTGTGTTCCCTCTGAGTTGCTTTTGCCAGAGCTTTTGACAGTGCCTCCGAATATCCTAACCATGTCTGAGCTACACCACAAGGTAGCAATCTTGGGCTGAAGGGTTACGATGGAAAGGTGTATCTCCCACAGTCAGGAGTGACCAAGAAGAGAAGTCATTCTATCATTTTCTTTACACAGTAAAGCACTAGATTAGCAGCAAAGCTCCTGTAATATATTTCATTATGTTAATAAAAAGAGAAAGCCATCTGACACATATTTGAAACAGTGGATTGTCGGTCTTCTCATAGAAATACATATGTCTAGTGAATAAGGAATAAAACTATGAAAACCTCACAACCCAATGTAAAAGAGTAGTTGTATAGGCTGGGTTTCACAGAAACAGAGCTTGAGATGAGGATTTTTTTGCAAATGATTTGAGGTTCTCAGGTAAAAACTGTAAGTGAAGTAAACAGGATGAGGAAAAGGAAAGAAGTAAGGGAAAGATGTGGGTCCAGCTGCAGTCCACCCCAGCTTGATCCACTGGTTGCTGTAGAGCAGAAATGACATGGCAAAAGGGTTCCTCTTTAAGGCAGGAGGTACCCCCAATATCTGTCATCCTTTCACACAGGCCACACCTGGGAGTCTTGGGATTCACCCTCCTGGGCATTTCTTGGCAGGGCAGCTTCATCAAGAGGCAATTCTTGAGAGAAGGTACAGCTGTGAGCTGTTGGCAGCCAATACTCATAACACCTGGAAAATGGAGGCACCGACCTACCTGAAAAATTTTTTCAGTTTTCCTCCATAAAGTGGGACTAATGATAGCAGCTCTTTTATATGCTTGTCAAAACTTAGTAATAATGGATGAAAGCATTCAGAATAGCATTTTATATTACATAATATATATAATTCACTTAGAATTACACATAGCACATAGTAAATGCTCAATAAATGTTATGTTACTATTATTGTGTCCTCAGAAGTACCTATATCAGGTGTCTCATTGCCCAAGTGCTGTAAGGTATCCACAACTGAGACTTCTATTCAAACATTAGTTAAGGGCAATCTAAAGATTCCACATCCAGGTGACTGCCTAGATAAATGTGCACATCATTTTTATCTGACATTTTCTCAAAGTTCAAAATCAAGTAAGGGTAACCTTTTTTGTGTTTGTCATTAAAGAATAGGGATGGGTGTGAACAACAGGGAGTTTTCTTTAAGAACAGGAAAAAGACAAGGATATCTACTCTCATCACTTTTATTCAACATAATACTGGAAATCCTAGCTATAGAAACAAGACAGGATAAAGAAATAAATGGCATCAAAGTTGGTAAAAAATAAGCAAAACTATCACTATTTGCAGATGACATGCTATATATAGAAAACCCTAAAGACTCCTCCAAAAAACTACTAGAACTGATAAATTCAATAAAGTCACAGGACACAAAACTAATATACAGAAACCTGTTGCATTTCTATACACTAATATAGCAGAACGTAGCAGAAAAAAATTAAGAAAACAATCCCATTTACAATTTTCCCAAAAAGAACAAAATATCTAGGAATAAACTTAGCCAATGAGGCTATACTCCACAAACTATCAAATATTTTTTTTCAAACTATCAAATATTAGTGAAAGAAATTGAAGATGACACAAATGAATGTATCAGGAGAACAAATTGTTAAAATGTCTATACTACTCAAAACAACCTATAGATTTAATGAAACCCCTATCAAAATACCAACAGCATTTTCATAGAACCAGAGCAAATAATACTAAAATTTGATTGGAACTACAAAGACCCTGAGTAGCCAAAGCAATCTTTAGAAAGAATGAAGCTGAAGGTATTACAATCCCAGATTTCAAAATATACTACAAAGCTATAGTAATCAAAACAGTATGGTAATGGCACAAAAATAAACACATAGAACAATGGAACACAATAGACAGCCCAGAAGTAAACCCACACATATATGGCCTATTAATCCATGACAACGGAGTCAAGAATACACAATAGGAAAAAGTCTGTTCAACAAATGGTGTTGGGATAACTGGACAACTTTAAGCAAAAGAATGAAACTGGACCACTTTCTTATACTATTCCCAAAAATGAACTCAAAATGGATTAAAGACCTAAATGTGAGGTCTGAGTCCATAAAACTTCTAGAAAAAGACATGGGCAGTCATTTCTTTGATGTCAGCTATAGAAACATTTTTCTAGATATATCTCCTCAGGCAAGGGAAACAAAAGCAAAAATAAACTATCAGCGGGATCCCTGGGTGGCGCAGCGGTTTGGCGCCTGCCTTTGGCCCGGGGGGGGGGGGGGGGGGGGGGGGGGGGGGGGGGGGGGGGCGGGGGGGGGGGGGGGGCGGGTGATCCTGGAGACCGAGGATCAAATCCCACGTCGGGGTCCCGGTGCTTGGAGCCTGCTTCTCCCTCTGCCTGTGTCTCTGCCTCTCTCTCTCTCTCACTGTGTGCCTATCATAAAAAAAAAATAAAAAAATAAAAAATAAAACTATCGGGACTACACCAAAATAAAAAGCTTTACATAGCAAAGGAAACCATCAACAATACAAAAGGCAACCTACTGAATGGGGGAAGATATTTGTAGATGATATGCTTGATAAGGAGTCAGTATCAAAAATACATAAAGAATTTACACAACTCAACATCAAAAAAAATCTGATTTTAAAAATGGGCAGAACTAAATAGACATTTTTCAAAGAACATGTACAGATGGCCAACAGACATGAAGAGATGATCAACATCATCAGAGAAATGAAAATCAAAACTACACTGAGCTATCACCTCACACCTGTTATAATGGCAAGAATCAAAAAGATGGGGGCGGGGGAGGGGGCAGCATCAGCAAAGATGTGGAGGAAAAGCAACCCTTGTGCACTGTTGGTGGGAATGCAAATTGTGCAGCTATTGTAGAAAATAGTATGGAAGTTCCTCAAAAACCAAAAACTTAAAAACAGAGTTACCATATGACCCAGTAATCCCACTATTGGGTATTTACCCAAATTAAAAAAAAAAAAAAGAATCACTAATTCCAAAAGTTATATGTAACCCTATGTTTACTGCAGCATTATTTACAAGAGCAACCCAAGTGTTCATCCATAAATGAATGGATAAAGATGTGGTTTATCTATTCAAAGGAATAATACTCAGTTATAAAAAATAATGAGATCTTGCCATTTGTGACAACATGGATGGACCTAGAGGGTATAATGCTAAGTGAAGTAAATCAGATGGAGAAAGACAAATACCATATGATTTTACACCTATGTGGAATTTAAGAAATGAACAATTAGGGCAGCCCGGGTGGCTCAGCGGTTTAGCGGCCGCCTGCAGCCCGGGGCGTGACCCTGGAGACCTGGGATCGAGTCCCGCTCGGGCTCCCTGCATGGAGCCTGCTTCTTTCTCCCTCTCCCTGTGTCTCTGCCTCCTTCTCTTTCTCTGTGTCTCTCGTGAATAAATAAGTAAAATCTTTAAAAAGAATGAAATAAACAATTAAAGAAGACAACAATAGGCTCCTAAAAACAGAGAAAAACTGGTGATTGCCAGAGGGGAAGTAAGAGGAGGTTATGAGTGAACTAGATAAAGGAGATTAAGAGTACACTTATCTTGATGAGCATTAAGGAATGTGCAGAATAGTTGAATTACTATACTGTGCCCCTGAAAGTAATATAACACTGGACGTTAGTTATAAACTCCATTTTTTTTTTTTTTTTTAATAAAAAAGGAAAGGGGACAGCCCCGGTGGCGCAGCGGTTTAGCACCCCCTGCAGCCCAGGGTGTGACCCTGGAGACCTGGGATCGAGTCCCGCGTCGGGCTCCTGCGTGGGGCCTGCTTCTCCCTCTGCCTGTGTCTCTGCCTCTCTCTCTCTTTCTCTCTCTCTCTTTCTCTCTCTCTCTCTATATATATATATGAATAAATAAATAAATAATCAAAAAAAAAAGGAAAGGGTAGCTGAATAACAGAAGAGTGGGTATTACCTCAACATTGGCTGAGATTTGCTTCTGCGGCAGACCCTCACTAGATGCGATTCCTCGCCTAGCTCCGAAGAGGAAAACCAAAACCAAAAAAGCAAACCCCTCTCTCACCCACGCTGTGGGACCCCAATCCCAAGACCAGAGTCTTCCTCCGGAGTCTCCACAAAGCTGCACCCCGGGACACTCGGAGGGACACTTAAAATCAGTCGCAGGGGCCAAATCTCTGATTCCTGCATTCTCCAAAGGCAAATGTAGAGAATGCAGACTCTTCCTCCTCTTCGATCTCGTAGTTTTGGAGACCTCAGGGACCTGTCAGTCCCAGCGGGCCGAAGAGGGCGGGCTGGGTGAGCGGCCACAGACACGGTCCTCGGCAGAGAGAAGGCAGCGATCTTCCCGCGTAGGTCACCGAGCACACTCGCGGCGGGGGGCGGGCTTCGCGGCGCGGCTGCTGCACCCCGGGGCCTGGCGAAGGCGCTCCGCGGCCCGGCGGGCTTCGGAACCAGCGCCCCCAGGCGGCCCCCGCGGGGGAGGCGGCCCCCGCGGGGGAGGCGGCCCCCGCGGGGGAGGCGGCCCCGGCCCGAGGAGCGGACACCGGAGACGCTGTCGTTACCTTCTCGAGGAACCGGGTCAGTCCGCAAGGGAGCGCCAGGACCCCGCCCGCCAGCAGGGGCCTTCCCCTCGCCGCCGCGGGCTTGGGACCGGCCGCCGCCCCCCGGGAGCCTCCCGGGCTCGCCCTCTCCGGGGATGCCCCGGGGGCTCCGCTAACTCCCGCGAGGCTGCGGGGGCGGGATGAGGGCGGGGCTCAGGAGGGGGCGGGGCTCGCGGAGGGGGCGGGACGCCGGCCTGACCCGCCTCTGGCCCCGCCCCCGCCTCTGGCCCCGCCCCCGCCTCTGGCCCCGCCCCTCGGCCTGAGTGAGCAGCGCTTTAGGTCTTCCCGCGTACAAGCTCCTTAAGTTAGGAAGCCCTGGGTGTTATACTATGTATTGACAAATCAAGCTCCAATAAAAAAAATATACAAAAAAAAAGAAAGTGGGTTGTTAAAGTATCCAGCTTGGGGCACCCGGGGCAGGGGGGGCTCCATAGTTGAGCATCTGCCTTCAGCTCAGGGCGTGATCCCAAGGTCCCCATCGAGTCCCACATCAGGTTCCCCGCAGGGAGCCTGCTTCTCCCTCTCCCTGTGTCTCTGCCTGTCTCTCTCTCTCTCTCTCTTTCATAATGAATAAATTTTAAAAATTTAAAATTTTTTTAAAAAACGGAAGCCCACGGGTTAGCTGGGGTTAGGGAAGGAGGTGCTATAATGCAGCTGAAAAAGAAACTGCGTGCATGGAGGTGGGGGATACGAACTTCTATTTTTATTTGCAAACTCCCAAGGATAAGCTGTGCAGGTCGACGTAATATTTACATTCGTTCTTAAAAGAATGTGACTCTAAAAGAAATTTAGCAGGAGGGAGGGAGACCTTCAGGGTGGCGACCAGGACGGCGGTGCCCTTAGGTGCAGGTTTGAGAAGCTTCGCTGTGCACGCGGGGGCTGCTCTTGAGCACGAGTTCCCGCCTGCGGGCTGCGCTGCGGGTCGGGCTCTAGGACACGCCCTCGGCCTGCGCTCCTGGTTGAGCTGGTCCCCACCTCACTAGCCCAGGTCCAGGTCCGGAGAGGACCGCAGACCTGCCCCTAAACAACCTCCTTTACGGGAGAAGTTTGGATCTCGCACCTGAGCCCTCGTGGAAAACCCTCAAATGATGGGGGATAAAAAGCCATAGGCAGAACTTTAGGGAAGTGGGCGGTAAAAGCCAGCGTCTCCACTTTGGCTCCAGGGTAAACAGTACTCAAGGCTCAAAGGAAGCCTGGAAGTTCTTTTCCTTGGCTAGTTTATAAGTGATTGCTTATCAATTTGGTGGGGCAACTTAACAACAAAATAAACCCATTTGCTTTCAATTTCATGGGAAACAAAGTTAAATACACTTTTGTTATTTTTAAGTACTTAGAATGTCATCTAGCAGTGGTCACATGATGAGCTGGTCCTCCACAGTGTTCGCCGGTTGTTCCATGAGAAAGGCCTCAAAAGAGAATTATGCCAGAATTCTAGGGAATCTCGATGGCAATGTGCATAACTGGGAGAAAATACAAAAGTAGAAGGTTGCCTTTTTATGTTTCCTTGGCAGCAAAGAGTAGCAAGTTTAAAGCTTTATAAAAAGTTAAATTGTCTTTGGAAGATCCTCCAAGTGTGAAGGGCCCTAGGAGAGAAACACAGTGAACTGGAAAAACCTTTCAGTTCTCCCCTATGTCTTCCTCCTGCATTTCTCCTTTGGGACCCACACAAAACACTTCACTTCTGGTCACCAAATGGAGCAGGGAAGGAGTGGTTCTCCACATCAAGCAATTATCTGTGACACCAGTTGGGAGACCTACAATTTAACTGGATTTGAACGCTATCTGTGTGAACATAGTGTCAGATCCCACAGGTTAAGGGCTCAGTTCCACAAGACTGCTCCCATCGTACTTCAAATACCAATTGCAAACAGTAGATTACCAACAACTTTGTCCAATTTGGCTACAAATTGGAGTTTCCCATGATATTTTTTCCCTTGGATTTTATTGCTTGCTAGAAAAACTCACAGAACTTAGGGAGAAACTTATGTTTACGTTTACTAAAGGATATGATAAAGGATACAGATAAACAGCCGGATGAAGAAGTACAGGGTGGCACAGGAGGTCTGGGAGGGTGCTGACCACAGGGGATTCTGTTCCCATGGAGTTGGGGTGCATCACCTTGCCTGAAAACTCTCCAAACCCCATGTTATTGGCATTTTTATGGAGGCTTCCTCATATAGGTACAGTCGATTATCAACTCCCATTTCCCCCCTCTGGAGAAGTGGGGGGCAGGCCTGAAAATTCCAAGCTTCTAATTATGAGTTAGTCTTTCTGGGGACCAGCCCCCATCTAGGAGCCATCTAGGAGCTTACTCAGAGTCACCTCAATAAAACAGAAAATGCTTCTTGGTGGTCTTAACACCTAGGAATTGACCGGATTTTATGAGCCTGGTGCCAGAAATGGTTCCTCATTGGTCTGAGGATAAACTCCCAACTCTCTCATTAGATTTTAAAGGCTCTTTATAGTTGGCCTCACTCCTTCCACTTATTTCTTTAGCCTCACCTTTTTTTTAAAACCTTCCCTGCCACTCCATCTCCTGCCACATCTTCTTCCCAAAGGCTCTTGTTAAAATACTCTGATTTCCTCTACGTATAGGAAAGCCTCTTTGATCACTCAGCCTGAAATGCTCTTTGGCCCTTTTTTCCCTCGCTGGCTCTACTCTTCCATCAGGTCTCTGATTAGACAATTTTCTCCAGGTAGTTTCCCAGGCTCTCCCCCATAGGCTCTTATAACCACACCATACCTTCACCACAGCATCTGTCATGCAGTATTGTAACTGGCCATTTCCCCCTATTTCATCACCAGACTAAGCTACTATCCTGTACCCAAAAGGAAGCCATACCTGTAAAGAACCTGAGCTTTCAAGTCCAAAAATCTGGTTCCAACCCCAGTTCCTGCACTCATAAGTTGTGTGCCCTTCAGCAAGTTTCTTACCTGTCTGGTGTCAGTTTCTGATCTGTAAAGAAGGAGGATCACTATAAAGATTACTGAGACAGTGCATGTGAAGCATTTGCATATAGCCAGGCAATTAGTAGATGCTCACTAAAGAGGAGTTATAAATGGCAACAGTTCTGTCCCAAAGTATCCTCCCTAGACTGAACTCCTCTCACAAGAGTGGACACCTTCTTATCACCACTAAGTGGAGAGAGAGGAAGAAGGAAACTATGATTTTCCTGACCCTCCAAAATCCTTGTTAGTTGTATATACTTACAGAGGTTATTTGACCTTTCATTCTTCAGTTTCTTTATCTAAACATGTGTAATTAGCATTATCATAGGATAGAGATGAAAGCATTTTGAGCAGATACAGCATTTTGAAATGGCATATTCCTTTCCCCATTTTTTCTCAAAAGCAATGTGATTTTAGGACATTAAAATAGTGAAACTAGCTGGGGGCTAAGAGACCATAAATAATGTGAAACAGCAAACCCTCACTTTAAGCCGTGACTCTTAACATTTTCCTTCCTGTATCCTTTATACCAGAAAAGACAAGAAAAGTTGTAAAACAAGTTGTTGGAAATTTCACTACACTTTTTTTTTAATTTCTATTTATTTATGATAGTCAGAGAGAGAGAGAGAGAGAGAGGCAGAGACATAGGCAGAGGGAGAAGCAGGCTCCATGCACCGGGAGCCCGACGTGGGATTTGATCCCGGGTCTCCAGGATCGCGCCCTGGGCCAAAGGCAGGCGCTAAACCGCTGCATCACCCAGGGATCCCTTCACTACACTTTCTGCCCTCACCTACCAAGACAGTAGTGAGACAAGCCAAGCAAGTGAGCAGTTCATATGAGAAGCCTCAGTAGTCAGGAAAATCTGTATCCTGCACAACACAGCCTTGGATAATTGAGATTAGATTTTTCTTACAATTTATCATCCATCTGAGATAGACACACTATTAGAAGTAGAAAATACATTAGCATTCTGGAAAAAAAGAGAAAATTGAGCACACATATATTTAATTTTGCTTCTTCTGATGTCTATAAAAATGGGAGTAAAAAGGTTGTTTTAAAACACACAAGATATGGGCAGCCTGGGTGGCTCAGCAGTTTAGTGCCGCCTTCAGCCCAGGGCATGATCCTGGAGACCTGGGATCGAGTCCCACGTCGGGCTCCCTTCATGGAGCCTGCTTCTCCCTCTGCCTGTGTCTCTGCCTCTCTCTCTCTCTCTCTCTCATGAATAAATAAATAAAATCTTTTAAATAAATAAATAAATAAATAAATAAAACACACAAGACAAAAAGAATGAGAGAGGAAACACTACAACAAGATATAAGGAGCTGTAAAACAGTGAATGAGTGATAATTCACTCGGAGAGCTGACTTAGAACTAAGTCTGCAGAGGGAAAGCTCAGAAGCAACAACCCAGTTCCACTATAGAACCCCAGAAAGATCTAGAATTGGCAGCACCAGCTACCTCTGAAAGTGGGGGCAAACATAAGATTATTGAAGGACTGAATAATGTCTGTTTAAGAAGCTGCTGGATCCTCACATCACTTTTTCCCCACTCTGTGTGGTGGATCAAATGTTTCTCCACCACCCCATCCAAACACTGGAAGTTAACTCTCTGGAAATAGGAAGCAGAGTTTCTGAATTAGGAGACATCAGGCACAGATAAGGACAGAAGTATTGTACTAAATCCAGAAATATTAACAAAATATTTATATACTGAATATTATCCCCCTACACTCCTGTCCAATCTCTCTTTTTTTTAATGAGCTCTGGAATGAAGTGAGCCAGGGCTAATCTTTCAAGCAGGGAATTGGAAAATACTTCTTTAGGGAACATGAGTAATCCAAATCAATATATATATAAAGATGCCCACAAAATTTTCCTGCCAAATCACCCGTCAGTGAATTTCATAGTCAAAACCCCAGATATTCCAATCAGTTCAGGGCTCTCAAATATGAACAGATGGCCAAGCATCACCAGGTATCTGAAAGAAAGCCTGTAGCATAAACTACAGAGTAAAATAAAGAAAAGGGAGACAATTTGGAGACCATGTAGGCAAAATAATCCCTTGAATAATTATTAGTGTGCTCATACAAATAGGGAAAGTTATTTTACCCATACAAAAAGAACAAGTCACTATTCCATTTTAAAACTTAGTATAAAGTTATAGTAATCAAGATAATGTGGTATTGGCAAAAGAATAAACAAATAGATCAATAGAACAAAATAGAGCCCAGAAATAGACCCCCATGAATATAGACAACTATTCTTTGACAAAGAAGCAAAGATAATACAATGGAGCAAAGATAGTCTCTTCAACCAATGGTACTAGAACAACTGGACTCTGACATGCAAAAAAAAAAAAGGAAAAAAAAAACACGAATCTAGATACAGACCTTATACCCTTCACAAAAATTAATTCAAGATAGATCATAGGCCTAAATGTAAAAGACAAAACTATGAAACTCCTAGAAGATAACACAGGAGAAAACCCAGATGACCTTGGGTAAGGAGAGGCCTTTTTAAGTACAACACCAAAGACACAATCCATGAAAGAAATAATTGATAAGCTAGACTTCATTAAAATTAAAAACTTCTGCTCTGTGAAAGACAAGATTAAGAGAACAAAAAAGACAAGCCGCAGACTGGGAGAAAATAATTTGCAAAAGACAAATCTCATAAGGAACTGTTATACAAAATACTTTTTTAAAAAATCTTAAAACTCAACAACAAGAAAACAAAAAGCTCAACTATAAAATAGGCCAAAGACCTTAACAGACACCTCACGGAAGAAGATATATAAATCACAGATAAGGACATGAAAAGATGCTCCATATCATATGTCATCAGGGAAATGTAAATTAAAACAATGAGATACTACTGCACACCTATTCGAATGGCCAAAATCCAGAACACTGACAACACCAAATGCTGACAAGAATGTAGAGCAACAAGAACTCTCATACATTGCTGGTAGGAATGCTTTGGAAGACAGTTTGGCATTTTCTTATAAAACTAAACATGTTCTTACTATACAATCCAGCAATTGTGTTCCTTAGCATTTAACCAAAGGGGCTGAAAGCATATGTCCACACAAAAATCCACACGCTGCAGATTCATTCGCACAGCAGCTTTATTCATATTGTTAAAACCTGTAAGCAGCCAAGATATCTTTCAGTAGGTAGGTGGGTGGTACAACCCGACAATGGAATATTATTCAATGCTAAAAAGAAATTAGCTATCAAGCCATGAAAAGACATGAAGAAATTTTAAATGCATATTACTAGGTAAAAGAAGCCAATCTGAAAGGGTTATATCCTTCCAATGACATGGCATTCCAAGGCCAAATGATATGATGTTTCCGGAAAAATGGAGGGAAAAAAATGGAGACAATAAAAAATAAATGGTTTGGGATGGGTGGAGGTTGGGGTGGGTGGGGAGAGGAATGGGAAGACCACAGAGGGGTTTTAGGACAGTGAAAAGACTGTATACAATATTATAATGATGGATACATGTCATTACACATCTGTTCAGGCCCACTGAATGCACAGCACCAAGAATGAATTTTAAGGTAAACTATGGACTTTGGGTGATTATGATGTGATAATGTAGGCTCATCCTTGATTTTAGAAAAAGTCACCAAAGAAAAATAATAATAAAAAATAAAATAAAATAAAAAATAAAAAAAGTCACCATTGTGGCGAGTGGTGTTGATAATGAGAGAAAAGCTATGCATAGGGGATCCTTGGGTGGCGCAGAGGTTTAGCACCTGCCTTTGGCCCAGGGCGCGATCCTGGAGACCCGGGATTGAATCCCACATCGGGCTCCTGGTGCATGGAGCCTGCTTCTCCCTCTGCCTGTGTCTCTGCCTCTCTCTCTCTGTGACTATCATTAATAAGAATTAAAAAAAGAAAAGAAAAGCTATGCATATGTAGGAGCAGGAGTTATATGGGGGCAGGAAATCCCTGTACCTCCCTCTCAGTTTTGTCATGGACTTTTAAAACTGCCCTAAAAAAAAAAAAAAAAATCTTTTTAAAAAGCAATCTTTTAAAAAAAAAAAAAAAAAAGAGTAATATGCTCTTTTAAAAAAGGAACATCCAGAAAATCAAAAGCTCTTGAAAATTACACGTATAAGAGCAGAAATTAAAACTCAATAGAAGGATTGGAAGATAAAATTAAAGAAACTTTCTACAAAGTATAAAGCAAAAACACACAGAGTGCTCACTTCAGCAACACATATATTAAATGTGTTTAAATTTAAATGTAGGGTAGATCAGCATGGCCCCTCACAAACATGACAACACACAAATTCATGAAGCATCCCATATAACAATAATAACAACAATAACAATAATAATAATGGCAACAAGAACTAGTGAGGAGGTGGAGAAATCAGAACCCTTGTGCACTGCTGGCAGACATTTTAAATGGTGCAGCCATTTATTTATTTATTTTATTTTTTTTTTTTTTTTGGTGCAGCCATTTAAATGTGAAAATAGTCTTGCAGTTTCTCAAAAAAATAGACTTACCATGGGGCACCTGGGTGGCAGAGTTGGTTAAGTGTTGGACTTTTGGTTTCAGCTAAGGTCATGATCTCAGAGTTGTGGGGTCTAGTCCCACGTCAGGCTCCACCTAGCATGGAATCTGCTTGCCCCTCTCCCTTTGTGCCTCCTCCTGCTGGTGTTCTCTCTCTCTCTCTCTCTCTCTCTCTGTCAAATAAATAAATAAAATCTTTTAACAAATAAAAATTAAAAAAACACAGAGTTTCCATATGATTCAGCAATTCTTCCTCTGGGTAAATATCCCAAAGAATTGAAGGCGGGGACTCAGACAGATATTTGTACACCTATGTTCATAGCAGCTTTATTTACAATAGCCAAAATGTAAAAGCACCTCAAATGACTGTCAATGGATAAATGGCAAACAAAACATTGTATGTGTATGTAATGGAATATTATTCAGCCTTGAAAAGGAAGGAAATTCTGACACATGCAGCACCATGGATGAACCTTGAGGACATGATACCAAGTGAAATAAATAGGAGAAAAAGGACAAATATTGTATGATTCCACTTACATGAGGCACCTAGAGTAGTCCAATACATGAAGACAGAAGCAGAATGGAAGTTACCAAGGCCTGGGGATAAGTGGTAATAGGGAGTTACTGTTAATGAGCGACAGATTTCGGTTTGAGATGATGAAAAAATTCTGGAGATATAGGTAGTGAGGATGATTCCACAGCAATATGAATATACTTAATTCCACTTCACTCTATACTTAAAATGGTTAAAATGGTAAATTTTATGCTATGTATATTTTATCACAATTTTTAAAAACTAACAATTCAAGCATCTAACCTAGAGATACAGAGGCAAATATTAAAAGTAACAGCCCTAAGGGTTGGAAATGTTTTCCTCTAATCATAGGAAAATGATAGGGGAAGGGATTGGAAATGCTTTCCTCTAATCATAGGAAATGATAGGGGAAGGGGGACGCTGGTTTTCAAACAAGCTTTGTTAAACTACTTATCTCTTTAAACTATGTGCATGTAAAATTTTGATAACACTATAAACCAATAACAATCAAAATACATTTTAAATAATTTTACTTGGGCATCCCGGGTGGCCCAGCGGTTTAGCGCCGCCTTCAGCCCAGGGCGTGATCTTGTAGACCAGGGATCGAGTCCCATGTCGGGCTCCCTGCATGGAGTTTGCTTCTCCCTCTGCCTGTGTCTCTGTCTTTCTCTCTCTGTGTCCGTGTGTGTGTGTGTGTGTGTGTGTGTGTGTGTGTCTTTCGTGAATAAGTAAATAAAATATTTAAAAAATAATAAAAATAAATAAATAATTTTACTTAAGTCAATTTTATAGCTAATTGAATCATAGAGTGGGTAGGGCTGTTGGCCAAGATGATCTAAAACAGTAAGTAGCAGATTAAGAAGTCGAACCAACATGTTCTAAATCAAAGTTCAGCATCTTACCACAACATACTGCACCCCATAATAGCATCTTCCTGAATGTCCTAAAATAAACTTCTGGGAGCCCTGCCTTAAGCCTTCTTAAATTACTTTTCTTCATGTTTTATTAAATGCCTAATAATACTACAGCTTTTTCCATTTTGCCTAGCACTATTCGTTAAAAATGAACTTTTTTCTAATCTAAACACACTTCTGCAATAACTTATTTTTCCTTATTTTCTTCTCTATCTTCATAATTCGAAATGAATGGAATTTTTGAGTCAAGCACTTTTGCTGTGTAAATAGCTGGAGAGTCTTTGCTATCCATGAAGAAGACTCTGTTCTTTATTTCTTGTGTGCGGGATTTTGTATTGCGTCTAAAAGCCTTACCATGGTAACCTTTGTGGCAACAGAAAGCATTTCCATTTCAATTCAATGCAAGTCACCAATTTAATATTAATTTTAATGTTATTTTTTTCCCTTAGAAATATGATATCACTATAAAGAGAAGTTAGACGAAATAATGATATATAATTTACCATGCTTAAGACTTTAGAATAAAACCCAATGTGGACATCTTCTTCCAATAATACTCCATTAGTTATCAGTTGAACATATACTGAGCATTTATAAAATAATTTTTTAAAGAACTACAAGGACCTGTCATAAGCGTATACTTCAACACTGACAAGGTGCTTTTTCCCAGAATAATGTGCTTGACAAGTCATCAATCTTAAAGCTCTAAATGAGATTTATTATGCTTTTAAGATAACACTCCCTATCACAGTAGCACAGATTACTATGTATGGATTCTAATCTATGTGACTATCTCAATCAGGTTGTGTGCTTCCTGAGGTCAAGGTAGCACAGGATTACATACATAATAAATGCTTATTAAGCATTGTAATAACTAAGTAATGAATCAGAGTATGGGATCATGGAATGTTGAAGCTGGAATGGGTCCCAAGGATCTTTGGGTCTAACTACTCCTTTTTATAATCAGGAAATTCTAATGAGCTTTTGAGTATGTGCTTAGGTCAGACATTTCATGTGCATTTGTTCACAGCAGCCCCACTAAACAGATAAAGAGAGAGAATCAGAGACTTCACGTAATGTGACCAGGATTACACACTGGCCAGTGCTAACACTGGGACTCAAACCAAGGTGACTGGAGACCAGAGTTTCTGCTTTGATGAAGCACAGAGATAGATGTTGACTGATTTACATGAGATCTTATGGCTGGCTGCTGACAGGCCTAGACTTCAGATTGGCTGATTGCCCAGTACAGTAGCTCATTGTCAGATCCACTAATGGGTATACTAAGTTAAAAATGAATTTCTGTCTGCTGACATTCTTGACTATAATTCCTTATTTTTATATAGTGAAATTTGAGAAGACTATACGTGTGTATATTACTCCTGCAAAATTGTTTCTCTGAAATGTGTATCTTAGACTGGAAAACATCAGCTTTGATTCTCTTCCATTTCTTAAATAAACCAACAGAGGCTCAGAGAGATGAAGAAAGTAATCTAAGACCATGCCAAAATGCCACAGCTAAGGAAAGACAAGGAAGCTAAGGAAAGATCAGGTTTCCTGCCTCCTAACACAGGGCTGCTCCGCATACACATTCTGGTTCCATGTGTTGGCAGAGATCTGTGAGGTCCATGATCTATGAATCCATATTCTATACATATCCTTCTGGAACTTTCCACTTCTCAATGATATTCATTTCTATTTACAAATATTTCTGATCTCTGATTTACTCCTTACCCAATACTCTCTGTATCAGATCTAATTTATGCTCATCCTCACATTAGCTCTTTGCCACTTGCCACTTGCTCAGTGGAAAATTCTGGCTACCTCCACCACTGCCTCTCCTCCTAACACTGCTGAAGAAGTTCTCCTTCTTCCAAGGGGAAAGACTGGATCTGGCATGGCTTTCATTATGCTCAGAATGGCAGCAGCCATGGCAGCTCCGATACCAAATCCAATCTTAGTAGATCCAAAGAGAAACTCTGTGCTGCAAAGCATGGAATATGGATTAGCTGTCCAAAATGGTCAATTAACATAACAAAAATGGAGCAAATACGGATGCCTGGGTGGCTCAGCGGTTGAGCGCCTTCCTTCGGCCCAAGATGTGATCCTGGAGTCCCGGGATCGAGTCCCAGAATCAAGTCCCACATTGGGTCTCCACAGAGAGCCCGCTTCTCCCTCTGCCTATGTCTCTGCCTCTGTGTGTCTCTCATGAATAAATAAATAAAATCTTTTTTTAAAAATGGGGTAAACATTTTACCAATGAGAGTCAGAAGTTAGGAAGGAACCAAGAGATAAATTTATTTTCTTTCTTTCCTACAATGAATTGCCTCCGTATACAGTGGTTCCATAAGGCCATTCTGAAGACATCCTATTTGACCAAGTACAAGCTGTGTTTTCTTTTGAAGCTTTGTCCAGTGCGTAATGTTCCACCCTCCCTCTCTGCCCTCACACTCTTTTTCCCCTCACTCTCGCTGCCCTGGTGTTGCATTCCCCAATAAAACATTCTCATGAACACTTTGTCTCAGGTTCTGTTTTCTATCCAATTCATATTATGAAAGCTACTTTTTGGAGGAACAAAACTCTTACAAACTAAAAATATCCCTTCACAAATTCAGCTGGCAATTATTTAGATGAACACTTTTTTCTGAGATGTCCTGAGTCCTGGCAATGGGGAGAGGAGATATACAGAAGGAAGCAGTAGAGGTAGAAGGTGATGGAAATGTTCACCTCAGGCCTCACTTTTATCTCCACTTTAAAAGCAGTTAAATATCTTTGCTATCGGCAAATATTTGACATTTATTAATGAACCTAGAACCTTGAAGATCTTCAGGTGAGGTGAGGAAATGGATGTGTACATTCCTCTAAAATATCTAGAATATCTAGGCTATTGTGAACTCTTTGGATTGCTGTTAAATTCAATGACAAGGGCCAGAACTCCTTTCCCTTTGAAAGCTAGATGTTAGCCAGCCCCTCTAATCTTGGAGGAGGAAAGAAGTTTAATTTATGGGAAGAAAGGCCCAACAGCTGGCAACCCTCAGAACTCAAAAATGCCAGCCTTGTTGTATTAATCATGGTTTTTATTTTCTATATTTTATAATGTTTTGACATTGTGTGGACCTTACAGACTTCCCTTCTGGAGTTAGCTGATTTCTAAGGATTCTTCTTCTTCTTTTTTCTTTTTTTTTTTTTCTTTTTTTTTTCTTTATCTTTTTTTTAGATTTTATTTTTAAGTAATCCCTACACTCCATATGAGGCTCAAACGCACAACCCTGAGATCAAGAGTTGCATGCTCCACCAACTGAGCCATCCTCAGATTAGTTAATTTCTTTTTTTAAAAAATTGTTTCAATATTTGTTTATTTATGATAGACATAGAGAGAGAGAGAGAGGCAGGGACACAAGAGGAGGGAGAAGCAGGCTCCATGCCAGGAGCCCGACGTGGGACTCGATTCTGGGACTCCAGGATCGCGCCCCGGGCCAAAGGCAGGCGCCAAACCACTGAGCCACCCAGGGATCCCCCAGATTAGCTAATTTCTAAAGATAGCAAACAACTCACCCAGGGGCATGCCCTTATACGCAAACCAATCAACTCAAAGCTCACACCCCAATCACTTTCTTTTTTTAAAAAAGATTTTGTTTATTTACTCATGAGACACACAGAGAGAGAAAGAGAGTCAGAGACACAGGCAGAGGGAGAAGCAGGCTCCCTGCAGGGAGCCCGACATGGGACTCGATCCGGGGACTCCAGGGTCAAGCCCTGGGCAGAAGACTGCTAAACCGCTGAGCCACTCGGGCTGCCCCCAGTCACTTTTTTTTTTTTTAAATTTTTATTTATTTATGATAGTCACACACAGAGAGAGGCAGAGACATAGGCAGAGGGAGAAGCAGGCTCCATGCACCGGGAGCCCGACGTGGGATTCGATCCCGGGTCTCCAGGATCGCGCCCTGGGCCAAAGGCAGGCGCTAAACCACTGCGCCACCCAGGGATTTCCCCCCACCCCCACCCCCCCTATCACTTTCTTTATCAAACTCTCACTCACCAAGTCAGTATTCCCCCTATCCTAAATCTGGTACTTGATAGTTAGAGACCACTTCCATAGCCCAGAGCCTATAGAAACTATTCAAAACCATCTGATCCTAATAACATGCCCTCCCTTGCCTTTCCTGAAGACACCACGGCAGAGGCTTGTACCCATGCTTCCTCCTCTTCTGCTTCCTGACCCACGCTGATGCCTCACGTTGTCCCACATGGGATCTATGTCTCCTTATTCCAGAGGTCTGTGAATGTGAACATCTTCCTTCATGAAAGCTATGTCTGTGTCTGTGTGATTTACCATGCCTTGATTAAAAACAATCCCAACTACATTCTCAAGACACAGGCTAAACAGCACTCCATCTCAGAGACCTGACTTTCAGTCTTTCAGTTGCATGGGGCCTCTTCTGTAAGTTTCTAAGTCTTAACAATTTCAACCTCTTTCCTTTGCTTCCCCGGTCCTAGAGGGTGGGGTTGTTGCTTTCTGCAGCTGCTTCATCCAGGACACCGGGCTTCTTTTAGCCTTTCAGTTAAAGATTCTTCTTACCTAGTCAACAGTTCTTCATATTAAATTTTCTCTGTCAAAATAACTTTTGTGTTTTCTGCCTCTTGACTAGACCCTGATGAATACAAAATTTTATGGTTAATTCTGGCATTTGAGTTTGCATCAGAGCTTAATAATTTATCAATAGCTCATGAGATATTGCCAAGGGAGGGGGGAGGTGTATATGGAATAAGCCCAGCCAGTAAAAATTCTGGGAAATCAAAGAGATTCAGATCAACTTATGATGTGTCATTCTCAAGAAAATAATACTAAATTCCTCATACTTGCCAATTCCTCATCTTATGTAGCGATGATATTCTAAATCTTCACCTTTTATTAAATCAATACAGAAGACATATCCAGGGCTCTGTTGTCAACAAAGGTCATGGTACACTTCTAATCTTATGAAAAATACAGAGGATTTCAAAAACATATGACTTTGTCATTGGGCTGCTGTAACAAAATAATATAAACTGGGTGGATTATCAATAAACACTTATTTTGCACAGTTCTGGAGACTGGAAATGTGAGATCAGAGAGCCAGTATGGTCAGGTTCTGGTGAGAGCCCTTGGTTGCAGAGCCCTACAAACATCTCTTTGCATCCTCACATGGAGGAAAGAGAGTGAACTATCTCTCTAGCCTCCCTTTATAAGGGCATTATTCCCATCATGAGGGCTCTACTCTCATGACCAAAATACCCCCCCCCAAAGACCCCACCTCCATCACATTGGGAGTGAGGATTTAACATCTGAATTTGGGACATAAACATTCAATCCACAGCAACGTATATAATAAAGAACAAGATCTTTCCTGGTGACAAACTTCTCAATTATATCCTCATGTTCCTAGCACATGATAATTGCTCAGTTATGCCGCCTATTATTGTGATGATGGGTAATGGGAAATACACGAGTTCCTTGCTTATCAAAAGTTTGCACTAAACCACTTTGCTTTCTATGAGAGAACTACATTATTACCTGTTTTTTCTAACTGAAAGAAATCCAAAGAATATTTTCACTGTTATGAAGAGGGGGTGAAAAACAAAAATAGCATTCTGCACTGAGCCATTACAGAGGCTCAGTACACCCCAAGAAGCAAAAGTGGAACAACCAAGCCCCCTCCCCAGGAACTACATTCAGCATCTCAGTTTCAAGCTGCCATGATTTTGAACTGTGCCTGTGACATCTGCACTTTATCATTATTTATTTTGTGTATCTATCAGCAAGATGTGTCCTAAAGTATAAGAATGCCTAAGAGAGGTTATTTTTGGGGTTTGAGAATGCTCAAAAATTTTTCCCTATAAATTAAAAATTGCCTCATTGCTCTTCTCCATTTAGGCTTATAAAAGTTTGTATAGGAATTTCTACTTTCAGATAGGGTAAAGATGCACTCTGGAGCAGGTGGCCAAGTACCTGGGTTCTAATCCAGGTATACTACTGCATACTGCATACTGACTCAATAACCTTGGGAAAAGCATGAACTGCTCTAAGTCTTGGTTTCTTTATCTGTCAAATGGCATTATTTTTTAAATTTTTTTTATTGAAGTTTGATTTGCCCACATATACTGTCAAATGGGATTATTAACACTAATTACTCCACCTACTTTATAAACGTACTCAATTCACCAAATATTTATGGATCATCTATCAGTAAGGTCTTATGCTAGACATTCCATGATATATGAAGAGAAGTGAAACATGTTCCCTGCCCTCAAGAAGCTGATAAACCAGTATTTTTCTATCATTTAACAAACAGTTGTGAAATCCCTCCTATCAAGCACTGTACTGGAAACTAAGAATATAAAGATGTCTAAAATACAGTTCTTTCTTTCACAGGGCTTATAATATGATAGAGAGATAAAAACAAAGGCACAGATAACTAGAACAAGAGGTAGAGCAGGCAATGAAAAGTTGAAACAAATCAGGAGGGGCTTGGTGGATCTGGTGCCATTTGAACCGACCATGAACAAAAACCTGAAAGAAGAAAAATGAAGGGAATGACTAAAAGAGTGAGCCCAATTAGCTGTCATTAAAGCCTGAGGTGGAGTGGAGGTGGTGGAAATCAGAGAGAAGGAATGAATATAAGTGATATTAGATGAACCATGCTTGGAAATCCACATAGGACAATTATAATAGTAACTGAGATTTATGGCTGAGGATACAACAGTGAACAAGGTGGGTGTGGCCTTTGTTTTCAAGGTACTTTAGGTTTGGCTGGGAATATAAATAATTTTAAAAGTTCCTTGATATTTGTCTCTGTTTGAAAATATAGTTTAGAAATACAACATGGGAAGCTCAGTGAGGTTGACAGATCAGGAAATAATTGCCATTGAAAACATGGTTTGTTATATTCACAGATCCCAAGAGGAGGGGACACCCATGCCACACCATAGGGGGGACACACAGGGAAGCTCCAGGGTCTGTCACGAGGCAGAGGAAGGGAGGAAAGCATGGACAAGAATCTATATTGTGGTTTTCACAGGAAGAAATGGGTGAGGCAGGGTAAGCAAGTTTGGGATTAGGTAGTTTGATTAATTTCAGTGGGCTCTGGGACTTAGGAGCTGTTCCCAGATGCCTGGTACTTGGCCGTGGGTTGATTATGGCAGGCAGCCCTGTGTAAGAGAGCCTGATAAGGAAAGTGATGGAGGTATGACCCCTCCAGGGTCAACAAGCCTCAAAAAAAAAAAAAAAAAAAAAAAAGCCTCCAGATATCAAAGCATCAGAATACAGAGAAGTAAAACTCATGGTTCATAAAATCTCCTAAAAAGTAGGGGAGTTTATTTAGGTTTTTTTATCACTGGCATCCACCACAATACTTTCTATATGATACAGAAAGACTCCATAAATGTTTGTTGAACAATCAGGTTAAGATATCCCTTCTTTGAGGCCCTTGCGGGGCTCAGTGGTTGAGCATCTACCTTTGGCTCATGTCGTGATCCAGGGTCCTAGGATGGAGTCCCGCATCAGGCTCCCCACAGGGAGCCTGCTTCTCACTCTGCCTATGTCTCTGCCTCTCTCTGTGTGTCTTTCATGAATAAATGAATAATAAAATCTTAAAAAATATATGT
Organism: Canis lupus dingo; assembly: GCF_003254725.2. Lineage (NCBI taxonomy): Eukaryota > Metazoa > Chordata > Mammalia > Carnivora > Canidae > Canis > Canis lupus. The sequence continues at coordinate 48,476,870 of NC_064255.1, forward strand.
ATTTCCCTTCTTTGACTCCTGAACTTTATTGAAGTTGGAAAACTGTAACACTTCATTGAGCATCAACTCAGTGGCCACCTTGTTCTGGAGGACCTCTTTAGATTCCTCGGACTAAGCTGGGCACCCCTGTAATGGATACTGCAATGCCTAGTCCCAATCCCCTTCCAGCAAAGGAGGGCTGATAGCAGACAGCCTTCAGAGATTGCCCTCAGGAGACTGTGAATCAAAGTTAAATAAATAAATGATCCTTTTAAAAATTAAAGATACTATTCAAACCAAAAATGAAAAGTGAATAATATTTCTTTTATGGCAAAGCTACTTTGTATTCTGGTTAGCATTCTTTCAATTTCAAGAGATAGAAACCCAACTTGAATTTGCTTAAAGAAAGAAAAAGAGAGTTTATTGGTAATATAACTGAAAAACACTCTTCAGTCATGGCTGCTCTCCATGTTCATTTGTCTCTCATATCTATTTATCTCTATGTATGACCTCATCTTTTTTTTTTTAAACTGAAAATAGCCTTTCTGTGCCTGGGGACAATGGCCTCAAACAGCTCCAGCTTGCCTTATACTTATAGCTCTTGATCCAGTGGGGAGAGGGGAGAACATCTTTTTTTTTTTTTTTTTTCTTTCTAGAAACTCTACATAAATTTCAGAGGAAACTATTGAATCCAGTCTGGAGACAGAAACTACACTGGTTCCTTGAACAGGGGTAGGTACAAAACAGCAGTTACTAACTTTAGACTGAGGACAGGTGAACAATAAATAACTAAGGACTAAAGGAGTCCCCTCCTTGGCAAGAATGAGTTTCAGGCCTTTGAAAAAGGCTTAGCTAATACAGGAACCAGAAGCTTACTGGTAATAAAAGAAACTTTCCACAGGGTGTTGGCCAGGGCCAGCCTAGCCAGGGCCAGTCTACAGAAGCAGCTTGCCATCATGGGAGGGTATGGACAGGCTCCAACTGGTCTCTGGAAGAAATCTATTGTTGCCAGAGAGTATGGGCCCAGGGTATAGCTAGAATTCCCCTGTGTAACCACTAGGCTTCCACCCTAAATAACAGTAATAATGGATCACCAGAACGTGGAAGGGACTTCTTTCTGCTGCTGTTGCTTTACAGGGTCACTTCATTGCCCTCTACTGACAAAGTTTAACATTCTACTAGCTGGCAGGTGAAAGAGATGTTCACAGGGCCCAGCTTCAAGATTACAGAGCAAGGTGTGGATTTGATGCTGAGAGACAATTGGTTAGGCACTATTCTGCTTGGATCATATGCACAGCCCTGAACCACTCACTGTGACCAGGGGAAGGAGTATTCTCATTAGCTAAGACTAGGCCAGACTCATATGCTCACGCCTCTGCAGTGGTCAAGCACGTGGCAGGGGAAAAGATGGATTCTTCTACCAGAAGAAAGGAGAGTGCTAGGCAAAGAGGAAAAGTAGAGGGACACCTGGGTGGCCCAGCGGTTGAGTACCTGCCTTTGGCCCAGGGATGATCCCAGAGTTCCAGGATCAAGTCCCACATCGGGTTCCCTGCATGGAACCTGCTTCTCCCTCTGCCTGTGTCTCTGCCTCTCTCTCTTCCTGTGTCTCTCATGAATAAACAAACAAAAAAATCTTAAAAAAAAAAAGAAAAAGTAGATATCCTTTGTATGTTTTATGTTGACCTGTGTAGGTCCAGTTCCATTTTTAGAGGAAAAGGAAAACCATGGCTTTTCCCTAGGACTGACAACTGCATTTTAATTCATTTAAGACATATTAATTATGCATCTGCTGTGAGAGGAGCTCATCCTTACTAGTCCTGAACTACTGGTATCTTTGTGGACACAAGTTGAATTGAAAAGTCTAAAAATGTAAAAGCAGTTGAAAAACAAATTAAAACAAGAAAAGAGTACCTTTATTTACAGATTAATATGTCCTAAGAAATATATCTACAACTAGCAAAGTTTTAAAATCTACTCATGGTCAAGTTGCAATAAGGCAGTATGGCCAAGTGGTTCAGAACACAAATTATAGAGTAAGACTGCCTGCATTCAAATCCAGCTCCATTACAAAGTAAGATTGGGCAAGTAACTGGTAACTTGTGTGAAAGTTTTCTCATATGTAAAACTGGAATAACAATAATAGCCACCTCATAGGACTATTGGAAAGATTAAAATAAGCTAACATCTATAAAGGTCTTAGAACAGCACCTGGCACACAGTAGGCACATAGTTGGACATGAAGTAATGTGAGTTTCTCTCTATTAACTAATTTGAAAACCCATTCTCTCCAAAATACAAAAAAACTTGCTTGAAAAAATCTAACTGCTACATATATACATATATATATATTAGCACCCATTCTATAGAAATAATATTATTTTCAATACCTTATGACATTGAGATATCCTCTTTATGAATATAAATCATATATTCCATGGAATCAAATAAAGCCAAACAAAAACTTGTTCTTGGTGTTATTCTGCACCATACAGAAGAAAATAGAAAACTTTTCCTTATACCCTTTCTTTAAAGGTTTGTAAAATTATGTGCAAAGGTGAAATCTTCCATGAAATTAAATTAGTGTATATATCTTGTCAAAAGAATATTTTTATAAGAGTGCTTTTAGAGTTTCTTTTTTTTTTCTTTTTCACTTTTAAAAGGAGACTGCTTCTATAAGTCCAATGTTTTAAAATGACACTAGAACATTCTGAGCAAGAAATGTACTCCATCTCTGGCTGAGTCAGAGAAACCTTTTCTTAATGAGGACTCTGGCACTGACTGTGAACCACTGAAGCCTTCCTATTGTGACATATTCTGCAATATTAGTGATAAACTGAAGTCCGAGATATCAAGTATCTCAGCAAGTCCTCATCAGTGAATGTTAGAATGTCGGGGAAGGGCAGGCACAAAAGAAGACATTGCATTCTTTTCCTCTCAGGGATAGGGCTGTATTCTCTAATAACTCTTATAACAGAGCTATGGGACTAGGTGGAGCATCCATAACTGGAAGAAAACAAGAGAAAACACCAAAGTACATCTATTTGGAATCGATACTAAATCATCTATCCTAAATACATTTTCCCTAGATCATCAAAGTGTGCATACACACACACACACACACACACACACACACACACACACATGCATACACACTGACCTAGTCCATTCAGGCCACTATAACAAAATACCATATATTGGGTGGCTCAAACACAAAACATTTATTCCTCACATTTCTGGAGGCTTGGGAAGTCCAACACCAAGACACTAGCAGATTTGGTGTCTGGTGAGAGCCTGCTTCCTGTTTCTTTTTCCTGTGTCCTCCTCATGGAAGCAACAAGGAAGTTCTCTAGGGTCTCTTTTATGATAATCCCATCCATGAAGATTCCATTCTCATGACTTAATCAACTCTTAAAGGCTGTTCCTCCTAATCCTATCACATTGGGAGTTAGGATTTCAACATAAGAATTTAGGGGGAAGGGCATACATTCTAGAGCATTGCACACTCACACATACACATGAACATACTAGACTAGAAATACCAAGAACTACTTTGATTAAAGAACAAATATTTCCTGGATTAAGTAAAATATGATACAGAAATATAATTTTTTATGTTTAAAAAAGATGAAATATTTTGATACCAACATTGTCCTGATTCCTACAAATAAAAGTTTAAGAAATAAAACACAGAACTGACCATTTTCAATCTCTGTGTAAACTAACATAAAAAGACATCATGTTCAAAACTTTCATAACGAAAAAGATTGTTTTAGTAACATTTTATTACTAAAGACATTCTTACCAAAGGTGGAAGCAGTAAATGTGGGACACAGATGTATTACCCTCCTTGTCAAGCATTAAGGAGGGCTACCATGTTTCCACAGAATATTGTTTCCTCATAAGAAAAATGGGAACAATCATACATTTATCTACCCTTAGCTTTGTTGGAGACTAAATAAACAATGTGTATTGCAAACACCAACACTCAGAGCCTGGCATTGATTAGTGCTGATAAACAGTATTTTCTCTTCTCTCCTGGAGGCCATTCCAGGATTTAGTGATGTGAGGACATACACAACCACAGCCTTTTGCAAAGGGGCTTTGGGATGTAGATCTGGAAAGAAGACACAGAGTTGGGGGTCTAACCTGTATTCACCATGTTTACTACTATTTCATCATACACCTACACAGCAGCCTTAAGAAGAGCAGAACTTTGGTCAACAAATTCCCAAGTAGGCCAACTCTGTAATTTCTTTTTTTTTTTTTTTTTTTTTAATTTTTATTTATTTATGATAGTCACAGAGAGAGAAAGAGAGAGGCAGAGACACAGGCAGAGGGAGAAGCAGGCTCCATGCACCGGGAGCCCGACGTGGGATTCGATCCCGGGTCTCCAGGATCGCGCCCTGGGCCAAAGGCAGGCGCCAAACCGCTGCGCCACCCAGGGATCCCCCAACTCTGTAATTTCAAGGAACAATTACGTTATCCCTGAGCTCAGGGCAAACCTACACTCCTATAATTTATGAATGTGCAAAAGGGAAAAAATATTATCTCTTGTACACATTATTATCCTTTTTTTCAAAAGATTTTATTTATTTGAGACATAGAGAGAGAGGCAGAGACATAGGCAGAGGGAGAAGCAGGCTCCATTCAGGGAGCCTGACGTGGGACTTGATAGGATCGAGTCTCCAGGACCACTCCCTGGGCTGAAGGCCAGGCTAAACCACTGAGCCACCGGGGCTGCCCTACACATCATTATCCTGTTAGTGATGGACAAGTAGGACACCTACTCCTAGATACCTTACACAAGTAAGTAATTCTATGGTGACAAGAAAATGTAAAATTTTTAAAGACTAGGTTGAGAAATGGTTAAAGTAAAATTCCAAAACTGAAAATTGAAAAAGAAGTAGTCCCTTGGTCTCTAAAAAAAAAAAAATCTAAGAATAAAAAAGATCTGGACTGTTTACAGACTTAGAAATGATAGTCACCTCTTCCAGCTGGGGGTTGTGTAGAATCCAGGTTTCAGTTCTGGAGTTAACACAAAAGTGAATTAATCTGTGAGTTTTATAGGACTCCCAAGGAGGCCTTTTCTTCTGAGTAATTTGCCTCCCTGTACACCAGCTAAGCTATATCTACACACACATAAGTTTCATTACTTTACCCAGGATGGTGGACTGGCGGGACCTCATAATGCATCAGTAAGGTATTAAAAATTCCTCCTCCAGGGACACCTGCCTCAATAGGTTGAGTGTCAAACTCTTGATTTCAGGTTAGGTCATGATATTGGGGTTATGAAATCAAGCCCAAAGTCAAGTTTCATGATCCACGTGGAGTCTGCTTGGGATTCTCTACCTCTCCCTCTACCCCTCCTCCTCACTCTCTCTCTGTCTCTCTATCTCTCTCCCAAATAAATAAATAAATAAATGTGGTTTTTTTTTTTTATTTCCTTCTCCATAGGAAATACATTTAGGGGATGTTGGAGTTTTAAAAATAAGGGTTTCCAGAAAAATGCCATTAATTCCCAATGGTTTCCTTATCATATTCCCCATTGACAATTCCATTGCATTTCAGAAAACAAATTTACAGACTAGAATAATCTTTGGCCATGAGGAAAAAATGTTTTTATAGCTCTATAAAATATCTTTTTAAAAAATCTTAAGTAATCTCTATGCCCAACATGGGGCTTGAATTCATGACCTTGAGTTCGAGTCACATGCTCTACCAACTGAGCCAGCCAGACACCCATTATAATTCTCTTAAATATCTTAGTGAACACTATGGGGGTCTATTTCATTATTTTTCCATCACCTCTTCTGTTGATGTTAGTTTCCAAAAGTTTTGTACTATATTCCTATCAACTGACAAAGAAATTAGGGTCTCTGGAGATTCTGCTTGTTTCCATTTTTGATGAATTGCCATTTGTAATTCTTTTAAGCCTGAATCCTTTGATTCTTTATAACGTAGATAATGTTTTGATAGATTGGTCTTACAGAAAGATTCAGGACCTTAAAAAATATTTATTAGCACTATAATATGACTTTTCCCTTAAGACTGTCAAACAAATCAATACAATAAGAATATTCTAACCAATTGGCAAATCATTCCTGAACACACTTGTTGATAGCAAATATTTCAATTTGGAACTATGTCAGCTTCTGAACATCTCATTTCAACATTACTTAAGGCCATCCTGGAATATATAGCCACTCTTCTCTTAAGAACTTTCAGAGAAAGTTGTAGTATTCCTGCGGAAGTGCAGTTGAGACTTTCACAGCTAAAGTGCATGCATTCATGGCAACAAGAGCAAATGGATATTGATACTGAATACGTCGTTGGTAAAGACTAATAACTGTCCACTCCAGCTATGAGGAAATATAACTGCAAAATCAGCTATGCAAAAATGAAAGAAAGTTATTATAAGACTATTTGATTTACTTTTTTGTTCTTTTCGTAAATATTTACAAATAAATTGAGTGAATAAATGAATGCAAAAATGTTGATAATGTGCTAGACACTGCATATCACATATCCTGGTTGTATGGTAAGCAGAAGAAACATGGTTCCTGCCCTCATAAAACTTACACTCTAACAGGAGAGAAAAAAAAATTTTTTTAATTCCATAAACAAGCATCTTATTAAATTTCAATGACAATGCTGTTGATAAGCATTCTGACTCATACCAGTTTTTTGTTGTTGTTATTGTTCTCCATAGAGGACTAAAACACCTAGGAAATAATTAATAAACTGTATATAATGTCTTCTAAAAATCTCCCTGTAGGTCCATTATCTCATTCCCTAGATGGAAGTGGAAAGTAGTTATGTCATTACCTCCACCTTCCACCTTTGATATCCAATTAGGTACCATGGCTTATTGATTTTATCATCCAAATATATCTTACATTCAAGTCCTCTTCCCCATTTTTTTTTAGAGAAGGGAAGAAGGAGAAGGACAGAAAGAATCTCAAGCATGCTCTACACCCAGCGTAGAGGCTGACAGGGACTCATTCTCAGAATCCTGACTTCATGACCTAAGCTGAAATCAAGAGTCAGACGCTGAGCCAAAAGAGCCACTCAGGCGCCCCACCCTCTTCTCCATTTCTATATCCAAAAGCATAATACTAGTTCTCTGGTAGTCTACCAAGTTGTTTTACTAGAGCCCCAGAATCACAAACAGATCAGGAGATATTAAAGTAGGAAAAGACCCTAGATATCATTCTTCAGATGAAGAAACTGAGGTTCAGTGAGATAAATGTCCCACCCAGGACCCCATAGTTCAGTCTAGCCACAGCCATGCCATTAATTTTTCTTTAGAGAAGCTAATTTGGAAGCCATAGAACACTATTAATTGCCTGCCTTTCCCAGCCTCTTCCTCCTTGTTAGAAAATCCTGTTTCCCATGGTAGGAACCAAAAATGACAAGTACTTGTTTCCTAGGGATGGCCATGTGACCCAGTCTTGGGCACCAAGATATAGAGGGAAGTCTCTGGCTGGTTTCTGAGAGTTTGCTTCTGACATAAAGAGAAATCAAGAAGAGCTACCAATCCCTGACTCCCTTTCTTCCTTTTTTGGAGCTGAACAACAGCAGCCTAAGGACAAAAAGCCAACAGCTGAGGATCAGAAGAATCAAAACGACTTGGGACCCTCTATGAGCCCTGAGCTAACCTTGAAACTGCCTACTTGCAGACATTTTATTCTGAGACATTATTTGAAGTCTTCCCTACTTACAACTTTATGTCATGTGTTCTGTAACTTGCAGCTGAGTGCACCCTGAATGGCCGCTGCTTTATTTCTTTATTTTCCCTCTTTCCCTCTAAGATCTACAGGAGCAGAGAATTGACCTGTTATTTTCATTGTGTCTTCCCAGTTCCTAGAACAGAGCCTGGCACAAAATCAGCCCTTGAGAAATATTTTTTGAATGGATGAATGTCCCCAAAACCTTCACTGGCTCTCTACTCCTACGGAATAAAATCCAAAGGATTAATCTGGCATTCAATGCCCTTCCTGATCTGGCCCCAATCTATTTTTCCAGTCTTATCTTTTACTTTCACATATGCTACTACTCAGGAAAACTATTTCCTGTCCTCCCAAACACTCCCTGAGCTTTCTAATGCAGGGCTTTGGCTCAGTGTCTGGTCTGTGGAATAGGCTCCTTCCCCTCCACTTTGATACTTTCCCCTCATTCTTCAAGTTCCAGAGCTTCTCCCATAGCACCTCCTCTGATACTTTTCAGGTACAAATATCTTTTCTATGTTTTCTTTTGTGCCATTTATGCTAATTAAACATTCATGCTAATTATTTGGTGTAGTCATCTCGATTAGATTATGAGCTCCTTGGGGATAGAAAATTCACCCTCCCAAGAAACAAATATAAAGCTTTGCCCCCGTAGATACCTTAATAAATTTTTATTTGTGCGTATGAGAATAAACAACATCAAAGTGAGCCCATTTAAAAAATTATTTGGACACAGGAATTGGTGCTGACTGTCATGGTAGCAAAGGTCTGATGAATTGCAGGAAGGGAAAGAAGGAGGGCAAGAGACTTGTTGGAAGTGTCAGGAGCAAGCCCTGGTGCTTTGTCTCCTGCCGATGATAGCGAAGTTCTTAATGGAAGATGATCCCAATCAATAGAGCCAGACAGCTGATTTATATAATGGAATCAAGCTGAAGCCGTTGGTCTTCCTCTGCAGAGTGATGTGAAAGGGGAAAACGCTACTAGACTAGAAAAAGCAAGGGACTCCACAAGTATAGCTGCTGGTGTTCAGAAATGTGTTCCCCATCAGCAAACCACAGGAGAGCTCCAGAGAGCAGCCTTCTTGAGCCTGGATGCTGAGGATTGCCGGTGGGGCGAGTGCTGCAGCTGGATTTGGGCTGCTGCTGCCGCTGCCACTGGGCACGCACCGCAGTGAGGGGTCTGACCACGCAGACCGCCTCCCAGAGCCTGGGTCTGGCTGGGAATGAGAAGTTAAGAGAGTGAGGGCTGGGAGGTGCAAACCCAAACAAGAAATCTAGGGAGCCAAAGGAGAGCAAAGGGTGATCTGGAGCCAAGACATCAGGCCAAGTGGAACTGGAGGAAATGTCATCATTGGTGAAGGAGGACTTGGAGAAGAAACTGTTTAAGCCACTCTCACAGAATCTCTACGAGTTTATTGAAATAGAGTTCTCGGTCCAGGACAGGTATTACCTCTGCGTGTCAGGTAATCTGTTCTTTCTGTTATCACTTCAAAATGTAAATAACTCCACAAGAGCCTTGGGTGGTAGAAGGACATTTTTGTATTTATTTTCCTGAATGGTAACAACACGTGTATCTTCAGGTGATAGAGCTTAATTATGCCAAGTTTGGGAATTTGGATTCCACTGCATTTTATTTTCAGTGCTAAAATTGAAGACAGAAAAATAATATTGTATTAAGAATATTTTGGTGGATTGTTCAGAAGAAAACTGGGTATGTATTTTCCTGCTTTGATTATTTTGTCTCCAAGCCTTTATTTAATTCACTTGCATGGTATGCAACCTTAATGTGTAAGAGCCCATTTTTAAAAATTCAACAGAGAGCTTTCTGTATGTTTTTAAATACACTGGAGAATTGAGTTATACAGCTCTATTTCCAACCAGCCTGGATAACTAAGATTCTGTCTTTTCATGCTAAGAAAGAAAAAAAGACCTTAGATTTTCTTTTAAGGGCTTACTTAGACTTCCTAGTGGTTTATTTTGAAAAGAGAAATGATCTTCTAAAAATTCTTTCTCTTCTAGGAAGTATGCTTGCAGAAACAATACTTTAATCATAGAAATTAGTTCATGAAGTGGGAACTTTAAGGATAAGAGGCTGCTCTCTAAACTATTTAACTAAATACAGATTCTCCCTCATGTTCTTAAAATGCACGAAAATTATCCATATGTGAGAATAGGCTTTTGCATTTAATTATGATTTGCCTAACCTGCAATGTTTGTGCTGAATTTAGACAGAAATGTTTATGCCATTACTGAATTTAATATATAGCTTTCCCTTTTCCCAATCCATGCCTTTTACTACTTCTCAGGGGCTTAGGAGGAAGGAGCTCAGAAACTCTAAGTGTTCTTTGTGGACTTTCTTTTTTAAGGCACACACCTCAGCATTTTCAGAAAACAACTTATTATAATTCTTTTCCTGATAATTGCCTCAGAAGGACTCTAAAATTGTCAAGATGAAGTATTGTAAGGGAAGCAAAACAGCTTTAAATAAAATGGATAAGAACTTTCAAAAATTCTATCAATCCTAATAAGAATAATATTTACTCAATAATAAGCATACTAATATTTACCTAATGCTTTACCTAGCATATGTTGCTATATAAATACAAAGTATGAGAACTTGGCGTACTAGCAAGGTAAAAAACTTAACTGGCCAGGAAAAAGAAAGAAAGCAAGTTATGGAAAAAAGTCAAATGAAATAATTTTAGAAACTATATTGCATCCTAACCATGAAATCACTATATCTTTAAGTATTTTGACTTAATATATTAGAGAAGATGCTTATTCCAACATTAATATTTAATAATTTTGTTACTAATAATGATCCTCTTTATAAAGTTAGTTACTCATCATGTAACATTAGTATGCAAGTAATTTTTTTAAACTTATAAAAATAAAATCCTAGCAATGTATAAATCTAACTTACCAAATATATCTTTTTTTAACCAAATATATCTTAATTCCTCTCTTCAACCCTATAATTAATTAAACTTGTCCTATATGCATTATAAAAAAAAAGTCCCCTAGAATTAAACTTTTGGAAATGGATAATGTCTTTTTTTTCTGTTATCCCTGAGTTGTAAGAAAGATACTGTGCACGGGGGTTACCTGCTATCTTTTTTCACAAATGACCTGAATCATTTTAACACGGATCAGAAGGTCAAGGGGTTAACATTGTTAGCATGTATGAAAGCAACTTCTTTAGGGTTCAATTTTCTCATCTGGAAAATGACCAAGGAGAGTAGGTGATCATTTTAATTAGTAAAATTCAACGATTCTCTTCTGTAAGAAGTAAGGAAGAAAAAAACAAGGTCCTCTCAGATGTGAAGAGAAAGCAAGATTGTGATATTTCAGATAAAAGTTAACATTATAACTGATACTTATTCACTAATTTTTCATAACTCTCCTCTATATCACATCCATCAATTTGAGAGCACTTATCCTAAATGTAACATCTCTTTATGACCATTTCAAGTACATTGAGGCAGAATGGTAATTGAAAATGAAGTCAATGTGATGACTGATAGACTTTAATCTTTGATCATGCTTTACTCAGTAGATTTCTATTGATATGAATCCAACAGGTCATATTACAATTATTAAGGCAGGTAACTCCCGATTTTGAATGTTGGCCACCTTCACAGAGTAGAGACTGATGGTTATAATTTTCTCTTTATATCCTACAATCTAGCAGTTCTAAATTTTAAGAACCAAAGGCTAGAGCAGCTGAATTCCATCAGGCATTTTTCAAACTAAAGAAAAGTATGTTTAGATAAGTTAAAATTTCTATTTATCTGATTAGAATCTGTCTTCTATTTATCTGATTAGAATCTGTCTTTTAACCAAATGACTGTGATTTACTGTATCTTGATACCTTACCTGATTGATGTCAAAAATCAGATGTCCTAAACCCAATCTCCCTTTATGTATTTACTAGGATTTACATTGAGGATTTCCTGGCACCTCAGTCTCTTCCCAACTCAGAGTTTGCATGGTCATTTCTCCTTGAGATTAGCTTCCCCTAGCCTCGAACATCGTTATCCCTATCAGTTAAAGGCATCTTCTTATAGAGGATGGAGGAGCCCTTTTATACACAGGCACTAGAAAGGGAAAAGTCACTTGTGCAATGATGGGTGCAAATAAATTAAAGATATTCCAAAGGATTGAAATAGTACATCCAGCATTCACCATAATTAATAGGGAAGTAGCAGGACATGCTAGAATGGATTCTAGAATGCTCGAGATCAGACATACATGGTATAAAACCTGGCTCTACTTTGTCCACCTGCCAGCTGTGAAATTTGGGGCAAGGTAATTAACCACTCTGGCCTCAGTGTTATCATCTCTGAAATGGAGATAATAACACCCACATAGGCACATAGTGCTCTCCTGTTAAATCCTAACTAGGAAAAAAACAAATATGATAAATTATGTTAAAAAAAATAAAATAAGAGGTAGGATTATATTTTTAAATATATGGAAAAATTAATTTACTGTGATAACATGCTGAAATATATTTGTATAAATAGTATATACTATATATATTTATAATAAAAACAATACACACTAAACATATATAAGCATTATATTTAATACATAATGAAAATTGAAATATTGTTATACATTTTATAAATAAAATTATATGCATATTCAGATACAGATTATTTTAAATATTCTCATATACTTAGGAAAACATTTTTGTTTATAAATATTAATTTTAAAATAAATAGCATTTTCTAGAATTATGAGAATGGTATTATAAATTATCCATACATATTACATTTTATTTTATTTTTAAAAATTTTATTTATTTATTCATGAGAGACACGGGAAGAGAGAGAGAGAGGCACAGACACAGGCAGAGGGAGAAGCAAGCTCCATGCAGGGAGCCCGACGTGGGATTCAATCCCGGGTCTCCAGGATCACACCCTGGGCTGAAGGCAGCGCTAAACCGCTGAGCCACCCGGGCTGCCCCCATATTACATTTTAATGTCAGAACAGAACTTCTCTGTGAACCAGGGAATCTAACAATTTTGTCAAGCTATTTATGGTAAGAATAGTAACAATGAGAGAGTGTCAAATAAGAATAAATTAACAAGCCTTATAAACAACAAACATTTATTTCTCACAGTTTTGGAAACTGGGAAGTCCAAGATCATAGCTCTAGTAGATTCAGTGTCTGGTTAGGACCACCTCCTCAGAGATCACCATCTTTCTGTAACCTTATATGGTGGAAAGGGCAAGGGATCTCTCTGGAGTCTTTGTATAAGTGTATTGATGCCAAATCACCTCCCAATGTCCCCAACTGCTAATACCATCACCTTTGGGGGTTAAGATTTCAAAAATAAACTTTGGAGGAGACATAAACATTCAATCTATAGTACTCAGTATAGCCCAAGAATTGATGTTATAAAAATATTTCTAGAAAAAATATATTTGAGAATTTTTAAAAGATTTTATTTATTTATTCATGACAGACACAGAGACAGAGGCAGAGACACAGGCGGAAGGATAAGCAGGCTCCCTGCAGGGAACCCGATGGCGGACTCGATCCCAGGCTCCCGGAATCATGCCCTGAGTCAAAGGCAGATGCTCAACCACTGAGCCACCCAGGTGTCCCTTGAAAATTGCTTTGTTAGTGAAATCAATAATAGTGTTCTCAATGACCCCAAGACATCATCAATATATTGAAACATTTTCACTGAGGCTTCCTATCTTTGATATCTCATGGTGGTTTCTTCATATTATTTAGTTTCAATGATGAAAACAATTATGTAATACTAAGATTATAAAATAACAGTCATTTGTTTATTTAAAGCATTTCTATGTAGTTTATTTGTGAGCTATCGTTTTTCCTCTATTCTGCAAAATCATATTGGTGGAATTAGCCAATCTTCTTTCCATCTAGCCTTATGAATTACAGTGACTATTTTGCCATGGTAAGAGAGGCAGTTATTAATGAGTGTTTCTTTTGAAATTAAAAGTGAAAATAAATGGTTGGCATAAAGTTAAGACTGTAATTCTGAAAACGCTAACTAAAGTATTAATACTTGAGCAGGTTATTCTGAAATTCCATGAGTCTATAGATATTACTCACTAAATCATAATTACATAATGGCCCCTCTGATGTTACTAAAATCACCTCTCTAACACTTTGACTATATAAACACATTTCTGTTTTAAGACAATGTGATGAGTTTCCACTTTGCTGCTGCGTTAGTGTGGATATGGCCATTGAATTTTAGCTGGCAGCAGAGCCCAGGTGTGAAAATCAGGGGTTGGGTCCACTCCAGCATGAGTAAACTTCTTTGACTCTTGGCGAAAGAAAATTCTTGGAGTCTCCTTGACTCCAAAGGAGGCTACTTTTGCCAAATTCGGAGTCTGTACTGTTTCTTGCTACATCATTGTATCAAAAGGTTAACTTTTAAAGTGTGCTTATTTTCTTAGTTCAGTGTTAGTTAGGACAGTAATCATTAATGTAAAAAAACTCGATAACTGGTAGATCCTACCTTCTTAACATCTCTCTCAATCCTTTATAGAACTCCTCAAGAAAATTTTCTAGAATTTAAAGCTCAGTTATCCCTTAAACTTCTTCAGGGACAACCCTCCTCCCAAGCTACCCCTCCATACACACACCTTTCAGGATAATATTTGAATTCTTTAGCCTAGGATTCTAGACCCTTCCAGACCTATTGCCTAACCTGCTTCCTACAATCTACCCACCCTCACATTTCATGCCAACAATACCAAATACCTGTCATGACTCAAAAGGGTCAAGTATTTCATGCTTTTGTACACATGCTGTTCCAGAAGTTCCTCTAGTCCTTTCTTTATTCTGCTCTCACTGCCCCTTACAACTCAGATTACCCCCCTTCAAGAAGCTCTCTCTGACCCCACCAGTTGGATGAAGATGTCCCTGCTCCATTTTCCTATATTACCCTGTCTGTGCCTCATTCATGGCACTGTGATTATGCATTTTTTCTGAGTCCATACCCCCTGTAATCTCAGTGAGAGCAAGATTGGTGCCTTATGGGAATTCATTTTTTTCATGCCTCGCACAGGGCTTTGTACAAAAGGGGAACTCTAATATTTATCAAATTAATGAAATGAATCAGCCTATAGGCAATTGGCTAACTATCATAACATGTAGATGAAGCAGAGGAATTTGCTTCAGATTACATTTTCACATAGTATCCAGTTATTTCTTCCCATACCCATTCTCTCCCACACCCTAAGTAGCAAGTGAGACAGCTAGTCAGAACAAGAACATTGTCCTTTGGTTCTGAGGTAGAGCCTTTGTCTGAACAGATACAACTGCCTCTTAATGGAGGGAACTGCCCTCAAGATCTTGTCCTGAATAAGTCTAACAGAATCAACTCCGCCTCCACTTCGACATTCCATGCTTCCTTCCTAATAGCTTCCTTTCTAATCATTTCCTCTTCCCAAAGCTAACATCTAGACCAGTGGAAATGAACCTTTCTTAGAGCTGGAGAAAAGCACATAGGCAGAAACCCACCAATTTTTGCAGACAGTTTTAGGAGTCTCACAGACTCTGGGACAGTATTTTGAGATTGAGTTAAGATCTCCTGTCCGGGTCCTCTCAAGGACATGCCCTTCAGTCACTCCCTTTGTCCCCCAGAATATACAATCCCTCCTCTTGCAAACTCTTGGAGTATGTGATCTAAATCATAGCCTTTAGTCTTTTCCTATTTTTTGTTTCAATCCTACCTAACCCTGGAACTGGCACACAGTATGCACTCAGTATTCGTGCAGAAGGAGTCGTCTACAAGTTGTCTTCTGCCCTCACCATTCCAGAGAAACTGCCCTCAGGAAAGAAATAAATGGTATTCCCTAAGTCAGATTCAGTGCCAGGTCTGAACTCTGCTTTCTCCAACAAAGTGACTTCACAGGATGGTTTCCAAGTTTTAAAATTCTCTGTCCTCTTGATTTCCATGGCACTGCATTGTTGGGTTTGTCTCCTCCCAGACCTCTCTGCTGGCACCTTTTTCTTTTCTGCTCCATCTTGCCTCTTTCCTCTGCTCTTTTCCCTATAAACTTGTCTTGGAAAACTGTTCACACAGAAAAAGCCTTATTCTGTATCTCTACTCCTAAATTATAAACTTCCACCTCCTTCTCTTCTGAGATCATTTATGGATACCTTGTCTGTATGTCAAAAAGTAAACTCATGGGGTGCCTGGGTGGATCAGTTGGTTAAGTGTCTGCCTTCAGCTCAGGTTGTGATCAAGCACCCACATCGCATTGGACTCCCTGCTCAGCAAGGAGTCTGCTTCTCCCTCTCCCTCTGCCTCTCCCTTCATCCACTTATGCATGCTCTCTCTCTCTCCCATAAATAAATAAATAAATAAATAAATAAAATATTTTTAAAAAGAGAAATAGGGGCACCTGGGTGGCTCAGTGGGTTAAGCATCTGCCTTTGGCTCAGGTCATGATCTGGGGGTCCTGGGATCAAGCCTTGCATTGAGCAGGAGTCTTCTTGTCCCTCTGTCCCTCTCCCATCCCCCTCCCTCTGTTTATGCTCTCTCTCTCTCTCTCTCAAATAAATAAATAAAATCCTTTTTTAAAAAATAAATGAAAAGTAAAGATATAAATCAACCAATCATCATTGTTCCCAACCAGTTTACCCTCCATACTTTCCTGTATGGGTTTCCATCAAGTGTTGTCAATGCCTCATTTGAAATCTTACTTAGATTTGCCATGTCTATTCCATTGCTCACATCCTATGCCTAGATTACAACAGTCTCTTAAAACAAATGAGATAAAACACTTAACCACTTACTGCAAACCAGGCACTATCCTACCTCATTTATCTAGCTTATCTTTAATCTTTAAACCCTCTGAGTTTGTAGAAGTCTGATGTGCTTTCCAACGTGAGCAGAAGGAGGCTTAATCTCTCTGGTGTGAAGTCATTTCCTCAGACCACACTCTAAGTAGTGGTGTCCATGATTTGAATCTGAAATGTCTAAAGCCAGAGCCCAGTAAGCCTCACTGCCTTTTCTAGGGATCTCCAGTCCTCCTTTCTTTTCTCCTTCTTCAGTGTATCTTGTGCATCCCTACTCCCCCCACAAAAAAAAAAAACACTCCTTTAACAGGGCACCACTGTACTAGCCTCCTGTTCAGGGAGGGAAGAGGATTTATTGAATATGTATCACTGTATGAGCTTTCACTGAACACTTGACAGAATGACCTCTTAGATTTGTCAGCCTGATCAGATTCCTTCTCTATGGGATCAAACTCACTGAGCAACTCTAAGATCAACTGGTGGCCTTAATTTCAGTATCACTTCCGCCCTCAGAGGATAATTACTCCATTCACCAGCCCCAATTCTGGAGCCCTCACAGTCCAGACCAGCAAGCCATCCCTTCTACTAGAGGAAGGATCCAAATATCACAACTCCTCAGTGGTTTCTGTCCCTTTGCAAATCCAGAGGCTTTCAAAACATTTTCACAGTCTTCTCGACATAGGCAGTCCTATTGCCCACCATATCCTAACACCCACCAATCTATATAGTCCACTTTCTCTAATTCTCTTGATAAGTCTCAGCTTCTCTGTCATTAATTTCCTCATGCTGTCCTTCACCTGGAAACACTCTCAGTATCATCCTTGCCTTCACAAACAGGACTCATTTTAAATCCTCTCTCAAATTTTATTTCTCCCACTATTCCTTCCTTAACTATTCCAATCCTCTCCCTCCTCAGAACTCCTGGTGAGCATATAGTTTGTTGCACATTGCTTATCTAGCATTATATCATAATGTATTGCTTTATATCTTCTTAACCAAGAGGACATGCCAGAGTGGTACTTTCCAGAATGAAAAGAGAGTTCCTCAAATTCCAGTCTCACTCTTAGAGGACAGAACTGGCTTGCAACTCTCTAAGTGACATCATCCATCTTGAAAGAAGTTTCCAGATATTCAATTCCAATTGCCACTACTTTATAATATACTTATATAGCATTGTATGTCATAACTATATATTTTATGTGACTCATGCATGTTAGCATTGTCTCCTCAACAAAATCATAGTTTCTAGAGGGCAGGGACCATGTTTCATCCTTGTATCACCTCTGGCATCTGTAATAGTTCTATCAGGTAAATAGCAGATTCTCAGTAAATACCCCCTTTATTTATTCACTGATAATTTTCATTTCAGGAGCTCTAACATCAAATATTGATTCTTCTGATGTGTTCGTATGAGATTAAGGATTTTAAGGCCGGGAAATTATTTCCCTCACTTTGTTCACATCAAATAAGCCATGGTTTTCTCTTGCCTTTCAAAGTATAGTACTAAAGCTTTTTGTTTTGATGGCACACTTTGAATGCTAATATTTGGAGACATGCTAAAGAAGATTAAAAGTCTCAAACAAAAAAAATCTCAAACAAAATCAAACAGGTCAATGGTAGCTATGATGCAAGTACTTGTATGTCAAAATTCTCACAGCAACTTTAGAAGACAGTTCAGTACAGTATGTTTAGAAGACATACAGACCTGTATTTGTATGATCACTCTTCAACCCTGTGTTGCTGTGTGAGCAGAACTGTTTGCTTTCCTGACCTCACTTTCCATATTGTCATAAATTAAAATTCCAATTTGTTCTGGTAAATACTTTGGCACTGACTGTATGCTAACACTAAGCCTCTTATTTCCTGCCATGAGTCGAATCCCATTCTCCACCACAAAGCTCATAGCTGAAAGCACATAGCTCAGTGTTCCATCTGACAGAAATTTCGACGGCAGCATGTAAACACAGTTGTAGTAAAAATTAAATTAACATATGGAGCAAATTAGAGAGCATACTCATGAAGGTTTAGATATGTCAGGCTTTATAATTGGGGTACAGATAGGATGTAGGCTTAAACTCATTATATGAAAAGAAGGTACATAAATCCCTAAAAGTACAAAAAAATAAAATAACTTGATGAATAATTTATTCCAAGAGTTCATGTAAACTAAGTGTTTTTCTGTCCTACAGTGACGAAAAATGAAGAAGTAAAAATAATTATGGTGAAACACTACAGAATAGGTTTAGATGAAAAATATGAAGTAACAAAAAAGTGGTCTTTGAACGATCTGCAGATGATTGATGGAAAAGAAGCAGATACCGTAAGTGTTATGTTTTGTAAGGGAGATGTGGGATCAATATGCTAGAAATCTTTATGTTCAATGTCCTACTTCATATTATTCTTGGCATATACTGTTAAGATGACATATTGTTCTTTAGTGGTATGGGTTATTTTGCTGGGATAATCCACTGGGTTTTTTGTTCCGTTTTTCTAAGTTGAAGTTTGAATTTTTGTCTATTAAATTTAAAAGCATCTTTCCCAAGAGATTCTTAACAGATTAAGAACAATCTGGGATCCCTGGGTGGCGCAGCGGTTTAGCGCCTGCCTTTGGCCCAGGGCGCGATCCTGGAGACCCGGGATCGAATCCCACATCAGGCTCCCGGTGCATGGAGCCTGCTTCTCCCTCTGCCTATGTCTCTGCCTCTCTCTCTCTCTGTGACTATCATAAATAAATAAAAATTAAAAAAAAAAAAGAACAATCTGCCAGTCAATCCTAAAACTTTATGTGATGTTTCCACCACCACCCTCTCCCCAAGTTCCTCCATTAAATTTTGAAGATTCCTTCCTCATTGTCTTCAAACTACTGTCAGTTAGCCACTTGATCCTCCAGAAATCCTACAACCTTAGATTTGAAAGGTGGTGTGGGAGGTTTACATGACAATCTTTCACTTTGACCACTTGAAGAGTGGTTTTCTCAGTTTCCCCTTGAATTCTTCCACTGATGGGAAACTTTTATCATGTGAGGAAATCCATTCAATTTCTGAATTGCCATACTTTATTTTTAATTTCCTGCTATGTTTAACCAAAAATCTGCTTCACTCTAACATCCACCCATCAGTTCTGGTTTTGCCATTTGGGGCAACTTAGAAAAAATCCAGTCCTCCTTTCACATAGCAGCCTTTCCAATATTTGAAGATGATTATAATGTTCCCTCAGGTTTTCTAAGTCAAAGGTACTCATTTTATTCTTTAAATAACTTTCATTATGAAGATCAAATAAGATAACATGATAGGACAATACAAATGCTAAGAAATAGTAGCATTGTTGTGATTTCTTTCCCATGACATTGCTACAACACCCTCACCACACTATTTTCTCTTCCCTGGAATGCTCCAGCTTTCCCAAAATTAAATACAATACTTTACAATTAGTGAGACTGGCTTGTATTTCCTTGGTTCTGAATTCTTTATTTCTATTAAACGCTTACCTGAAACTCCAAGTCTTTTGTGCATGAATTACCAATTAACCTGATCTGCCATAGCTTCTACTTACAGAGAATAAAATTTAAATTAGGGCCCTTGGTGATCTGGCTCCATTATTTCTGGTCATTCCGCCTTAAACCGTATATATCATCAGTGCTTAACTGCTGACTGTCAAGGTTTAAAATGCCCAGTCACCTCCATCTCTCACCCCATTCCCAGATTCCCCATTGGGTAAAGTCCTACTCTTGTTTCCCTTCCCCCAAACCCCCCTTGCATTGAAGAATAAATGTGTTACAGACATAATTCTACAAACTGCAGTTGGCTTACTCTATCTCCCCTCCGGATGGAAACCTAAAAAACTGAGACCATGACTTTTCATCTTTTATCATAGCCTTCTGCCTTATAGATATTAAGCATTCAATAAGTATTTGTGGTTTTGCTGGATAAATTAGAATTTAAGCTTATTTATTCTTAATCCTAGAGAATACCATATTCTTAGTTTGGCCTATTGTTCCCACCTATCAAATTGTCAAATATTCACTGTAGTATGATGATGCAGATTTAATGAGCACAATATGTAGGACTTAATTCATCAATAATAAAAATGATGAGACAGGCAGAGCTAAGTGCCATCTGGTAACCTGTAGGTAATTGATGAGTTACTATTACCACCGCTTGTAATAACGCTCCCTGCTACCATCTCACACTTAGTAAACTCTTATCAGATGCCAGGAACCACATGAAGCTCTTTTCTTATATAATTTCACATAATCATTACAAAACCCTATAGAATTAGATTCAGTTATTACTTCCAATTTACAGATGAGGAAAACGAAACTCAAAGAGTTAATTGACTTGCCCAAGGTCACAAAGCTATTCAGGGGTGGAGCTAGACTTTACCCAGAAATCTATTAATTTGCCTTCTTTGAGCTGCTTGTTTAACATCTCTACAAATTCATATATCCATTCGTTCATTCATTCATTCATCCAGAATTTGTGGTATACCAGATTCTACTAGTCTCTGAAGATACAGCGGTGAAACAGACAGACATAAGCACTTACTTTTGCCATACTTACTTATATACTTACTTAATTATCTAGTCTGAATACCTGTATTTTGCCCTTATGATCTTTACTGAAATCAGTATATGCTATTTGCTATTGTCTTGATATCATCACCTAGGAATCAATCCTATTTTTAAAATTTTGCATGTTTGGCATGACTTCTTGGTGAAAACATGCTGGATTTCATTGCTTTTTTTCCCCTGAGTATTCACAGAGCATTTTTCTGATAATACATTTAACCTAAATGTTGAACATTTAGGAAATAGTTACTATTGCACATCAATATGGTAGAATGTGACACTGTCATTAAAAATCATGTATCCATAAGAATGGCTCAGGACACAATTGTTCATCATTTAGTAAGTTTTTTTAAAGTCAGCCAAATACAAAACTTTTCTGTACTATTATCTCATTTTGCATATTTAGAATATTTCATATTATTGAAAACTGAAATCTAAACCTTAAATTTGAATACAAAAAATATACATAGGTATATGTATGCATGAATATGTATATATGAAAGAAAGCAGTATTTTGACAATAATTATCTCTATTTGATAAGATTACATATTCTAAGTTATTATTTCATCTTTATACCTTTATGTACTTGCCAAAATTTCTATACTGCATTGAATTTTATCAGAAATCAATGTCAAGGGGCATCTGGGTGTCTCAGTTGGTTAAGCATCTAATTTTTTTAAAGATTTTATTTATTTATTTATTCATGAGAGACAAAGAGCAAGAGAGAGGCAGAGACACAGGCAGAGGGAGAAGCAGGCTCCATGCAGGGAGCCTGACGTGGGACTTGATCCTGGGACTCCAGGACCATACTCTGAGCCAAAGGCAGATGCTCAACCACTGAGCCACCCAGGCATCCCAACGTCTGATTCTTGATTTCAGCTCAGGTCATGATGTCAGGATTGTGAGATTGAGCCCTGCATCAAGATCCACACTGAGTGTGGAGCCTGCTTAAGATTCTCTCTCCCTCTCACTCTGCCCCTCTCCACCTCCTACTCATGTACTCTCTCTCACTCTCTAAAAACAAAAATCTTACTGTGCTGTTTAATAAATAAAAGAAATATTTTTTAAAAAGAAATCAATGTTCAGGAATTAATCATCCCTCCCTCTATTTTCACTCATTTTTCTTTTCTTATTTTTCTCTCAAGTTTTCAAATATTACTGATGGCATAATGATTTTCTACAAGCTTGGTCAGTGCCTGGGGTTGTATTCAGCAAGCCTGTCACTTAGATTCCCTGGAAGCAGCTCTCTGTGCTCTATTTTCTCCTCACCTTCCTGACCTTAATTCTATCTCAACCTTGTTGATTCTTCCCTTTCCCGTTGAAGATCATCATCTTTGATTGTGAACTAGAAACAAAAGAGAAGTTGAGTATTTCTAATTTTCTCATCATTTTAGGACCTAAAATACTAAAGTGCCAGGAAAAAAAAAACCTATAATATCCAAAAATCAGTTCTTTTAAATATTTATTTTCTGTGGATGAAATGAAAATATCCCAGTTGTTCTGAGAATTTCTACTTCTCTTCTTTCTTGGAATTGAAACCTCAGAAGTCAGCACTTATTATATTTTTCTCAATAGCAATGACATGGTTTTAAATAGAATAATTTTGAGCCAGAGAATTGTCAACTTTAAAATGCAATGGAATTGAAATTGAAGTCAATCTATAAAGCAGAAATCATAAGGACTGGGGATTTGGAGAGTGATATGGTGTACCAGGAGGCGGAACAGTATAGCAAAACATTCGACTGAGCTGATTGAGATCTTGGTTCTTATCCTGGCTCTGCCAACTACAAGTGTGACCTGGGCTCCACCTCCCTGGAAACTATTGTCCCAGCTAAGCAAGAGGTCACTGGATGATCCATGAGACCCTCTTCTAGGTCTAGGATTCTATGGAAAAAAGAACAAGAGAATGGAGAGGGAGAGAAAGAGAGGGAAAGAGGCCCTTGTATTCTATGTACATGTCTGCTCAGGCATCAATTACTAGGCTTAAAGTAGAAAAATAATCCCCTCTGAGTATCCCAAAGGGATAATGGATATTTTCTACAGGATAAGGATAAAATATTTTAGAGAAAACGATATAAAGAGCATGATTACTTTGTGGTGATGGAATGGGTGTGATTTCCTTTTACTGAGATTTCCTGCAGAAGTGTCGTTAATGCTGCAATTATGACAGCCAGGAAAAATTTTGCAAGGTGTGGCTCATGGGAACACTGCATTTAAAATCATGTAACTTTTGTACATTCTTGTTTGAAAGCATTGTGTTGTTTTTTTTTATTTAATGATATGAAGCAAGGTAGTATTCACACCAGTATCACAACCTTTGAGGGCAGCTTTGGGACTATTATTTATTAAACTCTACACTATGCAGTTTTTATAATTATTCTCATATACATTTCATAGCAACCATACCTAAAATGGGGGGAAAAGTAAAGATCAGATTAGATAAGTACTTTGCCCATGGTTAACATCAGAGAGTCAAAATGGTTATCTAACTTCAAAACTCATGTTCTTTTTCCTGCCTCTTGCAAGAATTTTCCCATTTAAAAGAAAAATGCAAATGTGCAAGCTGTTTCTGTATAATGTTTACACACTACATGGTAACAAATTATTAATAGTCTCGTTTCACCTCTCTCCCCCTCCTTGTCATTTACGGCAATGTTTACCTCCACTTCTCTTTTTATAGGATTACTTCTGATCAGTTCAACACACATTTGTTGAGAACTTAGTATTTGCCATAGATAAGCACTAGGAACACAAAGATAAATAATTCAAAACCTCTGGCCTCAAAAAGAGTTAGGGGTTAGGCAGTTAATGAATGTGGAAGCGTTTTGTAAACTGAAAAGCATTTTATAAATTCAAGGCATTGTTGTTACTGCTCTTAGTAACAGCAATTATTGTTATTTTAGCAGATAGGACCTAGATGAAGTTTGATGTCCACTTGTTCTTAAAACATCTCCACTAAAAATACAGCAACAACCTAGAGCAATCAATAGAGGCAGTCTTGAGTAATTTGACACTTTCAGTCAAATGATTTAATGATCCCAGCTATTAACTTCAAAGGTAATTCTTTGCTATCAACTTGCTATTAACCAGCAAGCTGGTGATATAGTATGGCAAAAGCTAATCTTGCCATCCTGTGTTTCCCCCTTCTTTTATTTATTATTTATTATTTATTATTTATTTATTTATTTATTTATATTCAATTCATTAACATATAATGTATTATGGATTTCAGAGGTAGAGGTTAGTGATTCAACAGTGCTCATTACATCCTGTGCCCTCCTTAACATCCATCACCCAGTTACCCTGTCACCACACCCCACTCCCCTTCATCAACTCTCAGTTTGTTTCCTATAATTAAGAGTCTCTTATGGTTTGTTCCCCCTGCTACCATTGGAATAGCACAAGGGATCAACTTCCTAGGAAAGAAATGGAGACATCTTTTCTCCACTCCAGAAGTATGTAAGGGGATTTATTTTCTTTTTCCATCCCCATGTATCCTCTCAAACTCACTACCCTGGGAGGACTTGATAACTGTGCATTCTGAGGCATGTTTTATTTGGATAATTGAAAAGTTACAGATGCTTCCAAAGTAATCTTCCATATTATTGTTTTCTTTAAAAGCAATATGTTTAAATCAAATAGCTTTAGAAAGTTCGTTTGTAGATTTTAGAAATCTGTTTGATACTGATACTTTACAATCAATAAGCATATGTAAGAGAATATGAGAGAATCCCCAGGAAATTTAGCTACTTTCCGGGCTACAAACAATCATGTCTCTCTTTTTTTTCTAGGACAATCCATTTTTTGATCTGCACTTCAAGAAAGTGTACAGTTTGGAAGCATATAGTTGTGCTTCTAAATATGCCTTTGCTCGAACTGTAAATAAGCTGAATCATGCATATCTTAAGAAGGACTTACAGATTGTGAATTTTGATTCTACTTACATTAATGATGATTCTATTTGGTCCTCCAACAACAAAGATTGTTTGGTTCTTATGAGAATATGCTTTTATGCTTTCAATCTGGTGTGCTTGTCCCTGTGTCCCCTGCCACTCTGAAGATGTATACCATGTTCCTTCATCAGTGTTCTATGAAAATGGTTCCCTAGATAAATATCAATAGTCATGATTTCGTTTTTTCCTTCATCAATGACTATTATTTATATGACAATAAAGTGATGCTTTGTGAATTGCAGTGAAATGTGTTTTAATGCAAATATTGCATTCATGGATAGGAAGAAGTAATATTGTCAAGATGTCTGTACTACCCAAAGCAATCTACAGATTCAATGCAATCTCTGTTAAAATCCCAACAGCTTTTTTTTAGCAGAAATGGAAAAGTCAGCCCTCAAAATGATATGGAATTCCAAGGGTGCCAGAATAGCCAAACAATCTTAAAACAGAAGTACAAAGCTGAAGCACTCACATCTCCCAACTTCAAAACTTACTATAAAGCTACAGTAATCAAAACAGTGTGGTATTGGCATAAGGATAGCCATATAGGCCAATGGGATAGAATTGAGAGTTCAGAAATAAATCTAAACATCTATTTTTGACAAGGGTGCCAAATTCATTCAAAGAGGAAAAAATAATCTCTTCAACAAATGGTACTAGAACAACTGGATATGCCCAAGTAGAGGAATGAAGCCCCTATCTTACACCATACACAAAAATCAACTTAAAATGAATTAAAGACTTAAATGTGAGACCTGACACCATAAAATTCCTAGAAGAAAATACAGGGGTAAATCTTCAGGACCTTGGATTTGGCAATGGATTTTTATCATAACAAAAGCATGGGCAACAAAAGAAAAAAACAGATTGGACTTCATCAAAATTGCTTTTGTATCAAAGGACATTATTAAAAAAGTAAAAAACAAACCTACAGAGTGGGAGAAAATATTTGCAAGTCATGTGCCTGATAAGAGTTTAATAACCAGAGTATGTAAATAACTCCTACAACTCAGTATCAAAAAGACAACCCAATTCAAAAATGACTCAAATAGACATTTCTCCAAAGAAGGTATAGAATAAACACAAGAAAAGATACTCAGCATCATTAGTCACAGGAAATACAAGATAAAACCATAAGGAGATACCTCTTCACACCTACTAGGATGGCTTTAAAAACAAAAATAAAAACAGAAAATGACAAGTACTATCTAAGATGCAGAGGATTGGAGCCCTTATATGTTGTTGGTGGGAATGTAAAATGGTACAGTCACTATAGAAAATAATTTCACATTTCCTCCAAAAGCTAAACACCGAATTACCAAATGACCCAGCAATTTCACTCCTAAGTATATACTCAAGGGAGTTGAAAACAGGGGCTTGAATAGTTGTTTGCACACCAACATTCATTGTAGCATTATTCACAACAGTCAAAAGATGGAAACAACCCCAATATCCATAAACATGAATGGAGACACTAAATGTGGTCTATCCCTACAGTGGAATATTTTTCTGTTGCAAAAATCAGTGATGTTCTGATACATGCCACAACATAGATGAATGTTGAAAATGTGCTAAGTGAAATATCAGACACAGAAGAACAAATATTGCATGATTCTACTTACATAAAGTATATAGAATAGGCAAATCAAGAAACAGAAAGTAGGTAGGAGGTTACCAGGGACTGGAAGAAGGCAAAAATGGGGAGTTGTTGCTGAATGGTTTACAGAGTTTCTGTTTGGGATGAAGAAAAAGATTGAAATAGATGGTAGTCATGGCTGCACAGCATTGTGCATATAATTAATACCACTGAATTGTATGTTTACAGTATGATCAAAAAAATGTTATATATATTTTACCACCATGAGAAGTAATAATAATGTAATATGCTAAAAGTCACTGAATTGTACACTTTGAATGAATTGTATGGTATGTAAATTATATCTCAATAAAGCTGTTAAAAAGGACTACATTTAATCTACTAGAAGTCTACTAGAAGAAAACATGAGTGAATTTTTTTATAAACTGAGATTGGGAAAAACTGCTACCTATCACTTAAATTGAGAAATAATAAAGAAAAAAGTGATTAATTTAACTACGTAAATATAAGATGACTTTGCATGAAAAAATACTATAAAGAATCAAACAACAAATGACAAACCTGGAAAACACGCAAACATACTAATATTTTTCATAAATGGAGTTCTCTTTAACTTGAGGGGTTAAAAAGACCAACAATACAGGGGCACCTGGGTAGCTCAGTTGGTTAAGCATCCAACTCTTGGTTTCAGCTCAGGTCATGATCTTAGGATCATGGGATCGAGCTCCACATCCCACTCCATGCTCAGTGTAGAGTCTGCTTAAGTTTCTCTCCCTCTCTCTTTTCCTCTGCTCCTCCCCGCTGCTCTCTCTCTCTAAAATATATAAATAAATCTTTTTTAAAAAGACCAACAATGCAATTTGCTAAAAAATTAAGATGATATGAACAGACATGTCATTAAAAAGAATTGCAAATGACATTTAAACATATGAAAAGATATTTAAACTTGCCCATAAGAGAAATTTAAATTAAATCTACAATATAACCCTGTTTCTCATCTATTAGATAGGCAAAAATTCAAAACTTTAACAATATCTCACTGGAAGTGGAAAAATGGGTCTTCTCATTCATTGCTATTGGAAATGCAAAAGGGTACAAATCCTGTAGGAGAGGAATTTGACAATATCTTGCAAAACTACATATATATTTACTCTTTGACTCAGCAATTTATTTTTTTCCTAGAATTCTATCCAAAGATATTTTAGCAAAAATATAGAATGACACATGCACAGGCATGTGACATTGTTTATAAGAGCAAAACATTTCAAATAGCTCAAATATTCATCATTTGAATATTATAATATATATTATAATATAATATATGAATGGAATAATCTATAGCACAAACACATAATAGAGTACCATGCTGCAGTACAAAATGGAAAATAGTGAAGGTGCCAGGTATGCCCCGATTGGAGGCTGTTGGCATGGGAAGCTGTAGGTGGGCTAACTAGAAGTCGGGTATCCTAGGTGATTGGTTAAAGATATACATTTGGCTTTCTCCAGTAGGTCCTAAGTTAGAAGTGGGGGCCAAAATTAGGGAAGTTGTCAATTATTAATCAAGTCCAGGCCATTTGAACCAGGCTATTTGACTTTCTAGACGGGGTGCTAAATAGTCCAAGCTATTTGACTTTCTAGGCTGATTGTTACACATAGTAGTTTGACTTCCTGGATTGGTTATTGCACATAGTAGGTTGGCTTCCTAAGCTGACTGCTGCAGGTTGTGGGTCAGAGTTCTTTCTCTGCATGTAGTTTGGTCACGGTTCATTTGCATATTCAGAAATATCTTAATCATGGTGGTGGTCACATGGCTATTCTTGTCAAAAATCCACTGAACTTACACCCTATTCTGAAGTTTAGTTGTTAATAGTATCGGTAATGTTATTTCGACACAATTAAATCATGTATCGTAAGATAAAGCATATGTTATCATGTTGATGTCATTATAAACTGAGATTTCAGGTTTAAGAGAGAGAATACACAATAATAAAATCAAATAAATTAACGCCTTGAAGGAGTAAATTTAATTGAAAATATTAATATAAACTCGCCTTTTAAAAAATAAGCATGCATCATGAGCAACAAGCATCTGAGCTTTCAAGAGTCATCTATAAATGCTATTCTTTATTGAAAAGAATGTAGATTGCTTAGAGAAATTACTGATTCTAGGCCTGCGGCAGAAAATGTACAAGATGAACATGGGACATCCCCAGATACCAAGAAGAAAGGAAGCTATCAAAGTTGATTGGTATCCGTCAAAAGACACAGGAGCCAATTTGAAGTAGCTCTCATGCCTAAGATGGAGAAATCCAAGCATTACAAAGAAAATGTCTTATAGAATGAAACACAGCAAATATACATAAGTCCATGAATTTCATAATACTAAAAATCTCATTTGTCATCACTGGAACATCTAAAAATTGATAAATAAAAGAAAGACTCAAGCATGTATCTTGCCTATTCTGTAGGAACTCTATTCCAGAGAAGATTTAAAGAAGAATTCCAAATAACAAATGCAGTAGGAATGATAAAACTAGAAAGTTGTCATTTGGCAATTTCCAATGAAATAATGGATTTAAGCAACAATTGTCAGCAAATGCTAAAACCATTAGGGGAAAATTTATGGGGAACTTTATAATGGAAGGACCAGGCTGACACTACTTGAACCCAAGCAATCTTAGTATCACTAAAAGCAAGTCAGCCAGCTTGAAGTGCTCATGAGGTGATGAAGTAAGCACCCAGCACCACCAATGAAGGAGTCTTACTAAAAAATGAACCTGAACCTAATCAATCTTTTAGGTCTAACCACTGAGTTTCAGGAAATGTGGAGAATGAAGGAATAAGCTAAATGACACCCAAATACAGAATGCGAAATTCTACAGCACCAGTGATTCTGTTTCTCTAACAAATCATTTTTTTTTTTAAAGCATGGAGGGTGGGGAGGAGCACTGTTTATTATTATCTTATTTCTTAAAAGAGACTGCAAAGCATCCAAATACTGTATGTGGCCTGGTTTGAACCCTGATTTGAATATGCCAAATATAAAAAGACAGTTTTGAAACAGGGAGATATGAATTTGTAGAGTATTAGATATTAAGGAGTGAGTTATTAATTTTGTTAAGTGTGATAAGGATGTGGTGGGTATGTTTTATTAAAAACATAAATTAGATAAGATAGATTCTGGGATATTTGTTGGTAATATGTCATTAAGTATGGATTAATTTTCAAATACTCCAAGGAGAAAAAAACAGAATAAAAAATAGGTTTGGCACAGTCATTATCAAGAATGAATGATGAATCCATGAGAGTTAATTATACCAGTCTACTTTTGTGTACATTTTTAATTTTTCATAATGAAACATTTAAAAATACCTGCATCTATCATCCTGAAACAAAAGTTGAAGATCCTTTTGAAATACCATTGTCCTATAAAAGAAGCCAGAGTTCCTTGAGAAGGGCTGGGCAGGGAAAATACTAGATAAGACCAGAACATCTTGTTGTGCTAAAGGATAAGGAAGCACTCAAAAAAAAAAAAAAAAAAAAAAAAGCACAGATGAGGGAAAAGACTCAGGAGACAACTTGAAATAGCTCCCAATGGCCAGAGCTGGAACAGTTTGAGCAAAACTAATAATGGAAGTATTGGAACACAACCCAAAGAATAAATACCAGAAAAAAAAAAAGAAATGAAGTAAATATGAGCACATACTGATAAAAATGAATGAGTGAGGGGAGAAGGGATGACTCTTCCTTTCAGTATAATTCCACATAATAAAAGCAGAAGGAATGAGGAAAACTAATAAATGTAGAAAAATGAGAGAAATCAAAAATCACCATTAAAACACCTCACAGTAAAAAAAAAAAAAAAAAAAAAAAACCACAGTAATAATTGCTACAGGCAGGATCAACAGATGGAAGCCAAAATTAGTGAGTTCAAGTTTAAAAAGAAATACGATGTTTTCATACCCTCAGAGTGTTTCCCTTAAAATATTTGTTGACTAAAAAAGGGGGAAAAGTAGTAACTTTGCAGTGGCAGATACCTGATAGACACTCCCTTAACCAGGGGATCAAGGTGAACATCACCAGCAGTAATGGGATGTATCAATATTGTGTACCCCCTGACATGATGCACAGAGAAAAGCACATAACCTCTGCAGTATTCTTATCCAAAATCCGTAGCCTTATTCTAATCATGAGAAAACATTAGACAAATCCAAACACTCTTCAAAAATGTCAAGGTCACGAAAGATAAGGAAAGACTGAGTCTATTTGTTTGCTAGGGCTGCCATAACCAAGTACCACAAACTGAGGGAAGCAACAGAAATCTATCATCCCATAGTTCTGAAGGCTAGAACTTGGATGTCAAGGTGTTAGCAAGGTGGGCTCCTTCTGAGAGCTATGAGGGAAGGATCTGTTCCAGCCTTCTCTCCTTGGGTTGTAGATGGCCACCTTCTCTTGTCTCCCTATCATCTTGCTTCTGTACACATCTGGGCCCACTTTTCCTCTTTTCATGCAAACAACAGTCATCATATTGGATTAAGGCCTAATCTAATGATCCCATTTTAACTTGATTACCTCTAAAAAGACTCTACCTCCAAATAAAGTCCCATTCCGAGGTGCTGGGATTTAGGGCTTCAACAAATGAATTCAGGGTACAAAGGGAGACACAAATTCAACCCATGATAACTCTGACGAACAGATGGAGAAGGCTTAAAGGGATATGACAACTCAATGCATTGTAGGATATTCTAAGATATAGATATCTTAGAATATCTTTTAAAACAGAGAAGGGATATTTGTGGAAAAACTGGTAAAATCTGAATAAGATCTATAATTCAGTTAGTCATATTATACTAAGGTTAATTTCTTAGTTTTCATAATTGTGCTATGATTGTGTGAGAGGTGAGCATCGGGGGAAGCCAGACAAGAAGTATGGAGCTCCTTGTACTATTTTGCATTTACTTAGAAAGTCTAATTTTTTTCCAAAATAAATTTTTTAAGCTCTATATGAGTTGATTTCTATGAAGTAGCTAAAAGATGACAAGGCTATCATATACAGACAACATCAAATGTGGAAAAATGGTGTCTCACTCCCTGAAATCAAGTTACTTAGTTATCTAGTTGAGTTGAAAATGGAAATGCCAGGGATGCCTGGGTGGCTTAGGGGTTGACCATCTGCCTTTGGCTCAGATCGTGATCCTGGAGTCCCATGCTCCCATGCTTTCCTGCATGGAGCCTGCTTCTCCCTCTGCCTGTGTCTCTGCCTCTCTCTCGCTCTCTGTCTCTCGTGAATAAATAAAATTTTTAAAATTAAAAAAAGAAAATGGAAATGCCCTCTAGCTGGGTATACCTTTTAATCAAAGCAGGCAGTTCAAATGATGATATGCTGGGGAAATCTCATATATCCCATGCCAAGTCTTACGTTGCCCTTTCCAACTAATAAAAACCGATCCATATAACTCACATGCTTGCTTCTCAGGTAAAGAGTTCAGACTGTGGTTAACAAAAGTGACCACTTCCTACTTGGAGTGATGTCTTTATAGAGAGAATAAAGATAGTATCTTACTCACTTTTGGAATATACACAGGAGGCCTTCAAGATATATGTATTTATTTTCTTGACATGTAATCCTTATAAAGGCAGTCTGATTCCTTAAGTACTTATTGAAAACCTCATCATATTAGTATAATTTTATCTCTTCTTTCTCCCCTTTGCCTTTTCTGTGTTCTCTTTTCCAACTCTTTTTTAGTCTAATTACTCTGCAGGCCAAAAGGTCTTATTTCTCTATATTCTGTTCTTAAATATGTTTTCTTGTACTCCTCTTTAGCCACTGTAAGCAGTTTGAAACCCCCAGAACCCGGTTGCCAAGACCAGCAGAGTCACCCAGACAAGCATTCAGTTTGCACAGTACACAAGAGCACCACATCTAAAGGGGAATTTTGGATCACCCAGCTGAGTTCTGGCACAGTGGGGGAGAGCTCCCTCCTCCATAAACCCTCATTTGTACTCATGGAGATTACCTAACACACACTCTACTCTTGACTACCTTCTGAGCATCAGTTGGCAATAGCTATTTTCACAATAATGCTTTATAACAAACAACTATAAATTGAAATGGCTTAAAACAACAAGTATTCAGCTCTTGTTCATACATCTCTAGGTTTACAGAAATAAGGCTGATGGAGGCTAGGATTGTCTGAACCGGGCCAAGGTGGTCTCCAAGATTCAAACTGAGTTCAGGTTTGTTCCACATCCCTCTTCTTCCTTGGGACAGTGACTACCCAAAACTTTTTCTTCTTACGGTCAAAGACAGGAAATCTTTGAATTTTTTTTAAAAAAGGCAGGTCCAATAGTGCGAGCACATTCCAAAGTTCTGCTCATATAATATCCACTAGCAAACCACTAGTCAAAGCAAGTCACCAGACCAAGTCCAAAGTCAAAGTGCAGGAAAATATACTCCACTCACCATGAGATCATATCAAGAATGTAAATGTGTAAGAGGAATGCAAAGTGGTTATAGAGACCAATACCCCAATCGAACAAACCGCTCATGCTGCTTTTCCTGCTCACCTTCTTCCCTTAGAAGCCTGAGCCATTCTGGCTTTGTTTCCTCATCTAGCTGGATATTGGAAGGATGGATGGTAGCACAGTATGCCTTCTGCCTGCCTGGGCTCTGGAAATCTGTCTTGGGGGAAGTTATTCAGGTTGTACAATAATATACTACCTAAATTCTTTTCAATTTTTTTTTCAGAGAGAGAATGCACAAAAGCAGGGAGTGGGGTGAGCAGAGGGAGAGGCAGCGAGAGAATCTCAAGGAGGCTCCACGCTCATCACAGAGAGATCATGATTTGAGCTGAAATCAAGAGTCGGATGTTTAACCAACTGAGCCACCCAGGTGCCCCATATACTACTTAAATTTTAATTTTTTTCTTTAAAAAGATTTAAAGGTGTGCTTTATTAATGAAGCTCATATCAAGGCATTGCATGGGTGAGAAAGTGATGGCCTCACAGGGTGTATATGCCCAATGGTCATCAGTTTTCATTCCAAGGTCCTTGAAGACATGATAAAAGCTATTAATCTTTGTGTTCCTCATGGCACATAATAAAGTGTCTGCCCTCACAGATGTTTTATAAATATAAAAGTAAGATTTTATTTGGAAAACCAGATTTATTTTTTTGACAAGGAGACCTAAAAGTTAAAGGTATTTATTTGATTGATTGTTGTCATACTTCCCATTTGCAAATGACACACATTTTTTTTTTATCCTTAAGCAAGTAGCAAAAAAGTCTATGATCCTTACCCTTGAAGGTTGGTTGTGGGAGAAACTTGGAAACTTTGAGTTCTTGAGTAATTGGAGCCAAGTCCTGATAAAAAAGAACTGATAGACATTTTGCCACTTGTTTCTACAACCTCTGAGAGTAGCTTATTTATGATATGAAAGCGGCCACTTTTCTCTTCTTGGGAAAGTCTGAGCCAGGAAATTATTTATCAACATAATTATTTTCCAAAAATTACATGTAAGGGTGCTTAAAGAGACACATTTTAATCTTATGTAATATTTTAACCACCTAATTCTCTATTTTAAAAAATCTTATTAAAAGAAAACATCAGTAAGAATAATGATGATTGTCAGGGACTGGGAGACAGGGTGCCAGGGATTAGGGGAGAAAGTGCTAAGGAGTTATTGTCTAATGGATATAGAGTTTCAGTTTTGCAAGATGTAAAGTTACGGAGATAGATGGTGGTGTTGGTTGCATATTAAGTATGAATGTGCTTAATACCACTGAACTGTACACTTAAAACAGTTAAGATGGTAATCTTTATATTATGTATATTTTTATCACATTTTTAAATATTGGGAAAAAAGAAAACACTGAAAATGTTTAAAAAATGAGTAATCCACTGTGCTTTCAAAATTTTTCCTGCCTTTAAAAGAATACCAGATACTATAAAAACCACAAACTGTCCTAATATATCACTGATAAGAATATTAAATCAGGTAAAAATACTTGCAGTTCTCCACCAATGATTAACAGATTCATTTGTTTTACTGTCAAGAAAATATAAAATAAATTTTGTAGGCATCCACAGATTTCAGGAATGAATCTTTTATTTCAACCATGCTGATGGAAACGTATTCCAGCTGAGCTAACTTTTTACTAGTAGGTAGTCAAATACCAAGTTTTTGTATATTGTTCTTATATAACCATTCCAGGCTGGACAACTTCCTGTAGGCAACTGTTACTGAATTTCTGGTAATAGTTGTGCTTTCCTATTTCACGGCTTGACCATCCTTTTTTTTGCTTACTACCAATTTTAAATATTCTGCCCAAAAGACTGAAGATACTGAAAAAAAATAGGTTATGAGCTTACTCCAGATTTTATATACATTTCTAAGGGAAAAACAGTCTTGGGGACTCATTTCATGCCTCTCTTGGGAAGTTCTTGATCTTCAAGGGACTTCATTAATGGTAAAAATTAATTATCTACACTCCCTGCCAGTAAATAATTTTAGTAACAACAGTCTTACCTTACCTTAAAAGCAGCTGTTTACCTCTAGCTACTTACACTGTACAGTGAAAGTGCTACTTACTAGAAGTTACACATTGACTGTTGCTTAAATACATGACTGTTGCTTAAATACATTACTTAGTATATGTGAAAATAGATCTTTCCATTGGATTTAATCCATATAAATAATAAACAATTTAATAATGTCTTGTAATAAAGGAGGGATGTAAGTTTGAAGCAGTTGGAGAATTCAACATTAAATCTAATTTTTAGCAAAAATGAATATGGTCAAGCCCATGTATTCATTTATAGCTATCTTAATTTGCTTACACTTTTAGGGTGTAGGTCTTGTCTTGCCAGTGGCCTTGCTCCTGAATTCCCCAAGTGCAGAGAAGAGAAAAATCCTATGTCCGGTGCTTGACCCAAGTATATTAGCAAAGTCATGCTTAGGATCATTAAATTCAACTTCAAGCAAAATTATGTATATTTTTGTCCATGGTGGCCAATTCTCAGAAGAGATTCAGAATTAGATGAGAGATGATCTCTGTACTTCTGAGAGAATCTCTCTGAATGTGTACAGGTAACTTAGTACCATGACTTCTATTGTAATATCACCCCACAATATGTACATTGAGGGGCACCTGGGTGGCTCAGTTGGTTAAGCATCTGCCTTCAGCTTGGGTCATGATCCTAGGGGTCCTGGGATAGAGCTCCACATCAGGTTTCCTGCTCAGCAGGGAGCCTGCTTCTCCCTGTCCCCTGCCCCCAGGTTGTGCTTGCTCTGTCTCTCTAGTGCGCTTTCTCTCTCAAATAAATAAAATCTAACTCTCTGAAGAAAGTCCATGGTATTTTGATAGGGATTGCATTAAACGTGTATATTGCCCTGGGTAACATTGACATTTTCACAATATTAATTCTGCCAATCCATGAGCATGGAATATTTTTCCATCTCTTTGTGTCTTCCTCAATTTCTTTCAGAAGTGTTCTATAGTTTTGAGGGTATAGATCCTTTACATCTTTGGTGAGGTTTATTCCTAGGTATCTTATGCTTTTGGGTGCAATTGTAAATGGGATTGACTCCTTAATTTCTCTTTCTTCAGTCTCATTGTTAGTGTATAGAAATGCCACTGACTTCTGGGCATTGATTTTGTATCCTGCCACGCTACCGAATTGCTGTATGAGTTCTAGCAATCTTGGGGTGGAGACTTTTGGGTTTTCTATGTAGAGTATCATGTCATCGGCGAAGAGGGAGAGTTTGACTTCTTCTTTGCCAATTTGAATGCCTTTAATGTCTTTTTGTTGTCTGATTGCTGAGGCTAGGACTTCTCTGGGAAACGAACTAGGGGTGGTAGAAGGGGAGGAGGGCGGGGGGTGGGAGTGAATGGGTGACGGGCACTGGGTGTTATTCTGTATGTTAGTAAATTGAAAAAAATAAATAAATAAACATACTTCAATCCTAAAAAAAAAAAAAATAAATAAATAAATAAAATCTAAATAAATAAATAAAATCTTTTTAAAAACCATAATGTGTACATTGAATAAAACAGCTGCATAAAAAAAAACTCGAAACACGTGATTCTGCAAGCCAACCTTCACCTTCCTGGTATCTGTACATCTTACTGTATTACTTTCTATGTTGTTCAAATGTGCATCTGCTACCTAGCTAATATTCATTTTAGATATTTACTTCATTAATAGTGACACAGGTAGTTATCATTCTCATTTAGTGGCTCCCCAACTTCCTTCTATAAAGCTGCAAAGAAATGAAAAGTATTATCATCTGATATTTACATCTGTTTCTAATAAAGCCTAAAACAAACACCAATTACTATGTGCATAATAGGGAGACATTATTCTGTCATCTTGACACTTCTAAAGCCATTTATAAAGAAAGAATGAATGTGGAAGGTGGAGCACTGTGATTCTTTGTTCCAAAAATTTTTCCTTGGTTTTCTCTGTATTCATACTAATGATCTGACATCTCTGAGAAATTAATTGTTCTTCCTTCCTTAGACAGAAATGTGCATAATTGAATTATGAGAAAACAGTGCTAAGAAAAAGAAAAGATAAAAATCCAAGTAACTGACATAATAAAAGTCCCCAAGTTAGGAATAAGGAAAAAATGAAATTGTATAGATTCATATGATTACTTCAAACATATAAAGACCTCTTGGCCTCGTACTCAATAAAATCAATCAGATTTAAATTAAAGGACAGTTGGACTGCAGTATTAGCGGGTTATGTGAAAGTCCATTTCTGTGAGCCCTATGGTTTCTCACTAAACAAAATCCACAAAATCAGTTGTGCTATCTACCCATTGGTGCTTCATCTAGCAGAGCCCTGGAGACAGCTGGACACGTCTGTTCTTCCTCCCTCAGGACTTTCAAGCAGAGGAAAAGAGATTCCCTTTCTGCCTCCAAAAGGTGGGAAATGAGTGCTGGTTACTCTAAGTGCTCTGAGTTCATTAAGAATCCACAAGCTTGGGGATCCCTGGGTGGCTCAGCGGTTTAGCGCCTGCCTTTGGCCCAGGGTGTGATCCTGGAGTCCTGGGATCAAGTCCCACATCAGGCTCCCTGCATGGAGCCTGTTTCTCCCTCTGCCTATGTCTCTGCCTCTCTCTTCTCTCCCTCTCTCTCTCTCTTTCATGAATAAATAAACAAAATCTTAAAAAAAAAAAAAAAAGAATCCACAAGCTTCACACCTCTGCTTTATTGGAGCAAGGTATCAAGAGAGATTTCTCTGAGGAAGCAATTAACTTCAATAATCCTGCCAGTGTTGTCATCAATATTCATTCCTCTGGGCTATTTGGAAGAAACTTCTCCCTCCTTCCCTTTCCTTTTTAGCAGCAGAAAAATTATTTCATGCTATCCAACCATGAGATTGCCTCATATGTGATGTATGTTAATATATATAGCCTTCTGTCTATGAAAAGGAAGCAGGATCTTAGAGCCTGCATGACTATCATACATTTTTTGAGAACATCAATTGACCCAATTGAATCTTCTGAATCACCCTGCATGTCATAACAGCTATCAGTTATTGAATGCTTACTATGTGCCAAGCACTATGCCAAGTGCTTTACAAGAAATATCTCAGCAATCGGAGAAGGACAAACATATGTTCTCATTCATTTGGGGAATATAAATAATAGTGAAAGGGAATAGAAGGGAAGGGAGAAGAAATGTGGGGAAATATCAGAAAGGGAGACAGAACATAAAGACTCCTAACTCTGGAAAACGAACTAGGGGTGGTGGAAGGGGAGGAGGATGGGGGGTGGGGGTGAATGGGTGACGGGCACTGAGGGGGGCACTTGACGGGATGAGCACTGGGTGTTATTCTGTATGTTGGCAAATTGAACACCAATAAAAAATAAATTTATTATTTAAAAAAAAGAGAAATATCTCAGCAAATTGCATGAGACTCCCAAAAGATGGGGATTATTGGGCAGCCCCGAGTGGCTCAGCCGTTTAGCACAGCCTTCAGCTCAGGGCCTGATCCTGGAGACCTGGGATCGAGTCCCACGTCAGGCTCCCTGCATGAAGCCTGCTTCTCCCTCTGCCTGTGTCTCTACCTCTCTGTCTTTCTCTCTGTCTCACATGAATAAATAAATAAAATCTTTTAAAAAAATATGGGGATTATTATGGTGAATTTACAGATGAGGAAACTAAGGCTCGAAAGAGTTAATTAAGTGACTTACCCTGTGGTTATTGAACCAGGTAAGACCAGACTTGAACCCAGTTCTGCATGACCCAGTGATGACATATTTCCACCATTTTATGTTGCAGAGGACTTTAGTGACATAAAGAAGTATTCATCAAAATACTACTATGTGCTTACTCTCTGTCCTCTGGCTAAATAATTAATCTGTCCCTTCATTTTCTAGTCTTTAAAGTGAGGATAATAAAGATTCTTACTTCACAGGATCGTTGTGAAGACTAAATTAGTTATGACATGTAGTGTGCTTAGAATAGTATATAGAACATAATAAGTGCATTGGTATGAGTTTCAGGAACTGGGGATATATTTGGTTCACAACCAAACAGATAAAAAGTACTTCCCCTCATAAAGCTCCATTCCAGAGAAAGAGAAAGAGCAAATAACCCAATAACATATCTGTCAGGACGTAATGTCAGTATTCCAGGGTGTAATAAGAACCATGGAAAGAAAAATGAAGCAAAAATGGAAGATAAAGAATGCTAGGTTGGTACACTATTTTATTTTATTATTTTATTTATTTTACTTATCTTTTTAAAGTAATCTCTACACCCAATGTGGGGCTTGAATTCACAACCCCAAGATTAAGAGTCACATGCTCTACTGACTGAGCCAGCCAGGCACATCCTATAACATTATTTCAAATAGGGTTATCATGGAAACCCTCACTGAGGTAACACTTGAGCAAAGACTTGAAAAGGATGCAGCAGTAAGCCATGCAGATATTTAATGGAAAATTATCCCAAGCATAGGAAAAGGCATACCCAAAGGTCCAGTTTACTTGGACTTTTCATGGAACAACAAGGAGGTCTGAGCAACTAGACTAAAGTGATCAAGCAGGGTAGTGGAAGATGAAATCTTGGTGGGTGGAGAAAGGAGCCTTGTAGGTCATTGTATGAACTTTGCTTTTTACTCTGGAGCTACTGGATGAATCTGGGCAGAGGGTAACATAATTTGAGTCGTGTTTTAAAAAGAATCACTCTGGAGGCTGTGTTAAGAATGGACTATCAGGAGATAAGGGTAGAAACAGAGCAGAGGAGGCTGTAAAAGACTATTTGGGCAGCAGTAATTCAGGAGAGACATGATACTGGCAATAATCAAGGAAAGAGCAGACATGGAGATGGTGAAAAGTGGTCAGATTCTGGATGTACTCTGAAGGTAGAGCCAATAAGAATTCTTGAAAGATTGGATATGGAATATAAGAGAAAGAGAAGAAAGAGATACCATTAACCCAAATAGACAAAACCAAGGGAGAAGCTGTGTTTAGAAACTTTTTACACATCATTTTAAATACTTCCAACTTCTCTTCCTCTTCTAAATGTTAGGCAGTGACCAATTCTGTGCAGGCATCACCAGCTTCTCTCAACAGCAATATAGCCGCACCTTTTCTCTCTCACTCCCTGCCTATAGCATGACATACCTGCAGAAACCAGCCCTCCACTGCCACAGGTGACTGGAAGCATGTAGCTCAGTCTTGACCAATGGGAGACAGGAAGTGATGGATACATGCTTTCCTCTTTCTCCTTCATTCCAATGAAGAATTCTGAAAGATATTCCATTAGGCTTTGCAGAAGGTAACCATAAGATTGTTCAAAGTTGCCCATGGCATAGGTCACCTCAATAATGTACAGTTGTACTGTTTTTTATTCCTTCTCTATTTTATTTCCTCTGTGCCCTCATTCTGTTCCCTGAACTCATATTCTCAAATAAACTACAAGCATGTAAGCCCTCCTTTTGGGCTCTGCTTTCAGGGCAACCCTGAGCACTAAACCTGGCTCTAGAAAGGAAACCTTCAATATGGGATTTTAGAGACTGATCCTATAACACTGATCACAAGACGATAAGGACCTCTGCTGGTGGTAAGTGGGTGATGGTAAATTGCAAGTAGTGATAACCTCTGGCATACAGTGACATTACAATTACCAAGACTCTCAACTCTAACCAACTCGAATAGATTGGAATAAGGGGCAGACAGAAAATGAAGCACTGGATTACGTGGTACACATGGTACTTCAGCATTGTGAAAGCAATAATAATTATAAGATGGCCTGATACTGTTAACTGATTTTGGGATCTTAACAAAAGAAATTGACAGGCTGTATTCAGTTAATCATGGTACACTGTGAAAGCCATAAATCCTCTAGGGCAGTGTAGCCACAGAGCAGACTGTACTAAAAATCAGCTCCAACACATAATCATAAGTGTGGTAGAGCTACAAAGAAGTCTGAATGCACAGCCTTGAAACATTACCTGTCTCAAAGCCAGGCCCTAATAGGAAAATAATGGAACCCTGAGATCGAGAATGGGGACATTTGTATGGACATGCCTTATACTCCTAAATCTTCAGATTTTTTTCATCTTCTATGCCAATAGTCTCTTTCCTCCTGATAAAGGAAAACAGTCTCTCCTTGTCCAGAAATTCTGCAAACATATCTGAGGCAAGTGCTTCCTAATCTTATTTCCCTCAATATCCACCCCTATTGCTCTCATTACCTCAAGCCAGTAACAATGGTCAAACCTCAGTTACAATAAATATATAGAGGATTGCAATCCCTGCTCTAAGGATAAGTAGACTAGGATTTCTCAATCTCAGCCCTTGTGACATTTGGGCTAGATAATTCTTTGCTATGGAGGATTGTCCTGTGTATTGTAGACTATTTATAGTATCCCTGGCATCTACCGACTAGATTCTAGCAGAACCCTTCTAATAATGTCTAATAACCAAAAATGTCTCCAGACATTACTAAATGTCCCCTAGATATAGAACTGGTGTAGACTAACTCTTAAAGAATTGCAGGACTGCTACAACATACTGATTTGAACCAGGGAAGTATCTGTGAGAGTGAATATTTAGAGTGTTAAACCAAAGGTTGTAAGGCTGAATAGGGGAGAATTTATATCATAGGGCCATTCATCTGTGATTCTGGATTTAATGTTTTGGCAAAGACACATGGAGTCAGTTCTAACACACAACCTTGATGTCTTCATAAAGCTTGGATATGATGATGGCCTGTGCTAAATGAGATGTTTGGACAATTTTGAATGAATATTGAGAAAGGAATCAGAAGACAGAGAAATAGCAATGTTAGAATGAATTGATCATGAGACTGAAGAACCACCACTAGAATGTTTCTCAGAAGTAAGGATGTTAGAATGAACTTGTTGTAAAACTAAAGTGCCCATCACTTGGATATACTGCCACAAGGGCTATGATGCAAGTCAATTAACGCTCAGGTCATTTGTTTGAGCAGATCTAATGGTGCTAGAGGGATCTCTGATAGATTAAAAAAAAAACACTTTGAAATTTCTGGAAAGTCCCTGATAAAAGAGTTGCAGTACAGGTCCTTCATGTTCTGCAAGGCCAGAGAACCAGTCACTGGAAAAACTAAAGGTTTTTTTTTTTTCAAAGATTTTATTTATTTATTCATGAGACACACTGAGAGGCAGAGACATAGGCAGAAAGAGAAGCAGGCTCTCTGTGGGGAGCCTGATGCAGGACTCAGTCCCAGGACTCCGAGATCACAACCTGAGTCAAAGGCAGACACTCAACCATTGAGCCACCCAGGTGCCCCAAAACTAGAGCTATTTTTCATGAGCTGCATAGAATCAGATCTACCACGTCATAAGCACATGGAGATAGCAGGAATGTATGAAGGATGGAAATGGTATGGGATCGAGCCTGAGCAGATCCAGGAGACACAAGCAAACTACATGACTGGGTAAATTCGACCCCTGGCACTTCTACAGCACTGACATCTGTTTATCAACTCACTCCTATGACCTTCTGGGAGGTCCCTATGACCACCTAACAAAGAATCAAAAACTTAAATCTGGTTCACAGATAGATGAAATATTATGTTGGTAGGTAGGCAAAATTGGACTGTTGTTGCACTACAGTTCCACTCAGGAATGGCTCTAAAGAACAAAGGTGAAGGGGAATCTTTCCAGCTGGCGGAGTTTAGAAGAGTGTTCTTCCTGTTTGCTTTATATATAGAGAAAAGTGGCCTGAAATAAAAATCTTTACAGCTGTCTAGGTTTTTCTGTCTTGCCTACGGTGACTCTGCCAACATCCATGATCACCAGAATATAACATTCTTGATCAACATTATCTCAACCAAGGAATCCACTTCAGAGCCCCAAACCAAAGAAACCTCAAAGTGACAATATACACATCACCATGGAATCCACTAATATTAAAATATCACACATCATTCAGAGGCAGCCAGGTTCATAAAAGTAGTGGAATGGCTTGCTACAAACCCAGTTAATATGCCTGCTTGGGATTGAGGTGTTCTCCTACAAGATGTGGTAAATGCTCAAAACCAACCAATAAAGAGTATCCCTAAACAGTTAAAGACATGGCTCTAGAAACCCAGGCATTGGAAAAGGATTGGCCCATCTTATCAATGAGTCACTTATAGATTTATGTTTCCTTACTCTCAAATTTAGGTTTTGCTAGATAATAATACTTAGTTCTCCAGGCCTTGGGTGGAAGGATATTTCCAGCAGAATACACAGCATGGAATTCAGTGACCTTGAAATTCTATTACTTGATCACTTTGGGCTCCATTCTCGCCTTCAGTGGGCAGTTTTGAGACTCATCTCATAAAACTTCTCAGAAAGTCTTAAGAGATCAAGAAAATATTCAAATGTGGTGATGACCAACTCAGTAACACACCATTATATTGCTTCTCTTTCTTCATTGTTTCACTTTCCCTCTCTTACTCTTGCTCCTTAGGGTCAAAGCCCCAAATAAACCACTGTACATGAGCCTTTGTTTTAGTTTCGACTGGAGGAAATCCAAGAGGGGAAAGGGGAGAGAATAATTTTTGGACCAAAAGTTGAGATGCCTGATAAGACATGCAAATGCAAATGTTGGGGAGATGGTGTATACACAAATCTGGAGTTCAGGAAAGAAGTCCAGACTTCTAAAACTCAATTCACTGAATCCTAGCTTT
This sequence comes from Canis lupus dingo, assembly GCF_003254725.2. Lineage (NCBI taxonomy): Eukaryota > Metazoa > Chordata > Mammalia > Carnivora > Canidae > Canis > Canis lupus. Next base: position 48,520,671 of record NC_064255.1, read on the forward strand.
GAAGAGGGCCACAAACATACAGTTGTTAATTTACAAAACAACAACAACAGGACAAAATAGCACGTGCAATTGTCACATAAATAGTGTCCACAGTAAGAGTTCTAGTACTGGGCACGAAAGGCCAAATGAGTCTTTTTAAAGATAATACTAGATATAGATCCTGCTCTTAAAAGGAAGATCATTTAATGAAATTGAAAAGCATTTGAGGTAGCATTCACTAGAGCATATTAAACTCAGTAGCAAATAGGTCTTTACTAACTCTGATTTTGGGGCAGCCTGAGTAGCTCAGCAGTTTAGTGCTGCCTTCAGCCCAGGGCCTGATCCTGGAGACCCGGGATCGAGTCCCACGTCTGGCTCCTTGCATGGAACCTGCTTCTCCCTCTGCCTCTGCCTGTGTCTGTGCCTCTTTCTGTGCCTCTCATGAATAAGTAAATAAAAAATCTAAAAAAAAAAAAAAAACTAACCCTGATATTTTTCCTACCAAATTATATACTCAGGGATCCCTGGGTGGCGCAGCGGTTTAGCGCCTGCCTTTGGACCAGGGCGCGATCCTGGAGACCCAGGATCGAATCCCACGTCAGGCTCCCGGCATGGAGCCTGCTTCTCCCTCTGCCTATGTCTCTGCCTCTCTCTCTCTCTCTCTGTGTGACTATCATAAATTAAAAAAAAAAAAAATTATATACTCAGACACTAGAGGATACTTTACACAACTTATTTTTCTCTTTTTCAGTGACTCCATCCCTGACAGAGTGAGTTACTTCCTCTTTTGTAGTCTCTTATCTACCTTTGTTGTTGGAATTACCTCACCAAACTGTAATTTATCCATGTATTTAAGTCTGTTCCCCCAAGGAGAGTGTGCCCTCTTCTGAATGGGATCCTTGCATTTGTATCTCCAGCACCTGACACAATGCCTGGTATAGAAGTTGCACTTTGTCCAAAAAAAAAAAAAAAAAAAAAAAGAATGCATACATGAATGGACCCTGCAGAACACCTACAAAAGATTGTGTTGAGCAGGAGCAAAGAAATCATGCCTTCGAATTCCCAGCACACTTATCTAACCTGTACCTCTCGTTGGTCACTTATTTTGTTATCTTATTTTATGTATATTTGTACCTACCAAACTGTGAACTGTTTCAGGGTAGGATTTAGGTCTGAATCACCTCTGCACCTGGATCAAAGTGCCTGGCATAAAACCAGTGCCAAGAATATGGAATACGAATTACCTGTCTTGCAACCAGCAACCTTGGCACCATTGGTGCTTCTCAAACTTACATGTGCGTAGACGTCATTTTGTTAAGATGCAGATTCAGATTCAATAGATGCGAATATTCAATAGGTCTGCGGAGAGGCTGCAGGATCTAAAAAGGCCTCAGACAGCTGACGCCCTACCAGCTGGTCTGAGGACCACACTTTGACCATCAAGGTGCGTACATCAACAGTTCTCAATCTTAGCTGCATGTTAGGATCTTCTCGGAAGATTTTGAGAATAGTCTGGGTCCCCACCCCTCGGAAATTCTGATTTAAGTCCTTTAAACTCCCCACGCTGTAAGTAGCAAGGATCTAGAGTTAACAGAGCTTTACATACACAGAAAGAGAAAACACTTAATCGGACCGCTTCTTAAATGAAATTGCAGAAAATATCGGGATAAATAACTCTTCTAAAAAAAAAGTAACCTCGCGCCGACACCAGTATTCCCAGGTGCCAAGTCCGTCTCCGAGCAAGAGCGGCCCCGCCCCCGCCCCCTTGACACGCCCCCCGCCCCGCCCCGCCCCCGCGAGACCTTGCCCGCCCCGCCCCGCCCCGCCCACCAGCGCCCCTCCTCCCTCCTCTACGGGGTCGACTTCCGGCGTGGAGTTGTCACGTGCCCGGAAACGGGAAGTGGTGGCGGAACGGCTCAGTTGACGGGCTCATCCTTGTAGCGGTGGCCGCCCCGGCCCTGCCCGGTGTCTGTCTTGGAGGACCTGCCTCGGCACAGCCGGGCTCGGTCCGGCCTTGCGGTAAGCCTTGGGCCGTGGCTGCCCCGTAGTCCCGGCGGCGGCCGACCCACTAGCACCCAGGCGGGCGCCGAGGTCTGAGGCGGCGCCTCGGCCCCTCTGCTGGCTCCGCGGCCGGGTGGGGTACCCCTCTCTCCGCGGTCTGGGTCAGGCGCACAGCCCGTTAGGAGCATCCACCACCTCCTTGCTGTCCGGGCGGCTGGGAGAGCAGACCTCACACATCCCTTCCCGGTTTCACCCATAAGAACCAAGATTTCATTTGTGCAAAACGGCCCTGATCTTTTTTTGCTCTCTGGCGTGGGCCAGGAGAGGAGGGCGTGACGATGCCTTCTTCATAGTCCAAATCCACATTTTCTTGTAGATCTCGGAAGCGCACTCCCCTGTCCGTGTCACGGCTTCCTCGTCTGCGTGACAATGCTCCGCTTGCCGAGTTGCCTCCATAGCACACGGGGCCCGACCCACGCGGACACTCCCATTGACAAGCTCTTTGTCGCGCAGTGTAATGGTCCCACTGAGGGTTTTTTTTTTTTTTAAAGATTTTATTTATTCATGAGAATGAGAGAGGGAGAGGCAGGCTCCATGCAGGGAGCCCGACGCAGCGATCCGGGTCTCCCGGGTCACGCCCTGGGCCGAAGGCAGGTGCTAAACCGCTGAGCCAGCCAGGGAATCCCCGGTACCACTGAGTTTAAGGAAACAAGAACCAGTGGCTGACTATTTCTGGAACGTGGTCAGACCTGGATTCTTAAACCTGGAAGATAGTTTTAGAGAAGCTGATGACTTATTCACTGACTTACACAAAGGTGCTCTAAAGGCTGGACCCTTAGAACGTAAATGCGACGGAAGCACGATCTTGTCTTCCTGAGCATGTCTGTCATATTCACCTCTAATGTAGAACAGTGGGTGATGCTTAGTAGGCATCAGTACTTGCTGAATGAACAAGGGTGGCATCAAGCTTTCCATTATGCCTAACTCCTTTATGAGGTATAACCAGTCCTCTTTTGCTTTATACTTAACCCAACACTCATTGTTGCTTTTGACCCAAGAGGCACCGTGTGGTCAACGCTGACCACTATTATTCATTTGACCAGTTTTTACTATTCAGTTCAGGTTATCTCAAGGGGTATTTGCTGAGTACCTTCTTTTTTTTTAAGATTTTATTTATTTATTCATGATAGATATATATGTAGAGAGAGGCAGGCTCCATGCAGGGAGCCCAACGTAGGACTGGATCCCGGGTCTCCAGGATCACACCCTGGGCCAAAGGCAGGCGCTAAACCACTGTGCCACCCAGGGATCCCTGCTGAGTACCTTCTAAGAAATAACACAGAACAATGCTGGAGAACCTCTTCTCTCTCTCTCTCTCTCTCTCTCTCTCTCTCTCTGAGTTCTTGAGGTCTACAAGCTTATGATCTCATGAACCAATTGAACAGCAAGTGCTTGATTGTTTAGTAAATACAAAAATTGCTCTAGCAATCAGGAGGAGAGATCAGTTTGGATTAAGATCATTATTGAATCAATTCCACATAAACTATGAAGTGTAATTAGGGTTTGGGTAGATGATACTCCCTGCATGGAAAAGCACTAAGCAAAGATGTAAAGACTGCACCAAGGAGAGGGCTTGGACTGGAAGATCTGTATTTGGGAACCTTGGGGAAATACGGAGCAGGGACATATTGTGATGAAAGCTATGTTTATTTTTTTTAATTTTTATTTATTTATGATAGTCACAGAGAGAGAGAGAGAGGCAGAGACATAGGCAGAGGGAGAAGCAGGCTCCATGCACCGGGAGCCCGATGTGGGATTCGATCCCAGGTCTCCAGGATCGCTCCCTGGGCCAAAGGCAGGCGCTAAACCGCTGCGCCACCCAGGGATCCCCGAAAGCTATGTTTAAATATTATTTGTTTATCAAGGATTTGGGGATTGTGGCAACTTGCAAAGAGATAACCAGATACTGAAGTGTTAAATGGATATAGTTGATGTGAACCTGGATTAGTGTGTTAGCAGTGGGAACAGAAAGGAAGGGTAAATTACACGTAGATGAGAGGAAATTAGTAGAATGTGGCATTAAGATTTCATGTTGACATGGAGGAGGAGAATCAAATATGATGGATTTTGAACCTGGACATTTGCTTAACAGGTGTGAGAGTTGGAAAGGGGGAATCAGGGAAACTTTAGTTGTCATGTTATTTGTTGCTATCATTTTGCTTAATTTTGTAATGCCTGCTATGTCTTTGCCAATTTCTAGGAATACAAAGATGAATAAGATACGGTACTTTCCTACAAAGTGCTGCTTTTAATGGGGGAGAGAATACAACTAACTAGAAAATATGGTTTGCTACTCTGTTAGCAGAGTAGAGGGGAAATGTTTGAGAAATATAAAAGAATTATTCTTTTTGTGTGTGTGACTACTTCCCAGAAGAGGTGACATTTTAGCAGGATCTTGAAGATTGAGTTGGAATTTCCTAGGGGGAAAAGAATTCCAGGAAAAGGAAATTGCATGAACAAAGCCCAGAGATAGAAAAGTAAAGTGGCCATCATCCAGAGTAGCTTGGACATAGGATAGAGTAGAGCTTTTAATACAGTGTCTAAGCCCTAGAACATATTAAGTGATTAGTAACATAGACACAAAATATTACAATAGGTAGAATGGATGTTGGAATGGGTGAAGATGTAATGAGATGGAGAAAAAAGCAGTTGGGGAAAAATCGTACTTCATGGCTTCCTAATCTTCTGCAGGGTAGATGACAACATCATTTGCTGACACTAGAGTTGGGGATTGAAGAAGATAAAGATCTGCAATACACTGATGGAGAATAGGAAGAGGAGTCATCAAAGGAAATGTTAAAGGGTTACTGAGCAATAGTGAAAGTCTAGCTTTGATCAGATTTAGATATTTGTAAAGAATGCAATGAACATAAGTATATGGCCTTCTTAAGTGGTGTACGGTAGCCCATAAGTAGTGGAGAAAAATACAGTTCACGGAGATTGATAAAGCATGGTGAACTAATCTACAAACAGATAAGATAATTGAAGAAGATAGTATGGGTGAAAACTGCCTCCAGGCTAGGTTGGAAAAGAAATTAAGCTGGAGAGGCCAGAGAGAGGATGAGAACAGGAAGGAGGGGGAGGTCAGAACACTAAAAGGCCAAGATTAGGTGAAAAAGGAATGGATGTGGGAAGATGTGATTTCTTGTGAGAAAAGCAATTTTTCAAACTGGGGCAGAAATTGAAGTTTCACAGATTGAGTAAGACATAGAAGATACCTAGTTTCCAAAATTGTCATTGTGTTATAAAAATTCATTCTATGTCTTTTAAAATTCATAATTTCTTCATTTTCCCTAGAAACGGTATTAGAAGTTAATTTCCTAAGCAAATTCACATTGGAAAATAGTAATGTGAGTGTGTGTATATATATATACATTATATATACATACATTTAAAAATAAAGTTGAAAAGAGATTTTTAAAAATATTTAAGTTGACATTTGAAGAAAGACATTGAATTTAGTGAGAAACCTCTTTCTTTATAATAGCTTTATTGAGATATAATTCGTATACTATAAAACTCACCTTCTCAAGTGTATAATTCAATTTTTAGTATATTCACAAAGTTTTACAACCATCACTATGTAATTCTTTTTTTTTTAAAGATTTTATTTATTTATTAATGAGAGACACAGAGAGAGAGAGAGAGAGAGAGAGAGAGAGAGAGAGGCAGAGACACAGGCTCCATGCAGGGAGCCCGATGTGGGACTCAATCCAGGGTCTCCAGGATCAGGCCCTGGGCTGAAGTGAAGGCGGTGCTAACCTGCTGAGCCACCAGGGCTGCCCTACTATCTAATTCAAGGGCATTTTCAGCACCTCAAAAGAAACTCCATACCCATTAATAGCCATTCCCCATTCCTTCTTGCCCCTAACCCCTAGCAACCACAAATCATTTTGTCTTTATGGATTTGTCTATTCTGGACATTTCATGTAAACAAAATCATAGAATATGTGGTCTTTTAACTGACTTCTTTCACTTAACGTAGTGTTTTCAAATTTCAGTGTTGTAGCATATATCAGTACTTCATTCCTTTTTATGGACAAATAATATTCCTCTGTAGATATACTTCATTTTGTTATATCATTTCATGAGTTGGTGGATATTTGAGTTGTATCTATCTTTTGGCTATTGGGGATAATGCTGCTATGAACTTTCATGTACAAGTTTTTGTGTGGACATATATTTTCAGTTCTCTTGAGTATATACAAAGTAATAAAATTGGTGGGTCATATGGTAATTTCATATTTAACTTCTTGAGGAACTGCCAAACTGTTTTTCCAAAGTGGCTGCAGCTTTTTACAATCACCAGCAATGTATGAAAGAGTTTCTTTGGGCAGCCTGGATGGCTCAGCGGTTTAGAGCCACCTTCAGCCCAGGGCGTGATCCTGGACACCCAGGATCGCCTCCGGCTCTCTACATGGAGCCTGCTTCTCCCTCTGCCTGTGTCTCTTCCTCTTCTCTCTCTCTCTCTCTCTCTCTGTGTGTTTGTGTGTCTCTCATGAATAAGTAAATAGAATCTTTTTTTTTTTAAAAAAAAAGGGAGTTTCTTTTTCTCCACATCTTTACCAACACTTGTCTTTTTAATTTTAGCCATTCCAGTGAATGGCTAAATATATATAAATTCCATATATATATATAAATAAGTTATATAAAGTTGTAATTATCACATTTGTTTTTGGTTTGCATTTCCCTAGTGGTTAATGATGTTGAGCATCTTTTCATGTACTTATTGGCCATTTGTATATTTTCTTTGGAGAAAAGTCTATTCAGATCCTTTGCTCAGCTTTTAATTGGGTTTTTTTAATTGTTGAGTTGTAAAGAACTCCTTATAGAGGAAATTTATATTTAAATATTGTGCACGGGGCTTTTTTTCTTAAAACATTTTTGTACCTTAATATTTGGTAGGCACTTCCAAAATTTTTAGAGTTTGATAATGCTGGTTCTCTATAATTTCTTTTCCAAACATACAGCTTTTTATTTTTATGATGTTGGTTTGTTGATGTATGAAATCATTCTTCCTATGCTTATTAGCCACAAATAAGATCATTTTTTAAATCATAAGTGGAACAATATGAGATAGAATGGTATTGAGAATGACCTTAATATCTATACTCTCAATTTTTTTTTAGCTGATTAAGAATGACAGCAATCAAGCATGCGTTACAAAGAGATATTTTTACACCAAATGATGAACGCCTGCTGAGTATTGTCAATGTCTGCAAAGCAGGAAAAAAGAAAAAGAACTGTTTTTTGTGTGCTACAGGTGGGTATTTAGTTAGAAAAAGCTCGTTTGGCATTCTTTTATTGTTTTATTCACCAGGGGACATTTCCTCTCATTTTTAGTATTCTCATTGTCTCTGTAATTGGAAAGACTGTTGGGCCAACAAATTCATTTTTTAAATTGCCTTTAATTAAATATCGAGTAGATACTAAAGAATCTATACCGAGTATATAAGGTGTAAAGATTAACCATACAGCAAACACTCGTGTGCTTACCACCTAATGTAAGAAGAATATTACTATTACTGTTCGTGAAGTGTCCTGTGCACCCTTTCCTAAGCCCATTCCCTTCCCCCACTCATTAAGAAGTAGCTAGTGTCCTGAATTTTGGTTTAGTCTTTCCTTGCTTTTCTTTATCATTTCACTATATATATATATTTAATCTCAAATAACATATTGTTTGGTTTCGCATGTCTTTGAAATTTACAGGAATTGAATCACAGTGCATATATCTTTTTGTGACTTTTTCCACTCAGTATTATGTTCATGTTCATGAGTTTTATTTCTGTTTTTTTCATGTAACCATAATTCTTTCATTTTCGCTCCTATGGAGTGTTCTACTCTATGAGAGTTATCAGTTTAATTACACAGTCTACTAATGATGAACATTAGGTTTGTTTTCAGGTTTTACTGTTCAGACAGTACTTCTATGAACATGTTTGTCTTTGTCTCATGTATATAGGCAATAATTTTCTTTTTTTTTTCAATTTTTAAAAATTTGTTTATTTCAGAGAGAGCGCACACGTGTATGGGCGGGGGGCAGAGGGAGAAACAGGCTCCTCGCTGAGCAGGGAGCTCAATGTGAGGCTCGATCCCAATCCCAGGACCCTGGGATCATGACCTGAATCAAAGGCAGGTACTTAACTGACTGAGCCACCCAGGGGCCCCTAGGCAAGAATTTTCTAGGGTAGATACCTAATGTGAAATTGCTGGGATATAGGCATAAATGTTCAACACTAATACCAAATTATTTTCAAAAGTAGTCAGGTTGGTTTTCTTTTCTTTTTTTTTTTTTAAAGATTTTATTTATTTATTCATGAGAAACACACACAAACAGAGAGGCAGAGACACAGGCAGAGGGAGAAGCAGGCTCCATACAGGGAGCCTGAGATGGGACTCAGTCCCGGGTCTCCAGGATCATGCCCTGGGCTGAAAGCACTTAACCGCTGAGGCACCCAGGCATCCCATCATACTGGTTTTCAATCCCACAAGCAGTGTGTGTTTTGAGTTCTTTTTCTACATCCTAGTAAAAACTTGGTTTTGACACTTAGTTTTGACAGACATAATTGATTCCAACCTGGTGGAAGTAATATGTAAAATAATATCTCCTTGTGGTTTTAAATTTTCATATAAATGATGAAATTGAGCACCTTTTCATGAGTTTATTGGCCATTTAGTTACCTTGTCTTAGTAATTTGCCTTAAAGCCTTTTGCTTATTTCTCTGTTGTATTGGTTGCTTTTTTACAGATTTGTACAAGTTCTATATATTTACCAATCCTGTATTGTTTATATGCCTCCCAGTTTGTGGCTTGTGTATGAGCTTTTTATGAAATTTCTAATTTTAATGAAATCACATTTGTCAATCTGATCCTATATGGCTTCCAGTTTTTTAATATTATTTAAGACAGATATACTTCCATAGAGAGGTGCCTCTTGGTTGAGCATGCAACTCCTGATCTCAGCTCAGGTTTTCATCACAGGGTTGTGAGTTCAAGCCCCAGCACGGAGCCTACTTAAAAAAAAAAAAAAAAAGAAATATATATATATATATATATACATACACACACACACGCACGCACGCACGCACGCACACACACTTCCCTGGAGTAATAAAAGTATTCTCCTATACCATGTTCTAAAGATTTTATATTTTTGCCATTCACATTTTAGTTTTTGCTTTAGTTTAAAAACTTTAGTTTTTACCTGTGTCCTTGTGATGAAGTATGTATGCCTATTTCTGGGTTCTCCTGTATCTGGCTTTTATTTTGTCTTGTTTTGGTTCTTTATTCTTCTACCTAAATTTTAGAATCCACTTGGCAAGTTCCAGATTCTGTTGGGATTTTAATTAGGATTGTTTTGAATTGTCATTCAGTTCAAAGAGAACTTGCATTTTCATGATATTGGGTCTTCTTGTCCATGGACATAGTGCAGTTCTCCATTTATCTAGGTCTTCTTTAATGCCTTTCAATAAGTTTTACAATTTTAAAGACTTTCAATAAGTTACATAGTTTCAAAGGTTTTACACATATGTTGTATTTATTCCTAGATTTTTTGATACTATAATAAATAATAACTTATTAGTATTAATACATTTTAAAGACTTTAATTTTTTTTATAGCAGTTTAGGTTTACAACAAAGTGGGAAGTACACAGATGTCCTATATATCCCCTGCCCCCATGTATGTGTACCCTCCTCCTTTATCAATATTGCTAGCAACAATGACAACAGTTTGTGGCCAAGAATGAACCTATATTGACACATAGTAATCATCCAAAGTCCCTAGTTTACCTTAATGTTCACCCTTAGTATTGTGCATTGTATGATTTTGGACAAATGTATAATGAAATATATCTATCATTGTAATATCATACAGGATATTTTCACTGCCCTAAAAATCCTGTGTGTTCTGCCTATTAATCTGTCTCCAACCTCTACTCTTTTCAACCACTGTTCATTTTACTTGCATGATTCTGCCTTTTCCAGAATGTCATATAGTTGGAATCATACAGTATGTCTGTAGCCTGTTCAGATTGGCTTCTTTCAGTTAGTAGTCTGCATTTACGTTCCTCTATGCCCTTTCATAACTTGATAGCCATGAAATAATAATATTCCATGCCTAGATGTATCTCATTTTATCTACTCACCTGCTGTGGAGGATATCTCGATTGTCAATTTAACAATTATGCATAAAACTACTATAAGCACTCATGTGGATTTTTGCATGGAGCTAAGTTTTCAACTCCTTTGGCTGACTACCAAGGAGTGTGATTGCTGGATCATATGGTAAGAGTATGTTTAGTTTTGTAAGAAATTGCCAAACTTTCTACCAAAGTGGCTGTATCATTTTGCAATGCCACCAGCAATGCCTCAGAGTTTCTGTTGCTCCACATTTTTGTCAGCATTTGTTGTTGTCAGGTTCTGGAAATTGGCCATACTAATAGGTGTATAATCATCTTATTTGTTATCTATATATTTTCTTTGGGAAATGTCTGTTAAAATCTTTGGCTATTTTTTAATTAGGTTTTTTTTTTCTTATTGTTGAGTTTTAAGAGTCCTTTTGTATAGGGGTACCTGGATGGCACAGTCAGTTAAGCATCTAACTCTTAGTTTTAGCTCAGGTTGTGATCTTAAAGTTGTGAGATGGAGCCCTGAGTTCATCATGGAGTCTGCTTAAGACTCTCTTTCTCTGCTCCTTCCCCACTACATGCATGCTCCGTCTCTCTCTCTCTATCTCTCTCAAATAAATAAATCTTAAAAAAAAAAAAAAGAGTATGGGACGCCTGGGTGGCTCAGCAGTTGGGCATCTGCCTTTGGCTCAGGGCATCATCCTGGGTCCAGGAATCAAGTCCCGCATCAGGTTCCCTGCAAGGAGCCTGCTTATGTCTCTGCGTCTCTGTGTTTCTCTCATGAATAAATAAATAAAATCATTTTTTAAAAAAAAGTCCTTTGTACATTTTAGGTAACATTCCTTCATTAGATGTGTCTTTGGCAAATATTTTCTTGCAGTCTGGCTTGTGTTCTAATTCTCTTGATGTCTTTTGCAGAGCAGAAGCTTTTAGTTTTTTTAACATAAATATGTTTTAAAAATCATTTCTTAGAATCTAGAAATACAGTTGGTTTTTTATATGCATTTCTATATCAATCTTGCTAAACTTATTAATTCTAATAATTTGTCCATAGACTCTTTGTAAATAGTGATATTTTCTTCCTTCCTTTATAGTCTTTATATTTTTTATTTGTTTTTGTTGCTTTAGTCTGCTGGCTAGGACTGTCAATATAGTGTTGATCTCAAAGCGAATGGCTTCACTTTTTAATGGCAGTGGTTTTTTTGTAGCTATCCTCTACAATGCTAAAGGGAGTTCCCTTCTATTCCTGACTTTTTACTTTGTTTCTTTTTGTTTTTTTATCATTGAATGAGTGTTCAATTTTATCAAATACTTTTTCAAATCATTGAGATTATCATATAGTTTTCTTAATTTGTTGGTGGTGATTGCACTTGGTTTTTAGAATGATAAATTGTGTTCTTTTTTTTTAAGATTTTATTTATTCATGAGAGACACAGAAAGAGAGGCAGAGACATAGGCAGAGGGAGAAGTAGGCTCCCCACTGGGAGCCTGATGCAGGACTCGATCCCAGGACCCCAGGATCCCGACCTGAGCCAAAGGCAAACACACCACCGCTGAGCCACCCAGGCACCCCTGTAAATTGAGTTCTTGGAATAACCTAACTCAATCATGATGTACCATATGCCATCAATTATAGTATATATTATTATTTTATGTACCACTCAAAAAAATACTGTGGTATTGCATCAGTTGTTAAGACATATTCTCATTTCAGAGATCTGAAAAGGTGGAAAAAAATATACATCTCAGAATACTATCTTTTGTATATGCCCTTGGATTAAGTTTGCCAATGCAGTGTTTGTTTGTAGTTATTTATATATTTGTAGTTATAAGAGTTTCCCCCGTGTTCATTAGTGACATGGTCCTGCCATTTTCTTTTGTACACTATCTTTGGCTCTACAACCAAAATCATAAAGTAAAGTAAGTTGGGAATGTTCCCTTGTTTTCTGTAGAGTGGAATAGTTATGTATGTTTGGAACGTTTCCTTGGAAAGCTTGGCAAAACATACCAGTAAAACTGCATTGGACTAGGTTTTTGGGAAGAGATTTTTCACTTACTAATGCAATTTCTTTAATAGGTTATAGAATTTTTCCATATTTTCTATTAAGTCAGTTTTGGTAAGTTTTACGTTTTTTTTTCTATTTTTTTTTACTTTTTTTTTTTTTTTTTAATTTTTATTTATTTATGATAGTCACACAGAGATAGAGAGAGAGAGAGGCAGAGACATAGGCAGAGGGAGAAGCAGGCTCCATGCACCGGGAGCCCGATATGGGATTCGATCCCGGGTCTCCAGGATCGCGCCCTGGGCCAAAGGCAGGCGCCAAACCGCTGCGCCACCCAGGGATCCCTCTATTTTTTTTTAGAGATTCAACCACTTCATCTAAAATTTTAAATGTACTGGCATTCACTCCAATCCATCCACTATTCTGCTGCCAGAGTAATTTTTAGAAACAAACTAGAACATGTCATTTCCCTAATTAAAATCCTCTAAGAGCACCCCCAACAAGAGCATACAGGCCCTTTGTGATCTGAACTTTCATCGTTTTTGGTAACTTCATTCCATCCACTTTCTTACATGTACAATTCATATTGTACTACTAATCGCTGTTCTGTGAGACGGTGCTAGGCTCTTTCAAGCCACTTGGCTTCACATTAGTCAGTCATTCTTTTTTTTTTTTTTTTTTTTAATTGGTGTTCAATTTACCAACATACAGAATAACCCCCGGTGCCCGTCACCCAATCACTCCCACCCCCGGCCCTCCTCCCCTTCTACCACCCCTAGTTCGTTTCCCAGAGTTAGCAGTCTTTACGTTCTGTCTCCCTTTCTGATATTTCCCACACATTTCTTCTCCCTTCCCTTATATTCCCTTTCACTATTATTTATATTCCCCACATGAATGAGAACATACAATGTTTGTCCTTCTCCGACTGACTTACTTCACTCAGCATAATACCCTCCAGTTCCATCCACGTTGAAGCAAATGGTGGGTATTTGTCATTTCTAATAGCTGAGTAATATTCCATTGTATACATAAACCACATCTTCTTTATCCATTCATCTTTCGATGGACACCGAGGCTCCTTCCACAGTTTGGCTATTGTGGCCATTGCTGCTATAAACATCGGGGTGTAGGTGTCCCGGCGTTTCATTGCATCTGAATCTTTGGGGTAAATCCCCAACAGTGCAATTGCTGGGTCGTAGGGCAGGTCTATTTTTAACTGTTTGAGGAACCTCCACACAGTTTTCCAGAGTGGCTGCACCAGTTCACATTCCCACCAGCAGTGTAAGAGGGTTCCCTTTTCTCCGCATCCTCTCCAACATTTGTTGTTTCCTGCCTTGTTAATTTGCCCCATTCTCACTGGTGTGAGGTGGTATCTCATTGTGGTTTTGATTTGTATTTCCCTGATGGCAAGTGATGCGGAGCATTTTCTCATATGCATGTTGGCCATGTCTATGTCTTCCTCTGTGAGATTTCTGTTCATGTCTTTAGCCCATTTCATGATTGGATTGTTTGTTTCTTTGGTGTTGAGTTTAAGAAGTTCCTTATAGATCTTGGAAAGTAGCCCTTTATCTGATATGTCATTTGCAAATATCTTCTCCCATTCTGTAGGTTGTCTTTTAGTTTTATTGACTGTATCCTTTGCTGTGCAAAAGCTTCTTATCTTGATGAAGTCCCAATAGTTCATTTTTGCTTTTGTTTCTTTTGCCTTCGTGGATGTATCTTGCAAGAAGTTACTGTGGCCGAGTTCAAAAAGGGTGCTGCCTGTGTTCTTCTCTAGGATTTTGATGGAATCTTGTCTCACATTTAGATCTTTCATCCATTTTGAGTTTATCTTTGTGTATGGTGAAAGAGAGTGGTCTAGTTTCATTCTTCTGCATGTGGATGTCCAATTTTCCCAGCACCATTTATTGAAGAGACTGTCTTTCTTCCAATGGATAGTCTTTCCTCCTTTATCGAATATTAGCTGACCATAAAGTTCAGGGTCCACTTCTGGGTTCTCTCTTCTGTTCCATTGATCTATGTGTCTGTTTTTGTGCCAGTACCACACTGTCTTGATGACCACAGCTTTGTAGTACAACCTGAAATCTGGCATTGTGATGCCCCCAGATATGTTTTTTTTTTTTTAATTCCCCTGGCTATTCGGGGTCTTTTCTGATTCCACACAAATCTTAAAATAATTTGTTCTAACTCTCTGAAGAAAGTCCATGGTATTTTGATAGGGATTGCATTAAACGTGTATATTGCCCTGGGTAACATTGACATTTTCACAATATTAATTCTGCCAATCCATGAGCATGGAATATTTTTCCATCTCTTTGTGTCTTCCTCAATTTCTTTCAGAAGTGTTCTATAGTTTTGAGGGTATAGATCCTTTACATCTTTGGTTAGGTTTATTCCTAGGTATCTTATGCTTTAGGGTGCAATTGTAAATGGGATTGACTCCTTAATTTCTCTTTCTTCAGTCTCATTGTTAGTGTATAGAAATGCCACTGATTTCTGGGCATTGATTTTGTATCCTGCCACGCTACTGAATTGCTGTATGAGTTCTAGCAATCTTGGGGTGGAGGCTTTTGGGTTTTCTATGTAGAATATCATGTCATCGGCGAAGAGGGAGAGTTTGACTTCTTCTTTGCCAATTTGAATGCCTTTAATGTCTTTTTGTTGTCTGATTGCTGAGGCTAGGACTTCCAGTACTATGTTGAATAGCAGTGGTGAGAGTGGACATCCCTGTCTTGTTCCTGATCTTAGGGGAAAGGCTCCCAGTGCTTCCCCATTGAGAAGGATATTTGCTGTGGGCTTTTCGTAGATGGCTTTTAAGATGTTGAGGAATGTTCCCTCTATCCCTACACTCTGAAGAGTTTTGATCAGGAATGGATGCTGTATTTTGTCAAATGCTTTCTCTGCATCGAATGAGAGGATCATATGGTTCTTGGTTTTTCTCTTGCTGATATGATGAATCTCATTGATTGTTTTACGGGTGTTGAACCAGCCTTGTGTCCCGGGGATAAATCCTACTTGGTCATGGTGAATAATTTTCTTAATGTATTGTTGGATCCTATTGGCCAGTGTCTTGTTGAGAATTTTTGCATCCATGTTCATCAGGGATATCGGTCTGTAATTCTCCTTTTTGGTGGGGTCTTTGTCTGGTTTTGGAATTAAGGTGATGCTGGCCTCATAGAACGAATTTGGAAGTTCTCCATCTCTTTCTATCTTTCCAAACAGCTTTAGGAGAATAGGTATGGTTTCTTCTTTAAACGTTTGATAGAATTCCCCTAGGAAGCCATCTGGCCCTGGACTCTTGTGTCTTGGGAGGTTTCTGATGACTGCTTCAATTTCCTCCCTGGTTATTGGCCTGTTTAGGTTTTCTATTTCTTCCTGTTCCAGTTTTGGTAGTTTGTGGCTTTCCAGGAATGCGTCCATTTCTTCTAGATTGCCTAATTTATTGGCGTATAGCTGTTCATAATATGTTTTTAAAATCGTTTGTATTTCCTTGGTGTTGGTAGTGATCTCTCCTTTCTCATTCATGATTTTATTAATTTGAGTCTTCTCTCTCTTCTTTTTAATAAGGCTGGCTAATGGTTTATCTATCTTATTAATTCTTTCAAAGAACCAACTCCTGGTTCTGTTGATCTGTTCCACAGTTCTTCTGGTCTCGATTTCGTTGAGTTCTGCTTGAATCTTTATTAACTCTCTTCTTCTGCTGGGTGTAGGATCTATTTGCTGTTTTTTCTCTAGCTCCTTTATGTGTAAGATTAGCTTTTGTATTTGAGTTCTTTCCAGTTTTTGAATGGATGCTTGTATTGCGATGTATTTCCCCCTTAGGACTGCTTTTGCTGCATCCCAAAGATTTTGAACGGTTGTATCTTCATTCTCATTAGTTTCCATGAATCTTTTTAATTCTTCCTTAATTTCCTGGTTGACCCTTTCATCTTTTAGCAGGATGGTCCTTAACCTCCACGTGTTTGAGGTCCTTCCAAACTTCTTGTTGTGATTTAGTTCTAATTTCAAGGCATTATGGTCTGAGAATATGCAGGGGACGATCCCAATCTTTTGGTATTGGTTCAGACCCGATTTGTGACCCAGTATATGGTCTATTCTGGAGAAAGTTCCATGTGCACTTGAGAAGAATGTGTATTCAGTTGAGTTTGGATGTAAAGTTCTGTAGATATCTGTGAAATCCATCTGGTCCAGTGTATCATTTAAAGCTCTCGTTTCTTTGGAGATGTTGTGCTTAGAAGACCTATCGAGTATAGAAAGAGCTAGATTGAAGTCACCAAGTATAAGTGTATTATTATCTAAGTATTTCTTCACTTTGGTTAATAATTGATTTATATATTTGGCAGCTACCACATTTGGGGCATATATATTGAGGATTGTTAAGTCCTCTTATTGGATAGATCCTTTAAGTATGATATAGTGTCCCTCTTCATCTCTCACTACAGATCGGGGTAAATTTTAGTTTATCTGATATAAGGATGGCTACCCCTGCTTTCTTTTGAGGACCATTTGAATGGTAAATGGTTCTCCAACCTTTTATTTTCAGGCTGTAGGTGTCCTTCTGTCTAAAATGAGTCTCTTGTAGACAGCAAATAGATGGGTCATGCTTTTTTATCCAGTCTGAAACCCTGCGCCTTTTGATGGGGTCATTAAGCCCGTTCACGTTCAGAGTTACTATTGAGACATATGAGTTTAGTGTCATCATGATATCTATTCAGTCCTTGTTTTTGTGGATTGTTCCACTGAACTTCTTCTTAAAGGGGAATTTTAAGAGTCCGCCTTAAAATTTCTTGCAGAGCTGGTTTGGAGGTCACACATTCTTTCAGTTGCTGCCTGTCTTGGAAGCTCTTTATCTCTCCTTCCATTTTGAATGAGAGCCTTGCTGGATAAAGTATTCTTGGTTGCATGTTCTTCTCATTTAGGACCCTGAATATATCCTGCCAGCCCTTTCTGGCCTGCCAGGTCTCTGTGGAGAGGTCTGCTGTTACCCTAATACTCCTCCCCATAAAAGTCAGGGATTTCTTGTCTCTTGCTGCTTTAAGGTCTTCTCCTTATCTTTGGATTTTGCAAGCTTCACTATTAAATGTCGAGGTGTTGAACGGTTTTTATTGATTTTGGGGGGGAATCTCTCTATTTCCTGGATCTGAATGCCTGTTTCCCTTCCCAGATTAGGAAAGTTTTCAGCTAGAATTTGTTCAAATACATATTCTGGCCCTCTGTCCCTTTCGGCACCCTCGGGAACCCCAGTTAAACGTAGGTTTTTCTTCCTCAGGCTGTCCTTTATTTCCCTTAATCTATCTTCATGGTCTTTTAATTGTTTGTCTCTTTTTTCCTCAGTTTCCCTCTTTGCCATCAACTTGTCTTCTATGTCACTCACTCGTTCTTCCACCTCGTTAACCCTCGTCGTTAGGACTTCTAGTTTGGATTGCATCTCATTCAATTGATTTTTAATTTATGCCTGATTAGCTCTAAATTCTGCAGTCATGAAGTCTCTTGAATCCTTTATGCTTTTTTCTAGAGCCACCAGAAGCTGTATAATAGTGCTTCTGAATTGGCTTTCTGACATTGAATTGTAATCCAGATTTTGTAACTCTGTGGGAGAGAGGACTGTTTCTGATTCTTTCTTTTGAGGTGAGGTTTTCCTTCTAGTCATTTTGCTCAGTGCAGAGTGGCCAAAAGCAAGTTGTATTGGGAAAAAGAGAAAAAGAGAGGAGAGAAAGAAGGAAAGAAAAGAGAAAGAGGAAAAAAAGGAAAAAAAAAAAAGAAAAAGAGAAAGAAAAAGAAAGAAAGGAAAAAAGCGGTGGGGGAAGGAAATCAAAAAGCAAAACAAAACAAAACAACAACAAAAAAAAAAGAAAAAAGAGAAAAAAAGAACCACGGGGGAGTATCTTCTGATTCTGTGTACTTTAAGTCCTTTGGCTTCCTCTGGAACTTGTCCCTCTAGCTGGTCTTCTGGGGGAGGGGCCTGTTGTGCTGATTTTCAGGTGTTAGCAATTGGGGTAGCTGCTCTGCCCCCTGCCTGGTGCTGGGCTCAGTGGGGGGTGTTTACCCGTGAGGCCCCTGGAGGAATAGCCCCAGTGGCGGGGTCAGCTCTGGAAACCTGGATTCAGCCCCCTCCGGAGCTCTCCGTCTGCAGGGCCTGGAGACTCCGGGGCGGGGCCGCTGATCTGCTCAGCTCGGGGCAGGAGGGTCCTTTCTGTCCTGGGCCCTCCCTGCCTCTGCCTGTCCCGGGGGAGGCTGGATCCTGGACTGTGTCCCGGCGCCCTGTGCTCCGGGGCCTGCGCTGTTGGATTCGCTCCCGGCCGCGCAGCCCCCTCTGCGGAGCTGCTGCCCGAGCCCCCCGCCCCCCCCCCCCCCGCCCCTGCCCCTGCCCCAGCTGCTCCTGGAACTGCGCAGCCCCCTCAGCATGGAGCCTCTTCCTCCGCCCGAGCGCCTCCGAGCTGCTCCCGCCCCGCAGCCCCCTCCGCGGAGCCGCCCCCGAGCCCCCCCGAGCTGCTCCGGGTCCCGCCGAGCGTGCTGCAGCCCTTAGGGAGCTCAGGGCACTCTCCTGGGTGTGCAGTTGCTCTGTTACTGTCCCAGGGAGCCCGAGGGCATCCTCGCCCTCCTGGGGTCTTGCTCCAACTCCCTGCGAGCCCCTTTCCGCCCGGGAATGTTGGTGCAGCTCCTGTTTGCTCTCCTGTCCTGGGGACACTCGCCCAGGCCTCAGCCCGGCTCCTCGTGGGGCTCCTTCCCCTTGGATACCTTTTGTTTCTTTATTTCTTTTTTCCCGTCTTCCTACCTTGATAGAAGCGCGAACTCTTCACACTGTAGCATTCCAGGTGTTCTCTCTTTAATTCTCAGGCCGAATTCATAGATTTTCAGGATAATTTGAAGGTTTTCTAGGTAATTTGGTGGAGACAGGTGATTTGGAGACCCTACTCTTCCGCCATCTTGCCCCCCCCTCCCCCAGTCTTTAGAGTTGTTTTCATCGACCTCATACAATTCTTTCAGAACTGGTCTGAAGTTTTACTTCCCAAGGAACCTGCCTCTGACCCAGTTGTCCGATTTATGTTCCCTTTGATGCTCTGTGCATTCCTCAATCATAACACATATTAGGAAATACTACTCCTGTTCTAAATCATGTACAGGCACCTGACAAGGACACTTGCCATGAGTGGATGAATGGATGAAGAATAAGTGAGTAATATTCCTAATGAAAGTGTGTTTTACTCAACAGTGACAACTGAACGCCCTGTGCAGGTGAAGATGGTCAAAGTCAAGAAATCTGATAAAGGAGATTTCTACAAAAGGCAGATTGCTTGGCTCCTTCGAGACCTTGCTGTGGTAGATGCCAAAGATGCTATTAAAGTATGTTTTTCTTAGTTCTTTGACCTGTCTTCAGAAAGTGTCTTTCATTTTATAACATGATATTATGTCTTTTAAGATCTAAACTTTTTACTATATAATTCTCTGCTTTACCAACTAACCAAGAATTAGTCTAAAGTGTATTATTAAACCTTCTATTCTCCCACTCTTAAATCTCAAGCTACTAAAATAAATCTGTATGTGTGTTTGTTTCATTGTTTTGGGGGTTTTTTTTGAGCCATAGTTATGTTTGTGCACAAGTTATGTACATTAGAGCAAAATAACTCTATATTTCTGTATTTAGGTTGGGTATATTTTGTATAAAATCCTTATACATATTTTAAAGTATTATGAGTAGTTTTTTTTTTAAACCTTCATTGTTTTGGTAAAACCTGGTTCAAAATCATGTGCAATACTCTAACCAAAGTGAGTCTTCCTTAGTTTGTCTTCACAAATGAATGTAGAATCATCAGCTAAGGCAACCAGGCTGGCCTGTTGAGGCCATGGTTTCATATTTGTGGCTCAAGTAAAGGAAGTGATGGTGAGTTACACACCTTATTTTAAGGAACTTAAAGAATAAGATATAAGAATGTAAATATTACAGTTTTCACTGAAGCCACACTCCAACTTGAAGGAGGTTGAATAATGTAGTAATCATGTTAAAGGACCACGTTTATTTCTGACAAGTCAAGGCTTTTCACAGCAATACCCTTTTTTCAAAGAAATGAAGTAGAGATCCTCTGGTGAAATTAGCTGCTCCTTCCCCTTAGCCTCTCTAACGCTGCCCCTCTCCTTCCTCCACAGGCATGTTTTGCATCACACCCATTGGTGATAGGGCTGATAGCAAGGTTTGCATTACCTAACTGCAAGGACCCTTTGATTTAACCCTTCAAGTCTCACACGTTTATTTAAAAGGCACAAAGAAGTAAAAGCTACCTCTGTAGAGCATCCAATAAAGTAGAAGTCTGACTTTACCCTGACCCTGGTACAGACCTCTGGGGATCTGAAAGCTGGACAAAATGACAGGCAGTTGAGTAAAATATTTTCAAATGAAGCAAAAACAGCTTTGCACATCTAGAATATGCAATTCAGAATTCAGATTTTAACAAATGTAGAGAATGCCTTTCTCTGGGCATTCTGGGCCGTTGATTTATCCCTAAGGAGCACCCAAAACACTTTAATAAATTATTTAATAAATTCTGTTACCAGGGGAAAAGATCAAGAGTAGAGACTTTTTTGGTAGGTTTCTGTTTAAGAAAAAATACTGTAAGGGCTTTTTAGAAATGCATCTTTATTAAAGAGCCTTTCCCTTCAATAGTTTTGCACTTTATAACCCCATTGACTTGCATAATTCACTAACATTGCTGATGCTTATTTAAATGCTTTCTCACAGCTGACGCCTCATTGCTAGCTTTCTTAATGGATTTTTTTTCATATTATATAGGCACCTTGGCGTGTGTACACTATATATGGATATAAAACATAAAATTTTTATACATAGCCTAACATTAGCCATTTAGTGTCACACATTGATTTGTGTGAGTGTTGCCACTGGAGCACTCAGCTTCTTTTACGGCATTATGGGAAATATTCCCAAGGAAGAGATAATTTCCCATCAAGTTTTAGATTAGTTGCCAATACTTTTAGGTTTTTTTATATGTAATAATGCAATTACCTCTTTATTGTAAATGCAGATTTTTAATCTTTTGATGTTTCTGTTCTGCTTATGAGCTAATTAGTAGTTCCATGCTACCATAATATGATTATTTTACCAGGTCAAGTCCTGATCCCTAAATTATCCCAGCTCTTTACAGTGAATGTCTGATATAATTTCCCTTACCCTTAAGGCATTCATTTACATTTTGTCCCCCCTAAATGATATTTTGAATTAATTGGATATATCATTAGCCTTTCATAGAACATTAAGAACGTTTGAATCTATTTTTAATTCCTTGGATGTGAAGAAAAGCATACATCCATAGGTTTTCATTTTTTAGATAGCAGTCAAGTGATCCTACATTCACGTAGGAAATATCATCCTGATATGAAATCACTGCTGCAGTGTGACTTAAGAGAAGCATACTGCACTTCTCCCACAGGTTGAGCTTCTTTGTCATTCAAAAGACAAGCATTTTTTAATTTGAGGCTAACCAGCATTTTTTATTTTTGAGGCACCTTTAATCATTCTCTGATTTCAGAATTGAAAACAGAATCAGTCCCTGCTTTCACTTCATTTGTTCTTGGAAACTACACTAGGATGTAGATTGTATTTTTTTCTCATATGTTATAATAAGAAGCTTACTAAGGAGTTAGTGCATTATCAAAGAAGATGTATAACTTTAAAACCCCATAGGCAATTTAAAAAGAAAAATTAGGTCCACATCAAAACTGGAGACCATTGTCATCTTAGAGACCAGGAAGCTGGGACACAAAGCTTTTACCTAGATATCCTATACTTCTACTCATATACTTAAGGGACATAGGAAGGAAATTACTGAAACATTGTGGTTTTTTTTTTTAATCCAGCTTCTTTTGGGAGATAAAGTTTTTCCTGTATATTGAATTCTCGAACCATTCTCTGTAAGTCATTTAGCTGATTTTTAGTGGGTTTTTTTTTTTTTTAAGAACAGCTTCAACTTCTTTTCATTTTATTGAAATATAGACTTCATAATAATGAAAAAGGGATAAGATCAAAAACAGTATCTTTTGTATATTTTTATTTCAGGAAAATCCTGAATTTGATTTACATTTTGAAAAAATATATAAATGGGTTGCCAGCAGCACTGCTGAAAAGAATGCATTTATTTCATGCATTTGGAAATTGAATCAGCGATATCTCCGGAAGAAAATTGATTTTGTCAATGTTAGTTCACAGCTCCTGGAAGGTAAAGTTAAATAAAAATGCTAATGTAAAATCAAGTATATCTAAAGTGAATATATAATTTGACATTACTCAAAATGATTAGAACACTGATTCACCTTATATTGCAAAGGAGTTGAAAAGTAATTTTTCTTAATGTAGGACTGATACTCGTTCGTTATGGAAATTGATATATTAAATAAATAAAAATTACTTATAAACTTAATCCTCAGGGATGATTGCTGTTAATGTTTTGTTAGATAGTTCTCTAGTATTTTTTTCTATGCATATTTAAATCCCGTAAAAAATAAATTCACATTCTGTTTTCTAACATACTTTTTCTTATAATGAACATTTTTCATGTTATTAAATACTTACCCTAACATTTTTAGTGGTACCATAGTATTTCTTTTTTTTTTTAAGATTTTATTTATTTATTCATGAGAGACACACAGAGAGAATAAGAGGCAGAGACACAGGCAGAGGGAGAAGCAGGCTCCATGCAGGGAGCCCGACGTGGGTCTCGATCCCAGGTCTCCAGGATCACACCCCCTGGGCTGCAGGTGGCGCTAAACCACTGCGCCACCAGGACTGCCCAGTACCATAGTATTCCATTATATGAATATACCTTAATTTGTTTAACTAATCATTTATTTTAAAATTTCCAATCTTTACCTATTTTAAATAATTTTGACATGAATATCCTTGTGGTTGTATTTTTGTACAGAGTGTAAGTATAGTGGTTAAGAACATCAGGTCAGACTGTTTAAGTTCAAATCCTGGCTTTGTCACTTACCAGCTATATGACCTTGAGTGATTCTATGTTTCAGTTTTCTTTATCTCAGAAATAGAGATAATTAGTAGTATCCACTCCATAGGGTTGTTGTGAGGACAATTAAATTAAATATGAATGTAACAAGAACAATGCCAGGTGTATAGTAAGTACTTAATAAATATTAGCTCTTATTATATTATCAGAATAAAATCTTTAGATGTGAAGTTAAATAAGATATTTGTGATCAGTGTACCTTCAGGGATGTTACTATGGATTATTTTGTGTTACAAGATGAAAACTACTGTTATTCATTAAAAATATACAATGGGATTTTATTCTTTTAAAATTTCTTTTATGAAGACATAAATATTGTAAGAAAAATGGTCTGTATGCCTTGTGGATACACTTTGTGTTGTATTCTTGGTCCCAAAGAAAGCAGTTGAAATAAGAGCTAGTATGCAGATGAAGAGAGTTGTTGTTCCTCTTTATTAATTTAAAAAAAACAGATTTATTCCAAATAATATATATTAGAAAGAAAACTTAGATTTGTCCTAAGTTATATTGGCTTTTTTTTTTTTTTAAGATCTTATTTATTTATTCATGAGAGAGACAGAGAGAAGCAGAAACATAGGCAGAGGGAGAGGCCGGCTCTTCGAGGGGAGCCAGATGTGGGACTCGATCTCTAGGCTCTGGGACCATGCCCTGAGCTGAAGGTAGACACTCAACTGTTGAGCCACCCAGGCGTTCCATATTATTAGCATTTTAAAATAGGAGCTTCATTTTGTTCGGTTGTAACGTCTGAAATAGCCAATATTCAACCATTTTGACCTATAAGAATGGCCATTTCAGATGCTTCAAGCTATTCATTTACTTAGCTACCTGACTCTGTCCTTTTTCTATTCTATTTTACTTAATCCTTTTCTGTTTGCCTGTGAGTATTTCCCTCAATTATAGTATTCCTTCCCAACACTTAGTAGTTAGTAAACCGTTATTGGTTTCAGATTTGATGTTTGAAACTGGCAGAGGCAAGTCACATATGTCAGGCCCTGTGCCCCTCCCCTGAGTGAAGCCCTTGTGTAGGAGCTCTTGGGGTTGCCATGTCACTAACATTTTAGACCTCTTGGCAATTGAGTATGTTGAAGGAATGACCTTTAAGAAATTGATAGTAGTTTTTCATGCCTTGAATAGTGGTTTAATTTGTTTTGAATGGCTTTTATTTTATTTTACCATTTCAGTGTTGAACATTTTGATGAGGAAATGACAGCTATTCTGTTTTTAAATATGCATATATCCAGAGGTTACTTGTTGCCTACCATGTGTTTTAAACCAATACATTTCATTGAGTCAACAGAGTAGAAAAACTACATAGCCTACTTGATTTCCCTCCTTAAGAAATATTATTGGTAATCAGTGAGAAGAATTTTTAGAAATAAGTGTCTAGTTAAAAAAAGCATTTAATTTTTTAAGGCCTAAAGCAAAGTAGATATTTTCATGTTTACAAAAGTAATCCCTAATTCAGATCAATTTTAGGAATACTGTGAAGATCCTTAAGGATCTCACTTTGAAAATCATTTTCTATATATCAATAACTGTTGCTTCGGTTTAGTGGAGTTCAGAGAATAGTTTTATTAATGTCTGCAAACTTATTTTAATGTTTTAATGGATTTTGATATCATAGCTGTTGATTGACCTTAAAAAGATAATAAATATGTCTAAGCTTTAGGTGATGTTAAAAAATGAATAAGAAATTATCATCATCTACTTTTTTTTTTTAATCAACATCTACTTTTAAGATAAGTAAGATACTTTACTGTGAATGCTAACAGTGGCAACTCTAGTAGTTTTCATTGGGGTCAATTGAGTGTGCTAGTAAGTGGGGTTTCTCAGCAGAAGGTTTTTAAGGTTTTTTTTTTTTTTTTTTTTTTTTTTTTTTTTGTTTTTAAGGTTTTTAAAGGAGGATTTTGTTAGCATTTGAAGTGAAGTCAAGTTTTTGTTTGGCTTTTTCTTTTTCATTCTTATAGCCAGGTTTTAAAAAAGAAATCTCTTACTTGAATCCTTAAAAGCCAGCTGGAACAGATACCTCATGTGTGTTTTTTAAAGTTGTTTTAATCTCGTCCTTTCTAACAGTGTTTTATGACTAATCTATTGTGAGATAGTGTCTGGGTAAAGTTTTGGGGCCTTGAGTGAAAATAACTAGACTAAATGCATGAGTCACAGCTGACCTAAAAATAATTCTCAGGAAGTGATCTATTTCCCAGTTTTCTCCAAGGACTAGTCAGTACTGTTTCTTAAAAGAAAGTAAAAATAGTAAGATACATGTATTTTTAGTCATTGTCAGAAAAAGAATAAGAGAATTAACTCTGGAAATTTAGTTTCGGTGGATCTTTCCACTTTGTAGTTGATTTGGACGTTATCTTTTAAACTTTGATGTACCAGAAGTTCAAATGAAATATGGGTAGTATTTAAAAATTTTAAATCTGTATACTTTTCTACCCAGCTAATATTCTTTGCTTACTTTCCTCTGCTTTTTTCATACCTTTTTACTCTCCAGAACTGCCTAAAGTTACAGAAGGTGCGTAACACCTTTTCTTCTTATTCTATTCCATATATTTTTTATTACTTGCCATTGTTATGTACTGTTGGTTGCATATTTTATGAAATTGTGCATAGGGACAAGTTTATTACCACAGAATCCATATAGTAATAAAATTAATGGTAAGATTAATTATTGACTTCCAGAGGACTGTTTCATGGAAGAGAAAATACTTCTGAAGAAGTTATGATCATATTTATTTATTTTAAATATCTGCTTGTGTAAGGAGCTGTACAGGATGATTTGGTCAGTCCCTGCCCCCTAGTGGCTAATGAACTGGCAGATATGACAATTTGACATTGCCACAGTGAGCTAAAATGGACTCGATCAAAAGACAGAGAGCTAGATGATGTCTGTGTAAAGAACTATCTATATATTGTAATCTGTAATTGCCTATACCAAAAGTTTTATTCCCCTCTTTTTCTTCCTGGGACATTATCTAAATCTGCCTAATTATCATTCTTAAGAATAAACCATTTATTGCTTTGACAATTTGTTTTATTCCTAGAACAAATTAAATATGTCAAGTCATGCTGAATGTAAATATTTCACCTTCATACAAAATAATGAATATTTAAAGTGTCCAGAGGTTATTATTTAAATCATGTCCCATTAAATTTATGAAAATCAATAACTTTATATATAGAGTTTCAGTTAGGGGGTAAAATTATTTTTTCCCTTTTACCTCTCCTAACCTCAAGCTTTATGTAAAATCCGACAAGCCAATTGTATTTTCTTAAAAACTTGAACTGAAGCGTTTGTCCAGCAGACACTTTACATTTGACTTCTTGATCTTTTGTTAAAAAGCATGAAGACCATTTAACTTTTTGTAATTTCAAACAGCCATGTTTTGTTGTTCTTGTTGCTATGGACTTGTTAAGAAAACTTTTATACCTGATCTTTAGAAATGTTATCAATACATGTGAAATTTTTTGAAACAAAGAAATGGAAAACTCATATAAAATTTTTAATACCCAAAATAAATTATGAATACATTTTTCATTTCAACTAAAAGTTATTAAAAAAAAAAGTAGGACAAAAAAGAACAGAAGAAAAATGTTACCTGGGGAAAAAAAAGAAAGCAAATTATTTTTTATGTGTCCTAAATTCATAGTCCTTGTTTTGTTTCTGCTTTTGTATTTGTTTTTGTAGTTTAATTATGTTTTGGGAAATTGTCCAAAGTCTGTTTTAACACTTATAAGTAAGTGAATTAGACTGCATGCTTTGTATTTGTTATACTAAATGTTACAGTAAATATAATAACATATAAAGTTTTTCACAAAAATAAGGGTTTTTTTATATTCTGAATCATTCTTTCCTATTTTTCAGCCACTAAATGTGACCTGTACTTATAACTAGTCAGTTATAAGTCCCGTGTTATTGTCCTTCCTACTTTTTTACTCCTTTCTTTTTAATTTTTACCCTCTTTAAGAGTCTGTTCCAAGTGGAGAAAATCAGAGTGTGACAGGAGGTGATGAAGAAGTAGTAGATGTATACCAAGAGTTAAATGCAAGAGAAGAGCAGGACATTGAAATAATGATGGAAGGCTGTGAATGTGCAATTTCTAATGCTGAGGCCTTTGCAGAAAGGCTGTCCAGAGAGCTGCAGGTGCTAGATGGGGTAAGACCTTTTTATAACCTGTGAATGAATCATACATAGTAGATTGAAAAGACTGGTGATATTCAAGTTTTATTGCCTCAGCACCTAAGCCTTTATAATGTGATTCTTGCCATCTCTTTCTGTAAGCACATTACCAGATGCCGTATCTTTCACTGCTCTTGTTCAAAAGACAGAACCATTCCTTCTAATCGGGTCAGTGAAGGCAGTTTGCTGCAGTGGGGGACTTGGGGAGGTTCTTGACACGAAGTGATGGAAGTGAAAAGTAGCCAACCAGAAACCAGTTTGGGGATTGCTTCCCCTCAGCCCCTGAAATATCACAGGACAGTTCAGTGCAAAAGTTCACATCATTTTTGTGGTTTGAAAAAAAAATAGGTACAAATTAGAAATAGGAAAATTAGTTTGAAGTAAGTGAATTATTTACCCAGAAGGAGCAAAATAAGTGAAAACAAGGAGCCAGGGGAAAAGGATGTTTGGCTCCTCTGCTAAAATGTTTTGGGATGGCTCTTTTTCATTTGTACACAAGTTTCTGAGTCTATAAACTAAATGCACATCTTTAGAAAGTAAAAAGCTAATAGACACAGCTAAAAATAACACCACTAATGTGAGAAAAATCTATAACAAGAACATGTGCTATTTTTGTTTTGTTTAGACAAAGTAAACATTTAAGAAAAACCTTCAGAGAATGAGAAGTATTTTTAAAGACTTAAAGAATTTGGTATTTTATACATGAAAGGTACAGAATTTATGAAGTTGAACTCAGGCCCAGAGATTATACAAATAGTCCAAGTTTATAAGTTTATAAAACTCACTGGAAGCTAAGTCTAAAAGAAACTTCAAGATGTTAAGGTGGAAATTGTCCTGACAGGGTTGAACCCCACGTCTTCTACTGAAGAGATCTATTTAATGACCCTGAGCCCTGCTGACTCTTACCATTGGGCTGTACTTACAGTTGAGTTATTCTGAATAGCATATAAAATATGTGTGAAATTACAGTATCAACTGTCCAATGAAATTCTTTTCATTCCTGGTCCAAGTTTTTTCCTCATACCCAGTTACCTGCCTTCTTTTTTTTTTTTAGTTACCTGCCTTCTTAGTGTGGCTTAGTGGTTTATATTTTCTTTTGTAATTAATATTGCATATTTGTTACAAGTTATCATGTTGCTTCCCAGTTTTATTTTGGATTTGACAGCTTCCATATTTCAGGAAATTTAGAATCAATAGTCAGAATCACTTAGAAAACAATGATAAGGGGATGGTGGTTTGTTCCTGTTTTGCCTGGAAAAAAACATACAGTAGTTGCAAATGAAAAAGAAAAGAAAGAAGACAAAAGAAGGAGCTATCTTATGGATATATAGTCTGTGCTCATGTGGTCATGGCTCTTCCACATCCTGTAAGTACCAATTGTACTACAGTTATGAATTAGTTCAGTGTATCCTTCAAAGACTGGTATATCACTGCTACCCTCTTGACTAAGGTATTACACAGGTGATTATGCTTTTTTTTAAGCCTTTTACAAAAACGTAAGTATAGAAAATTTTTATAGCTGGTAGAATTGGAGGTGTCAGAAATGGTAATATGTCAACACCAGTGATACAATGTGGGGCAGAACCCTACTTGTACAATCTGGGGAAATATAAAATACTAAGAAATGGTCCCTAACCTTGATAGAGAGGCAAGTGTATCTTCTTGAAACACTGTGTAAAAAGGGAACATAAAGATAGAGTGATACACTAAAATAAATATGTAGATGCATATCAATCTTTGTTACTCACCTGTCAAAGGGATTTAGCAATATTTCATCTTATGCTTCTTTTATACATTTAAATAATATGAAGAGTTACTCTTGTTTTTCACTTTGTAGGCCAACATCCAATCAATCATGGCCTCTGAAAAGCAAGTGAACATTCTGATGAAGTTGCTGGATGAGGCTCTAAAGGAGGTAGATCAGATTGAGTTGAAACTGAGCAGTTATGAGGAAATGCTCCAAAGTGTAAAGGAACAAATGGATCAGATCTCTGAAAGCAACCACCTAATTCATCTTAGTAACACTAATAATGTAAAACTCCTCTCTGAAATAGAGTTTCTCGTGGTAAGTATTTTGTAAATTGCCACCTCCAACAAAAACCAAAAAAATCTAATAATATATAAAACCCTATTGTAAACATTTATCAATTTCCTTATGAGAGTAAGATTTAAAATAATTCCAAAGACCTTATGATAGGCTTGAGTAGCATGTTACTTGTAAATTTCCTGAAATCACATGTGCAAATGGTATATTTATATATATTCTAGAACCACATGGACCTGGCCAAAGGTCATATAAAGGCCCTTCAGGAAGGAGATCTTGCTTCTTCTAGAGGCATTGAAGCCTGTACCAATGCCGCTGATGCCCTTCTGCAGTGCATGAATGTAGCTCTTCGTCCAGGTATGTTCATTAGAAATGATAAAATCTGACCAAGGATCTGAGACTAAGCCTGTAATTTGCTATAAAGCTTTTAACAAGAAATAACGTGGGGCAAGTGGTTTAAGGTGACTGTAGTATTAGGTCCTCAAACTAGTTTCACTTCTTTCCGAACATGCTTCTTTTGGCACTAAGAACTTTTTCATTTCAGTTCCTATGACTGATCATCAGTGACTCTAGTTAACACCATGATTTTTCTTTAGTACTATGCACAGACCTTGCACAAAGTCAGTGTTTTGATTAGACCAGAGAGCTGAGGTTCTGTTAGGTCAGTCATTCCAAAAACTTGAGTTTGCTCAGAATCATGGAGAGGGTTTGTTAAAACACATATTGCTGAGCCTCACCTCCAGATTCAGTAGGTCTGGGCCAAAGCTCTAGTATCCACATTTCCAACAGTTTCCAGATAATGCTGAGGCAGGACCACACTTTGAGAACCATTGTGTTCTACCATTTTCTTCTCTTGCTTACCTTTTTTATAAAGCAAATGAATAAATCAATAAAACTTTGGGTTCTTCAAAACTGAATGAAATATGGATACTATTATAAATGTATTCATTGAAGATCAGAGAAATCCTTTTACCTATTAAATCAGTCAAGAAACGTTCTGGTTTCAGGCCATGACATGCTGCTGGCAGTCAAACAGCAGCAGCAGCGTTTCAGTGATTTGCGTGAGCAGTTTGCCCGGAGACTGGCCAGTCACCTCAACAATGTTTTTGTTCAGCAGGTAATTTTATTTCATTAATAAAAGTGGCATGTTTCTGTAGCTTTTTTATATATTACTTTAAACTTAAATTTCCACAAAAATTGTAATGTGTTTAATTGGGACCACAGTATATTCCTTCACACATTTATCCAGTTTTGAGATTTTTAAGTATTTACTCATAGATGTGTGTTGGCCCTCAACTGCTTCCTTAGTTAGGCAGTCTAGTTCCTTGCAGCTAAAACTGTCTGATTCTAGAAATCAAATAAATCAAATAATTATGCTTACTTATTAAATATACCATTTATATGTTCTTTATTTATAAAAGTACATCCAAACTTGTTACATATTTGCTACTTGGCCTATTTTATTTTTCAATATTTCGAGATGAGAACCAGAACTTGATTCAATATTTTAAATGTTTCATTGGCTGTATGTATTTTCATATGAGAAAAATAAGTATCACTCAGTTGTTAAGTTCTATTTGATTTAATTTTATATAAACCCTTTGTCTACATTTTTATATGGAAAAGGAGGTTGATAGCTTAGGTTGTGGCAATAATATTAATAATATTAAGAGTACTTTAGCAGGACTTGAATAGAAGGTATTTTAATCTGGCATAAGGATTAGGTTTCTTATGCTTTTCATCTCTTATTAAGGTTATTGAACAAAAAAAACTGCGAAATTTCGTTCATCAAGAAATGCTGTCTGAAACATTGAATTCTTATTTTGTTTTCGCTTTGCAGTATTCTAAAACAATTGTATTTACTATATTTTATTTCCAATTAGTTTACTCAGGCCCTCCTTCAACTCTATAACAGGTCCTACTTTCTTTCGGTGCCTGTGAGTACATCAAATTTGGCTCAAGCTTCTCTGATTTTTTTTTTTTTTTTTTTTTTTTGGTCTATAAAGTTTGCTAAACTTAACAGCAGCAGAATCTTTATAGATTATAACTTTACTGACTTAAGCTGCCTGTTAACCATATTTATAGCAGTTTTTTAATGTCCCATAGCAAAAAGGTTATTTTGGCCAAAAAGGCATTTCATGTCCTCTGCTTGCCTCTCTCTTCCTGTCGTTCTTTCACTCACTCCTTCATTTATTTAGAAACATTTTACCACGTGATTGGGATGCATACCACCCATTTTCTTAGGCTAGGTGAGGAGCTGATCCTGTCCTCCAGTGCCTCACAGTCTAGGAGAGGGAGGTAGATATACTTAGGAAGGGTAAATATTATCATAGTGGTCACATGCGCGAACATAAAGGAAGACCATCTTAGCTGAGGGTGTGAGGGAGACACTGGGGAAGACTCTCTTTACGTTTCACTTGACCTGAAAAATATCAAGAAAAAAGTAAAACTAGAAGTCACATAGGTAATACTAATCACATTTTTCTTACATTAGTACTTCAGTGATAGCTATGTCTGCCCAATTCTGTAGTTTTAAAAAATGACATTGTTGATAGTTATCCACATTTGTAGATGGCATTGAAATGTTGGAATGTTACTGTAGGTAAACAGTAGTCCTTTCTGCACCCTTCATTGTTTGTTGTAACATGCAGTTAATTTATGATTTTGCTTCCTTGCCTTGGAAACTAATGGCTTTGTTTACTATGAATGCTTCCAGTTCTGAAAATCTAATACGTATTGTTAAATGTGAGTGATGCATGTTAAAATCCAGAATGTTGCAACAACCTAGGATGTGCTGAAGAAAGTGGGAGAGAGTGTCTCAAGTACAGAAAAGAGATTGTCCCCCTTGGGTTCTGCAGAGACCTCATAATTCTGTCATTGTCTCTTGCAATATGCTGAGATCTGATTATGCACTGAACTAAAAGTACAATTGGAAAAAACTGAAATTGTAGGGGTTTTGCTATATGCTTAAGTTTGGGAATTTTTCTTTCAACATATATTTATAGAAACATCATAAAATAAAGCCTATAAAATATACCACCAGTATTCAGTTCATTTCACAAAAATTGTTTCTTTAAGAATGTTTTACAATTTCCTAAACATAGGTTAATGATCTGTATTTAAAAGCTGAGAAATAATTGATTATTTACGATCAATTTTTGTGATGTTTGTTGGAACTTTGCTCAGACTTTCTTTTTTAAGACAATAAAAATAAACATGTCATAATACAGAATCTTGAGAATTTACCCAACATTTGAAATGAGTGTATCATTTCTGTTGGAAAATTGGTTAAAGTGGTTAAGAGTACAAGGGACTATGGTGGAGCCAAACTTCCTGGAATCAAAACCCTGACTCTCCTACCTCCTAGATGGGTGACCTTTAACATGTTAATTAACCTCTTTGTGCCACAAATTCTAGTAACATATACACTAATGAAAATTTATGATGCATTTAGTTTATAGAAAATGTGTCTCTCTTAGATTAATTTGGACAAAACCTGCCATATTATTTTTAAATTATGTTAATCATAGTTTTGCTATTTTTTAAAGATTGATTGATTGATTGATTGATTGATTGATTGATTGATGAGAGAAAAAGAGAAAGTGCCCAGGAAGTGAGAGGGAGAGAGAATCTGAAGCAGATTCCGTGCTGAGCACAGAGCCTGCCTTGGGACTTGATTGCACAACTGCAAGATCATGATCCCAGCTGAAACCAAAGAGTTGGATGCTTAACAGACAGAGCCACCCAGGCACCTGAGTTTTTCTATTTTTGAAATAAGGAGAAAAGTGCTTTGCAAGGTTATTGTGAACATTAGAATCTATACCTATAGAAAGAGAGAGCATGTCAAGCATAACAACATTCAGTAGATTGTTGTTACTTATTACTTATAATAAGAAATTTTATTTTTTTAATTTAAATTCCATTTAATTAACATGTATTATTAGTTTCAGAAGTTGAATTTAGTGATTCATCAGTTGCATATAACCCCAGTGTTCATTCCATCAAGGGCCCTCCTTTATGCCCATCACCCAGTTACTCCGTCCCCCACCCACCTTCCCTCCAGCAACCCTCAGTTGTTTCCTATAGTTTAGATACAATAAGAAACTTTAAACAATGTCTTATTTTTTTTAATATATAACGAATAAGGTGTGCACATGAGAGGTCTAGAAGTGACAGTAGCCTATATTAGTGATTGAATTAAACAGTTTAAATGCTTAATTTTCCTATTTTTATAGTTATTTTAGAACCAATTTCTCTAAATTTTCTGTTAGCACTAATCACATTTAATATCTTAATAGTAATGATTTGAAGGTAATGATGTTCTTCATAGAAGAAGGCAGTTTTTCAGGTGATAGTGATCTTAAAATGCTATTTGCAAAAGAAAGTTTTGAATAATAACATATATGAAAGAGCTTTATAAACTGTAAAATCCTTTACTTTTTTTTTTTAATTTTTTTTTGAACATTTTAATTTATTTATGACAGTCACAGAGAGAGAGAGAGGCAGGGACATAGGCAGAGGGAGAAGCAGGCTCCATGCACCGAGAGCCCGACGTGGGATTCGATCCTGGGTCTCCAGGATCGCGCCCTGGGCCAAAGGCAGGCGCCAAACCGCTGCGCCCCCCAGGGATCCCTGTAAAATCCTTGACAAACAGTAATTACTTCTTCCATTTTTGGGGGAGGGGAAGGTTTTTAATTGAAGAACTTTCCTGACAATTAAATAATATAACTTAACACGTAATGGCATGAGTAAACAGTTGCAGAAGAACATAAATGATAATTTTGAGTCTTGAAACATTGAAAAAAATTAATGAGAAAGATTGGGATGATAAAAGATGTCTAATACTATATTAATAGAATTTTAAAAATCAGCCTTTGGCAACTATCATGAGAGATGAGGTATAGTCTAGTGGTAATAACTGTTTTTTAAAAAATTGTTAATTTTGTTCACATCTATTGTTAGTCTTTACTTCACAAAAAAACATGTGACCAGGCATTTTAAATATGTGAATAGTTACATTTTTCAAAACTGTATCTCTTAGTCCACAATGATTCTTTTGGGAGGTGTGATTGTTTTATATTTTTTTTGATTGTTTTATATTTAATCAGCCATCCAAAAAAGAATGTTCACACAGATACATGTTCCCTATGCAGAACTCTTGGGGTCAATTATGTTTTTAGAATTTTTCAGACTTTAGTAAAGTAATATAGTGCATATACTATAGTACTTTCTCTCCAAGAGAGTCTAGAACACGGCCTGTGATTAAGCACACAATATTCCTACAGCAAAAAAATACGAATAGTCATTCCAAACACTATAAATAGCCTCATGTCAGTTCAGGTCAAGTTTTACCATTAAAATAGATTTGGCACCAAATTTAAATGGAGTTTTTAGAGCTTTTTGTATTTTAGAATTGCAGAAAAGGATTACCTTGTATATAACATGTATAATAGCTGTGAACTTGTGTTACCTCACCCTTTCTGATTCTTATTTTGAATTGGTTAGCCTAATTTTCTGATACTTTTCTGCTATCTCTGGCCCAATTTCCTAAGTAGATATCAATAATCTTAATCAAGTGATATCAGTAATCTTAATTTTAAATCATCCTTAATCTTAGAAATATATTGATAGTTCTATTGATTGGTTTTATATGGAATTTCTGTATAATGGATCCTTATTTTTTTATTATCTCCATTTTAAACTGGGGATGTAATCTTACAGGAAGAAGAAAATTCAACAGGCTGATTTGAAAACTTTAATGAAGAAGGAACTCAAATTATGATGGTTTTAGTACTTCACATGTCTTAGACTCCTATCTTTCTCGCTTTGTAATTCCTAGAGAATTCTTCATGTCCATAGATCAGGAATTTTTTCTGCATACTCCGTGGTTAAAAGAAATTGTTAGAGCACCATGCCTAAGTTTTATTGTGACTACTGCGACACATACCTCATCCATGACTCTCCATCTGTGAGAAAGACACACTGCAGTGGTAGGAAACACAAAGAGAATGTAAAAGCCTACTATCAGAAATAAATGGAAGAGCAGGCTCAGAGCCTAATGGACAAAACAACCACTGCATTTCAACAAGGAAAGATCCCTCCTACTCCATCCTCTGTTCCTCCTCCTGCAGGGGCAGTGATCCCACCTCCCCCTAGGCTCCCGGGCCCTCCTCGCCCTGGTATGATGCCAGCCCCCCATATGGGGGGCCCTCCCATGATGCCAATGATGGGCCCTCCTCCTCCTGGGATGATGCCACCTGTGGGAGGCCACATGCCAGTGATGCCTGGGCCCCAATGATGAGACCTCCTGCCCGTCCCATGATGGTGCCCACTCGGCCAGGAATGACTTGACCACACAGATAAGGAGAGACAGGAACCTCTTTATATTCATTTTATATTACTTGTTCTACTTCACCAGGAGATCATGGTGCTGTGACTCTGGGTGTTTTCTAACAGCATGACAAGGAAGACTTGCTTCCCCTTCCTATCAAAGAATAGTTTTTGCAGGGGAGTAGTGGGACCAAAAAAAGGGGGGGGGCAATTTTCATTTGTATTGTGAAATGTGAAAATAAAATTGTCAACTGCTTTAGTTTAAAAAAAAGAAATTGTTTAAAAAATTCATGACCACTATCTTATTTTGTGTATGTAGTAAAACATATAAATTAGAGGAAAGAAACTCTTAAATTAAAAGAATTTAAATTCAGGGGCACCTGAGTGGCTCAATCTGTTAAGGTCTGACTCATGATTTCAGCTCAGGTAGACATCTCAGGATCATGAGATAGAGTGCCACATCGGGCTCTGTGCTCAGCATTTGTGCTTGAGATTATCTCTCTCCCTCTCCCTCTGCCCATCACCCCATGCACTCTCTCTCTCTCTCTTTTTAAATAAATAAAATCTTTAAAAAGTAAACATAGATAAAAGAATTTAAATTCAGGATATTTGTAAACTAATTTATGTCAGCTAATATAACACATATATAATCAGATTTCGGTAACTTTCCTAGAAAATGAGTTAACCAGCCCCAAAACTCAATCACTGTATCATTTTAATAGAATGCTAAAAAATAACTTCTGACTGGGCAAATTAGATTGAGTCAGAATGACATTGAATAAATCTATCTTGTTTTTTCCTTCCTTATTCTTGGGAACTTATGTTTTCAAAGGGAATCTACTCCTTTAGTCTTTCAATCTTCATCTCTTAGACACTGGCTTTGATTTCCATGACAAATATTGACCAAGTAGTAGAGAAAGAGAGCTAAATTGTTTCCAAAGAGAGCTGGGAAGATTTTTATTGTGTTTGTTTGTTTGTTTGTTTGTTTAGAAACCAATAATTAGTAGGCATTTGCAATTTTTCAGTCTAGCTAAATGATTTTATTAGATATGTTTTTAAAAGAAAATAGAAGGGAGACTCGACTGAGGTTCCAGTTCTGACATCCGGAGTGACCTGAATAAATCACTTAACCATTTAAGTTTCAGTTTCTTCTAGAAAATAAGGTCATTGGATCAGATGGTCTTCCAGACTTATATTTTTCAAAACAAAACTCAGGATGCATCATCTGAGACTGACTCATAATTTATTTATTTACATAAAAGTTTTGTCAGCATTTTAAAATAAAATCATATGTAGTTATTTAACAATTGACTAGAAAAACTAAAATTACATTATTATTAAAGATTATCCAGGAAAGCCCCGGATATCATCATCTGCAGTGCTTCTCAGTTCTAAAATTCTGTATCCTATATGTCTTTATTATTTTAAATATTGTAAACTAATGGAAATACCATAGATATAGACAATACATTTTGAATGACTTCTATATTTGCTGTGTTTCTCAGTACAGTTGTATCATGAGGTTTATTTACTTAGTAAGTTGTAAAATAATATGGTGTGGGAGAAACAAGTTTGATTAAAACATTCATTGTCAATGCCTTTAGAAGATGAAATGAGTAGTTGATTTATCAGAGTGCCATTCTTGCATGTTTCTGATTATTTTATGGTGATGGGGTTCAGTAGATTTATACAGGATGATAAAGAAGACAAGTAAGTACTCAGTTTTTATCTTTCTATCTTCTTTTGCTTTTCTTTGACTGTATTTGGTCATTGTTAAGAGTTTTCAATTATAGCATGTTTCTTTTACTGTCAATGTGTTTATTTACTTATTTACTCACTGTAGGGTCATGATCAGAGTTCAACTCTTGCTCAGCACTCTGTTGAACTGGCTTTACCCAATCATCATCCATTTCATAGAGACTTGCTTCGATATGCCAAGTTGATGGAGTGGCTAAAGAGTACAGATTATGGAAAATACGAGGGACTAACAAAGGTATGAGTTTGATATCAGTTACTCACTGAATATGGCACATAAGCTTCTAGAATCGAGAGGTCGTGTATTTAGTTCTCCAAGTGACATTTGAAGTACTGTAGTACCTTCTTAGCAAAGCAGAAATTAATTGAATTTCTGAGTGCTCATTAACCAGGCACAACATTTATTTTATTTGCTTCAGTAAAGAAGAACTAAATTTTGAACTTCAGTTTAATACAGTGATAGGCCTTAAGCTTCATTCAATTTAATTAAATGCAATAATTATTTCCTGAGTTTCTTAATATGCAATAGAAACTAGAGACTATGAAGATGTATAAGTGAGGTGTTTGCCCTCTAAGATTTGATAATCTGTTTAATTAAGCCAGTGCAGAGTGCCTCTTTATTAAGCATTTCACTATTCCAGGCACACAGGGCCTAACAAACAAGCCCAACTTCTAAAGAGCCTTACATAATAACTGGGAAGAACAGTTATACTTAAAATAATCAGCAAAAAATTAAGTGCTAAACTGAAAATTAGTTTAAATGCATGTCAGTTTAAAAAAGAGAAATCTCCATCCTAAAGCCATGGGGGGAAACTTCATGGCAGAAATTGGACTTGAACTAAGTTTTGAATAATGAATGGGATTAGATAAACCAGAAAAAGGAGAAAGAGCATTCCAGGGATGAGGAACAAGGCATGCAGACAACAGTGGGAAAATACGCCCTTTTGTCAGGACAATGAGGATGCAAGCCTATGAAGCAGAAATTTCATATTCTGGAAGCAGAGAAGAATTTTGTTGAAAAGATGAGCCATGAGACGTAACAGCATTGCTCCTCATACATGGAAACAGACTAATTGAGGCAAATTAATTAAGAACCTAGTAT
Source organism: Canis lupus dingo (assembly GCF_003254725.2). Classification (NCBI taxonomy): domain Eukaryota; kingdom Metazoa; phylum Chordata; class Mammalia; order Carnivora; family Canidae; genus Canis; species Canis lupus. The sequence goes on from NC_064255.1 coordinate 48,559,286, forward strand.
AATAATTCGGATGAAATGAACTCTGAACCAGGAAGATAGTGGTTGGAACAGAGAATAGAAACCAAAAGAGAGAAAAAAAAATTTAAAAAAGAAAAGAAACCAAAAGAGAGACTCCAAGGATAGAAGAGACAGGATAATGCCAAACTTTGTAGGCTTGGAGACTAGAAGAGCAGTGCCAGAAACATCAGCAATTGGAGAAGATGAGTCATTCATTTATATATGAATTGAGCACCTGTTATGTTTTAAGTCATTCATTCATGTATGAAGTGAACCTGTTATGTTCTAAGTGCTAGAGATACAGCACTGAAGGAACGGGCAAAATGCTTGCCTTGTGCATTGTTTTGGTGGAGAAAGACCGACCAAAAAGCCAGTTGTATAGTATGTCAGAATGTTCTGCTGAGTGCTTTGGAGAAAATAAAGCAGGGAATGCTGGGACTGGGGGAAGGCTATAGTTTCAAATAAGACATCATGAGTAGAAAACATCTGAGCATAGATTTTTAAAATGAGCAAGAGTAAGGGGTGTCTGGCTGGCTCGGTTGGTAGAACATTTGACTCCTGATCTTGGAGTTGTGATTTTGAGCCTCATGTTGGGTATAGAGATTACTTAAAAATAAAATCTTAAAAAAAAAAAAAAAAGGATGAGCAGTGGGAGTTTCTTGGGGAAAGCTTTCCAGGCATAATACAGGTGATCTCTGGCAAGAGAGCATGCAACAAGAGCATGCCTGTTGTACTGGAGAGCAGCAGCAAGGAAGGCAGAGTGGTTGGAGCACAGAGGACCAGGGACAGGACCTTAGAAGGAAGGTAGGAGAGGAAAAGTGGGGAAGGGACCATATACCATGGTAAGGATGTGACTTTTACTGTGAAGGAGATGGGAGAGGGGGTTTTGGTGGGCTTTGAGCAGTTCAATGACGTGATCTGATTTAGCTCTAATAAATGGCCATTGTGGCAGGGAGCCATGGATACAATACTTTTCTGGCATTTCTCTTGTGACCTTTAGTATTGGAATTGATCATGTCACTTAGAGAGCTAAAGAATTGCTACCTAATTCAAATATATAAATAGCTATATTTATATATTGGACATAAGAGCAGTTACTTAAAAATCTGAAATACCCTTGAAAAACATGTAAAATCTTTTAAGTTTTTATGAATTTGGAGTTAAAAATTAAATAATGCATGTTATTTTAATAATTGGTAATAATTTAATTATGCAGAAAATATAACTTTAAAAGATGTTCTGGAATTGGAAAGAGTGATGTGTTATATTTCTTGGAATGGGAACAAGAATATTGAGATTGTTAATATAAAAGCTCTTCCCTTCAACCCATGTACTTATGATCAAAAATTTCCTATCATAATTTAGCAAAATCATCTTATTTTTTGCTAGCAAAAATTTTTCCTAGTTTTATTCCAAAAGTGATGCTCTCTTTCAGAGTGTTTTATAATGAAGATTATTCTCTCAGGAAGCTAATGTTTATACATGAACCCACTTTATCTTTATACTTACTGAAATAATTATTATAACTTCCTCTTGTGTTAGGCTCATGCTTCATCAGAAGGCAGAGGATTAGGTAGAAATTTATGAGAACTATGATGGTAATAAAAAAGCAGATTGTACATTCCTATCAGTGTATCACTATGAACATGTTTGGCAAAAGGACATTCTTACTTATCAGTATATGTTTTTTCTTCAAAAGTGCCTTTGTTCACTTAAAGTGAGATCTGGCTCCCTTAACTTCCAAACTGAGATCATAAGAAAGGGGACCTAGACCTTGGTAAAATAAATAATGTTTTTAAAGTATAATTTTAAAAATGCTTTTCAAAAAGACTATAAGTATCCCTAGGTGTTTATATACATCTTTTCTGGCCAGCTATTTTAGGTAAGATTACTTTTGTTCCTCAGAATTAGTCTTTTAAGTATTCTGCAACTCTACTGTTGTGTTATATTTTGTTTTGTTTTGTTTTCATTCAACAGAATTCTGATTTGGAGATATCTTAAGGAAAAATATTTACAGTACTGGAGTTCTTTGCCTTTTGAAGTTTTAGGAGGATTAATATTTTGAATAATTAAACATTATTATATCTCCTTAAGAGTTTTGTGCCAACAAGTGCTTTGTCCCCTAGTGAATATTCAAATAAGTAAAGTAATCAATAAGCTTTTTGCCTAATTGTGTTCTCAGTGAGTATTATTGCTCTATCTTTATATATAATGCAGTATTCATGAATGTAATTTAAGTGAAGAAACAAGATGATGGCCAACCTAGCAATGATTTATGGAATCATTCTCTGCTTACAGTATAGTTTTGATTGACAATATTAATGAGCCTTTTTAAATGAAATTGACTTTTTTCCCAGCAATGTTACTGGATCCTGTGGTTTGAACTTTTGACAGTTTTACCTCATAATCTAATTTGGTTGCTGAAGTTTTCAAAAACAGGAATTTTATTAAAAAGGAAGAAGGAAGAGAGGAATGAAAGAAGGAAAGAAAGAATGAAACAGACTAAGCAGAGCTTCTTTAGTAAGAAATAATAATTAAATGCAGACACTGTTTGCACTTGGTTGGGTGTACACAGCTCTCTGGCAGGAAAGAAAAGAAAAGCCTGTTTCCTGTTCTTTAAGGGATAAGAATCACTGGGCACTGCCCCAGCTCTGCTTAGGGCTGAATCTAAGCAAAGTCCTGATTTTTAGTATACATAATTAGAGTTTTTGGAAAATAACTCAGCTGCCAAAATTCCTTCCTGCCCAGGACTACAACCCCTGTCTGTGGCTCTGGTTATCCATGTAGGGCAGTCAATAATAGACATGGTCCATCCATACTTGGGAAGGAAATGCGCTTTCCTCTCCTAATAATCTCCTGAGGTTGACAGTCTTAAAGATTATTCAGACATGTTCTGTCAACCTCAGTTCTATTTTGTATGGAATTTACCTGTTTGTGCTGTTTGTGTAAAGTAAAAATAAAATACAGAGATCTCTGTAAGACCATACATGTAAAGTAAAAAAGACTGCCTGAGACAACAATATTTAAACTCATGGATAGTTAAATGTTGAATGATTTGAGTAGAAACCACTGATGAAGATTTCACAAATTGTGTGAAGCTGATTTCCTGTTTGTCAGCTATTTACTGATTTGCAGTGATTAATATTTTTATGAGAATTTAAACTTGAAAAAATGAGACAACCCAATGAAATAGGAATTAATTTTAAGGTATATTTTCATTTATATTTGCTTTTAAACTTATACAATGTTCATGGGAAAGAATTGCCCATTTGACTATATTTTCTTACAGAGACAATGTGGGAAATATATATATATGGCCTACAAATTGAAAAACCAAGGATTTATATGTTTCATCCAAATACTATTTTATAAGGATATACCTATAAACTAAGAAAATCAGTAGTAAACTATGAGTCAGTATACAAATTATTCACATAATATATATCTTTTGAAAGGTTCACCTGATATTTAAAGTGACATAAACCTGCTCTAAAATGGAATGTATTAATTTGAAATAATAAAGGAAGCTGAGGCTTAGAGTCCATAATAAATTCAAAAGAATAGCCAAGTATAGTTTTTCTGCTGTGGATTTATGTAAATTTAGTCAAACTGTGTATGGCATTTAACTCTTAGGACTTGGAAAAATATATGGTCTCTCCCACTTTTGAAAAATCCTTCCTGAGAGCATAAAATATTTTTATGTGATAATAAGCAGATAGGATGAGTTTGTATGCTAAATTATAGATGTTTCCATTTGAGGTAGAATAAATCAAATTTGTTTTTTAAAAAATAATTGTAAAAGCTATAAAATATATTAGTTATAATTAGATTCTTATTGAAAATAATATATTTTGGTATACCTAAAATACCCTAAGCTTATTGACAGTTTATTGGAAATAACCTATTTTGATATACCTTAGTACACTAAGTTGATAGGGGACACTAAAACTGAATGTACTCCTTTGCTGCCATTGACACTGTCTGTTAGTATGATTGTTTTTAAAAGCAACATGGCGGGGATCCCTGGGTGGCGCAGCTGTTTGGCGCCTGCCTTTGGCCCAGGGCGTGATCCTGGAGACCCGGGATCGAATCCCACATTGGGCCTCCGGTGCATGGAGCCTGCTTCTCCCTCTGCCTGTGTCTTTGCCTCTCTCTCTCTCTCTCTCTCTCTCTCTCTCTGACTATCATAAATAAATAAAAAAATAAAATAAAATAAAATAAAATAAAATAAAATAAAATAAATAATAAAGCAACATGGCAGTAGGGAGGAATAATTAAAAAGATTGCCATGTTCTTTGGCCCAGTATTTTCACCCTTAGGAAATTATTCTCAAGAAACAATTCATTAAAGATGAACAGCTTTGGGGCACCTGGGTGGCTTGTTAATTGTCTGCCTTTGGCTCAGGTCGTGATCCCAGGGTGCTGGAATCTGCTCCAGACCAGCTCCCTGCTCAGCAGGAAAGTCTGCTTCTCCCTCTCCTCCTCCTCTCTCTTTCTCAAATAAATAAAATCTTAAAAAAAAAAAAAAAAAAAAAGATGAAAAGCTTATCATAACATTGTCTATCATAGCAAAACATTGAAACCACTTAAGTGGCCTGAGCTGGGGGATTGGTTTACTGAATTGCAGTACATCAACAAAGCATAACACTGTATAGTCATTAAAGTGTGAAATGGGAGAAACCTGATTACTCTGACCCAGATATCCTGTACATTATGATTGCAACTCGAAAATACGTGAAAGATAATACATAAAAATGAAAATATAAGTGTGATTATGTTTGGCTTCATAGTTTTGTAAATTGCTGTTTTTTTTTTTTTTTGATGCCTGTTCAATTTTTTTTTAAGACAGAAAACAGCTGACTTTTTATATTCTATGAAACACATCAGAAGTTTAGACCACAAAATTTAAAGCAAGCACGAAGGATTTGGGGGGACAGAATTGTTACATTTGTTTTATTAGTAAGAAGTACCTGTTACTTTTATTTTAAGAATTACATGGATTATTTATCACGACTATATGAGAGAGAAATTAAAGATTTCTTTGAAGTTGCAAAGATCAAGATGACTGGCACAACTAAAGAAAGCAAGAAGTTTGGTAAGCTTAGACACCTCAGCTCATTGTTTTCTAGTCCATTAAAAGTGGTTTTATTTATGACTAATAATTCTGAGACTTTTTAGAGCAAGGTGGAAGAAGATACAGTAGAATTGATGAAAAAGTAAGTCTAATGCATTGGATGGATTTATAGTTATTTCGCAGAACAAATATATCTGTAGATACGGCTTTTACTAAAATTCTGTAGTATATGAATCTGATGGCAATTGTATATTCATCCCATAAATGGAAGGATCTATTCATAGGAAAAGCAGTTGACAAGAAAACGAAGTACAATCTGGTAGACAAAGTATTAGGCTAAGAGACACTTTGAGAGTTCAGTTTCCAACTTCCTAAAAGGCCTTTTTAAACAGTTGGTGGCAAGTCATTGATCTCTTAAGTCATTGCTCTTTACAGGGAAATGAAAGTGATTCCTGGCTTCTTACTTCTCACTGGCTATTTTGAATCAAAAAGAAAGTTTGTGTTTCCTCCCCTCATTAAGGGGTTATAAAATGTCACCCAAATTTCTGTGATTATACCTTATTTTTCCAAAAAGGTATTTTTCAAGCATGTTATTTTTTTGTTGCTTTTAAATGTGTTAAGTGGACAGAAACATGATTTGAAAAGATAACCAGTGAAAGTATCAAGTTGCCAGGAAGGGGATTTGCCGAGGCCACATTCTGCTCTTGCATGTACCCATCTCTGGAGTTCCTTTTGGATGAGTTCTGTGCCTATTCAAGTCAAAACCTGGCCTTAAATGGCTACAATGTGTACTGAGTGTGTCTGCATAGTTCCCCTTTAGAATAATGAGTTTAGCATTTGCTTGTTGAAAGGAGCCTATGCCCTGAGCAACTTCTGGTAATCAGGAAACAAGACTGAAATTGATAGCACATCTTTCCATTCTTTCCCTTTAGGACAGAGAAGACTGTCTTTAGTGGGTAATTATTTAGTAATTCATTGTTGTTGTTTTTTAATTCAACTCTAATATATTGATTATACTAGTCCAGATTGTTGAAATGTTTTGAATCTGTGTACAAATATGTTAACACTTAGGTAAAGATACTGATAATAATCTTGGGACCATAGGCTTTTGGAAACAGAAATGCTAACTCATCCTAAAGGTTAATTGTTCTTAAACAGCACTGTGTTTATATCCTTGTTAATGTTTCACTGTGGATATGTTATGCTTTTTTTTAGTAAGCAGCATATTAATTGAGTTACATGTTTAATGTTTTCATTTAGTATATTTGTCATCACTTGTTAGTGAACCATTTTATTTTGAGAGAACTCTTCTAGAGTATATGAAAACTGGAGGTAAAAAGGACATCTTTCAAAAAATTATTTCCTTAGGAGGTTATTAATCCCAGTATCATAATAGTTTATCAAGCCTGAGGTTCAGTTGAAATAAATGACATAACAAGAATGTAATTTAAAACAAGTATAATAGTATCTTAATGGTATCATTGCATTAACCTGAAAATTAAATTTTCTTTTTCTTCCCCTTGAGAAGTTTTTAAATTATCTCATTTAAAATATTTTTAAATTAGAAGTTTAGAAGGCACTTTTATAGTTTTAAAATAGCATTAAAATCACATTTCTTCTTATGTATCAAATAATAACAAGAGAGTAATTTGTGATGCGTGGTGGCACTAGAAAATCATAATTTCAGTTATTTTGATATCATCAGCTACAAGAGAAGAAAAGCTAAATAATAAACAATTCAGAGGACAAGTTAAATACAGATGACTCAAATTCTAAATACGGTAGAATGAAAAAATTTTTAAATCTCTTTTCAGTTATTCAAATTGTGTTTAAATTAATTTTTAATAGACATTATAATTAAAATAGAAACCTGAAATTTTGGAAAGATAATTTGTCAACCAAAATGAAATAATTGTAAATAAAATTTAAATTTTTTTGGTTTTTATTTGCTCTAAAAATCCTGGGACACCAAAAAAAAAAAAAAAAAAAAAAATTTCCTGGGACACAGATGCTAATAAGAATAGAAAGTCAGATTAAAAGTACATTATAAAAGGAAATGTAGGGGGATCCCTGGGTGGCTCAGCGGTTTAGCGCCTGCCTTTGGCCCAGGGCGTGATCCTGGGGTCCCGGGATCGAGTCCCGCGTTGGGCTCCCAGCACGGAGCCTGTTTCTCCCTCCTCCTGTGTCTCTGCCTCTTTCTCTCTCTATGTCTATCATGAATAAATAAGTAAATAAATCTTTAAAAAAAATAAAAAAATAAAAAGAAATGTATAGTCAGCATAGTCATAGAGATTTAGGGGAATACTCTTTGATCCACTCTTGACTATCACTTTACTTCAAGTAATTCAGAATACTGTTAAAATACCAGCAAATATCTTTTCTTTGTGATAAGGTCTTTATGTACATAATTGCCTTTTTTAATTACAGTTTTGCTTTCATAAATTCAGAGGCAAGCCCCCCCCCCACCATGTTTGATATTTTGGTGGGGGTTTTTTCTCCTTGTATTCTCCAAATGTACTTAATGAAATGGCAGGCAAAGGAAATTTAGAAATTATTTTTTAAATCACCAATTTTTTTCTTTCTATAGCTAGGACAACACACACATTATTTCAGTCCCTTAACATATGCATTTATGTAATTACTGCCTCCCTTGTATTTAATTTTCCAAAACCTTAAAAGTGGTACATCAAAATTATTTTTCATTTTGTATTTCTCCACTAAACTAAGAATCTTGTTGATTCCAAAAGGAATCTTGAGTACAAGACTGAATTCAGTGCTGGCTAGAAGATTCATTTAATAAATATTAATTACCTATTATATAATAAGCACTGCTAAGTATTGAGAATGCAGCAATAAGCAAAGACCCTATCCTCATAAAGTTTACAGTCTAGTGGAGATTATTTAAAGATATTTAAAAGGTTAAAAAAAAAAAAAAAAGATATTTAAAAGGTTACCTGAAGAGGCACCTGGGTGGCTCAATAGGTTGGGAATCCTGCTCTTGATCTCAGCTCAGGTCTTTTTTTTTTTTTTTTTTTTTTTATGATAGTCACACAGAGAGAGAGAGAGGCAGAGACATAGGCAGAGGGAGAAGCAGGTTCCATGCACCAGGAGCCCAACGTGGGATTCGATCCCGGGTCTCCAGGATCGCGCCCTGGGCCAAAGGCAGGCGCTAAACCGCTGCGCCACCCAGGGATCCCTCAGCTCAGGTCTTGATCTCAAGGTCGTGAGTTCAGGCACTAGGCTCCACAGCCAGCATGGAACCTACTTAAAAAAGAAAAAAAGATAAGCTGAATATTGTTGCTGATAAATAATATAGCTTTTCTGAGCCCCAAATTATAATTAATTGGCACGACTTTAGTAACTGTATTCTTTATTAGATACCAAAAAAAAGTGTATAAAGTGTCAGGCTCTGAAACTGGTGAACTTAGTCTAGTGACACCTTAAGGCCACCAGGAGGTACTATTCAAATTGACCAGCTAGTAGCTCTAGTGCAATCCCTTCTTACCACTTTAATGTCTAGCCTTGGCGTTTCAGGCTCTCTTGAGCTTAATATAGCTAGGGCTGCAAAGATATACATATCCGTGGTATGACAAGTTAGCAGCTTTTACCTGGGCTATTCCTTGAAGTTTGGCAGGGATTCTGACACTTGACACGTTCTCTATTTTTAAAATATTTCCAGGTTATAGTTATATTCTTTAATTTTCTCTTTCATTCTATAATTTCTTTGGCTTTCACATTAACTTCTAATTTGAGTTTAGAATGTTTCATAAGATGATCTCTACAATAGCTCTAATAAATATTATAGAGAGAAGTTTTAGAATAAAAAAATACCAAATGACCCTAAAATTGCTCAGATTCCTGTATTAGGCCTGTTCCTTTGGCCTTACCCTTCCATCTACCTACCCATCTCCTGATAATTAGTATTTTGTTATATACTTTGCATTGTAAATGTTCATAAAGCCAGTTACTAAGTAGTTCTGCTTGATATTTTGAAATGATTATAAAGTCCCACTCATTTTTTATCAGATGTAATATAATATTGTTCAGTACAATGGAGACTCCTCTCAGGAGTTCTCAGGACATGAGATTGTTGATGTACTTAATGTCTAAGTCTACAACTTCGTTCTAATAAATTTTCACTTTATTAAGCTTTTACTTGACCATATAATCTCACTCATATGTGAAATTTAGGAAATAAATGAGCAAAGGAAAAAAAAAGAGAGACAAATCAAGAAACAGACTCTTAACTATAGAAAACAAATTGATGGTTCCCAGTGGAGAGGTGAGGAGGTGGGTGAAATAGGGGATGGGAATTAAAGAGTACACCTATTATGACTGAAATAAAATAAAATAAAATGACTTTTTAAAAATTTTAAAAACACTTTTACTTGAACTGTTTGATTTTTTTTTTCCAGAAAACAAGACTTAAAAATGTAGTCTTTTAAATTTTAGGTACACTAGCTTCATAAACTTAAAAAAATCATTTAAAAATATTGGGAAAAGGGCTGACAGATATAAATATTTTTACCTGAATTTTTTAGTAGACTAGTAAAGTTTTTTCTCTCAGAATTTGTCAAACAGTAGCAGACCAACTAAACATATGTTGCACCTCTTGTTACTTGATGCTCATGGTTCTTTGCATGTGTCTTTTAAACTAGAGCTTTAACTTCCTCTTGTGCATGGTTTGTGCAAATTGCAGTTTATTAACTTGTCTTTGTCTTTGATGCTTGCAACCTAATCCATCACAGCTACACTGCCTCGAAAAGAAAGTGCTGTCAAACAGGAAACAGAGAGTGAGTATGCTTAGTGTATTAGTAGGTATTCTCAATGCATGTTTGTTTAATGTCTAGAAATTAGTTTTTTGTCTTGAAAAAAGTTACACCAAAAATATTGATTGACAGGTTCAATGAAAGAAAACCAACATGATGGTAGTGGTATGGCTATATGAAGAAATGTAATTAGAAATATATGGTAGGTAGTCAGAAATTTATGAAAAGGCTTAATTAACCGTTAAACTTCTGTTTTCAGGCTGTGTTTAGATACTATAAAAAATTCTTTGAAAAAAAAAAGAAACTGTAAGAATTCTTATAGCTATGGTCAGATTTGTATAATGAAATCAAAGTTTATCTTTAATTGACCTTATTAGATCTTCATGTGTCTTCTGACCATCAACAAATAATATAGATTAACTGAGAAATATCTTAGAAGATTAAAAGAATTGTTTATATTTAATTCTGAATAAAAATAAATACATTCTCTTGTAAAAATGGAAGCCTTTAATTCCTTGATGTATGTAGAATATTCAGCCACATTCTTCCATTTTTCCTCAAAGATGTCTCATAATATATAATTCATGATGTATTTATCATATTTTAGTTGTATTTTGAATATAACAAGTTTTAAGGGTGTTTTTCTCTTCATTTTGTTTAGTTTTTAAAGAACTGTAGTTAATCAGTTCATTTACTGAACAGAGCAGTAACAAAGCGGAGTTTCGGGGTTCTGGAATGTGTTAAGTTGAATCATAGTAATTGACTTTTTGTAGGGCAAGAATGATCGAGTACTAGCAGTTTTATATGGTTCAACCCAATATTTTCACTTAATGTGGAGGCAAGTAATATTGGAATATGGCTGTTTTCTTCAGAAATTAAAAAAAGTCATTAAAAAATTTAAAAAGTCACATTAGCTAGTACACTAAGGAGTCATTGGCCTTCATCTGTATTTATGTCTTTTGAGTAGGAAGGAAATCTTCCATCTACTTTAGTCTGGAAATATCAGGTGACTTTGATGGTACTGGGCCAGGTATAGATTATGAGACCCCTTTAGTCCTATTCTGTAGATCTGTGTAGTTTTCACTATTCTTTACAGTATGCTGAAGAATAGGGCACAAATGCTGATGAGAGAGCAGGACACTCTACAGCTCCCCCACCCCCACCCCATGCAGTAGACTTGTGCAATGACTGATATGAGCACTGAAGACGAAGACAGTAGAAGACAGCCCTCATTTACGCTATGGGTCTTTTGTCCATAAGGTCACAACTTTCAAAGTTCTATTATTTCTTAGGTCTTCATGGAAGTTCTGGGAAATTAACTGGATCTACTTCTAGTCTAAATAAACTCAGCGTTCAGAGTTCAGGGAATCGCAGATCTCAGTCATCTTCTTTGTTGGATATGGGAAACATGTCTGCCTCTGATCTCGATGTTGCCGACAGGACCAAATTTGATAAGGTAAAATAAAGGAACAAATATGTCTTAAATATTAACATTTGTTTTCTAACAGCAGTTATTGCTTTAAGTATGTTTGAGGATTTGGGCTTTGTTGACTCTATGAATTAACCATATCTTACTTTAGAATTCTGAATCTGAAAAAAATACTAGTCAGATGGCAACTGAATTGTGTGTTATCAATTCATTGATATAACAGCTTTATTAGAATTTATTATAAATCATTACATGAAAAAATGATTAAGTGCTTGCATCTCTAAGTTCTTTTTTTTTTTAATTTTTTTTTTCAATTTTCATTTATTTATGATAGAGAGAGAGAGAGAGAGAGGCAGAGACATAGGCAGAGGGATAAGCAGGCTCCATGCACCGGGATGCCCGATGTGGGATTCGATCCCGGGTCTCCAGGATCGCGCCCTGGGCCAAAGGCAGGCGCCAAACCGCTGCGCCACCCAGGGATCCCCATCTCTAAGTTCTTTGAGCCAACTACAAAGTAAAGAGGAAATAACAGTTTTTATGAAGTTAAACTGTTCTCTGCAATGCATTAAGTTTAAAAAGTTTATCTCTGTGTTCCTCTTTGCAGATTTCAAGTGAATCATTATTGTGAGTTTTATTTTAGGTATGCCTGGCCCTGTTAAGCCTTGATACTTCTGCATCATCCTATCAATCTTGGAGTAGTTGCTTTTGGGATTCTATTGAAATTATAGATAAAGTATCTATGGTCCCTACAGAAAAGTGAATTAAATGTGGCAGTTTTTTAAGCATTTGATGCAGTTCATTTTTGTTTTCTTCAGATCTTTGAACAGGTACTAAGTGAACTAGAGCCCTTGTGTCTGGCAGAACAGGACTTCATAAGTAAATTTTTCAAACTACAGCAACATCAAAGTATGCCTGGAACTATGGTATGGCTCACATTTATTTATTGGCTAATATTTATGATCTGCAGTATAATTAGCCTAATTAATTTATTGTCACAATTTCAATATCAGAAGAGAAAAAAGAAAAAATTCACAGTGTAAGGATTTTTTTCAGTAGTTTTTATCATACCAGAAGATAATAAAAAAACAGTGATAGTTAGAGTTTGAGCATCAGATTTAATACTCCTCTAAATTAGTGAGGGGAAAATGTCTGAATTTACTTTGTAATAAATATTATTCAAAAAGCAATTTTAGCATAAAGAAAAAATATAATTGCCAAAAAGAAAAAAGATATTTCAGTGTATATACCATGGTCTAGCAAAAAAAAAAAAAAAAGAAAGAAAAAGAAAGAAACAAGCCCCAAATCTGAATCTTTCCTATGTCTTTGTTACTAACTAGCTATGAGACTTTAAACCAATTATTTAATCCCTAGTTTTCCTTATCTGTACAATGAATATAATAATCCCTATTCAGCATGCCTCTCAGGTGGCACATATGTAAGAAATGAGAGACTGCTGCAATATTTTGAAAAACTTAAAAGCACAATGCAAATAAAGTGATTTTTTAAATTAAAGTCATCTTGGGATGCCTGGCTGGCTCAGTTGATAGAGCATTATGTCTCTTGATCTCGGGGCTATGAGTTTGAGCCCCATGTTGAGTGTAAAGCTTACTTGAAAAAAATATCAGGTCATCTTAAAAAAACAGAGTCAACATAAAAAAAGCAATCATAAAATGAATTTGCTGTTATAGATGATGATGGTAGTAAGTTGGCTTGTTAGCCTAAGAATTTTTTTTAAGACTTTATTTATTTATTTAACAGAGAGCACAAGCAGGGGGAGCACAGGCAGAGGGAGAGGGAGAAACAGACTCCCCACTGAGCAGAGGGCCCCTTGCCTTGTGGGGCTCCATCCCAGGATCCCGGGATCATGACCTCAGGCAAAGGTAGAGGCTTAACCAATTGAGCCACCCAGGTGCCCCTCTAAGGGTTTTTAATAGCATTTTTTTTAATGCCAGAGTTTTATTTGAATGATTAATGAGATTTCTTTAATTTTTAAAATTCTCTCTTAAAAGTTGTTTCTGGGTTTTTTTGAGCTACCTTCCCCCCATTCCCACAGCCCCTCAGAGCCTTCTGTAATTTCTCTGTCCACACTTTCCCTTCATGGGACACACAAGCCTATCTTCTCAGCCCACAATAATTCTCAGATAAAATCTAAGAACAAAACATTTTATAAACATTCTTAAACAACATACTAAATTATATAGTTTTATCAGTAATACTACCTTTAAAAATCATTATTTTTCATAATCTATTCTCTCCTAGGAATTTTAAGACTGAGCAGGCTTTTGCTATATAAACTAGTCAAATTGTTGGTCTTTTATTATGTAAAGTACCTGAATAATTTTTGCAGACTGAAGCAGAGGACCTCGATGGAGGACCATTTTCCCGGCAGCATAATGCTGGTGTGCCACTGCCTGTTTCATCTGAGTATGTATTTGTTACTATCCGTTGTTTATTTTGAAGGGAAGAAGGAGTACTGTTCACTGAGGAGCCAGATGATTCTGGTATTTCACAACACTCAGAACACTGACATGTCTGCCCAGTGCCTTAAAGGTCTGAGTTGAAATTCGTCCTGTTGTCTGACCCTTTAGCTCTTTTTTGCTGTAGTGATCACACACACACACACAAAAATGCAATCAATTTTAATGTTTGCTGGTAAGAAGTAGCATTTGAATTGCAGGATATTTCTCAGAAATTACAAAGCACATTTCAGGATCCAGCTTTACACATGATACAAAGTTATATTTTGAGTAATAAAACTTCAAAAAATATTTTTATGTTGGAAACTGCTGTATGATGAAATTGTTCATCATGAATGGACATTTTTAATTAAGATATAAAATTTTAGTTATTTTGTGTATATACTGTGGATTAAAGTTAAAAATAAAGATTAAAGTTATAGAAACCTGTAATAAATTCCTATACTTTGTGTGTTTTCTGAACAGGAAAGATATGATCCGTCAAATGATGATTAAAATATTTCGCTGTATTGAGCCAGAACTGAACAACCTAATTGCATTAGGAGATAAAAGTGATAGCTTTAACTCCCTTTACATGCTTGTCAAGATGAGTCATCATGTGTGGACTGCACAAAATGTAGACCCTGCTTCTTTTCTGAGTACGACATTAGGAAATGTTTTGGTGACTGTCAAAAGGAACTTTGACAAATGCATTGTAAGTTTGTTTTTTTAAAATCACTTAGAATTCTAATCGTTGCAAGAAATAGGTAAATGTATTTAAATCAAGAGATTTCCAGTTTTTCATTGGAGGATCTACTATTCCCATCCCTCAAAGTCCTGAAGTAGAGTATTGGCTGCAATTTATGTGAACAGAGTTAGTTGGGTGCTACGGTGCTAGCCATTTCCCCTTCTACACTGTGTATGAATCTTGGCAAGTTCTGGAGTAAGTGGCACTGAGGTAGCAGCTGCTTGAGAGGTCTACTAGGTGACTGAAATCTCAGTTAACTGATTAGTGATCATAAATCACATAAAACAATTGAAACTATCATTTGGATTTATTGTTGTTCTTTTTTAAATATGTTCTAATAGGAAAATTAATAATTAGATTATTTTAATTGTTTAAATTATTGACTTAATTAGTTGTTTTAGTTTACTCACTTAATAGCTTTAATTAATAATTATATTGCTTTATTTTAAGCATCCATTGTTCTTTGGGGCACCTGAGTGGTGCAGTTGGTTAAGCATCTGACTCTTGGTTTCCACTCAGTTTGTGATCTCAGGGTCCTGAGATGGAGCCCTACATTGAGCTCTGGGCTCAGTGCCCTCCTTCACCATCCCAAATAAATAAATAAATCTTTTTTTTTTAATTCTTTAAAAAAAATAGAGAGTACATTTTTCTTATAATAACTTCCAGCAATCATTATGTTCTTCCTTCTAATAGGAAAGAAAAATCATTAACAACTTTATTTTTGTTCACTAGGTTTTGGTAAGCTTGTAGATATGATTTGGGCTGGGCCAGGTTCTAAAATCAAAGCTTCTAGTTAGTGTGTAAAAGTGGATGTCTATCATCTGAATATTTCTACTATGTAACTTCTAAGTTATATCCAGCTCTTGAATATTCATAAAATAATAGGAGATAAAAATATTAAGGGCAGGTAAAATCCACATCATTTTTATACTTTTGGAAAATATTTATTGAGTTTTTAAAGTATGAAGGCAACCTACGTTATCTATAGAAACCTAAATGTCACCTTCTTAGTCCTCTCCTTACCACATGATTTCTCTTGGTATTTGAAATACTATGAAATTTGACCCTTATCCTCTTCCCTCTCCCACCTTCTCCTGTGGTGATACTAAACCTAGAGGATCTGACTGCAAGCTGAGAACCAAAGGGAGAATGAAGAGTGGCCAAAGGCTAAGATAATGAGTCCCATGTGACCCAGTAGAAACACTAAATCATGAGACACTGTACATTTCCAGCCTATGAAGGCTTTGTTGCTTTTATTAGTAAAATATAACTTTATATAATACCTGTTAATCCAACACAACATAATTGTTAAAAGTATAGGATGTAGTATCAGGTAGAGGTAGATGTGGGTTCAAATAAAGTGCTTATTAGCACACACTGCCTTGCATAGAAGTAAGGCCTTAGTGATAGCTCATAATGGTGGTGCTGCTGCCGCCGTGGTGGCAAGTAATAATAGTTTATTAAAGAATGTTCATGTTATTCAAGACAGAACAGTGGGAAAACAAAGTAAAATTAACTTAGACAAAGGTATAAACTCAGTATTTTCTCATAAAATCTAAAGGATTTTTCTTTTGCCACTAAAGGGACATCTCTCTGTGTCCTATTTTAACTCCTGTCTTCTCACAGCTTCTGGTGAATAGTGTGTACTCAGTACATTTTGGTATTTGGGACAAGACTAGGATCTAAGGCATGCCTTGAAAAGGTAGTGAATGGGCTTGTTTGTATTGACCCAAAAGCATGAATGTCAGATGGCTGTAGCAAATGGAACAGATAGCACCTGAGTTTGGTTCTTTCACCTAGTGGCCAAGCTCAAAGTATCTGCTGTTCTTCAAAGAACACAACAAGACTAAGGAGGCTAGCCTAAATTGTGCTAGAGCTAGTTAGAAAGTGACAGGGGTGCCTGGGTGGCTCAGTCCGTTGAGTCTGCCTTCAGATCCTGTCCTGATCCCAGAGTCCTGGGATGGAGCCGCACATGGGGCTCCTTGCTCAGCAGGGAGCCTGCTTCTCCCTCTCCCTCTCCCTACTGTTCCCCCTGCTTGTGCTCTTTCTCTGTCAAATAAATAAATCTTTTTTTTTAATTTATTTTTTATTGGTGTTCAATTTACTAACATACAGAATAACCCCCAGTGCCCGTCACTCATTCACTCCCACCCCCCGCCCTCCTCCCCTTCTACCACCCCTAGTTCGTTTCCTAGAGTTAGCAGTCTTTACGTTCTGTCTCCCTTTCTGATATTGCCCACACATTTCTTCTCCCATCCCTTATATTCCCTTTCACTATTATTTATATTCTCCAAATGAATGAGAACATATAATGTTTGTCCTTCTCCGACTGACTTACTTCACTCAGCATAATACCCTCCAGAAATAAATAAATCTTAAAAAAAAAAAAATTAAGTAAGAAATCAAGTACTACCAAGTTGGGCCCTACATTATGATCTGCATTTAATTTACTTTCCAAAATTCTTCACACTATAGTGATATGGATTTGTGCTCTTAAACCTTTGAGAATGATATGATTTGGTTAAATTGCCATGGACAAGGGATGGATAAGTAATATAGTGATGTGTGCCTTGCATCCAACTTGTAGTCTTAATCACTGAATAACCTCTATGTCGAGTAATCTGCTGCAAATAATGCATACATTGAGCTTGAGAGAAATTTTGCTTTTATAAGATTTAGTTCATTGATGGCTTTTCTTTTGAGAGAAAGAGCATACACACACGTGTGTGAGTTGAGAGGAAGGGGCAGAGGGAGAGAGAGAGAGGGAGAGAATGTTAAGTAGGCTCTAAGCCTAGCACAGAGCCCAACACAGGACTCAGTCTTATGACCCCGAGATCATGACCTGAGCCAAAACCGAGAAGCCAATGGCTAACTGACTTGAGCCACCCAAGCACACTCATGGCTCATTTCTTAAATAAATGCATTGTCTTTTTCTTGTACCAATTACAACCAAGCATCATTTAGGATTATTTTTTTTTTCATTTAGGATATTTCCTGTTAAAGTT
The DNA here is from genome assembly GCF_003254725.2 of Canis lupus dingo. Taxonomy (NCBI): domain Eukaryota; kingdom Metazoa; phylum Chordata; class Mammalia; order Carnivora; family Canidae; genus Canis; species Canis lupus. The sequence goes on from NC_064255.1 coordinate 48,576,763, forward strand.
TAAGTATATTCGGGCTATAATTATATCCTGTGCATTTAAATGGCGCACTGAAGAAAAATCCTCATGTAGCTTAATAATGGCCATAGACCAGCATTCATAAATTAGTGCTTACTGTATACCAGGCACTGTTCTAAGCACCTTGCACATATTAACCTCATCTGATCTTCACAACTTCCTCTCCCCTACATAAGATAGATTCTGAGGGGTTGTGTTATTTTTCCCAGGTCAACAGTAAAGAGTGATGGAATTAGTATTCATACCCAGTCTGTTTCCAGCACCTACAGTCTTACACTACCCTCTATTACTGCATCCATTTTTACTTCTCACAATTACAATACTGATGCAGTGGAACACCTCATAGTATTCTTCAGGTTCACTTGGTCCACACTACTGCAATAAAGCAAGGATCACAATAAAGCAAGGAGTTATTGAAATGAAGTTAATTCAGATGAATTTTTTGGTCTCTCAGTACATATAAAAGTTATGTTTATATTATACTGTAGTCTATTGGTGTTCAGTAGCATTATGTCTAAAAAACAATGTACATAACTGAATTTAGAAATACTTTATTGCCAAGAAATGCTAAGCATCATTTGAGCTTTCAGTGGGTCATAATCTTTTTGCCGATGGAAGGTCTTCACTCCATGTTAATGGCTGCTGGCTGATCGGGGAGGTGGTTGCTGAAGGTTGGGTTGGCTGTGGCAATTTCTTAAAATAAGACAATAATGAAGTTTGCCCCATAAATCAACTCTTCTTTTCAGAAACAGTTTCTCTGTAGCATGCAAAGATATTTGATAACATTTTGCCCACAGCAGAACTTCTCTCAGAATTGGGGATAATCCTCTCACACCCTGCCACTGCTTTGTCAACTAAATTTATGTAATATTCTAAATCTCTTATTGTCATTTCAACAGTCTTCACAGCCTCTTCACCAAGAATAGGTTCCCTCTCAAGAAACCACTTTTTTGAGCATATGGGTGGCTCAGTGGTTGAGCATCTGCCTTTGGCTCAGGTCATGATCCTGGAGTCCTGGAATTGAGTCTTGCATCATGCTCCCCGCAGGGAGCCTACTTTTCCCTCTGCCTACGTCTCTGCCTCTCATAAATAAATAAATAAATAAATAAATAAATAAATAAATATTAAAAAAAAAAAAAGAAACTACTTTCCTGACTCATCCACAAGAAGCAACTCCTCATCTATTAAAGTTATATCATGAGGTTACAGCAATTCCAGTCCCATGTTCAGGCTCCCCTCCTAATTCTAATTCCACTACATCTGCAGTTACTACCTCTACTGAAGTCCTCCATGAGGCTTAGAAACCTGTTCGTGTTGATACTTTGACCTCTTCTCATGAAACACAAATGTTCTTAATGGCATCTAGAATGGTGAAATGCTTTCCAGAAGGTTTTTACTTTATTTTGCCCAGATCCATCAGAGGAATCACTACTTATGGCAGCTTAGCCTTACAAAATATTTTTCTTAAATAATAAAACTTGAAAGTTGAAAAGACTCCTTGATCCATGGGCTGCAGAATGGATGTTGTGTTAGCAAACATGTAAACAACATTAAATCTCATTGTCCATCCCCATCAGAGCTCTTGGGTAGCCAGGTACATTGTCAATGAGCAGTAATATTTTTAAAGAAATCTTTTTTTCTGAATAGTAGGTCTCAACAGTGGGCTTGAAACAGTCAATAAATCATGTTATCAACAGCTGAGCTGCCATCCAGATTTTGTCGTTCTATTTATAGAGCACAAGCAGAGTAAATTTAGCATAATTCTTAAGGGCCCTAGGATTTGGGGAATAGTTAATGAGCATTGGCTTCAACTTAAAGTCACCAGCTACATTAGCCCATAACAAATGAGTCAGTGCGTCCCCTGAAGCTTTGAAGCCAGGCATTGACATCTCTAGCTTTGAAAATCCTAGATGGCATCTTCCCCCAAAATATGGCTGTTTTGTCTATATTGAAAATCTGTTGCTTAGTGTAGTCATCTTGAAGAAGATCTTAGCTAGATCTTCTGAGTAGCTAGCTGCAGCTTCACCATCAGCACTTGCTCCTTCACCTTGCACTTTATGTTATGGAGATGGCTTCTTAAATCCCATGAACCAACCTTTGCTAGTGTCAGACTTTTCCTCTGCACCTTTCTTCCCTTCTCTCAGCCTTCATGCAAAAGAGGGCCTTGCTCTGGATTGGGCTTTTTGGCTTGAGGGAATAGTATGGGCTGGTTTGGTCTTCTATCCTGACCTCAAAACTTTCTCCATATGAGCAAGAAGACTGTTTTGCTTTCTTATCATTTGTGTGTTCACTGGAGTAGCACTTTTAATTTCCTTTAAAAAGTTTCTTGTGCATTCACAACTTGACTGTTTGGCACAAGAGGCCTAGCTTTTGGCCTGCCAGCTTTTCACATGCCTTCCTCACTAAGCTTAATCATTTTTTAGCTATTGATTTAAAGTAAGAGGCATGAGACCCTTCCTTTCGCTTGAGCACTTAGAGGCCATTGTAGGGCTATTAATTGGCCTCATGCCAATACAGTATTTCAGGGAATAAAACTGTTTCTGGACCTAAGCAGAGGGAGAGAGCTGGGGGAATGGCTGATTGATGGAGCTGTCTGAATACACACATTTATTGATTAAGTTTGCCATCTTATATGGGCACAGTTTGTGGCACCCTAAACAAATCACTGGTCACAGATCACCATAACAAATAATAATGGAAAAGTTTGATATATTGCCAAACAGTTACCACAGTGTCACATGGACTTGCCAGTGCAGGATGGCCACAGACCTTCAATTTATAAGAATTTTTTTTTAATTCTTTTAATGCAGTATCTGTGAACTGTAATAAAGTGAATTGCAATAACGGGTGTGCTGTAATAGTTAAGATAGTATCAAATGGTTGATAGTACTCCATGGGATTTGCTATACTAATGCCTGTAGCCTACAAATAACTACTTTTTTTAAGCCACATGTCATGATTTTCAAGTTACATCCTCAAAATCATTTACGAAATTCTAGATAGAAGTAAAAATGTTTAGTAGCATTTGGCAGTGTAATTCTAACCTAGGTCCCTCTGAGAAGTACACAGAACCATAATTGAATTCATGAATCTTTTTTGGACCCAAATATCTAGGTTTTGTCTATATGAGACATCCCTTTTGTATTTTGTCACCATCATCCACAAGCACTGTGCTGAAATAAGTAGAGTAAGTAGAAAATGTAACTAATAGATACATGGCAAACTATATAGTGTATACCCATTGTAGAAATGCCTTTTCCCCCTCTCTGTTTTTATATCCAGAAATTAAAGAAATCTGGTCTTTCCAAGACCAGAAATCTGGTCTTTCCAAGCACAGATTTTTAGGCTAATGAAAATTGGAAATGACTATGATTCCAAACTTGGCCACATGGCCACCAATTAGAAATAACCTAGAGAAATCCTGTGCATGCTCTGGTATCTACTCTGCCTTAAAATGAACAATCGCCTTATACTTCTCTTTCATGAATGATAGAACTATAGCTTGTTTTCACTTTGAACAAAAACTTGATTGTAGCTTGTTTTAAATAATTTAGCTTTTTTCCTCGACTTTATTTTCTTAAAATATATGTACTTTTGAAGCACTCGCAAGTTGGTTAAAGCTTTTGACTCTTTTGATTTCAGCTCAAGTCATGATCTCAGGGTTGTGAGTTTGAGCCCCACATTGGGCTACATGCTTAAGATTCTCTCTCTCTCTCTCTCTCTCTGCCCCTCACCCTCTTTCTCTTTCTCTCTCTGTCTCTCCTTCCCTAACAACAAAAAAATATATATATATGTACTTTTTAATCTATAAAAATAGTGTTTCTTAGTTATCCCTATTGTATTAATCTGTAATTAGTAAACATCCAAAAAAAAGTTTGAGGTACTAAATTATGTCCTGCCTCTATGATGTATATGTTTGCTTATGATTATATTATTTATAAGTTGCTTGGCTATTTCTCTCCCTTGCTTTCTGCCTAACTGTAGAGTAACCAAATAAGGCAAATGGAAGAAGTAAAAATCTCAAAGAAGAGTAAAGTAGGAATTCTTCCATTTGTTGCTGAATTTGAAGAATTTGCTGGACTCGCAGAATCGATTTTTAAAAATGCTGAACGTCGTGGAGATCTAGATAAAGCATATACTAAACTTATCAGAGGAGTATTTGTTAATGGTAAGCTTTTGTTATGTTCTAAAGAATTTTTTCATTGTTTTCAGTATTTATGGTAACTCATTAGTTGGAGGATATGTGTATTATTTTATAGATATGTTTATTTTCCATATTGTCATCTTTTTTAAGTTTTCTGAAAGTAGATATTTCTTGAACCTGAAAAATAAGCAGTACATAAAACCTATTCATATTAATCAGGAACCACTTCTGTCTTAAGGTTCATTTGGGATTATCACTATGCAAAATTGGAATTCCTTTTTTAATCACAAAAATTGACCTTTTTAAAAAAATTTTTTCAATGTTTTTGACAAAATGAAATACTTATTACACATTTAATTTATCTCAGATAATTGGTTAAGATATAAGGAAGTCCTATATAATCAAATAATGACAATGAATAAAATAATAGAAAAGAAAGAAAACACATGAAAAAAGTTCAACTTTCCTATTAAGGAATATATATTGGTTTGAGTTTATCAAATAAAAATTTTTTTAAAGATTTATTTATTTATTTATTTATGACAGAAAGAGAGAGAGAGAGAGGCAGAGACACAGGCGGAGGGAGAAGCAGGCTCCATGCCAGGAGCCCGACACGGGACTCGATCCCAGGATTCCAGGATCGTGCCCTGGGTGAAAGGCAGGCGCAAAACTGCTGAGCCACCCAGGGATCCCCGAATAAAAAATTTTTTAACTTAAAAGAAGGTAGTCCCCGGGTGGCACAGCGGTTTAGCGCCTGCCTTTGGCCCAGGGCGCGATCCTGGAGACCCGGGATCGAATCTCACGACGGGCTCCCGGTGCATGGAGCCTGCTTCTCCCTCTGCCTATGTCTCTGCCTCTCTCTCTCTCTCACTGTGTGCCTATCATAAATAAATAAAATAAATAAATGAATGAATGAATGAATGAATGAATGAATAAAAATAAACAAACTTAAAAGAATGAGATTTTACATTTGCATTTTATCAAGAGTCTTCTGGTGATGATAGACAGTGATGTGTATGTAACCTTAAGCAAATCAGTTTGCTTCTTTAGGCCTCAGTTTTCATATCTGAGATATGAAAGGTTCTAGACATGAGATTTTCACACATAAGATAGGTTAATGCTAAAATACTGTCTTCTGTGTCAGATCCCACAAGTAAGTTACAGAAAGAGTATGATGTGCCACTTAGTTTGAAATAAATGATCTGATTGCATATATTCATAAATTTTAAAAGCTAAAATAATTGACAGAAATTGGAATCCTCTTACCAATTACATATAACATTTTCAATGGAAGCATATCTAGAGGAAAAATAGATAAATTACATGATTGACTGTATGGTTGATATTTCTTTTAAAATTCAAAGTAGCTTGCATGTGGGTGGCTCAGTTGGTTAAGCATCACTCTTAATCTCAGCTCAGGTCTGTATTTTAGGGGCATGAGTTCAAACCCTGCACTGGGCTCCATGCTGGGTATGAAGCCTACTTAAAAAAAAAAGAAAGAAAAATTTATTTCAAAGTAGATTTGCTTCATCTGACTGTAAAGTAATATATGCTCATTATATACCCCCCGAAATCAAAAAACAGATTTTAAAAATGAAGAAGAAAATAAAGATAATTTGTAATTTCACCAGGCAGAGATAACATTTAATTTTGCCATTCTAAACTTTTCAGTACTTCTTCGTGTATATGTGCTTATTGTGTGTATGTGTGTGTGTTCTTGAATACAAAAGTTTTTATCATACCTAGCACTCTGTTTTGGAATCTGCTACTCTATAATTCTAATGCCTTTCCTTGTCAATTTATATTGTAGCTATAATCATTTTTAATGATTACATAGTATTTCATATATCATTTATCAAATCTATTAATAGGCATTTAGTTTGTTTCCAGTTTTTTGCATATATTTTTGGATTCTTGTCGAGTAATTTCCTTGGTGTAAATTACTAGAAATGGAATTACCAGGTCAGAAGGTTTGCATATATCTCAAGGCATTTGCCAAACTGCCTCACAGAGAGGTTATACCAGTTTAGTATTCTAGCAGTTGGTGAAAGTTTTCATCACATCTCATTAATGCTGAATATCAGTAAGTATTATCAGTTTTTATTCTTTGTCAGCCTAATAGACTAAAATTTATTTTGTTGGTTTTTTTTTTTTTATCATGCAGCAGCTTTAAATTTTCATGTCAGATTTATCCAGCTTTCCTTTTATGATTTCTAAGTTTTGGACCATTTGTAAAAATGTCATGCTATCACAAAATCATTTTTTTAATTAGCTTTATTTGCCTTAATACTTATGATTATATTTATTTGCTTTTTTCATATGTAATTGAGCAATTTAGAATTTCTTTGGCTGAAAATGAGAAATAGGAATCCAGATTTATTAGTGTATTCAAAAAGTCCAGCTAGTTGTCCTTACACATTTTGAGTAATTCATCATTTCTCCACTGATTTGTAAAGCCACCTTGATTATATATAACACTTCCATATATATATATGTATGACTATTTCAGAGTGATTTTTTTATTAGGGCTAGGTACATATGAAGACCCTTCCATATGTTTTATTAGGTCCACAAATATGTTCCTTCTTAAACTTAGAAATGAAAAAATCATGTAAATATTTTTATAGCTAATATTCATGTCAGGATATTATTTTTTTTCTTTTTTGATTTCAGTGGAGAAAGTAGCAAATGAAAGCCAGAAGACCCCCAGGGATGTAGTTATGATGGAAAATTTTCACCATATTTTTGCAACACTTTCTCGTTTGAAAATCTCATGTCTGGAAGCTGAAAAAAAAGAAGCCAAACAAAAATACACAGATCACCTTCAGTCTTACGTCATTTACTCTTTAGGACAACCTCTTGAAAAACTAAATGTAAGTATATTTTCATTTAGTATTATATTCCTGATTTTGAACCTCTATACATATATTTACATATAAAAACACAATTAGACATTCATCCTAAATTTGGTCATGTATTGATGTGAAGAATAAGGAAGAAGGGACCCAGGTATCAAAGGTTCCAGTGTACTAAGATGCTGCTAGATGCTTTATACGTTACTTCTTTTAATACTTGTAAACAATGACATATGATAATGTAGTATCAACCCATTTTACGTATGAAGAAACTGAAAGTAAATAAACTTGCTTGAAGTTATAATAATGGGCAAGTAGGAAAGCTGGGGGATGAACCTAGATTAGGCGTTATACCAGATGCTCGTATTTCATACCTCACCAATGGCTGATCTTTAACCTTAGCTCAGATGAAGATTTCAAAAACTTAAGAGAAAAGGAAAACCAAAAATTGTTTTTTTCATTGCCTTTTTCTTTCCCTTCCTTTCTTGAACTGAGTCATTCCTCAGAGCATATTTGATTGTTGAAATTATGGATGTTTTGGGGGCACCTTACTGGCCCAGTCAGTTCAGCCTCTGACTCTTGGTTTCAGCTCAGGTTGAAACCAAGCTCAGGGATTGTGAGACCAAGCTCCACATCAGGCTCTGCACTCAGCAGAAGTCTGCTTGAGTTTTCTCTCCCTCTGCCCCTCCCCCCCTTGCATGCTCTATAAATGAATGAATGAATGAAATCTTTAAAATGCATATATATATATATATCTGTTGTCAGCAACAAACACAAAAGATATTTAATCAAATACAGAACCAATTCCTTCTAAAGCTTAAGAATTTAGATATTCCTTTAGGGTAAAAGGAATCTAAATCCTGCATGATATTTAACTGCAGCATCAGAGGCATTCCCTGTAAAACCAAATTTAAAGCAGAAACATTGCTGGATCCTTTTAATATTTAACATTGTTATGGAAGCTCTAGTCAATGCAGTAAGACCTGAAACATAAATAAAAGATATATAAAGGAGAATCAATGGGACACCTGGATGGCTCAGTTAGGTAGGCATCTGACTCTTGACTTTAGCTCAGATCATCTCAAGGTCATGAGATCAAGCCCCTATATCAGGCTCCATGCTGCGAGTAGAGCCTACTTAAGATTCGCTCTCTCAAAAAAAAAAAAAAAAAAGATTCTCTCTCTCTTTCCCTCTGCCCCTCCCCTCCCTGCTCACACACACAGGCCTATTCTCTGTCTCCTCTCTCTCTAAAAAAATGAAAGGAGAGTCAAGATTAAAATTACCTGTATATGATAGGTTGAAATTACTGACCTATGATAAAGTAGCAGGATTCAAAATAAATATATAAAGAACCAATTTATTTCCTGTATGTCATAATAACTAATTAAAAGTGTATGTAGAAACAAAATTTTAAAGTACCAGGAATAGACTTGTCAAAACAATTATTAGCAAAAACATAATGATGATAATTTAATGAAGAACAAACAGTAATTGTCAAGAAAATTTTAGAGAAAAGTAATGAGAGAGTGTAAGCTCTTCAGTATTAGATTATACTGTATAGTGGTCAAATAAAGGCATGCCAATCAATGAAACTGCATATTTAAAAAACAAATACATTTTAAAGACAACCTGAGATGAATATTTGTAACAATCTAGTAGTCAGAAATATAAAATATAGAATACCTTGTTAAAATCTATATGAAAACTACTAAGACCCCAATAAATGGATAAAGGTTCTGAATATGCTATGAGTATATGAGTATACTCCTATACTATGAAATATATGAAAGCTGGTTAACTACATTTATAGCCAAAGAATTGTGAAATAAAACAACAAATAAATCTTTTTCACTCATCAAGCTGCAGTGATTTCTTTAAATTGTGATAATGCTGATGATAATATGGTAAACAGTAGTCTCGTGAACTGTTGACAGAAATATAAATTGATTGAACTTTCCTGAGAAGCAATTTATGTATATGAAGAACTTTCAGAATACTTGAAATTATACTTCTCAACTGAGGAATTATAGAAATTCATGCTAAAAAGTAATCAGTAACGTGGGTAAATAGTTATGTATGAAAGATATTTTTGACAATTGTGTTTACAATAAATTTAATCTGAGTAGATTTTGCCAACTCTGAAAAAAAGTGAAAAATGTTAAATATTCAATAATGAAGAAATGGATGTATAAATTGTAGTTCAAAAAAATTATAGTTCAGCCATTAGATGAAATATTATGCAGCCATTAAAATTTATACTTTGGAAAAAACATAAATATTACATGGAAAATACAACATATAATATTATAATTTCATTTATGTATTCACATCAAAAGACTAGAAGGAGGGACACCTGGCTACTTCAGTTGGTAGAGCATTCAATTCTTGATCTTGGGGTTGTGAGTTCAAGCCCTACTTGTATGTAGAGACTACTTTAAAAAAATAGAGTGTTTAAAAAAAAAAAGACATAGAAGGAAATCTAAAATGTTAACACTGATTATCTCTGAGTGGAATAATAGCTGATTGTTATTTTATCCTTTATACTTTTATATATTTTCTGAGTTTTACACTGTGAATAAATACTACTTTTAAGTAGGGTTTTTAAAATTTATTTAAATGATAATAAAAGCAAGGCTTAACCAGTATTTCTTTTTATTAAGTTTTATTTTTATCTATTTATTTTAGTTTCTTTTCTTCTCTGTAGTTTCAAGTTTTTATTTAAATTCCAGTTGACATAGAGTGTAATATTGGTTTCAGGTGTAGAATTTAATAATTCATTACTTACGTACAACAGTGCACATCACAGCAAGTACCCTCCTTAATACATATCACCCATTTACCCAATCCCCCACCTAGCTCCCCTCCAGCCACCCTCAGTGTGTTCTCTGTAGTTAAGAGTCTCTCATGGTTTGCTTCTCTTTCCCCCCTGCCATGTTCATTTGTTTTGTTTCTTAAGTTCTACATATGGAAGTTTCTCTGACTTACTTCCTTTAGCACAATACTCTCTAGCTTCATCCACATTGTTGCAAATGGCAGGATTACTTTTTTATGGCTGAATAATATTCCATTGTATATGTATACCACATTTTCTTTTTTCATTTCCTTGAAGCACTTCTTTGAAGGCGTTGAAGCTCGAGTAGCACAGGGTATAAGAGAGGAGGAAGTAAGCTATCAACTTGCGTTTAACAAACAAGAACTTCGTAAAGTCATTAAAGAGTATCCTGGAAAGGAAGTGAAAAAAGGTCTAGATAACCTCTACAAGAAGGTTGATAAACACTTATGTGAAGAGGAAAACTTACTTCAGGTATGCTTAGTTCTGTTCACCACCCTAGATTGTACATCTTTATGTATATTGCTTTTCTCCAAAAGAGTACTCTAGAAAGACTACAGATTTTCTAATTATAGTGCAGGAGGAAATTTCCATAAAGTACAGACCAGATTAATGAGTTGTGAGGAACAAAGGAATAATATTTATAAGTATATATGGCTATTCCTGCTTATTTTATATTTCTGCTTTATTGTTTTGAGGCATTAGTTTTTCTTTTGTTTGGGAGTAAGGCAGGGGTTTTTTTAGGCTTTTTGTTTGTTTTTTACAGATGAGAGTAACTGAACGGAATAGAGTATAGTACAGTGGAATGATTTAAGCATGGGAACCAGAGTTAGAAACAGGTTCATAATTTGGCTTCAGGTTAAGCTGTATGACTTTGGGCAAGTCATTTAACCTCTCTGAGCCTCAGTTTTCGTATTTGAAAAGTGGAAATGATACCTCTTTCATATAGTGGATACTACTATTATTGTCATTGCCATTTTATAGATGAGAAAATCAAAGCTTGGAGAAGTGGAGTAACATGACCAAGAACCCATAGTTAATGGATGGTAGAGTCAGATTTAAATCCCAAATTGAGCCATACTGAAAGGCCCAGAGATGAGTGAGAATAATTCTGGCTTCAACATCATCAAAGCCTTTATGAGGGCTATTGCATTTGTGTTCGCCTAAAGTCTCAGATAGTTACAGATAATAGGAGTGGCGGGTAGAAGAAATACCAAAGGCTAAAGATGTAAGGCAAAAAGTATATTATTTAGTAAGTAGACTTAAGGTGACAGGAATTTAGGATTTATGGGATTTAGCGTTTACAAGGAAAAATCCTAGAAGAATACATTCCCTCATCTATCGGGTAGTGATGATGGTCATAGCACCCACCCTCACCAGGTAGTCATGAGACTTAAATAGGATAATGCATATATAAAGCACTTTGTACTGTGCTGATAAAAAGTAAGTATCAATAAATGTCACCTGTTACTATTAGCTAATATCTCAATGTAATATCAGATTCTGTCCTGATAGTTATTTACATAGTAGTTTCTACTGCTAAACCATAAATCCTTAGATCGTATATAATCCATCTATTTCATCTTAATTTCCTTCATGGCTTCAAGCTATGTTTTGTATCATCAATTTGAGATAAATTTTTAAACTTTCATCTGAAATGAAATTTAAGGATTAACTGTTGCATTTCATTTAATTGCTAGTCTTAGTTCCATGCATAGTTGTGCATATACACATCTGTATTAGATATTGTAATAGATAAAATAATAGCTAAAATGTAATGAGTGCTTACTATGTCAAATGTTCTAAGCACCTTACATACATGCACTCATCTAATCCTCACAAGAAACTTATGAGGAAGGCATTATTGTTACTACCCTGGTTTACAGAGGAGGAACTTGAGACCCAGAGCAGTGATGTAACATATTCAAGATCACATATCTTGTATGTAGAAGGAGCAAAGATGCATGTTCTTACCCATGACACTCTGCTAAATTCTTAGAATATGTCCTGACATTATTTCTACATACTTGATTATATATTTCCATTGGTAATTTAATGACTTTGTTTTCATTTTTGTAATAGGTGGTGTGGCACTCTATGCAAGATGAATTTATACGCCAATACAAGCACTTTGAAGGTTTGATAGCTCGCTGTTACCCTGGTTCTGGTGTTACAATGGAATTCACTATTCAGGACATTCTAGATTATTGTTCTAGCATTGCACAGTCCCACTAAAAAGAAGAGATAAATGAAAGAAGTGTCTACTATTTTATGTATATGTATATTTATATCTTCTTTTCATATACATATATATGAAAAGAAAAGCAAAGATTTAGATGCTAGGGAGCCCCTGTTGCTTTAACTCAACAGATTAGGCAGGAGGAATGGTTATATACAACTTTCCTTATTTGTGTAACTAATAACATGAGACCAACCTATTGCAGGTGGTCACTTGGATATATGTGCTAACAGGGGCATGTGAAAGGAAGAACAGCAAATTAAGTGTCCCTGAAAGTGACAGAACCATACTTTTGACAAGTTTATTTAATTCTTTGTGGTAGAAAAGGCACAGCTCCAATAAATGTATCATTTAAATTTTTAAAAATTAAAAAAACTTCTGAAAGAAGAAAAGATAAATGAAAAAGCACTCTGAGTACACCAGACATTATTCGAAATTTTCAAGTAACTGTTTTGAGAACCCAGACTTGAAACTTTATGCATTATTAAATGTCAGATAAATGGGTAATACCATACTACAAATATTCAAGAGCAAAAGTACCAACTTATTTAGCAGTTTTAGTTGCCCAATAGGTTGTGTACTAACTTGAAACATTTCTCTCATCATAAAATGCCTTTAAACATATTTCTATAACTGAACAGAAAGTTTTCTTTATTGCCTAGTTTCTTGTATTTGAGAATGGTTATCCTATGTGTAAGGCAGTAGGAGTTCTTCTGTTGCCATTAATTCACTATTGCTTACAAATCATGTAACTACTAAAATATTGTACAGAATATTTTTCCCTCTGTCTAATTAGTGTGTATATGGATAAGGGATCTTGCGATGATCATTTGTAAACTTAGATTTTGAGAATTATGTGATTCTGTGTGGCAAAAAATCTGAAATAAAGAAATTTTCCAAAAAAATAATTTTTTCAGAAAAGTTAAAATTTGGTATCATTCTCAGATCTGTTATACGCTGGTTTTTTGTATAAAAGCAAATTTTTACAAGATCAACATACAAAAATTACATGTTCATTTACCACAAAACACTTAAAAGTATAATAAGAGGGACATCCCAGGTGGCTCAGCGGTTTAGCGCCACATTCGGTCCAGGGTGTGATCCTGGAGTCAGTCCCGGGATCAAGTCCCACGTCAGGCTTCCTGCATGGAGCCTGTTTCTCCTTCTGCCTGTGTCTCTGCCTCTCTCTCTCTCTCTCTCTCTCTCATAAGGAAATAAAATCTTTTTAAAAAAGTATAATAAAAATATCAAAAATATTTAGTATTTAGATCTAAATCTAAGAAAGCATTGTACTATGGACTGAATTGTGCCTTATGAAAATTCATATGTGGAGCCCCTAGTCTTTCCCCACAATAGTGCAACTGTATTAGAAATAAGGCCTATAAGGGAGTGATTAAGGTTTAATGAGATTATAAGGATAGAACCCTGATCCAACAAAACTGGTGCCCTTTTAAGAAAACACCATGCTCTTTGCCATGTGAGAACACAGCAAAAAGGCAGCCATTTACAGGCCAGAGAGAGAACTCACTAGAATTCAACCATGCTGACGCCCTGATCTTGGATTTTTCTGCCTCCAAAACTGAGAAAATAAATTTCTGTTAACTCACTCAATCTATGGTATTTTATTATGGTAGCCTGAGCTAATAATACAAGATGTAGGGATGCCTGGGTGGCTCAGTGGTTGAGCACCTGCCTTCGGCTCAGGGCGTGATCCCTGGGTCCTGGGATCGAGTCCCACATCGGGCTCCCTGCATGGAGCCCGCTTCTCCATCTGCCTGTGTCTCTGCCTTCTCTCTGTGTCTGTCATGTGAATAAAATCTTTTAAAAAATAATAATACAATATGTATAAGACCTTTAGGAAGAAAGTTACAAACTATTGAAAGATATTAAAGTCTAAATAAGTGGAGGATTATTTTATGCTAACACAGTAGACATGGCAGTAATTCTTAAATTTAGAGATTCAGTACAGATTTCCAATTTCCAGTCCTGTTGCATAAGAAACTTGGAAGTCCCCTCTCCATTCTAACAAAAAGTTGAACAAACTGAAAAAATCAACTTAGATCTATAAAAGAAGTGAGGCCACAGGGCAAACCACTGCCACAATTAGAGAGATGCAACTGGAGAATACAGAGAATCACAACTTACTAGAGCAGAAACCCACAAGCTGAAACATACACAGAAACCAGTGTCCAGATAGGGAAAACTAAACCATAATTGACAAATTGCTTGAGGCTGAGTGTAGGTAAGTGAGAAATAATCCCACCACCACATTACTAAAAGCCTATTTACAGCAGTTCCTTTTACCTAGCACATCTGGCTAGCAAGGAAAAAAATCATAAGACATATTAAAGGCAAAAATAAATTATTTTAAAAGATTTTATTTATTCACAAAAAGACACAGAGAAAAGCAGATATAGGCAGAGAGAGAAGCAGTCTCCCTGCAGGGAGCCTGATGAGGGACTCGATCCCAGGACTCTGGGATCACACCCTGAGCCAAAGGCAGACGCTCAACCACTGAGTCACTCAGGTGCTCCCCCCCCCCAAGAAAAAACAATTTAAAGAGACATAGCAAACATCAGAACAAAACTCAGATATGACAGAATTTTTCAAATGATCAGAGCAGCAGTTTAAAATAACTATAATTAATATGATAAATGCTCTCATGGATAAAGTAGAGTGCAGGCAAGAACAGATGGGCAACATAAGCAAAGATGGAAATTCTTTTTAAAAACCCACAGGAGGGGATCCCTGGGTTGCTCAACGGTTTAGCGCCTGCCTCTGGCCCAGGGCGCGATCCTGGAGTCCCAGGATCGAGTCCCGCATCAGGCTCCCGACATGGAGCCTGCTTCTCCCTCTGCCTGTGTCTCTGCCCCTCTCTCTCTCTCTCTCTCTATGTCTATCATAAATAAATTAATTAACTAAAAAAAAAACACAGGAAATCATAGTGATCGAAACACTGCAATAGACGGAGAATGCCCTTAATGGGCTTCTGAGGACACAGCTGAGGGAAGAATCTCTGAGTTTGAGGATATCTTAATAGAAACCTCCAAAACCAAAAAGAAAAGAGAACAAAGACTAGAAGGGGGAAAAAAAATATCTAAGGACTGGGACAAGTACGAAGGGTATAAAATGCATATAATGGGTATACCATAAAGAGAATAAAGAAAGGAACAGAAGAAATATTTTTTAAAAATAACAATTGAGGGATCCCTGGGTGGCACAGCGGTTTGGCGCCTGCCTTTGGCCCAGGGCGCGATCCTGGAGACCCGGGATCGAATCCCACATCGGGCTCCTGGTGCATGGAGCCTGCTTCTCTCTCTGCCTGTGTCTCTGCCTCTCTCTCTCTCTGTCTGTGACTTAAATAAATAAATAATAAATAAAAAAATATTAAAAAAAAAAAACAATTGAGAAATTCCTTGAGTTAGTCTGACACCAAACCACAGGTCCAGGAAGCTATTCCAGAAAACAAGCGGGATGAATGCCCCAAAAGCCATACCTACACATAATCATTTTCAAGCCTCAGAAAATGAAAGATTTTTTTAAAACCCTGAAATAAGCCAGAGTAAAAAAAAAGACTTCACTTCTAGAGGAATAAGGATAAAAATGACATTCAATTTCTCAGAAACCAGACAAGCAAGAAGAGAGTGGAGTGAAATATTTAAAGTATTGAGAGAAAAAAAACCCACCAACCTAGAATTCTATACCCTGTGAAATTATCCTTCAAAAGTGAAGGCAAGATAGACTCTCTCCGATGAGCAAAAATTGGAATTTGTTGCCAGTATACTTGTCTTGCAGCAAATATTAAAAGAACTTGAGGTACCTGGGTGGCTTAGTTGGGTAAGCATCCAGCTCTTGATTTCAGCTCAGGTCATGATCTAAGGGTTGTGAGATTGAGGCCCACATCAGACTCTGCACTCTGTGCGGAGTCTGCTTGAGATTCTATCCCTCTCCTTGCCCTCCAACTCATGTACTCACTCTTTCTCAAATAATAAATCTTTAAAAAAAAAAAACTTTTTTAGAAGGAACATGGTATAGGTGAGAAATTCAAAAATCTACATAAAGAAAGGAAGAACACCAGAGGAGGAATACATGAAGGTAAAATAAAAACTTATTTTTTCTTGTTCTTAACTGATGTAACAGTTTGTTCAAAATAATAGCAACAATGTATTCAATTATTTGTGTGTGTGTATACATATATATATATATGCTTAATGTATAAGTGAAATGAATGAAGGCATGTCTCTGTGTCACAATAACTTTAGGAATATTTCAATCTTTTTCATTGTGTTTGTTATGGTGAACTATGATCAGTGATTATAACTCACTGAAAGCTCAGATGATGGTTAGCATCTTTTAGCAGTAAAGTATTCTTGAAGGTATATACATTATTTTTCTAGACATAATGTTATTGCACACTTAAAACTACAGTAGAGTATAAACATCACTTTTATATACACTGGGAAGCCAAAAATTCATTTGACTCACTTTATTGTGATATTTGTTTTATTACAGTGATCTGAAACAAAACCTGCAATGTCCCCAAGGTATGCCTATATGTGTTGTCTACAGGAAATCCAATTTAAATATAAAGACATATATAGATTAAAAGTAAGTGGACAAAAGAAGCACCTGGCTGGCTCAGTTGGTGGAACATGTGACTCTTGGTCTTGGGGTTGTGAGTTCAAGCCCCATGTTGGGTGTAGAGACTACCTAAAATCATTAGAGGTTCCTGGTTGGTTCAGTCAGTTAGGTGTCTATCTTAGGTTTGGGTCATGGTCCCAGGGTCCTGGGGTCAAGCCCAGAGTCAAGCTCCCTGCTTGGTGGGGAGCCTGCTTCTCCCTCTCCCTCTGACTCTCCTCCCATTCATGCTCGCTCGCTCTCTCTCTAAAGAATAAATTTAAAAACACTTTAAAAAAATATTTGAAAAGTAAATAGATGAGAGACACATCATGCTAACATTAATCAAAGCAGAAGTAAATATATTAATTTCAGACAGCAAACTGCAGAGTAAGGAAAGTTATCAGGGATAAAGGGCATTTTATAATGACAAGTCAATTCTCCAACAAGACCTAAAAATCCTTGACATGTATACATATAACAACAAAGCATTAAAATCCATGAGGCAAAAAGTGAGAGAACTGCAAGGAGAAATAGATGACTCCACTATTAAAGTTGGAGACTTAAACCCACCCCTATTAGAAATGGACAGATCCAACGGCAGAAAAACAAAGTCATAACTGAACTCAACATCATCAATCAATTGGATATAATGGACGTCTTTAGACCACTTCGGCAACAACAGAATGCACATTTTTCTCAAGGTCATATGGAACATTCACCAAGATAGACCACATTCTGCACCCTAAAGTATGCCTTGATAATTTTTTTAAAAAAATAGAAATGATATAGTGTCTGCCCTCAGAACAAAATGGAATTAAGCTAAAAATATTGGAAAGATAGGTAAGTCCTAAAATACTCGGGAGTGAAAAATTCAGTCCAATCCCAGTCAAAGTCACAATTGTTTCAGTTTGGTTTTATTCCCATGGGAAAGTACAATCACTTCAACAATTTGACACTATCTAGTAAAGTTAAAGATGCGTGTAACTTATGACTCAGCACTTCATTCTCAAACTGGTGCTCCACAGCAATAGATCTCACCCCTAACTACTATGGTATGCTTGTAAAATACCGATGTCTGGGCCCCAGCTCCAGATATTACATTTCAATTCAGTGTGAAACCTAGGCACCTGTATCATTTAAAAGCAACCCAGTGATTCTGGTACTCGGTGAGTATTGAGAATCACTGCGATCAAGAAACTCACTTACTTGGGCATTAGTACAGTCTTAACAGACACCTTAACAACACTGTTCGTAGTAGCAGAAAAACTACAAACAACCCAAATGTCCATCAACAGTAGAATTAAAGTATATTCATTCAATGAAATGCCAATGTGGCAGTGCAAATGAGTGAATCTTAGCTCCACACAACTGTATACATAAGCACCAGGAAAATAATGTCAGATGAAAAAAGTGAGTCATGGAAGAATGCATACAATATAATTCTATTAATATAAAATTCAAAAGCCTTCAAAATTAAACACTATATTGCTTAGTCAGAAATACGGTAAAATTGAAGAAAAGCAGGGGAAAAATGGCAAAATTCTGGAGAGATGACTGAGGGACAGGAAGGGAAGAATTGGTATCTGGCAGGTACGCTTAGGATTCTAAAGGCATATCATAATGTTCTTAAACTGGGCAGTGGTACGTGGATTTTATTGTATCATGATTCTTTATCCCTTACATATATACCTTATAAATCTTTTGTCAGTTCAAACATTTAACTTAAAAACTTTAAATCAGATTTGTATGTTGTCCATCTTTATTGATATACAATAAAACATGAACATTTAAAGGTAACGATTTGGAGCCAAAGGAAACCCAGTGACTTGATCAAGGTCCAAGGCAAGTATTAACAGAATTGATACTCCATATGACACCCAACTCCCTCTCAAAGTTCTGGACTTTCTTTTTCTCTACTATGAACAGGAATGATACAGATACAAAAATACATCACATCTAAGGACCAAACACTGTCTAATATCTCCAACTGGCAGGCAAAAGCCATGGATGACTCCCACCAGCCATAGTTTTCTGGACTTTAAAGATCTATACTACTCTTTGTTAGAAGAGAGAGACAGAAAGGAACACTGAACTCCTAAATAAAATACTGAAAATGATCATTTAAAGAATGACTATAGGTTAAAAAGAACTGAGAAAGTAAAAATATCAATACCGGGTTGAATATGTAATAGAGTGGTGTCCAGGAAGTAAGATTATGAATCCTGGAGTTCATCTGCTTTGGGATCCTCTGCATCTTTGCTTTTCAAACTTTAATATACATATGACTCAACAGGTTTTGTGTGGTCCGAGATTCTGCTTTTTTTCTTTCAAATTTTTATTTAAATTCTAGTAACCATGTGGTGTAATATTGGTTTTGTTTTCAATTCAGGAGTAGAATTTAGTGGTTCATTACTTACATCTAATACCCACTCCCCTCAAAATAAGATTCTGCTATTCTAACAGGATCCCAAGTAACATCAATGCTGCCGCTCTGTAGGCCACAGTTTGAACTACTAAGCTTTACAATGTAGAGTTATACCGTGGATATCCGCTGAACAAACCAAGATTATTTGTGCTTTTCTTCCTTGGGAGAAAGCTAACATTAAGGCCATGGTTTTATTTATTTATTTTTATTTTTTAAATTTTTTTTTTATTTATTTATGATAGACACAGAGAGAGAGAGAGAGAGAGGCAGAGACACAGGCAGAGGGAGAAGCAGGCTCCATGCAGGGAGCCCGACATGGGACTCAATCCTGGGTCTCCAGGATCCCGCCCTGGACCAAAGGTGGCGCCAAACCGCTAAGCCACCCAGGCTGCCCTAAGGCCATGGTTTTAAGAGTTCTCAGGTTGCTAAATTTGGTGACACTGTGCTATAATACCGAAATGCCTAAGCGAGTATAGTACTGAGTGCAATTTAGGACTAATTCACGCTTTTAAGAGGACAGGGGAGCAGTCAAATGGCAGTGAGGTAGATGGAAAGAAGGAGAAGAAAATATGAAAAAGGGATGCTTGGGTGGCTCAGTGGTTGAGCGCCTGCCTTCGGCCCAAGGCATGGTCCTAGAGTCCCAGGATCAAGTCCCACGTCAGGCTCCCTGCATGGAGCCTGCTTCTCTCTCTGCCTATGTGTCTGCCTCTCTCTTGTGTCTCTCATGAATAAATAAACGAAAATCTTTTTAAAAAGAAAATATGAGAAAGATGGGGAAAGCAGTTACTTCAAGGCAATGACAAATACAGCAAGCAAGACAAAGCAACCATACATCTATGAGCAAATTGCTTGTCCAACAACCTTAAGAAAGTAGCTTCTCTGAGATCAGCATCTCAATTAATTTAACTTGTCTATGCAAGATGGTGGGTCTTTCTAGAAGTTAAATAGTTGCCCAGTTGGCTAGAGGAAAGAGTAGTGGAGAAGAAATTAAGAAAGTGAAGTGATGTGCCCTAATTGGAATTTTATACTTGCCTCTATTTAAAGTCTTTCCTGATCTTCTTTTTTTTTTTTTCTTTCCTGATCTTCTTTAATTTAAATTACTGCCCTGTAATTCTCTGAGAAGAACCTATTCTTTTCTTCATGGCATTTACTGTAATTTAAAATCTATCTGTCTTTTTACTTCTTCTATCTTGTTTCCCCTGCTTAGTCAAGTTTTATGACGAGGATCAAGACCGTTTTGTTTACAAGTATCCATCTACCACATATAAGTACTTAAGAAACACAGAGCTTAAAAAGTAAAAAGTAAAAAAAAAAAAAAAAAAAAGTAAAAAGTGAATAGGTAAAGCCTGAATTGTTAATTCATGGAGGGAGGAAACTGTCACTCATATTTCTTTACTATTCTCTTCAATATAAAGAGCACAACCATACTCTCAAATGTCAGTCCCACTAGGGCAGAGACTGCCTGCTTTGTTCAGTGAGTGAACTCAATGCCAAATACACCGCCTTGCCCTAAGTGCTCACTAACTAGATGTTGAAGATTAATACCCATTTGAGATACTGAGTGAAGGAATTATAAGGAAATTGACTCACAAGACATAGAAAAATTGTGCTTTACTCAGCTTTTACTTTAAATACATAGGGTCTTGCAAATATAGTAGTATAAATTTAACAAATGCTTGATAAGTTGAATTTAATTCATGGAGGACCTGTTAAACAAAATCAAATCAAGTAAATTTAGAGATCTAATTAGCTTTATTAAATCATTCATGAATCATACAGCATCCTATCTAAGAAGTGGTGGGGGGAGCTCTAAAGGGCTACAGAAAGGGAAAGGTTTTTAAAGGCAAGTCAAGGAGGTCACAAATGGGGAAAAAAAAAGGATTATTTCATGTGAAGTTACCTTCATTTGAGGACAAAAGAGTTTTAGTAGGTGGATTACCTCATCTCCCTTTGGGGGCCAAAGAGGGTCCACATGATGGATTCCTTTTTAGTGCTGACCAGAAAATTCCTGGCTGGTTAGTTTATATCCCTGGTACAAGGGGATAAAGGGTGTTAAAACTGAATTTAGATACTGTCTTGGTTTGCTGGTTTGTGACACCATCTGGGGGCCTGTGGTTTATTTTTTAACAACCTAAATGAACGATACCTTCTATAGAATTCACATAAGCTCTCTTCAGGAGGAGAGTTTTCTAGACCTACTTCTGTAAATTTCTCAGATAGCCACTGTGGGCTGTGGGGTCTTCCTACTTGTCCTTGCTAACAGAGCTCTACTTTTTACAGGGTAGGAACATACCAAACAAAGGCAAAAAATCAAGATTGGCATAAACCATTGGATCCCAACTTGCTTTTTATTAAAATCACTGGGGAAATGTTTAAAACTGATACCCCATGCCAGACAAATAAGTAAGAATTTCCAAAGGTGGGGCCTAGGTTTTTTACAAATCCCCTGGATGATTATAATGGGCAGCCAGCATTGCACTGGTCCAAGGTAGCCATGACAATCCTGTTCTCCTTTGCCTATGTTTGGTTTAGAGGTTATGCCCAGTTCTGGTCACTGAAGTAGAAGAGAAAATCTGCTAAGAAGTCCTTTAAAAGATTTTTACCTTGATAAGCAATGTATAAGATATACAGGATTTTTCCTTTTACATCTTCTTCTGTCTTACATACTAAGACATGATATGAGATCATTAGAGCTACAGTCATGAAGAGGCATGGCTGACACACTCAGATGACAGAGCACAAAAAGCAAGAATCTGGGGGTGCCTCAGTAGCTTAGTCAGTTGAGCCTCTGTTGGTTTGGGCTCAAGTCATGATCTCAGGGTCATGGGATCGAGCTCCGCATAGGGCTCTGTGCTTGGCATGGAGTCTATTTGTTGCTCTCCCTCTGCCCCTACTGCTCCTCACTCTCTTTCTCTGTCTCTGTCTCTCTGTCTCTGTCTCTCTCTCTTGCAAATAAGTAAATAAATAAAACCCTAGGGCAGCCTGGTGGCTCAGTGGTTTAGCACTTACCTTCAGCCCAGGGCATGATCCCGGAGACCCGGGATCGAGTCCCACATCGGGCTTTCTGCATGGAGCCTGCTTCTCCCTCTGCCTGTGTCTCTGGCTTTCTGTGTGTCTCTCATGAATAAATAAATAAAATCTTTTTTAAAAAATAAAATAAAATCCTAAGAAAAAAAAAAGCAAGAGTCTGCTTAACTCCAAATCTCCCCAACTTTCTTGTTACGTGAAATGATTCAATGTCTTCCTTGGTTACGCCACAGTTATTCTGTGACTTGCATTTAATTACCTTTCTATTCCTACTTATAATATAACCGTTATTCATTCTTTCATTCATAAAATGCATTCATTTGTCAAAATAAGATGCATAACAGTTAAGGGCATGAGCTTTGCAATCAGACAGCCCCATAAAGTTTAAGTCCCAGCCCTATTTACCTGTTACTAGTTTCATATCTCTCTAAGGTTTGTTCCCTCTTCTATAAAAATAATGGTGCCTACTCTATCATTTCTTCATGAGAATTAAATAAAATAATATGCGGAAAGCACTTAGCGCAGTGCCTGGCACTACACTCAATCAATGATAGCCATTGCTGTTACATGCATGCTCTGTACCAGAAGTTTCCTCTTTTTCATTAAGTTAAAAAAAGAAAAGCATACCCATTCCAAATGATATTCAGTAATGCATTTGATCATTAAATACTACCTCAGAACTTTCCCAGGTACAGTAATCCTAATTCAACATCCTGCTATTCACAATTTATACTTTAGAATTTTCACATACCTCTCTGAGTATGCGATTTATAACAGAATAGTGATTTGTTTGTTTTCTGGAAGCACTATATGCAAAGAAAAACATATTCAAACATCAGTAGTCTGGCTCTATTCATTTGCAATTAAAATGAGAAGATGAAATGTGGTAGCAGACATTCTATTGCCAATTAGAAGACCAGTATTTCATTTCATGAATGTTTCTGTAACCTTGATTTTACTAACCAAGAGGAGTATTAAGTTATTCTTTTTGCACTAGATGAACTGGCACATTAATTTTCAAGTCATGTGCCCACTTAGTACTTTAGGGCTAAGTAGAGAACAGAAGATGTGCCTTTGTCTGGGAAGGGAGGATGAACTAAGTCTTACTGGATTAATATGCAAATGTCCACATGAGCATTCTGAAGTGAGAGGTATTAGGTTGGTTTCTTGTGTCCAAAATGAGGAGAAAGATAGGAAGATTATACTGAGGAATCAAAGAAAAATGTAGATCACAGAATGATATGTGTGCATGAATAGCAAAAATGTAAAAATAACATATAGAGAAGAGTAGAAAGTATAGGTGCAATTATCTGCAATTTGGGGGGATTGGGTTTAATTTCTTTAATGGTCATCTGTATGTTACTATTAATCATTAGAGTTTTCTATTCAACATTCATTGCATAAGAGCTCAAACATAGGATGAAAAAATTCTTGCCCAAACTTTCACACTAATTACTGTGTGACTCTAGGCAAGTGATTTAACATTTGGGGGTCTTGAGCACAATCATGATCCTTTTGTCTTTTGCAGATGATTTTTAATAACAATATGTGCAAAAAGGCTTGAGAGTTCTTGTGGAAGAAATTTTACATTATTTTGTTAGAATTTAACATGTCTTGCATTTGCCATAATTTTTTTAAAGGCTTTTATCTTTGAATGGTTTTTCTAGTCCAATAGCTCTAATTCGGTTACCTCCCAGGCTTTGCCAAGTTGTAACTAAGCCAATATTGATTCTCTGCAACTACTTTGAGCTCAACACTGACCAGTCGATATTATAGCACTTAGAGAAAGAGAACTTTCTAAAAGGATTTCTAAGTGGAATAATACAACATTTAATCCAAAACATTATGTGATTTCATAAGAAAGTTTGTAGGTCATGAAATTTAATTTGAAAAAATCTTTAAGTGGTATGTATTAAAATTTACTTATTATAACTTGGAATTTTATAAACCAAATTTACTTTGAATTAACTATAGCTATGAATGTACTACTTCCAACTTGTGTTCATAATAATTCATTTCCATATTTGTTTATTCAGGAGGTAGGTATAGTCTGATGTAAGATTGACCAAACCATAAAATTCATCACAGTGAACAGGTCTGTAAATAGAAGGGGGGGGACAGTTAATGAGAGTATAATCAATACTCAGTTACTAATGAAGACTGAAATGATGTGCCTCTCCATCCTAATAAGAATGGTCATTTCTCTGCTTCTTCTCCAGATCCCTCTGCTTGAAAAATCCTATTACTCTTCATCAGGGGGTAAACAATTTAACAAGATACTTTAGAAACAAATTCAACTATTGCTCATTCCATATTACGGTAGAATCATCTGGATCTTGGTCACTATCCATCACAGTCGCTGTGCTCTAGAAGGATTACGCAGATGACTGTACTTGGTTCAACCAGATTCTGTCTCTGCCAGGAATCTGAATCTTGAGAATGACACCTGGGTAGAAGGAAGGCCCTTGGAGTTAAATGTTCCAATTGTCATATCAAAGAGGCCATATATAAACATTTCTAAAAATCCCCAGAGTTCTGGTTTTTCTTTCTCCCAAGGTTAAGGTGGTTCTGTTTTCCTTTGATTCTGCGAATCAGCCAATATTCTTCCCGTATTGAGGGCAGGACATGGTAGGGAGCACTCCTGTTAGTTTCTATAGCTTGCAATCAAAGATCCCCAGCTGAAGCAGATAAAACACATATATACACAAAATCAAAAACACTGTATAAGACAATAAGTGACAGATGCCAAGTGAATGATACAGACAGTAAGTGTTGTAATAATTCAGAGGAGCTAGATACATCTATAGTCTGATAAAGTCCAGGCAAGGAAGATTTTGTAAAGGAAATGGGACAGATGTCATTGAGTTACTGCCACCTACCCGTTGGACAACATCCATGAAGATCAATGATAGTATAGCATTGAACTAAGGGCTCAGATCCTGAAGCCTGAGAGAATTGGGCTCAAATCCTGGCTCTGTTTGGTTATATGATCGTGTTCGAGTGAGTTAGCCTCTTCTTGCCTCAGTATGCTTTATTTGTAAAATGGAAATAGTAGTACTCCTCTCACAAGTTCATTGTAAGGATTAAATCAAATAACATTTGTAAAATGTTTAGCACAATGCTGATAAGCACTCGATTTTAAGAAGAAATGAATCAATCATGTATTTCTTGGCAATGGTTGAGAAATCAAACTCAGCTCTCCTGAGTGAATGGATGAAATAGAGCAACATAATTGGTCCAAGAAAATGACAACACATAAAAAGGATCCGTTCCTTTTTCCCACTACCCACCCTACTTCGCTCCACACATGCACATATTATTTCAGGCTAGAGGGAGTTTCACAAGGTCTTTGACTGGTAAGCCATTATCCACTATTAAAAGTCTCAATAACTTGCTAATGTTGTTTCATCAACCTTTAGTAACCTGTGAGATAAGCATTATTGTCACCATCAGCCATAGAGAGGCACAGGAAGTAAAATATCTTAATTCAAACAATCTAGAAGATTAAGAAGTTGATTTTTTATTAATTTGATGTTCTCCCTGCTTTGTAAAGCCTATGTTCCTTCTATACTCCAAACAAGACTAAGAAGGCAACTATTTTAATATTTCTTTCCATTAGGAAATATTTCAGGATTTTCCAACAAAAATTACTTTAGCTTTCCTAAAGAGAAAAACTACTAAACTTTCAGGTCCTTGAGGGAGATGTAGGCCAATGAATAAAATACATGCATAGGTGACATGCTAGAAGTAGGTGGAGACGAAGTAACTGATTCTAGCTGGGATACATTTAGGGAGTCTTTCTTCATAAGTTTTTTTGCTTCTACTCTGTATAATTCATTCTACTCACAGAAACCTAAATTACATTTTAAAACGTGAACAAATCACACAGATTTCCTCACTTGTACCTTTTATCCCAGTTGCGATAGCTATGTAACAACCTGACTGTTGGGGAAAAAACACTTTTTTATGCTCGTGAATTCTGTGAGGAATTCAGACAGAGCACAGCAGAGATGACTTGTCTCTGCTCCATGATGTTTGGAAGTTTAGCTGCTGCACTCAGAGGTTGGAGCTGGAATCATTTGAGGACTCGCCCTCTCATTTGACTGGGTGGCTGGTGCTATTGGCTGGGAACCTCAGTACCTGTCCACAGGAACCCTTCCAGGTGATCTCTCTGTGAAAACGAGTTTGCATTTCATCACAGTATGGTAGCTAGGTTCCAAGGGAAAATGTCCAGAGAGAGAGAGAGAGAGACAAAGAGACAGAGTAAAACTATTTTTTACAACCTACATGCTTTCACTCCTATCATACTCTATTGGTCAGAAAAGTGGTAAACCCCATGCTAGACTCAAGTTGAGGTGACATAAACCCCACCTCGCAATGGGAGAGTTGCAGTCACTTTATAAGAGGAATGTGTGAATGAGATTTATACCGGGGCAGCTGTCTTTGGAGAATTCAATCTGCTACACTTTTCAACAGCTCCTGTGCTCTCAGTAAAATTCAAACTCCTTGAATGGTCTATAAGGCCCTGTGTAGTCTGGATTCCCAGCTACCCCTCTGAACTCGTCTCCTTCCTCTCTCTCTCTCTCATTTCCTGTACTCTAGTCACACTTTTTTTACTGTTCCATGAGCCGCTTAAACTAAACTTTTCTTTTCCCTAAAACACTCCAACCCCAGATCTTTATAAGCCTGCTTCCTTGACATTCAGGTTTCAGCTCATATGCCACTCCTCAGACAGGCCTTCCCGGCCAGCTCTCCTCTGCCCATTATTCCCTGTCACATTACCCCATCTCATTTTCTTAGTTACCTGTAAAACCTGAAGTTAAACTATTCACTTACTTGTTTATTCATTTATTTTCTATCTCCCACCCACATTCCCCACTGAGAGGAGGGTCTTTGCCTGTCTCCCCTCTGGTAACCATCAGTTTGTCATCTACAACTTAGAGTCTGTTTCTTGATTTGCCTCTCTTTTATTATTTTCCCTTTGCTTGTTTGAATTGTTTCTTAAATTCCACATATAAGTGAAATCATATGGTTTATGTCTTTCTCTGACTGAGTTATTTCGCTTAGCATTATACTCTGTAGCTCTATCCATGTCATTGCAAATGGCAAGATTTTTTCTTTTTTATGGCTGAAAAATATCCCATTGTACTTATATAACACATTTTCTTTATCCATTCTTCTATCAGTAGATACTTGGGCTGCTTCCATAGATAATGCTGCTATAAACATAGCAGTGCATGTATCCCTTTGAATTAGTGTTTTTATACCCACTAGTGTAATTTTGATTCATACTCTATGTGTAACCTTTTGAGGAACTATCAAACTGTTTTCCAAAGCAACTAAACTGTTTTACATTCCCACCAGCAATGTATGAGGTTCCAATTTTTTCATGTCCCTGTCAACATTTATTATCTGTCTTTTGGATTATACCCATCCTGGTGAATATGAGGTTGTATTTCATTATATGTCCATATGGATGTTTGTCCATTCCTGATAAATAATGATGTTGAGCATCTTTTTGAGGTACTTACTGGCCATTTGTATATCTTCTTAGAGAAATATCTATCCCAAACTTTTGCCTATTTTTAGTTTAGTTTATCTTTTTAAGTCATAACGGTTCTTTACAAATCTTGAATGTAAGTCCCATATCAGATATATTATATGCAAAATTTTTCTCCCATTCTTCAGGTTGTTTTTTCACTTCATTGGTGATGTTGTTCATAACACAAAATATCTTCTTTTAATACAATTTAATTCATCTTTTTTTTTCTTTTGTTACTTGTGTTTTTGGTGTTGTATCTAAGAAACCATTGTCTAACAAGCAAATGTGTTTATATTTCAGGAAAATTAAATAGAAGAAAAATATAACAATGATGAGGGGAAGCCATATAATAAAGTCATGGGAGAATGAAAGCCTCAGGCAAGGTGTTTTCAAAATTCAGTGTGTCTGGAGGCAGAGGGAGAGGGGGTTGTCTACAGTGCCCAGAACATGCAGGGATTATACACAGAGGAGAGGTGGAGATTTGAGTCATTACCATGGGAATAATAGCTGAATTCACAGAACCCCAGTGTAGTGAGCAAAAAGGGAAGAGTCCTGAGGCCAGAACCCTAGGAAACACCAACATTTAATGGGATTAGGAAAGAAAAGGAGCTCACAATAGAAGCTGACCAAAGTGGTGAGGGAAGGTCAAGAGATGTGTGTCACAAGAATCAAGAGAGGAACAATTTTCAGAAAGAAAGTTATGATCAACTGTGTCCAATAGGGTAGTGTCTAATGATGGTTAATAAGACAAGGACTGAAAAAAAATCTACTCAATTTGGCATTTGGTAGGTCATTGCTGACCTTGGTCAAAGCATTTCAGTACTTTAGTAGCAGAGAGGAAGCCTGATTGTGGTAGAATTGAGTACAAATAGGAGATAAAGGACAGGTTTACAATATAGAAGGACTACTCTTTGCAGAAGCTTGATTATGAAGAAAGGAAGAATAATGTCCCAGATAGGAACCCAGCTGGTTCAAAGCTGGGACTTTATTAAAGTGATCTTGAGTTTGTATACCCATCAGAATTCAGTGCAGGAAATAAAAATACATTCCAGGTATTTCAAAAAGAAAGGAATTTAAAAAAAAAAAAAAAAGAAAGGAATTTAATTCATGAAATTATGTGCTTATAAACAATGGAAGGTTCAGGGGGCCAGAAGTCAGAGGGCCACCAATGACTTTCAGCTTCAAGATCACATCACTACAGCAGCAATCCACGGCTTCCACCGCTGCTACCACATAGCCTTCCTACTCTGAGATGGGGAGGAGACAGGTACGGGTTCATATAACTATAGATGTGGATGCAGAAAGTGGAAGTTTGCTCCTTGCAGTGGCAACCCAAACACATCTTGGTTAGAAAGAGAGCCCTATTTTCTAGATGGCCAGTAGTTTGTAGTTAACTTTGAGCACACTGTGTGAAACACTACGGTTGGAATGTGTTAGTTTAATTCTTATAACAAGCTCACTTAGTGAGGTCAAACAGTTTTCCTAAGGCCATGCTGCTAAGAAATGATGAAACAATTCCATCCCAGGTCCATCTATCTTCACATGTGCTTCCATGACAATGCAAGGACATAGATGTCTGCCATCTACCCATGTGGGACACAGCAGGGAAGAAGGGCTTCTATCCTCAACTGGTCTTCCAAGAAATTGGTTTGGAATCCTCCAAAATGACCTGGGGAAGAACCCCATTATCATTTCTGGAAATAAAGCATAAACTGTGTCTTGTTTCTTATTCATGCACAAATAATCTGTTCATCAGATTGCTATGTCTCTTCCCTATTTTAATCAGACTGCCAAAATTATTTCTTTTTTAATTTAAGAATCATATCACTGCCTTTTAAAACACCAATGACTCCAATAGATTAATCACCAGCACATTCCATTTTACCTTAACACATTAGATAGCAGAGGCTGTATTGGCTATACTCTAGGACACATCAAAAATAAAATAAGCATGAAAGCTTTGGACATTATTGCTATGGTATCAAATATTCACATAAAAGCACAAAAGCCTTGATAAAATGTCTTGTCATCATCCAATCTTCATTATTCAGTAAAATAAGCATGAGGATGCATTTAAAAGAACACTGTAAGTAAATTAAGCTATGTTCTATTTTAATTAGACGTAATCCTATCAAGAAAGCTCAAAAAAATGACTAAGCATCTTTACAAATTTATGTAACAGTAAATTTTTTCTTAAAGATATTTTATGTAATCTATATTATTGATAATTCATTATTCAATTATTTATTCATTCATCAAGCATTTACTGGTGATGTCTGGTGTTATAGAGACAAGCTCAAAATGCCCATAGTGTAATACGGAAAATGTAAAAAAGATTCAACCAGACAGCTTACAGTCATGATCTTTAGGGAAAAGAGTAAAACAAGGGCCAGGTCAAGGAAAATATTAGAAGTTTGTTGGGAACTTTTCACAACTATATTGTTTGAATTCCTCTATAAGCATATACTGGTTGATAATTTTAAATATGGTAAAATGTATATGTTAGTTAATAAGGTAAATATCATAGAAATTATCAGCATGATTTTTCTCTTTTGCTTTTCCTAGCACATATTTTTCCTGGTTTACACAAGATACCAACCAATCTCAGAAGGATTTTAAGAGATTTGTTATAGAATGAGAACACTGATTGCTTACTGGGTGCTAGGCACTCTTTTAAACAATTTACATAATACGAAGAGAAAGATCAAATTAATATTCAGCTTTTGACCTTCAAATAAGATTGTGCAGCTGAACAATAGCCTCAAAAGATAGGTTATTGAATCGGGAGGGATTGCCTAAAATCTTTTATTAAGCTTCATTCCACATCCATTAGAAACCAGGTCTGAATGACTTGGTTCAGATTACATTTCTTTCCTTGAGAAGACACCCAGTTGAGGAGCTCTAACTACCCTGTGGTAGAAGGAGAGTGTGTTACCAAGGAAGTGAGGATGAAGCCATTCCTCTTCAGCCCCAGAATTCTGGGATGAAGAGAGTAAGACAGAAACACAGCAGTCAGACACCTGTCCCGAGTATGTAGTATGGAACTGGGGCAGGCATCAAGGGCAAAAAGAGATCCTTCTCCCTCTTTCCCTGTCTGAGACTCTGAGACAAGACCTCATTGCAGGTTGCCTCATGTCAACCCAAGTAGGGCCAGTACAGCCAGGCAGAGAAAAGTCATGAGATTTAACTTTAGAGTCACCTATACAATGCAAAGAGCAACCAAGTGGACAAGAGTAGAAGAGGTTCCCAAGGACCACAGTCTTCCCCTCAGCCACAAGGTCAGGCAACTCCACATCTCCCCATAAGCATAGATGCAGTTAGCATCTTGGAACTTAAAGGGTGAGAAATCTAACAAACTAAACTTATTCTCTAAAACAGACTAATATCACCTTTTAAAGGGAGTGTTTAAATTATTGGATCAGATTAAATTTAAATCAGGAAGGATATAAATGCTCATTGTTTTTATTCCTCATCAGCAGGTGAGGATGGAGGAAGAAGGCTGGATTCATTAACAAAGGGACTACAACTTCTCTGTATTTTGGAGATGAGGTGTGAGTTAAGTTCACAATCCTGCTAAATAAATTTAAAAATGAATTACAATACAGAATATTAAATGCTATGAAAAAAAGCATAGGGTGCAATGGGAGCTCTACACAGCAAAACTAATTGCTGTATTGGATCAGACTCATAGAGCATCCAGCCCCTGATTTGGTCTTTCTAGTGAAACCTCATGCACTGAGTGCTAGCGTGGGGAGCATGACTGATTTTGACTTCACATTGCATCAACTGGAAAATTAAGGGTATTTCTTGAAATACCACCAGCTTCTTATAATATCCCACTACGTATTTGGCATCCATCGATTTCTCCAACTCTTCTTGAACATTTTTATACATCTGCACCATCTTTCAGAGGCCTTTAAGTCTCTGTAGAGGATATGTCTGAAACTTCTGTTTGTTAACATCCAATTTCAAGGAGTTAGGAAGAACGAGGTGAGGCAGGGTCTGTGTATCAGAATCTTCCTCTTCAGATGGTTTTCCCTAACCCTGAGAAAGGAAAAAGAAGCCAAAGTATATGTTCGAAGTTTAGATGGTACATATGGTTGGCTCAGAATGGCTCAAAGCATAAATTTTATTTCCTCACATGCAGCTCTTCCTCTCGCCCCTAGAAATAACTCCAGTATAACCCATGACTTTTTTGGTGTCTCTGAAGTAGAATAATTCCATGGTTGGTAATTAAAATATCTAGTTCCCAGATGTAAACAAAACTTTAACAAACTCCTCCTCTGCCCTGCTACTGGGACTATCTGCAACTTTCCTTCCTGTAGACATTTCTAGACAGGCCCCTTTCCTGTTAAGGTTTAGTTACTAGACCACAGACATCCCTTTAGGTTATTTAAACAGAAGGGGCCTTACAACCAGGTTATAGGAGGCTGACAAAAATTGTTTGGAAAGGCTAAAGGAAGACACTGTAGGCAAAGCTTCTAGAAGCAGCTACTAATGCCAGGATCACATCTCCCTTGTGGTCAGAAAAGCTTTCACTGGCAGGATGAAATCTCTCTTGATTTGAGATGAAGACATAAGCTCTCCAAAAATTCCTGGATCACTTTTAACAATCCGTTACACCACTAATAAAACACTAATTTGGTTTGGGAATGAATCATAACTGATTCAGGCCTTCTTTACTCTTGAGATGGACATGGAACCCGGTTCTGGCCAACCAGGGGAACTCTATTAGCGGACTCTGGGCGACATTTTTCTCCCTGATGAGAAAGAGGCCTTTGAGGCAAAAATCTCTTTTTTTTTTTTTTTTTTCCACATCATGCAATCCTACTCCTCTCCTCTCACTTCTTGTATTTGGGTGTTTTGCTTGCAGACCTCTTTCTTAGTTGTGGCAGCCATTCCACAATGAGGCAAAAGGCCTGAGGCTAAAAGCCATCCACTGAGAAGAGAGAATGTGGTTGGATGAGAAGTGATCAGATCCTTGATGGCATCGCTGAACTGCACACCAAACTAGAACCTGCTACTGTCAGGTATCTTGTCAAGTGAGACCACGAAATGCTTTGATTACTTAACCAATTATTAGTCAGGCATTCTGGTACTTATAGCCAAATACATGTCGACCAAGACACAGGCTGAATCTCTAGAACTTGTGTAAGTTCTGAGAGAGGATGAGAGAGCCAGTGTGAGCCTAGGGAAAAGATGCAAATGCAGCCAAGTCAGCAAGTAGGTACTTTCATGTTTCTGCAGAGTTAGGACTCCTGAGCAAGTTTCACCAAGAACCTGGATTAAAGAGCAAGCCTTAGAAGTTAAAATATGCCTATGGCTATGAAGTTAAAATATAGTGAGAGAATGGAGAGATTTACCTCCTAGACATATGTATTTACCTTTCAAAGTGGGGCACAACCTGAAATCAAGGGGACATCTAGGAGGTATAGACCAGGAGAGGCTTGTCTTCTCTCCTGGAGACATTCACAGTTCATCCTTGGACAATATGGATTTGAACTATGCAGGTTGACTTACATGCAGATATTTATTCAATACTGTACTGTAAATGCACTGTAAATGTATTTTCTCTTACAATTTTCTTAATATTTTCTCTAGCTAATTTTGTTGTAAGAATACAATATATAATACATATAACATGCAAAATATGTGTTAATAGATTTTATGTTATCAGTAAGGCTTCTTGTCAACGGTAGGCTACTAGTATTAAGGCAGTCAAAAATTATATGTGGATTTTCAACTGTGCAGGGGATGCACACCGCAACTCTCCATGTGGTTCAAAGGTCAAACATATTTACATTCCCAAAGGTAAGAACCCAGGACCTTTCCCTTTCCTTTCCAAGGAGAATGAGTATACCACAGGCAGCAAACATTTCTCTCCCTTTCTCGGAGGGGAAGGGTGAGAGCTGTCCCTGTCATATATAAACTCTCAAATCTTGGGGGATCCCTGGGTGGCTCAGTGGTTTAGCGCCTGCCTTCTGCCCAGGCGTGATCCTGGAGTCCCGGGATCGAGTCTCACATTGGGCTCCCTGCATGGGGTCTGCTTCTCCCTCTGCCTGTGTCTCTGCCTCTCACATGAATAAATAAATAAAATCTTAAAAAAAAAAAAACTCTCAAATCCTTAATTTAGAGATGCTTACTCTCCCGCAGTGTAGAACCCAGACATATTGGGTAACATCTGGCTTTCATCTTATCTCTCTGGGGGGAGAGGGGTAAGGGAACCCATAGTTATTGATGTAAGTAATAATAATTTTGATCTCTGCTCCAAAGACTCATATTTGCCTTCAAGATAATATAAGTAAATATAGGTATTAAATATTGAATCAATCATAGAAAGAAGCTTGTGTATGGTTCTTTACTGGTGAATATGTGACTCAGTTATAAAAAGGCTAATGTGATACTAGATTGTGTTGATACACATTGAATGTGCTATGCTAGATATATCAACAGAAACAAATATATCCCAGTCCTCGGCCCTAATCTGATACAATAATTTCTGGGTATAAATTTGATAAGAAAACAGAGAAACTAGAGTGTTTCTACTCCAGACATTAGTTAAGTTATAGGTTTGGAGACCATGTCAGGTGAGCAAAGGTTGAAGGATCTGGGGCATTCTGAAGGGTCATTATATATATAAGGGAGAAGATTCACTTTCTTTTAATTGCTCAGAAAAAATTGCTCATGCTCAAGGAAAAACAGATTTTGGCTTCATATAAAGAATTTTTCCAACAAAACTTTTAGCAATGCAATGAGCTGCTTTGAAAAGCAGTGAGTTCTCTTGTTGTTGGAAGTAGCTACAGGGTAGCTGGGGTGGCCATCTGTTAGAGAGATTGCACAGAAATCTGGGTTTATGTGGGAGGCTGGTCTAATTAATCTTTCGGGACCCTGGCAACTCTATTCCTCCAAAAGTTTAATTGATCATCATCTGAATATCCTCTTTTTTGACCATCGTCCTATGGAGTTCCTTCCCTTGATAGAATTATTTTAACTTCCAGACTTGAAGCCAACACTCTTATCACTTACTTTGTGACTCTTGGCAAATTGATCTCATCAGTATAATGGAGATATCAAAACCTCCTATTTCATAGGGTTATTATGGTGATCAAATGCTATAAAGCATGCACAGCACTTAGAATATAACCTAACATATACTCAATACATAATGACTAATATTAATTTATTCAAATCTTTGCTTATTGTCTTTTTCTACCTTTTACTTGACTACCTCCTCATCCTTCACACCTCCATTAGTTTTCATTTACATGCCTCTTATTTTCAGTGAGTTTGAGTCCCTGTTTATGCTGGTAAAGAGCCATGGGATGAATTACATATTCATACCTTTGCTCATTTTAAAATTATTTTCTTGGGCAGCCCTGGTGGCGCAGCGGTTTAGCACCACCTGCAGCCCAGGGTGTGATCTTGGAGACCCGGGATCGAGTCCCACGTCAGGCTCCTTGCATGGAGCCTGCTTCTCCCTCTGCCTGTGTCTTTGCCTCTCTCTCTCTAGCTTTGTCACTATGAATAAATAAATAAATAATCTTTTAAAAACAAAATTATTTTCTTACTATGTTCTAATATATGCTAGTCATTATACTGCTGAGTTACAGGAGTTTTTTATATATTAGGTCTATGATAATAGTTGTATTTTTCCCAGCTATCCTTTGTCTTCTGACCATAGAAATTTTCATGTGCAAAAAAAAAGTTTTTAAAAATATATATTAGTATTTATCAGTCTTTTCTTTTTCTTTTTTCAGTCTTTTCATTCATACAGAGCCCCTATCTTATCTCTATTCTTACTGACTCCAAATGCTGATTAAAGGGCATAATCCCTTGCAGTAGCATTATGCAATGAAAAGTTCTGATGTCTTTGAGGATGCACAAAAGAAACTGCTATGTCATTAAAATGATTTAGCATTGTGCTTTTAAAAGGACACTTTCTTGGAAATAATTTTCTAGTGTCTCTGCTGCTAAAGAATAGCTTCTCATAACATCTGATTACTTACAAAGCTTGAGTATTTTTTGTAGCCAAGTCACTTCAAAGGCTCCACTGCAAGGCTCCAGACAGACGGGAACTACTGTAACCATTATCCTTATCTGCCAGTAAAAATCAGGTTGCCAGCCAAACCACACACCTGTGGTAATAGGGAAACTGAGTCCCTGCTGCTTAAATAAAAGGACGTGAATTCATGCTGACATTTTAGTCCTATCTCTGGGCCAGGCACTGAAGGGAGGCAACTGTGTTATATTGGACTCGGTGTCAGAAGATCCACTTCATTCAGTTCTGTTCAATTCAATTCACACTTCCTGATCTTTTATTAAGGGCCAGTCACTCTGCTTGGTTTTGAGGACAAAGATCTGTGTAGTATAAGGAGCTCATAGTGTAACAGGGGAAATGGGATAATCAATACTCACAGATAAATGGGATAATCTATAGTCACGGAAGAGTTAATGATATCCAGATATACTGAATATGTTTTGAAAATACAGAGAAGAAACCTGAAGACACCTCAATTTATCTCTGTTAAGTTTCTCCTAAACATTATCTGTACATACCTAGTTGTTTCCTGTGAGTTATTTTTATTCACAACACTTTTGACATCAGATGAAAGGTTTTTTGCCTCCTGACACCAAATACAGTATCTTTTCCAAAGCCACTTTTCCAAGTGTTCCAGAATTCAACTGAGTTCTGACTCTAACCACCCAGAGTTACTGCAGATTCCACAAGTTAAGACTGTACAAGAATGGGTGCCTACATGGTTCAGTTGGTTGGGCGACTGACTCTTGGTTTCTACTCAGGTAAAGATCTCATGGGTCCTGGGATCAAGTGGGGGATGGGGACTTGAAGATGCTCTTCCTCTGCCCCTCCCCCACCTGTGCACTCTCTGAAATAAATAAACAAATCTTTTTTTTTTTTTTAAATAAACAAATCTTAAAAAAAAGAAAAAAGACTCTATAAGACTGTTCCTACTTCAGATGCAATTCACAAGTCCCTGGCCTCCTGTACTTCTGATGGACCATGACCTCTCTCGGGTTAGATGATTTTTAGAATGATTTACAGAACTCAGAAAGACACTTTACTTACTACTACCAGCTTATTATAAAGGATATAACTCAGGAACAGCCAAGTAGAAGAGATGCACAGGGCAAGGAAGGGGGAAGGGGCATGGAACTTCCAAAGCCTTCCAGACATGCCATCTTCCCAACACTTTGATGCATAATGTGTTCACCAATCTGGAAATCTGGATCCTGTCGTTCAGGGCTTTTACAGTGATTCCATCACATACGCATGATCGTTCTGTTCTCCTGAGCACCCACACTAAATGTTAGGAATAAAGGGAGTGTGGTGGGCTAAATGGGAGCCCTCTAAGAGATATGTATATGTGTGCAGTGACCTTGACCTGAGGCCCTGGAGTCCAGCAGTGAGACTGACTCTGGTCTTTCATGTCCCCTGGAGCAAAACAGCCCGTAACATCAGTGTTTCACTCACCTTTTTTAATTTCTTTGATTTTGATTTTTATATTTCAAAGTACTGTGTTTGGGGGGCAAAGGGATGCCAAGGAAGGAGTCTTCTGGACTGGAATGGCTGTTGCACAGCAAAATAGCTATATTATTAACTTATTTATGCCTCCCTATTTCCAAAAGAGATGTTTGTTTTTCAGCAAAAAAATGGGTTTATTGTATATTGAACATATACAATATATGTATATGTTGTATATATACAACAAGACTATGAAAGCCATCTACGGTGCCTAAGTCACTGTTCTTAGAAATTCCATAAAACAACTCATTAGGACATGTAGGAAAACAGACAGGTACACGCAATGGAAACGTTAGCAGTATATGAATGGGCACAAAGTTATTCACAACCCACAGAGAAGTTACATGACATATAAAAATGAGGTGCCTTTTCTGACTGTAGGGCCTATTTGGGAGAGTAGTGAACGGAAAGGAATCAAGCTCCTCTCCAATTATCCAGAAATCTTCAGGGTAAACATGGAATTGTAGGATTTGACCTATGTGATTTCTTTAGGGGAGCAAGCTCTCTACAACCAGTTTATTTCAATTTAATTCCCTTCACAAAATGTTAATTGTGGTAGGTGCTAGAGAAACATAGCTGAATATAATAATCTCTGATTCAAAAAATTCACAGTTGGGGGAGGCAGGGAGAGACATACAACTATGTTGGTGCTACTTTTTTTTTTTTTTTCTTAAGGATTATTTATTTATTTATCCATAAGACATACAGAGAGAGGCAGAGACATAGGCAGAGGAAGAAGCAGGCTCCCTGCGGGGATCCCAGGACCTGGGGATCACGACCTGAGCCAAAGGCACTCAACCACTGAGCCACCCAGGAGTTCCAATTATGTTTTGATGGAATAAAACTATAACTCATGCAATCAAAATTTAATATGATGCTCATGATGGAATGAGTATAATAAATCTAAGTGTCGGGTAGCCCGGGTGGGTGGCTCAGCGGTTTAGCGCCTGCGTTTGGCCCAGGGTGTGACCCTGGAGACCCAGGATTGAGTCCCACGTTGGGCTCCTTGCATGGAGCCTGCTTCTCCCTCTGTGTCTCTGCCTCTGCGTCTCTCCTGAATAAATACATAAAGTCTTTAAAATAAATAAGTCTAAGTGCCTACACAGCTTTACAGGGAGATGGGTGTGGCAGCAACAGTTTTATTGGGCGATTGTCGGGGAAAGTTGCAAAGAAACGTGACTTTCGGGTTGGACTTTTCGTGGTCAGCCGGCGTGCACCCGGCGTGGTCAGCCCACCTGGCGTGGTCAGCCCACCTGGCGGTCAGCCGGCGTGCACCTGGCGGGGGACGCTTATCCGTCGCGGGGACCAAGGCCTGGGCAGCGTCTCAAGCCTGCGCTGCGCCGCCGGCCCACGACTCGGGCCCACGGAAGGAGCGTTGCGGGCGTCCTCGGGCTCCTCGGTGGGGCGGGGCGCGCCGGCCGCCAGGGGGCGCCGTGGCCGCGCGCCCGCCGGCCGTTGCGTTTCCGGGCGCTCGGGCCCAGCGCCGCCATCGCCGCCGCGCAGCGCCCGCCGCTCCCGTTACCGGGGCAACCGCGGCGCCGACTCCGCGCCATTTTCAAACTCTCCCAGCGCCGCAGCTGAAGTGCGGGGCGGAAGGAACCAGCCGCGGGGCGGGGGCGAGCCCCGAGGGGCGATGCGGCCGCGGGCGGAAGGAGCGGCGGCGGGAGCTGCGGGTGAGTGCGGCTGTGGCGGCGGGAGGGCTCCGGCAGGTCCCCGCGGGCCGGGCCCGGGGGCTGCCGGGAGGGCGGCCGCGCGGCCGCGGGAGGAAGTGGGGCCCGGCCTTGGCGGCGACGCCCGCGAGCCGCCCGCTCCCTCCCGCGCCGCCCCCCGCGGGCGAAGGTGCGGCGTGTGCCTGCCGCCGGCCGCGGCTGACGGGCTGACGGAAGAGCTCAGGCGCCTGCCGCCGCGGGGCCAGGCCTGCGTGTGAAACCGCGGCGCCGCAAAGCGCAGGGCGGGAGCCGCTGGGTGACCTTTGTCCTGCGCCTCGGTGCGCACCCCGCCCTCCCAGCCTCGACTCTTAAGTTCAGCGTGGAAGAACACGAGGCAGCCTAAGGTAAGGTTGGTGTTTTGTTTTCTTTCGACCCCTGTGCGTACAGGATACACTTGTAAGAATGAGACGTGGGGGCTTCGGGCCGTCCGGGTGGCCCCGCGGCCTAGCGCCGCCTTCGGCCCAGGGCGTGACCTGGGGACCGCGGATCGAGTCCCGCGTCGGGCTCCCTGCATGGAGCCTGCTTCTCCCTCTGCCTGTGTCTCTGCTTCTGTGTGTGTGTGTGTGTGTGTGTGTGTGTCACGAATATATAAAATGTTTTAAAAAGATGTACTGGCTTTCAGTCACCCCCTCCCTCAGTATTAAGCGAGTGAGGAGTTCTAAACACGTATGCGGGGGGGGGGGGGAACCTCCAAACTTACCCTTTTAAAAAAATTATTATTTTATTTACTTATTCATGAGAGACACAGAGAGAGAGAGAGGCACAGACACAGGCGGAGGGAGGAGCAGGCTCCATGCAGGGAGCCCGACGCGGGACTCGATCCCGGTCTCCAGGGTCACGCCCTGGGCTGCAGGCAGGCGCTCAACCGCTGAGTCCCGCCCCGGGCTGCCCCAAACCTACCCTTTTATGCTGTGCTGAAAACTTTCAGTGTAGCCACAGTGTTTGGGTGACGTAGGTGCCGCTCACTGATGAGGATGCTTTTCGTCCTTCCGGGGGAGAGGGATGGATTTTAATCTTTTCCATCCGTCCTGTGTTTGGGTGGTTTTTTTTGATTCGTCTTCATTGACCGTCTCAGCCAAAGGAGGAAGTCTTAATTCTCGGTAAACAAAAGTTGGTACCAGACAAAGGGGAGAAATGTCTGAGTGGGGAGGCCCTGCTAGGTCTTGACAGGTGTACGGGCCATGTCTCCAGGAGTGTATCTAAAACGCCTTGCATCATCAGTCCGGTCACTCTTGTGAAAGGAACCTAGAAAGTCCATGGGGACGCCCCTAAAAGGAAAGGTTAGCCAAGAGTGTGGAGAGAGAAAGATCTCTCTTGAAAGGAGTAGATTAGAAGTGACATGGCACGTTGCTGCAGCTTGGTACAGATAACTATGCTTGATCTTAGCCAAAAGGCCAAGAGGCCATTGCAGCTTGGTACAGAAACCAGGGTGCTGGATCAGGACTCAGGAGACCTGAATGCTTACCTTCTTTGTGGCCCAGTGGTTGGGCAAAGTTGCTCTCTAGAGGCAGCCTTTCCTCACATTTGATTAGAAAGGATGTCTAGTACACCATGTCTCCCTTGTGAGGATCAGTTTTGCATGTATTCACATGCATTCATGTTTTATAAGTTGTGAAAAACAATAGAGATGTTAAAGCAATATTGTGTTTGTCTTAGAAATATGAATACTAGAACTATACTTACCTGGCAGAGGTTCTAAACAAGCAATTTTTTTTTAAGATTTTTATTTATTTATTCATGAGAGAGGCAGAGACACAGGCAGAGGGAGAAGCAGGCCCCTTGCAGGGAGCCCAATGAGGGACTCGATCCCAGGACCTGGGCTGAAGGCAGACACTAAACCGCTGAGCCACACAGGGATCCCTAAACAAGCAATTTTTTAATAACTCTATCTTAGGGTACATTAATAGAGAACACATTCATAGATATTGAAAAAGAAGGATGAACTGTGTGTAGAGATTCATATGTTTGTCTTTTTTTTTTTTCATTAAAATTTACATGACAAAATGCACAGATCTCAAGTGTACTATATGAAGACCTTTGGTAAATACATTTGTGTAACCAGTACCCCAATTAACATAATATTTTCATCACCCCAGAAAGTTCCCTCATAACCCTTCCAGTCAGTGTCCACTCCCATTGACCCAGGCCACAGCTATTCTGGTTTCTGTCTACATAGTTTCATTTTGCCAGTTCCTGAATTTTTTTTTTTTTAAGATTTTTATTTATTTATTCATGAGAGACACAGAGAGATGCAGAGACACAGGCAGAGGGAGAAACAGGCTCCATGCAGGGAGCCTGATGTGAGACTCGATCCCGGGACTCCAGGATCACGCCCTGAGTCAAAGGCAGACGCTCAACCGCTGAGCCACCCAGGTGTCCCAACCATTCCTGAATTTGATGTAAATAGAATCATACAGTATGTATGACTGGCCTCTATTGCTCAAGTAGTGTTTTCCAAGTTAATTCATGTGGTTGACATATATCAGTATTTCCTTCTCTTTTATTCCTGAATAGTATTGTATAAATATCTCGTAGTTTATTTATCTGTCTACTGTTGATGGACAGTATGTTGTTTCCAATCTGGGGCTATTATGAATAAAGCTGTTATGAACATTCTTATAGAGTGTCTTTGTGGATGCTTATTTTCATTTCTTTGAAGAAAAAGAATTATAGAGTTCTGGGGTAGAAGTTTAACTTTGTAAGAAACTGCCAGACCTTTTCCACCATGATTTTACGCTCCTGTCAGCAATGTGAAGATTCTAGTTGCTCTAAATCCTTGATAACATTTGGTTGTGCGCTTTTTAATTTTAGTCATTTTGGTATGGATGAAATTGTGTCTCCTTGTGGTTTTAATTCATATTTCCATATAACTAATGGTGATAAGCACCTTTTTATATGATTATTCCCATTCAGTTATCTTTGCAAGGTGCCTGTTCAAGACTTTAGCCCATTTTCTTACCAGATTGTGTTTATTATTATTATTGAACTATAAGTGTTCTTTATGTATTCCATATACAAATCCTTTGTCAGATATTATGAATATTTTCTCCCACCCCTTCAATGTCTTTTTGTTTCTTAGTGGAATATGTTGATGAGCAGACGTTTTTAATTTGATGAAGTCCAAAAATCTATCAGGTTTTTCTTTTATATTTAAGTGCTTCCAAAAGAGACTTCTCTAAAGATTCTCTGCCTATCTCAGGCTTAGGAAAATATTCTTTGTTTTCTCTTTTTTTTTTTTAACTTTTCAATATAGGTTTATCAGGAGATACTTCTTTTACTACAGCAACATGACTATCATAAGCACTGCATTTAAATCAGTCTAAATATTCTAGAGGGCTGCTTACCCAAAGAAAAACGAAAAATAGTTGCTTCATATTGAAAGACTCTTTTCTTATCATGAAATAGTAATGATAGCCATAATAATAGAATAATGTTTTACTCTCTTCTTTTTAGGACTTTTATTTTAGGTAGTGAATAAAACTAGTTTTGGAAGACAAGATGACTACAGCTGCAGAAAGAAAGTATATTAATATTAGAAAAAGATTGGATCAGTTGGGATACCGCCAGACTCTGACAGTGGAGTGTTTACCATTGGTAGAAAAACTTTTCAGGTAAAGATGAAAATACAGTTTTAAACCTGTGTGATCCTTTATCCCATTTATCTAGTTTCTATTAAATTTCATGTTACAGTAAAGAA
Organism: Canis lupus dingo; assembly: GCF_003254725.2. Lineage (NCBI taxonomy): Eukaryota > Metazoa > Chordata > Mammalia > Carnivora > Canidae > Canis > Canis lupus. Next base: position 48,619,407 of record NC_064255.1, read on the forward strand.
ATGGGTAGGGTTTTTTTGTTTTTTTTTTTTTTGTTGTTGTTGTTTTTTAAGTCCTTCAGTCATCTGAAGCTCATCTATTCTTAGCTCATCCATATATAACATCAGTTCAGGGCCTCTGCATTGCAGACCTCTAGGGGTCACCTTTCACACTATACTATTCAGAGCAAATGTTTCTGAGAGTTCTCTCTGAATAGAATTACAATTTTTTAATGTGATTTTCTGATATCATTGGGAGTTCTGTGTCTGCCTCATTAGTTTTAAATTACTGTGATTCGATAAAGGTTCTCTAATATGTGGTTGGTCATACTTTAGCAGTTACATGTTACTTTAACTAGAAGATTCTATGTGATTTTGTTCTTTTCTGTTCTTTCCTTGAGACTGGAAAAGGGAAATGCTGAGAAAGCTTTTGCATTAGGACTACAAGCTATAAAAAAAAAAAAAAGGACTACAAGCTATGATGATGGTAAGAAGAGAATGGAAGAAAGATATTTGGTGGTCTTTATTATGGCCTCCAGAACCCTTCATGATCTAGTTCTAGCTCTACAATTCAGGGTTGTAGGGTGGGTGAAGTATGTCTAACCTTCTAAGAAACTGGCAGACTTTTCCTACAGTGAACTTATACTCCTACAGCTTCATCTGCCATGTATTTAACCACTTGGAGCTCCCTAAACATAAACACTCCCTACCGGGCTCTCCCTACTGGGCTCTCCATGTGCTATTCTGTCTGCCTGGTAAGTCCCTCTGTCCTCTCCCTCCTGCCCTATGCTTGTTTATCTGTATGGCCTGCAGGATTGTCACATCTGCCACATGTTACCTTCACCACTTATCATTGTTGGAAACTTGTTTTCGTTTTTCCTTTAGAATGCAAACTCCATAAGACTAGAGGTTGACTTCATCTTTGCTATACCTAGTACAGGCTGAAAACATATTTGGCACTGAAATAGTTATTGAGTTTATCACATAATATAACTTTTGACAAATTGTCAAAAGCAAAAAGCAGTATTACCTGCTCAGTAAATACTGGTGGAATGAATATTCTACTGGTATGTGTTCTGAGAGGAAAGGAACCAGTTCTTATAGACTAGTACTTAGCAGATAACAGGCACTCAATAAATCTTTGCTGAATGTGCAGATAAGTTTCACAGATTCCACAGGATCAAGTGACTAATTGGACATGGGGGATGAATGAGAGGAGAGATTGAAACATACACATAGTTACGTGTATGTTTTATGACTTTTAATCTTATTTTGAGAAATTTTTGAGCATCTGGTACCTTGAAAGATTTCTTGTATTTTTGTTTGTTTTTAGATTTGATCTCACTTAATGTTAACATTTAAGTCTTCTTTTGAAATATATTCTTAGCTATTAAAAGTTAATGGACTGTTTCCTTGTATTTATGTTTTCTATTCTTTAATTTTAGTGACCTAGTTCATACAACAGAAAGTCTTCGGAAATCAAAATTATCTACTGTGAAAGCTGAAAAAGAAAGTGCCAATTTTGATTTTGTTTTGGAACCTTATAAACTTGAAAATGCAAGATTGATCAAGGAAAATAATGAATTATACCTGGAGTTAATGAAACTGAGAGAACAGTCAAGCCAACACATTAAAGGTACAGATTTGTGGGACGCCTGGGTGGCTCAACGGTTGAGCCTCTGCCTTCAGCTCAGGGCATGATCCCCAGGGTCCTGGGATCCAGTCCCTCATCAGGCTCCCTGCGAGGAGCCTGCTTCTCCCTCTGCCTATGTCTCTGCCTCTCTCTCTCTGTGTCTCTCATGAGTAAATAAAATAAAATCTTTAAAAATAAAAAAGTATAGTTTTGTGATTTTTAAAATGCTGTGTTTTTGCCCTTTTTGTTTTTTATGTAGGGAAGACTCATGTAGAAATGTGAGAGCTTTCCTGATAACAGACTTGAAGTAATGTAGAGTGCACTGAAGAGTTCCCAACAAGTAAAATAAATTTGCGTTTCATAGCTATAATCATCCTCACTATATATGAATTAAATTTTTAGAATTAGGGATCCCTGGGTGGCTCAGCGGTTTGGCACCTGCCTTCAGCTCAGGACGTGACCCTGGAGTCCTGGGATCAAGTCCCGCATTGGGCTCTCTGCAGGGAGCCTGCTTTTCCCTCTGCCTGTGTCTCTGCCTCTCTCTCTGTTTTTCATGGATAAATAAAAATATTTAAAAATAAATAAATAAAAATTTTAGAATTAAAATTGCTATAGAAAGAAGCACAGCATAGTCAGTGATATTGTAATAGCACTGCACAATGATAGAGAGTAGTTACACTTGTGGTGTGCATAGCATAACTTACAGAGAAGTTGAATCACAATGTTGTACACCCGGAACTAATGTAACGTGTCAACTATACTCAGTAATTTTTTTTAATCAATAAAAAATATTGCTGTAGGAAATATTAAATGCTGAAATTAAAGAAATGTCCTTGAAACGACTTTCGAGGTGAAAGCCTTGTATCATTCCGATTCTTTAATACTTGGTCTTCGAACTAGAAGAGTGAATAGAATGATTTCAAAGGTGCTGATTACACCTTCAAAGGTGATGACTACAGAGGGTAATTGAATGGCTATCTTACTATAACTTCTTCTTAAATTCAGTAGGAGCCCTGCCTAATACCCGGCATGAATTCATAATCCTTCAGTTTCATACCCAGTTTACTACATTAGATCAAAAGCCATAATTTATATTAAGCCGTATAGCAGAGGAAAACTAATTCCCTTTTTTGTTTAGTGACTTACTTGTAGTTTTGTTAACAGTGCTAGAAAAGGTAATAGCCTTTCAAACAAATCTTGGATAAGAATCAGATGGAGGGATCCCTGGGTGGCGCAGCGGTTTGGCGCCTGCCTTTGGCCCAGGGCGCGATCCTGAAGACCCGGGATCGAATCCCACGTCGGGCTCCCGGTGCATGGAGCCTGCTTCTTCCTCTGCCTCTCTCTCTCTCTCTCTCTCTGTGTGACTATCATAAATAAATTTTTTAAAAAAATTTAAAAAAGAATCAGATGGAGCCTTTCAAATTAATGTGACTTTTTGAATCTTTGTTAAATGGAAGGACTTCATAGATTTCTTGATCTGTAAAATACTCTGAATCTTTTTCATTTTAAGAGTTGAAAACTACGGTGAAGAAGTGTGCACGTGAAACAGCTGATCTGAAATTTCTAAATAACCAATATGTTCATAAACTCAAACTTTTGGAGAAAGAGAGCAAAGCTAAGAATGAAAGAATTCAACAACTTCAAGAAAAGAATTTGCATGCTGTAGTACAAACTCCGGGTGAGTCTGCTTCTTCTCAAAACAAATTATACACACCTAATCTTTTAAAGATATTAAAACTGTTGACTGAAATAAGACTAGATGATTTTGGATTGTCACATAAACTTTTAAATTTATCTCTAAAGATCCGGGTTGTATTTTATACATGTGCTTAGGAATGTTATATAATAGTAGTTTTTTAGATACAAGTAGTCTGACTTTAATGCTCAGAGTTTTATTTCCTTAATCATTATTTTAACTTCTTTTTAAAATTGTTGGGGCAGCCCCAGCCCCGGTGGCTTAGCAGTTTAGTGCCGCCTTCAGCCCAGGGCATGATCCCGGAGTCCTGGGATTGAGTCCCACATCAGGCTCCCTGCATGGAGCGTGCTTCTCCCTCTGCCTGTCTCTCTCTCTCTCTCTCTCTCTCTCTCTGTCTCTCTCTGCGTCTCAAATAAATAAACAAAAATCTTTTTAAAAAAATAAAATAAAAATAAAATTGTTATTATTTTATTTTAGTATTTTTTTTCCAAACCTAACTGTATTCAGCTGTTTTAAAGGTACTTGTCATAAACAATCGTGGTATTTCAGGGAGGACATGGCAGACAGTTGTTAGTAGTATACAACAGCTTTCAAAAATCCATTCTTCAGTGGACTACCAAAATCAGAAAGCCACTGTAAAACCCAATGAAGTCTTCATGTGATATTCTGAACAGGGAAGGTTTAGGGTGAGGGTTGATGGTTCATGCTTAACATGTTGTTCAACAACTTCTCATAAGCCGGCCCTGACTTTCAGGAAATGAAATGAAAATGGCAGAATTATCAATGTGAAGATCCACAAGCTAAAAAAAGGAATTCTTTTGAGGGATGCCATCTCAATATTATCATTATTTTAGTTATAAAGGTAACCCATACTCATCAAAGAATTTGGAAATGACATGCTTTCTGTATTTCTTAGTTTATTTTATTTTCTTTATGCTCAGTAGTTCTATAGCAAAATCAAAGAAGTGAAGGGGCATATCCAGAGTTGAGGGCGGTCCAGGCATAAATTTGGTGGAAGCATCTCAAGTACCAGTGACAAGTACCAGTGACAAGTACTTGAGATGTCTGAATCAAGGGATGAGGATTATGGGAGTGAGTGGGGTGTAGGAAGGTGCTGGATTATGAGATGAGGTGGAGACTGAGAGATTAAGAGCATGGCGAGGACCAGGAGTGATTTGGTCAGAATGAAGACTGGGATCAGAAGGGAGTTGGAGATCTAGATGCTGGCACAGTTCTAAGTGGTGATGAAGACCAGACATAATCATCTTAGAGTGATTAGAGTGTGCCTGTAGCTGAGTGGAATCAGAGGAGAATCGAAATGGCAGGAAATGAAATGGAGAGGGGGACTGTGGGCTAAAGGTAGAAAAGAGTGAGAAACTTGGGAGAAGGTCTCAAGTAACTAGAAGATTAAAGAGAAAATGAAGATAATCATGTTTCCTGAGAAAGGAATGGGGCAGATTCCAGAGAGATTCAGCAGGTCTAATCTATAGAATTCAGTGACTCTGGAAGACTTGGGAAGAAGAGGAATTCCCAGATTTCTGTTTCAAGTGAATGAGCTGGTGGATGATGGTACTATTTTTAAGGTAGAGAAGGTAGAAAGCAGAGCAGGAATTCATTTTGGCATGTGTCTTATACCCAAGGAACATCTGATTTGAGATTTCTAGTACATGGTGGGATATGTGGATCTGTTTTTAGATATATGGTCTCAGATGGAGATTCAAATTTGGGAGTCTTTGGAGTAATGTGGGAATTGAAGTTACAGATACCGTAGGAATTACCTAGTGAGATTATGTAGACTGGGAAGAAACAGCAGACCCTGAGAGGAGGTTGGTATTTAAAGGACTGGTGGAAGGAGAAGGTCTAAAAGAAACTGAGAAGGAACAACCAAGGAGGAAAACTAGGAAAGAGGAGGAGGAGAAAATGGTTTACCTTGTTTAGGTGTGTGACTACAGGCAAATCATTTAAATACTTCTGATCCAGTCTCTTCATCCTCAAAACAAAAGATATGTATACACAAAATGTGCCAGGCTTCTAACGAAGACATGGCTGTGGATTATGTTTGTTCTTTGTGCACATAAATTCATTTTTCAAGTGTGTGTCTAATCTTGGCCAGGTACTGGGAAAGGTAAATTATCTATGTAATTTGGATATATCTTTCCATAAAAAGAAATTACTCCCACTAGTTTTAAGGATAATTAAGTAGACATACCCCACTAATTCAGGTTATAGCATCTTTTATATTACAGATGACATTCATTCATTATTTACTAATTTTGCTGCATGAAGTTTCTGTTATCTCTTCTTTGGGGATTGCTTAATAAACATGTTTATTTTAGCTATCACTGCTTTAAGGTTCTCATTTGCCAGTTTTCTGCTGATGATGGTCTCTTGGATTTATGACAGCAAATACTGCAAGATACGCTCAACTTTTAATCTCACCAAAGTCTTGTTCCCATCTAGTGGAGGAACAGATTAAGTACCATGCATGCAGAAAATAAAACTTGTTTTATAACCATGTCTTATTGAGATTTTCAGGAATGCATTGTTTAAAGATCAGGGAGTGAGTGTATATATAAGGGAGGAGATATTTTATATCTAGGTAACTAACTAACATGAGCTAGAGACACCCTTTATAACAAAAAGTCTAGCCTACTGGACTGTTTAATTCTAAGACAGTGTTTTGTTTCTTTTAAAAGTTTTTAAAACACATTTGTGGGGCAGCCCCGGTGGCGCAGCGGTTTGGCGCCGCCTGCAGCCTGGGTTGTGATCCTGGAGACCGGGGATCGAGTCCCCCATCGGGCTCCCTGCATAGAGCCTGCTTCTCCCTCTGTCTGTGTCTCTGCCCCTCTCTCTCTGTGCCTATGAATAAATAAATAAAATCTTTAAAAATAAATAAACAAATAAAACACATTTGTGTTTTAGGTGGCAAGAAAAGAAGTATTGCTTTCAGGCGCCAGCGTATGCAGATTGATGAACCAGTCCCTCCCTCTGAAGTCAGTTCATATCCAGTTCCTCAGCCAGCTGACCCTTACATTGCAGACCTCCTGCAAGTGGCTGATAACAGGTGGATTAAATCATTTTTTGTTGGTTTCGGTTAATTACTGATTAACTCTGTTTCTTGATACTAGGGCTTCCATCTTCTTAGCTGTTTTATCTCCAGGGCCTAGCACAGAACTTTGCATGAACACTCAGGAAATCCTTTCTGAATATATCCTGAATATAGAATGTTTTTACTTGTTTTGAAATTTTGATCTCAGGTAGATCATAAATCTGATGTTTCTGTCCATATTTGCTTTAAAATAATTTAGGGCCATCTAGGACCTGTTTAGTAGAGTTGCTTTAATATTTAATTTTATCACCTAATTTGTTTTTTGCAGGACTCTCTTACTTCATATTATGTCTAATGCCAGTGAACATGAATAGATTTGTAACTGGCTTTGATATTCTTGCTTCATGATTCTTTAGCTCTGTGTGTTTGTTTTTCCTTAAACTGGAATCAGATATAAATTCTGTTTTAATTAAAACTTCGTTAAGGTCTCTGGGAAAGGCACTATGTAAGTGTTCTGGGGATAGAAAGATGAGTAAGATGGTATTGCTGCTCTTGAGAAGCTTTTATTCAAATAGTAAAGATAAGAAATACACAGAATGCCATTAAGAAAATTATAAGAGGTTCACAGGAGCAAGAGAACACTCATGACAACTTCTGTGGTCATAGCTGGAGAAACATTGTAAAATATGTACTATGGTAGTAAAATTGGTTAGTGCAGATAATCTTTCATTTTGTAGATCATGCAGAGAACATGAGTTTTTCTGCTTTATTAATTTCATAACAATCTAAAGGAACATTGGTTGAGTTACTGATTAGGATCTCTTAGTTATTGTCACACAGTATTACATAACTATGTTTATACAGTTACCTGACCTTAATTGTGAAATATTTTGTGCGGTTTTTTTCTGTTATCGTTGTAATCTAGGACTTCTCAGCAGTGTGTTAGTATATTATATAAGGAGGCTTTTGGTCTCCATATATGTCATTTTCTGTGTTTATCTTTCCCATTAACATCTTTCATTTCTATCAAACCATCATAGGTGGCATTGGTCGCTTGATGATCTTGTTTGCTTTCTTTCACACATACATTTTGTTTGTATTCTGGGTAATCTGTGTGCATGCATAGGAGTGCAGTTGCATACAACTTTTCTCCTAAACCTAGGTTAGTAAAAATATTGGTGCCATTAACAGCAAGGACAAGGTGTGTCCAGCCTCACTCTTCTTCATGGAAAATCTCTCTTAAAAGCAGACCTGGCTTCTGGCTTTATTTTTCCACTATGAAAGTGGTTATATTATATCTATGTTAATGTTTGGCAAAGTTTGATGTAGTACAGATACACATGGGCAGTTGTAGAATTCAGATAATTTGAACAAATCTTGATTTTGTTAGAATTAATGAGTTCCATAAAGGAGTAGGTTTTCGCTGTAGTTAATTGGTAAATTGTAGTATTTCTCAATATTTTTCTTCTCTCCACAATTGCAGAGTAGTTCGTTAGAAAGTACAGGGTCATTTAGGGTCAGAAAATATACTTTAGTCCCTTATTTCACTTAATGATGTGCATTTTGGGCTAGATGCTCTAGTTTCCTGAACCTAAGATTTGGCAGCAGTACCTCAAAGAGTTTTAAGGATCAAAATGTAATAGTAGACCTAATGTTATCTGAGTTTCAAATTATTTCCCACTAGGGGATCCCTGGGTGGCTCAGTGGTTTAGCGCCTGCTTTTGGCCCAGGGCGCGGTCCTGGAGTCCTGATATCGAGTCCCGCATCGGGCTCCCGGCATGGAGCCTGCTTCTCCCTCCTCCTGTGTCTCTGCCTCTCTTTCTCTCTCTATGTCTATCATAAATAAATAAATAAATCTTTAAAAAAAATTATTTCCCACTCAGTTTTTTTAATCTATTCTTGTAAAATTAAATCTCCAAGATGTTCTACTCTATTCATGCTGTGGTTTGGAACCCTTTGGCACGATATTTCATAACTTATTGAGAAATAGAAAGTAGAAAATTTATAGGAGAATATATCTACTTTCATTTCTTGAGGTTTTGGGTTGGTTTGTTTTTTTTTTTTTTTGTATTTCTTAATAAAAGTATATTGGCATTAATTATAAATGTATTTCAGAATTCAAGAACTTCAACAGGAAGTCCACCAGTTACAAGAAAAGTTAACAATGATGGAAAGTGGACTGAGGGATTATAACGAGCAGGTAGGATTTTTATTTACTTCCATAGTAAGGATACATGGTTACATTGTTGAGATGGATATGCTGTGGTTGTAAATAAAGTTGGGTTATATTTGGGATAACTGATACTGAATTTTTATTCAGCTTTTATCTTTTCCACCAATTTGTTAATAGAGATAATAGCTGGAGTGGTTTAGATAGCTTCAGAGTAAACAGTGCAGTCCCTTGGTTATAATAGTTTTGGGGGGTTTCTTTAGGTGACTCAGCTATCTCCTCTAGTATTGTAACCATATTACTTGTTTCCATCTTGGGAGATATTTTACTGAAGTATGCTTTGTAGGGGTATCTTAAATAATTTTTTTACTCTAGATTTTGTCATTTGGAACGTCTTTTTTGATAGTCACTCTTCTGTGGTACCATATTTGTTGTGTGTTTTCTATACAAGACCTGGTAAAATGGTTTTCTGAAGAAGCAGGGGAATTAATGTATGTAGGTTAGATCATAATCATACCCTCTATTGTTGTTTTGGCTAAATTGTATTTATATAATTACAGGCTTTCTTTCTTAATATGCTTACTGAAGCTTAAATTGGGTAACATGTTTTTCATTTTCTGCACATGACTGTATTTTTTTGGAGTGAAGTGATTTGCACATACAAATATAGATGTAACTTATGTGTTAGTATAACTGTTAAGTTTGTAAAGTACTTTGAAGATTATTCCATTAAATTTGGAGTAAAAAGGAGTTGTGATCATGTCAACCAAAAAACTTAACTATATGGAGAGAGATGGAAAGTATCAAATATGCAGAAGTTGAATATTATTTATATTTTTCAATTTATAATCACACTTCCACCATATTTTTTTCCAAGTACTTTATAAACATAAGCTGACCAATCTTTACTATCTCTGTGAGGTAGATGAGGTATTTGGAGAAAATAGCCTGACCGTTGTGATTGAAACTATCAATTTATTGTGGTTATCAGGTTATCAGTCTTAGTTGAATGTACTCTGATGCCTATTTTTTTTTTTTGCTTAAGTTTGTTCTGTTTTTCTCAGTCTTTATTCCAAACACTGCTGTTCTCCTCCAGCTCTTTCCCAAGCCTATAATAAACACCCTCCTTCTCAAGATACCACCTTGTCTCAGCTTTATTTCTACCTTAAAATTAACAGTGTTCACACTGAACTCTCTAGACTTAATGGGTAGTGTGGCATTCTTCACAAGTGGTAAGGCTTGCTCTTTCTACCTCTGCTCTTGGCTCCATTTCCTCTCCTTTTTTTTTTTTTTTTGGCTTTAGTCGATTATTCTTTCTTTAACAATATGGCCACTTTACAACTAGTAATGCTTTTAATCTCCCTAACAATCCTAGAAGGACGTGCTATTATGGTCATTACTAATATCCCCTAAAAAGATCTCCTTTAACCACCTTTCTCTCTTGCCAATGTCTTCTCTCTCAGACTTCTCAAGAGCATCTTATTCTTACTCTTCTGTCTCACGTCTTTATCTCCTGCTGTCCTATTGCATTCTGGCTTCTGCCTCCCATTACGTAAATTGGTCTAGTTAATGACACCAGTGACATTAATTGCTAGATCCAAAAGGATACTTTTAGTCTTTATTTTCTCAATCCCTCTGTAGCATTCAACATATCTGATAATTTTTCTTTGAAATACTTTCATGACTTCATTTTCTTTGTTTTCCCTTTTTAAAAAAAAGTCTTATCATTTCTTTTTTGCTTTTTTTTTTCCTGTGCCTGTTTCCTGAAATATTACTGTTTTTCAGGATCCTGTCTTTGACCCTTCTCCTTTCCCAGTATATTTTCTCAGAAGGTCTCATCTCTCTCTTGGTTTAAAATATTCCCTGTATGTTGATGACTTCCCAGTCTTCTGGCTCAAATTTCTGCAGAGCTCCAGACCCATATATCCAATTTCACACTGGGCATTTCCACTTGAATGAAAGCTCTTCGTACCATATGCCTAGTACTGAACTTGTTATCTTCTCCCTCAAATCTGTTTTCCCTCCAGTATTCTCTACTTTGGTAGCATCACCATCTGTCCAAGCCAACATTCTGTGATCTTTGTAGATCTCATTCTCTTCCCTTCACATACCACTCACTACTCACCAAGTTCTGTCATTTTCAAGTACTTTGTAAACTTACTTTTTCGGCTCTAGTCTATCTTGCTGTTTTATTTTATGCCTTACTCATCTCTCATAAATTTCTCCAGTAGATCTCCCTTCCCCTGGTTTTATTCTTATTCATCTTTTAGTCCAGAGCAATCTTTCTCCTTGGCAAAGTATTCAGAGCTTATAATAATTAACTCCAGCCTGATTCCGCAGATCTTACCATAAATAAGTTCCCTTGTGTGTTACAGTCCAGTCTTACTGAGCCATTTCTGCTCCTTCAATCATACCATGTGGCATTATGCTTCTGTGTCACTGCCTGGAACAGTTCTCCTTTCTTCTCTTCGTAGCATCATATATAACCTTTTTAATTTTTGATCAAGCCTTCACTAATTTCTATAGGCATATGAATATATCATGGAGAGTAAATCAGTTTATTCCCTTAACTACTTTGGTGCCATATACCTTTTTCCTTTCATATACCTTTCATGCAGGTGAGTAAGTGTGAATTCATGGTTGATAGTGATCTCTGTGATTTTATGTGTGTTGTTTTTAAATAATTATTAAATTCACCCCAACTGCCTGTCCTTTTCTATATTGAGTTTCAGTAGCAATTCTTTGTGTCCTACATTCATTCATTTACTCTACATTTATTCCACCAGGCACTGAAGTAGATTAGACCTCAGTTCTGATACCTAATAGTTTATTTTTATATAAACATTGCCTAATCTTGGAGGAGGGGGGAAAAATCTAAAATTAATTGGGAATAATATTTTCAATAGAAGTACTTACAAAAGCCTTGTTGACATTCTTATTTTGATATTTTCTGTGTTTATTTTTGCTCTGTGTATATGCATTTCATAATTCCATATAGGTGTTGGTACATACATGAATGTTAATGTCTTATATACTTATAAAACATAAGAAATAGAAGTATATCCAAATAAGTGTTTGTCCAGTGTTAATTATTTTCAGTTCAAAGCAGATTTTTAAAGATGATAACATGATTTTATGTCTTCAGATTGAGCTAAGAGAACGAGAGATAGAACGACTATCAGTTGCATTGGACAGGGGCCGCTCCCCTGATATTCTCTCTTTGGAGACTAGAAATAAAAGCAATGAGAAGCTTATTGCTCACTTAAATATTCAGGTAATGACTTTATAATTATTTCACTGGGTATATAAAATCCTTAAGTATCATGGATTTGTAAAAGTGACGGAGTTGTTCACTAGTGTATTATTTACAGTGGGAAAAATTTGATAGAGCCAAAGTATCCAGAAATAGGATGCAACTATTGAAAAATCATGTTTTTAAAGAATACTTAATGAGGCAGAAAAATATATACACCGTAATGTTAAATATTTAAAAGAGGAGAATAAACTATAGACACAATGTGATCTTCAGTTTGCTTTTGGAAATGTGCATATGAACTTGGAGAGAGAAAACACTAGAAGAGAATACAGCAAAGTAAACTAACAGTTTATCTTTGGGTCATGAGGTATCCTTTTTTATTTTCTTTATTTTCAAATATTTATTTGTTTTATAATGTAAAAAAAGATTTTTATTTTTTTTTATTATTATTTTTTATTTTTTTAAAAGATTTTTAAAAAGAAATAGAAAAGCTAAACATACGGGCAGCCCAAAGGGCTCAGCCATTTAGGCCACCTTCAACCCAGGGTGTGATCCTGGAGACCTGGAATCTAGTGCAATGTCAGGCTCCCTGCATTTGCCTGTGCCTCTCTGTGTCTCTCATGAATAAATAAATAAAATATTATTTTAAAAAGGTAATCATATAATAGATTCTCTTGCCTTGCATTTGACTTGGGAGTAAAAGAACAGGAGACTTACATAAAACATGTTACATTACCTATAGAAATTTAGACATGTCATTGCTGCTTGGGCTGTTACCAGAATTGAGTAAGTCATGAATATCAGCAGTAGCTCTAGAGCAGTGCTCTCCAACACAAATATGATATGAGCCACAAATGTAATTTAAAATTTTCTGGGAGCACATAGGTGGCTCATTAAGTTAAGCATTCGACTGACTCTTGATGTCGGCTTGGGTCTTGATCTCAGGGTCATAAATTCAAGCATCCGTGGAACCCACTTAAAAAAGAAAAAAGGGGAAAAAAATGAATCCCAGATTTCAATGTAAAACATAAAACCATAAAATTTTCTAGTAACTAGATTAAGAAAGTAAAAAGAAACAAATGAAATTAATTTTAATAATGTGTTTACTTCAGTGTATCCAAAATATAATTTCAATGTGTAATTAATGATGTTGAGATATTTTACATTCTTTCTTTTTTGCACCAAGTCTTTGAAATCTTGTGTATATTTTACATTTATAGGACATCTCAGTTTGGACAAGCCACAGTATGCACATATGGATACTAGTGACTGCTATATTGGACAGCACAGTCTAGAGTGATATTATCATTGTAGTGATATTCTTGTAATTTTAGAACTCTCTGTTAGAATAAAGTTCACACACATGTTTTACTTTTCCTTTCCATCCGTGTTTAAAAATTGGAAGCCAGTGGCTATATCTTTTTATCATACTTTACATTGTCAGTTTTGTTAAAGCAGTGTAATATTATAAATGTAAAATAGCTCTGTTTAAATTTTTAGTGCTTTAAGAAATACAGTATTTTGAAATATTTTTGTAAGTGCAGTATTTAGGATGATTTTCCAATTCATATACCTGTGATTACAAATTCAATTTAGGTTGACTTTCTTCAGCGAGCTAATAAAGACCTAGAGAAGCATATACAAGAGCTTATGGAAACCAAGGAAACAGTGACTACTGAAGTTGTTAATTTAAGTAACAAAAATGAAAAACTCTGCCAAGAATTAACTGAAATAGACCAGTTAGCACAGCAGTTAGAAAGACATAAAGAAGAAGTGCTTGAGACTGCCGATAAAGAACTTGGGGAAGCAAAGGTATGTCTGGGTTGTGGGAGTATTTGTTAATTCTCCTGGAACATCGTGAGTTTAAGCCTCCTTGATATCTGATTTGGTCTTAATTCAAGTTTTTCTGAAATATTGTTTATGCTCTCTAAATATGGGTGTGTTTCTGAAGCACACCTTTTCTTAGGATAACTCTCCAGATTTTGTCCTATTTTCTTCAAGGTTTTCATCTCTGTCCTTTTTATCTCTGTATTGTGAGTGGGCTTTGAAAATATGTCCTCTGTGTCATCCTGTGCTCACGAGCCCTTTAAAAATATTTTCTGCAATAATATATGTCCTTAAAATCTTTAAGTTGGTAGCTAACATTTTTCATCTTTAAGTTTAAACAGATATGAAAGGGAGCATGTGGCTGATGTGTTGGGAGGAGCAGGCAACTCTTGATCTTGGGGTTGTGAGTACAAGCCCCTGTTGAGTGTAGAGATTACTTAAAAAATAAAATCTTTAAAAAAAATAAAATCTTTAAAAAATAATAATACAATAATAGATATGAAAGATATAATTTCCATTTTATTGTAAATACTCTTAAAACTGTCACATTGTTCTTTTAAACAAAGCTAGTAGAATGTAAATGACCCTTTTCTTCTTGAAATCTCCAGAGTTTTATCCTATTTTAACATATTTATACTTGAAGATCTTTTCATGATCACTCTATCCAACATCTCTGCAATAAAAAATATATAAATTGAAACTATATTTATTTAGAACTTGTTTAAATGTCCATAGTACTCAAAGCAGTCTGCAGATTCAGTACAATCCTTATCCAAATCCCAATGACATTTTTTATAGAAATGGAAAAAAGTTATAAAATTACTAAATCTCAAGAAACTGAGAATAGTCAGTGGAGTCTTAAAAATGAAGAATATAGGGATACCTGCCTAGCTCAGTTGGAAGTGCATGTGATCTCAGGGTCATTATTTCAAGCCCCACGTTGAGTATAGAGACTACCAAAAAAAAAAAAAAAACTTAAGGAGCACCTGAATAGCTCAGTCACTTGAGCATCTACCTTTGCCTCAGGTCATGATCCCAAAGTCCTGGCCTCGAGCCCAGCATCAGGCTCCCTGCTAAGCAGTTCCCCCTCTCCCTCTGCTTGCCACTGTCCCTGCTTGTGCTCACTCTTCTCTCTGTCAAATAAATCTTTTAAAAAATAGTAAATTTTTAAAATAAGCTTAAAAAGAAAATGAAAAGAAAATTATTGTGGTTTTAATTTTGTTTTTTGTGGCTCTAGTTTCATCGCAACACTCCTATAACTTATTCCTCTCTTTTTCCACTTCATTTTGCATCTTCTATGTTCATGCATACAACATACTAAACATAGCTTCTCAAGTCCCATTGGCAGTGCTCAAGAATGACAGTTTGGCTCACAATAGGTTCTGTTGGGTCAAAATATTTTAATGTGGGCATTCAGTGCTCTCATTTGCCGTATAGAGGTTCCACATTGGTAGTAGCAGGTGAGGGAAATCAAATAAGATAGAAAAAGTAGGAAATGACCGTGCTATAAAAAGAACCCACAAATCAAGGTTCAAGGAAGGTCCTACAAGTATATAGGTCCTACAGGTGTATATGAGAGGGCCCTCTTGTTTCAGATGTTACAAATAGCTCCCTGTAACCATTTAGGATGCCAAGACTTTAAAGAGAAGCATGGACTTTGTCTCCTCTTTACTGAAATTGAGGCTTAAAACAGCTAAAGCCTCCCATCTCACTGGTGAGAAGGAAGACTAAAAAAATGACTTGGTCTTATTTGCAGTGTGACTCAGTGTGATAAGTATTCTTGACTTTTAGGTCTGTACTTAATAAGTTTTTTATTCCTAGAAAGAGATTAAAAGAAAGCTTTCTGAAATGCGGGATCTTGAAGAAACAATGGCAAAACTTCAACTGGTAAGTAGATGTCATGTTAAATTGCCAGATATTTTGATAAGAAAATTTGTATGCTATATTTTACATACATTTTTTGTTGAGATGTAATTTACACATTATAATATTCACTCTTAAGCATTTAATTCATTGGTATTGGTATAGTTATGAAGTACTGCAGCCATTATGATCATCTAGTAACAGAACATTTTCATCACCCCAGAAAGAAACATCATACCCATTAGAAGTCACTCTCCATTTTCCTCTGCTCAGCCCCTGACAACTGCTAGTCATTCTGTTTCTATAGACTTGCATATTTGGACAGTTTGTACAAATGGAATTGTACAATATGTGGCCTTTTGTTTCTGGCTTCTTTCATTTAGCACAGTGTTTTCTTTTTTTTTTTTTAATTTTTTTTTTTAAATTTATTTATGATAGTAATAGAGGGAGAGAGAGAGAGAGAGGCAGAGACACAGGCAGAGGGAGAAGCAGGCTCCATGCACCGGGAGCCCGATGTGGGATTCGATCCCGGGTCTCCAGGATCGCGCCCTGGGCCAAAGGCAGGCGCCAAACTGCTGCGCCACCTAGGGATCCCTAGCACAGTGTTTTCAAATCTCATGCTTGTTGTAGCATGCATCCAAGTACTTTCTTTTTATGGCTGAGTAATATTCCATTGTATGAATGTATTTAATTTCACTTATGTTTTTATAATTCTTTAATTTCATACAGAGTAGATGGCAATTTGAATTTGGAAAACCTGTTAGGAATTTTATATTTTTTTAATCACTTCATGACTTGTCAGTTTAAAACTAGAAATTGATAATTGTTGAAGTTGTTGACTTTTATTAAAAGCATCCAATCTAGGGTACCTAGCTCAATTGGAGCATGCAACTTTTTTTTTTAGGATTTAATTTTATTTATTTTAGAGAGAGAACATGTGCATGAGTGGGGGGAGGGGCAGAGGGTGAGGATATCAAACAGTCTCCACACTGAACACAGGAGTTTGTCAGAAAGCTTGATCTCACAACCCTGAAATTATAACCTAAGCTAAAATCAAAGAGTTGATCACTTAACCAACTGAGCCACCCAGGTGCCCCTGGAGTGCACAACTCTTGATCTCAGGGTTGTGAGTTCAAGCCCCATGTTGGGTATAGAGATTACTTAAAAATAAAATCTTAAAGAAAAGAAACACTCCTCTTTTAATAAGCTTTGGTAGTGCAAACCATCTTCCTAGATAGTATTTGCTCTGATAGTCTTCAAATGAGAAAAATGGTAGTCTTCCCAGCATAAGCCTAGATCTAACATATGGTTTTATAGTCTAGAACTGACAGCATGTCTTGCTTCTAGGTAGAAACTCCTGGGTGGTCACCTAAAAAGTGATTAGGGATTTTTAAAATTTTTTACTTAAATTCAGTTTGCCAATATATAGGATAATACCCAGTACTCATCACATCATGTTCACTCCTTAATGCCTGTCACCCAGTTACCCCATCCCCCCACCTACCTCCCCTTCTGCAACCCTTTGTTTCCCAGAGTTAGGAGTCTTTCATGGTTTGTCTTCCTCTCTAATTTTGATGATTGGGGATTTTTTTTAATAGCTTATTAAATTGGATGGGTTTCTTTCTTTTATAAAAAAAATTTTTTTGTTTACTCATGAGAGACACAGAGAGAAGGCAGAGAGAAAGGCAGGGTCCATGCAGAGAGCCTGATGTGGGACTCGATCCCAGGACCCCGGGATCACACCCTGAGCCGAAGGCAGTTACTCAACTGCTGAGCCATCCAGGCATCCCTGGATGGGTTTCTTATATTAGAAACTAAGACTAATACTAATTTTCAAGTTTTCTCATTATATATATAGTCTTAAACAGTGTATCAGCAATATTGTGGTGGCATAAGGAAAATTAAAAAATGCATCCAGGGCAGTCCAGGTGGCTCAGCAGTTTAATGCCGCCTTCAGCCCAGAGCGTGATCCTGGAGACCCGGGATCAAGTCCCACGTCGGGCTACTATGCTGGTACATTGTAGGTGCTTGAATACTTGCTGATTTTTATATGCTCACTGTGAATCACAGTGGTTTCCCTTTTATTCACCTGCAGCTATTCAATTCAATATTGAATAACTGAATCAACTAAACCTGCAAAATATTGTCCTCTCTTTTTTTCTTTTGGATGGGGTCTACTCTTGAGTCGCATCAGTCTTGTGAAATTCTTCCATGAGGTCAATAAACAGAAAGTAGATGTTTAGATGTTATTTTTACTAACAACGTAAACTCTGTGAGGGCAGGGATTTTTGTTCACTGCCATTGTATGTACACTCTAAACAGTTGAGTGTGATTCATAATGCTTGTCTTGCCAAGTTTCAGTAGAATTGGCTGACAGTAAGATACTTTCTGACCTTTCTTATTTTTTCCCATTTATGCTATATTATGTATTTTTAAGATAAATGATATTAATAGCTTACATTTATTGAGCACTTGCCATGTGCTAGACACTGTGCAGAATGCTTCATATCCTTAGTTTCATACTCACCAGTGAATCCTTGGTGTCCAATAATGCTCTTATCCCCATTGTGCAGATGAGTCTGCAAGAATAACCAACATAGTTACTGGTACCTACGGTAGTCTTAAGCACTATGTCTTCATTCTGCCTTCCTTTAAAAGTAAGAAAGCTTTAAAACTTTTTATTGCACAAGTACATATTCATTTTAAAAAGTAGGACAATATGCTAAACAAATTAAGAGAAAATAAAATCTAATAATTGTATTCAGAAAGGAGCACTGTTGATGTTTGGGTTTTACGGTCCTTTTAGCCACAGTTGATAATTAACTTTAGTTGAAATTATATATTTGACTAACTAAAAGTGTGTGTCTGTGTATATATGAATTATTCTTAATTAAATGTACTTACCAAAATATATTTTTTAAGCTTTATAATATTTTATAAAGTTGTTAGAAATCCTAATTACAGTATTAAAATTTGTAGGAATTAAACTTATGCCATAAAGAAAAGGAGAGACTGAGTGATGAACTACTTATAAAATCAGACCTGGAAACTGTCGTTCATCAGCTTGAACAAGAAAAGCAAAGACTTAACAAAAAAATGGAAAGTTTTGCAGTTACAGGTAAAATACAAAATGTTGATAACTTAAAAAGTGAATGTGATTTCCACCTGACTTATTATTTTTCTTAGTAATCTTTCATTCGTTTATTCAATAAATATTTGTGGAGTGCTTGTTATATACCAGAAACCATACCAGGTTTGGAATGGAAAACCTCTCTCCCTCAATGACCTTACAGGATTCTTTCATATTTTGACTATTTGGTATACGGAACCCTGCTTGAATATTTTCCAATAGAAGTATATCCTTTTTTGAGGCAGATAATGGAATTATTTAAGACTCAGAGGAAAACTAAAATTATGAAAAATTGAAGTACGGAAATTGAAGCACTTGCATCACCTGAAAGAACACATTCTCATTCTCTTTCTCCTTCTCTCTCTCTTTTTCTCTCTTCATAGGGCAACTTTCTGCCAGGTACCAACCCTGAATGAGTTAGTTTAAGAAACATGTAAGAATGTTCCAACCATTCGACAAACGTTTATGAGCCTGTTGTATGCCAGGCTCTGTTTTGGGTACTGGAGAATATGATGGTAAACAAAATACACAAGGCCTCTGCTCTTGTGGAGCCTTTGTTCTAGTTAGACAAATTAGCAACACATAAATTAACAAGCCAATTTTAGATGATAAGAGGTATTAAAATGGGGGAAGATGTGCTAGAATTGACTGACCTGAGGTCTCAGAGACAAGACACCAGCCAAATAAAGATTTGGGGCAGTTTTTTCCAGTCAGAAGGAATGGTAAGAGCAGAAGCCTGGTGCTGTCAAATTCCCATGTGTCTTCAGAAGTAAAAGAAAAGCCAGTGTATTATATTACAAAGAGGCTATATCCTAGGCTCTTCAGCATCCATGTGGATAATCTGTTTGACCTCTTCTCCACTTACTGGCTGTATTTCTTGAGTGCATTACTTAACCTCTCTATGCTGTCCCAAGGGTTACCGATGGCAACTACCCAAAAGATTGTTCTGAGGATTAAATGGGTTAATACATTAAACTGCTTTGACCTATGTATGTAAGTTTTCAGTTTACTTCCTTTCATACCTAGCTGTAACCTGTCATTTCTGCATGATCCTTCACGTCTGAAATTCCCTACTTCTCTGTGCTGCAAAAGTACCAGCCTGCCAAAAATCCTACCACAAGTCAACCAAAATATTTACCTTTTACACGTTTACACATGAGCAGCTAAGTACTGGCTGTGTGTGTACCCAACACATCAGTAGCAGTATAAATTTTTTTTTTTAAGATTTTATTCATTTATTCATGAGAGACACAGAGAGAGAGAGAGGGAGAAGCAGGCTCCATGCAGGAAGCCTGACATGGGACTGGCCGGGTCTCCAGGATCACGCCCTGGACCGAAGGCGGCGCTAAACCGCTGAGCCACCGGGGCTGCCCAGTAGCACTATAAATTAGATAGTCCTGAACTTGAGCAGCACTCTTGATGATGTATGGAAATCTTACTCTATGTTTCTTACCACTTGATCTCCTACTCTCTGCAGGGAACATTTCACATGTTTTCCATTCTCAGTAAACTTAGGAATCTCATTCCACTTCCCATTCTGAGTGGGCAATCTTCAGGTTCCCTAAGAGCATGGAAGCCACCAGGGAGGCCTTCTGTCAGTTTCTGTCCCAAGATCTTAAACTGTCCATTTTTATCTTTCCTCCTGTTACTGTGGAAGTGTGTCCCTCTTAGGAAAGGCCACTGCTTCCATCTGTTCTCTGGATCCTACCCTCTCTAATTTTAAAACCTTGCATATTATCTTTTTTCCATAACTTTAGCCTGTACTGTTTTTGTCCATTGGCTTTTTTTTTTTAATTTTTATTTATTTATGATAGTCACACAGGGAGAGAGAGAGAGAGAGGCAGAGACATAGGCAGAGGGAGAAGCAGGCTCCATGCACCGGGACCCCGAGGTGGGATTTGATCCCAGGTCTCCAGGATCGTGCCCTGGGCCAAAGGCAGGTGCCAAACCACTGCGCCACCCAGGGATCCCCATTGGCATTTTTTAAAAAGATTTTATTTATTCATGAGAGACAAACAGAGAGGCAGAGACATAGGCAGAGGGAAAGCTGGCTCCCTGTGGGGAACCCAATGCAGGACTCAATCCCAAGACCGATCATGCCCTGAGCCGAAGGCAGATGCTCAGCCACTGAGCCACCCAGGCATCCCTGTCCATTGGCATTTATTTATTTATTTTTAAGATTTTTATTTATTTATTCATGAGAGAAACAGAGAGAGAGAGAGGCAGAGACACAGAAAGCGAAGCAGGCTCCATGCAGGGAGCCTGATGTGGGACTCGATCCCAGGTCTCCAGGATCACACCCCAGGCCAAAGGCAGCGCTAAACCACTGAGCCACTCGGGGTTCCCCAGGCATTTAAACATACCCTGATATGTCTCCTAAGGCAAGGGAAACAAAAGCAAAAATGAGCTTTTGGGACATCAAAATAAAAGGCTTCTGTACAGCCAAGGAAATGGTCAACAAAACTAAAAGGCAACCTATAGAATGGGAGAAGATATTTGTAAATGATACATCTGATAAAGGATCAGTATCCAAAATTTATAAAGAACTTATAAAACTCAACACCAAACAACAAACAATGCAGTTAAAAAATGAATAGAAGACATGAATAGATGTTTCCAAGGAAGACATAGAGATGGCCAACAGACACATGAAAAGCTGCTCATAATAAAAATCTGTAGCTGAAAAAAAAAGAAAGAAAAGCTGCTCATCATCACTTATCATCAGGAAAATACAAATCCAAACTATAGTGAGATATCACCTCACGTGTGTCAGAATTGCTAAAATCAGTAACACAAAAAACAACAGGTGTTGGTGAGGATTTGGAGAAAGGGGAACCCTCCTGTACTGTTGATGAGAATGTAAACTGAAGCAGCCACTGTGGAAAACCATGTGGAGCTTCCTCAAAAAGTTAAAAATAGAACTACCCTATAATCCAGCAATCACACTACTTAGGTATTTACCCAGAGAACACAAAAATACTAATTCAAAGGGATATATGCACCCTGATGTTTACTGCACCATTATCTACAATGGCCAAATTATGGAAACAGCCCAAGTGTCCATCAACTGAAGAGTTGATAAGGAAGAGGTGGTATATATACATATAATGGAATATCACCACAAAAAAGCATGAAACCGTGCCATTTGCAACAACATGGATGGAGTTTGAGAGTATTATGCTAAGTGAAATAGAGAAAGACAAATACCATGTGATTTCACTCATGTAGAATTTAAGAAAACAAATGAGCAAAGGGGAAAAAAGAGAGGCAAACCAAGAAACAGACTCTTGGGGTGCCTGGCTGGCTCCATCAAAAGAATGTAACATGCGACTCTTGATATCAGAGTTGTGAGTTTGAGCCCTACAGTGGGTGTAGAGATTACTTAAAAATAGAATAAGAAAAAGAAAAAGGAAACACTCTTAACTTTAGAGAACAAACTGGTGGTTGCCAGGGGGAGGTGGGTAGGTTGATGGGGGAAATAGGGGTTAGGGATTAAGGAGTGCACTTGTCTTGATGAGCACTGGGTGATGTATGTAAGTGGTAAATTACTGTACACATGAAATTAATATTACAGTGTATGCGAACTAACTGAAATTAACAAGAAAACATACTTACCCTTTTCCCGATCTATAACAAAAACTGTGACCTACTCCCCTCCAGACACCCTTTTCTCCTTTTCGCATCTTTAACATCTTGAAAGGTGATCCACACTTGCTGTATCTGCCCAGTAGTACTACCTGTTAGCTCCTCAAGGACTCCAGTTGGCTTCTGTTCCCACCCAGTACCTGAGGTGCTCTTGGAAAGGCTTCCTTCATTCCCGTTATGCTAAATGCAGTGGACACTTTTCTTCATTAATTTATTTGACTTCTTAGCATTCAACCCAATTGCCCATTCCTTCCCCCTCTCCTACTTCTTACCTCTCTAGTCACTCCTTGGGATGAATTTGTCATTTCATCCTCTGGATTGCATTACATGCTATTCTTTTGTAGATTTCATCTTACTACACACAGAATAATTGTTTGATCTTGGCTATATTTTTCATACTTGTATCCTTAGCTAGTGCTGGGCATAGAGTAGATGCTCCATAAATACCTGTCAAATGAATAAAAGAAGAGAGGAGAGTGAATCAGACAGAATATGTCTTGAAAATCATATGCTTCAGAGTTAAATTAGATTGAACTATGTGAAATTACCAGTATTAGGCTACTTTTGACTCATGAAAAGGTAACTGTTGTGGTAAAAGTTAGTAGTTTTGCTTATTTGGAGAAAGATGAATTGTTTTGATCTCTTTGTGTAATATTGTATTAAATTCAAGCTTCCTGTTAAAAATCATGCATATTATGATTAATTGCTTATAGATAAAATTTCCTTTAATGCATTTTCAGGTCACCAGAAAGTACCAAATGGTAGTTTATTACATCACTCTATAGTACTAAATGGTACCCATCCCTATAATAAGACAAAAGTAGGACGACTTTGACTTACTAGATTTTATTTAAACTTTTAATGTTGTTTGTGCTCTTTTTCCTCATTTTTCTCAATATTTGCTTCTTTGATATCAGCCAGTGATAGGTGATATACAAAAGTTAATAATTTTTTAGTAGTTTGTATTCTAAAACTTACTAATATAATGTTTTGGCTAATCATACAATTTATATGCAACACTTTTAATATTTAATTTACTTACAGAAAGAGAACTTACTCTGGAAGTTGAAAGGATGAGGCTAGAACATGGAATAAAACGTCGAGACAAGTCACCCTCTCGTTTAGATACATTTCTGAAAGGTATAGAGGAAGAACGAGATTTTTACAAGAAAGAGCTAGAAAGACTCCAACATATAATACAGCGAAGATCTTGCTCTACAAATTATTCTACACGTGAAAAAATTCCAATATTTAAAACACTAGAAAAGGTAATATCTCTCTTTAAGGATGATTGATAATCAGGAGTGTATCTTTATGAACAAACTTTTTCGGTGTTATTGTATTAAATATAACTTTATTCATACTTGTTTTTTAAAAGTTTTTCTTGGGGATCCCTGGGTGGCTCAGCGGTTTAGCACCTGCCTTTGGCCCAGGGTGTGATCCTGGAGTCCCAGGATCGAGTCCCACGTCAGGCTCCCGGCATGGAGCCTGCTTCTCCCTCCTCCTGTGTCTCTGCCTCTCTCTCTCTCTCTCTCTCTCTTTCTATCATAAATAAATAAATCTTTTAAAAAAATAAAAAATAAAATAAATAAAAGTTTTTCTTGGGGCCCCTGGGTGGCTCAATCGGTTAAACATCTGACTCTTGATCTCAGCTCAGGTCTTGATCCCAGGGTCATGATTTCAAGCCCTACATTGGGCTCTATGCTGGACATGGAGCCTACTTAAAAGCGTGGGGAGTTGCGTGCACCTGAGTGGTTCATTCGGTTAACTTTCCACAGACTCTTGATTCTAGCTCAGGTCATGATCTCAGAGTTGTGAAATTGAACCTTGAGTCAGTCATGCTTAACATGTTAAGCATGGAGCCTGCTTAAGATTCTTTCTTTCTCTCTCTCTGCCCCTCCCTGTCACTCGCTCATGCTGTCATGTGCACTCTCTCACTTTCTTTCTCTTAAAAAAAAAGTTTTTCTTAATTTTGGTATTTGTTTTCTTTCATGACCAATACTATAGAAACACTGCATTTATTAGGAAAACTACTTAACAAAGTGTAACATACTGATTTTTGGAAATTAAGGAAAGATTGAATAGCTTAGGTGTGTAGGGTAAGTACAGGGACATCTGGGCTTCCAGAAACTAGAACCAGTAATTCATGCTACTGGATATTTCCTTTCTTTCAGTCCATTATTTTGGGAATCCGCTGCATTTCTCTCTCAAAGCAGAGCGGCTTCGTCCACATGGCAGACATGACATTCTCAGGCTTGGACCAGTCAGAAGGGCGGGTCACATTGTGCATACCATGTTAACCATGCAACAGGAGAAGATAGAGTATGGAAGTGAGTGCAGGGCAGACCATCCCATTTGTCTACTACAACCACATTGACAAGTTGGTAGTCTAAAGATGTGTATTAGGTAAAGTTAACCATGTTTCATGAGAGATTAAAATCATGTATCTCTCTGTTTTCGGTCCTAATTATTTTCAGTGTTTTCTGAATATCATTTGAATTCTTCATTAAGGTTTTTCTTTTTCTTTTTTTAAAGCTTTAGAGCTATAGGAATCCTGGCTTATGAGGCTTATGATTTTAACATTCCACACACTGGATAAAATTAGGGGAAGTTGGGTGTAAAATTAAAACTCAGAACATTTAAAATGTTTAAAAATATCAAGTCGCTGTGACATATACATGAAGATACTAGGTTTAAAAATTTCAGACTTGACTGAATTTATCAGTTGCGTCATTTCTTGAAGATCCCATGTCCATTGTAAAATGGTTTGAAGTTTTCTGATTAGACTTTTTTTAACCTCATTGGCTAATGGGTGAATTTGATTTATAGGTGTTAGTAAAAACACAATGCTATGTTAACTGTTATAAGCAGAATGAATTGTTGGGAAAATACTGTATAAGTTAATTTATGTGTTACTGAGTTGTTTTTTAAGCATATATACTTAGGACTCAGAAAATATTAGTGAATTGATCACCTTCATTGCATAGGAGCATCTTCCATAAAAGGTTGCTTGATCAAGTATTTATTAAATAAAAACTGAGTAGGCAAATATCTCAAAACTTTTAACCTAAATATTTGACTTAACTTCTCCATATGGATTCACAGTTAAAAAATGAGATTTTTTTAAGGTACTGGTAAAATTAGAAGAGATTTTTATCCCCCTTCAACTTAGGTATTTTCTTTTTTTTTTTTTTTTTTTTTTAGGTATTTTCTTACAATGTTCTAATGATACCTGATACAGATAAAGAATTCATTTTCTAAAGTTTAGAAAGATAGGATGTTCAGAGCATTTTAGAATTCCAATAATAAGTTCCAGGAATGGTAGGAAATAGTAGGTGTGTACATGAGTGAAAGTGGTGGAGTGTAGACTGTTGTGAGTTCGGGGCACTAGAGAATGCATCCTCGCCTAAACTTGGGTATTTTAAACATGTTTAGAAACCATATAGCACACAACAAAGACCCCTATAAAGCTGGATTTGGTACACTCTATGGGTTTTCAGCTCCTGCTTTATTGCAAACGGTTAGACACAATTTCTTAGGATTGCAATAATTCAGAAAAAAATACTGACATTTTTAGTGTCAGTGATCTTTGTCAAAAATACACCTGTTGGTTCTCTGCTGTCTGTGGGGTGAGCACTGCCTCCTTTCTCCTTGTACTTGTACTCACTATGGTTTCCATTGTGAGTTTCAAGTATAGTGTAATAGGGCTTTGGAGTTGGAGACCTGATAGAAGTTCCCACTCTACAAATTGCCTTTATGGTCTTGGACAAGTTACTTCACGAAATCCCTGTTTTCAAAGATTAGAGATAATAAGGTCCCAGCATAACAGCTAGTTCCTTATAAATATCGTATTCTTTATTGTTTATTTGCTGGTTCAAAGCACATCAAGTCTAGGTAGAAAGTTAGGTTCAGTTCAACAGGTACATGTTGAGTCGTGCTCTGAATGAGGCATTGGACGTGAGATAAAGAAGACATAGTCTGTTTGCTTATAACCTTTAGTATTGTGCATATATGTGCATGAGCTTGTGTGTATGTATCAGGGACAATGGAGTGGTAAAAGAATTATTAACAATTACATATGAACACAAGTATAAGTATCTGCATATTTATGTCAATCATGATATATTTAGAAAAGACCAAGAGTCCCTGCTTAGGAAGACCAGTAAGTGATTTTGGAGAATTCATATGTTTTAGGTACCATGCTAGGCACTCAAGATGTAGTCAGACCAGATACCTACTGTGACACTCATTGAGCTTACATTTTAGTAGTAAAGACATATAGTAAACACACAATCATGTTAACTTTATAAGCTCATTTATCATAAGTGTTGAAGAGTCAGAAGACTCCTTAGAGAAAGTGACATTTAAGCTGAGACCTAAACAGTAATGAAAGTAGACTGTCAAATCTTTTTTTTTTTAATGTCCTAACTTTATTTACAACCATACTCCTCACTCCCACTCAACCAGATCCTCAGCTTAGCTCTAGGGGAGAAGCTGGATAAGCAGTGACACTTCTGCCAAGCTTAGAGCTCAAGGAGATGTGCAGGGTGAGCCCCTCACTACTTCTGGACTTTTTTCCTGGCTGCTGAATTTTATCAACCATGGCCCCATCTGTGATGCCAATGCAGTGAGACAGGACAAGACTCAGCTCTACTTCATTCCAGTACTCAATGACCACATCTGCAGTACTGTCAAATCTTTATTCACGGAGTCTCCTTTTCTAAAATCTATGCAAACCACCTCCTTTTTATAAGATATTTTTATGTATAGTTAAGTTACAGATTTTCTTTTAGTTACCTAAGCCTTAATTAAGTCCTCAAACCTTAATATGCTTTTGTCCTGTAAAATATTGTATCCTTTAATGTATCCAGGTAATTAATCTTGTCCATTATACCCTGATTTTGCCCTGTTTAGCCCTGTTTAACAAGTGAATAACTTAACTTCTAAGTGGCAGTTTAGGAGTACCTCACACATACCACGTCTACATTGGATATAGTTATGTGCACAGGAGATAGTAACGTATATAAAATGTGTTCCAGTGTACCAGATTATCAGATTATTTCTACCTGGGGCATCTGCATTTAGTACTTTAATATTAAGATATCTTAAATCTCCTCAGGGTCATGAGATCAAGCCCCGTAGTCAAGCTTGGCTGGGCATGGAGCCTACTTAAGATTCTCCCACTCCCTCTGCTCCTCCCGTCCTCACACTCTCACTCTGCCTTTAAAAAAAAAAAAAAAAATATATATATATATATATATACACACACATACATACACACACACACACACGTATATAATATGTATTTATGTATATATACCTTAGATGCCAAGTCTACATTTATCACCTTTATTTTCCACAATAGTCATGAAGATAGTGGATCTTTTGAATGGGACTGAAATAATAGGCATCATCCTGTTTTAGAAATGTTGAAAGTATTTGCTTATTTGGTGAACATCCTTAATGTATATTGCCTGGTAGAAATATTTATCTCATTGCAAAAATAGACTTCACATAGGTTGGAGCTGGGATGGTTGTGGAGGTTGGTGTGGCTGGGAAACTGATCTTAGATTTGGTTAGAAAACACTGAGGAATATGCTAGACCACAATAGTTACTTGCATAGAGTGAGCAGACATGCACATGCCCTCCTAGTCCTTCCCCTGGAGAGAGCTGTAAACTAGGGGTTCCCAACAATTATCATGCATGAGAATCACGGGGAGGGCTTGATAAACTGTAGTTACTAGCCCTATGCCCACAGTTTCTGATTTAGTATGTCTGGGGTGGGCCCACAAACTTGCATGTCTAACAAATTCCTAGATGCTGCTGATGCTTCTCCTCTGGGAAGTACACTTTAGTTACTACCATTAGAAACAAATCCAGGAGAATGACAGTTGAAGTGTATGACAGGATCTGATCAAGTAGTATCATTGGTAGCGGGGTCCCTTCCTGGGCATTTGAAGGCCAGGAAATTTGCCCCGATACTGCCTGCACTCTCATCTTCTGCTCCCATTATGGATAAAAAAATTGTGTTCTTTTTTGTCTATTAACATTCAGTCACTGTCATTACCAACATCCTGTGATGACCATATGGGTGATAATTATAACAAATAATAACTTGTTTTTAAATTATGTTTCAGGGTGATTATAACTCAGAAATTCATCTGATTACAAGAGAAAGAGATGAACTTCAGCGCATGCTGGAAAGATTTGAAAAACATATGGAAGATATACAGTCCAATGTTAAGCTATTGACAGCAGAAAGAGATAAACTAAGTGTCTTATATAATGAAGTAAGAAATTGGTTAAGCTGACAGATTATATAGAACAAGTTAACTATAAGGGAACCAGTATAAATCTTTTAAATTACTGTAATATATGGACCTTGTGATATTCCTTTATAATTAGAATTATCTAAGTACGGTAGTAGTTTCTATTATTGTCCTGTTCCCAAAGCAGAGATTTCTATTACTCTTCCACATTTATTCTTCCTCTTTTCTAGTCTATCTATGTGTCAAGTCTGTTAGAGAAAATCTCCTAAAGCTACCTGGAACAGGTCTTAGCCTGACTCTGAGCTAAGTTTATCCTTGGGATTCAGACATGTTAGGAATCTATCAAACAGTGGGTAGCACCCACGATTTGGGTATATAGGATATTAAGGACTTAGCCCATAATTTAAAAAAACTCTGAGGAAGAGAGAATTGATACAGGTTGGCCCAGTTACAAAGCCTCAGTTATCAGAGAGCAAGGTGAGTCTGTGCAGACCATAGTGTTTAAGTTTGTTCTATGCCAATTTCCCATGAAGTTCTACTTTGAAAGAGGGAGAGGGACATGAAAGATAACGGGTAAAGTTGAAAAAGCTGTTTTTACTTTTGGAGCTTTTTTTTTTTGAATCTGCGGTTGCAAATTGATTAATTTCTGGGCTCTCCCCACTGTTGGCTTGGATTTCAGTTTTCTTGGGTCTGCTTACTTAATTACTTATTGTCCATCTGCTGTCTAGTTTCTGAAATGTTGTAGCTGGCATTTCCCCTCAATCTCCTTGTCATATGGGGTTTTCGTCATCGTCATCGTTATTTTAATCCTTTTCCTCATTTTGTTGGGATTTGGGAAGAGAGCAAAGGTAGCATGTTAGTTTGCCAGGTTTTTTTTTTTTTTTTCCTTTGGAGTATATCCAAAGTGTTTTTATTTATATATTTTAATTCTTTAAAGGCTCAGGAACAGTTACATGCACTAAGACAAGAGTCCGCCCAAACCACAGTCTCCCATAATATCGTTAGTCTTATGGAAAAGGAAAAAGAACTTGCATTATCTGACCTAAGAAGGATTATGTCAGAAAAAGAAGCTTTAAAAGAAAAGTTAAAGGTAAGTTATAAGATCAACTTATTTTTGAAAGGTAATTTATATATAGTTTTCCTCTGAAGTGATTGTTTAGAATGTATGGCTAGATCAAGTGGTTGGCAAACAATGACACATGAACCAAATCCAGACCATTATGTTTTTTTATGACCCATCTGCTAAAAATGTTTTTTACATTTTTAAGTCATTGAAAACCTATAAAAAGAAGAGTATTTCATGACATGAGAACTATGAAATTCAAATATCATCGTCGGTCAACGTGATTGGAATACCAAGCTCATTCGTGTACCGTAGTATTCTGTGTGGCATCTGTTGTGCCACAGTGACAGAACTGAGCGTTTTGCAGCAGAAACTGGCCCACAAAGCCTAAAATGTTTATTATCCGGTTCTTTAGAGAACCTCTGATCTCAATAGGAAGTTCTTTCCTCATGTGGAAGGACCTTAACCTTTTTTTTTTTAATCTAAAACAACTTGACTGAGTTATTCACATACTATTCAGTTCACCCATTTAAAGTATACAGTTCAGTGGTTTTTAGTATATTCAGAGACTTGTTCAGCCAGCCTACCACCACAATTTTAGAGCATTTTCATTACGTCGAAAAGAAACCCTGGAACCTGTTAGCAGCTGTTCTCCATTGTGCCCTGGCCTCCCCAGGCCTCGGTGATCACTGAGCTACTTTCCATCTCTGTAGATTTGGTTACTCTGAACATTTCATATAAATTGAA
The DNA here is from genome assembly GCF_003254725.2 of Canis lupus dingo. NCBI lineage: Eukaryota > Metazoa > Chordata > Mammalia > Carnivora > Canidae > Canis > Canis lupus. Next base: position 48,649,732 of record NC_064255.1, read on the forward strand.
TCCTTTTCTATGTGTTTTTTTTTTTAATCTCTGGCTTCTCTCACTTTGCATAATGTTTTCAAGTTCATCTATGTAGTATGTATCAATACTTTATTCCTTTTTATTGTGGAATAATACTCCATTGTATGGATAGACATTTTAATTTTCATTGATGTGGTTTCTACTTCTTGACTATTATAATAATGATGCTTTGAGCATTCGTGTACAACCATTTGTTGATGTAGGTTTTTATTATCTTGAGTATATACCTAGGTTCATAGGATAACCATAACCATTTGAGCAACTGCCAGTCTATTTTCCAAAGCAGCTGTACCATTTATATTTCACCAGCAGTATTTAAAAGTTCTAATTTCGGATGCCTGGGTGGCTCAGCAGTTGAGCGTCTGCCTTTGGCTCAGGGTGTGATCCTGGGATCCCGGATCAGGCTGCTTGCAGGGAGCCTGCTTTTCCCTCCGCCTATGTTCTGGGTCTCTCTCTCTCTCTCTCTCTCTCTCTCTCTCTCTCTCTCTCTCTCTCCCTGGCTCTCATGAATAAATAAAATCTTTAAAAAAAATAATAAAAGTTATAATATCTCTGCATCCTCACCAACACTTGTTATTATGCCTTCTTTATTACCATCATGCTGGTAAATGTGAGGTACTATCCATTGTGGTCTTGATTTGCATTTCCTTGGTGGCTAATGACATTGAGCATCTTTTCATGTGCTTATTTGGCCATTTGTATATCTTTGGAGAAATGCCTAAAAATGTCAACAGAATCCATTGGATTATTGTCTCTTTGTTATTGAACTGTCCAAGTATTCTATGTCTTGGTTAGGAGCTCCTTATCAGTTACATGATTTACAAATACTTTCTCCCATTCTGTGGTTTGCCTTTTCATTTTCTTCTTTTTTTTTTTTTTTTTTTTTTTTTTTTGCCTTTTCATTTTCTTAATGAGAAGAGTTTTTAATTTTGATAAAGTCCAGTTTATTTATTTATTTATTTTTTTTTTCTCTAAAGTCCAGTTTATATATATTTTTTGTTGCTTGTGTTCTTGGTGTCCTATTTAGGGGCAATATTTTATATTTTCTTTTATAAAATAAAAAAAATGTGTGAATGTACATAAAACATTAAACAGTTCTTGTAACATGATAAGAACGCAACATTAGCTGTTATTGTTACTTTTATGGATTCTTAGTTTACTTCCAGTAAATACTATTGAATTAATGCTTGGAAATTAGCAGCTCAGGTTAGCAATAAGAACATTTAAGCATTATAAGGTAGTCTTTATGTCATACATTTTCGGTTAAAATTTTATCCCAACAAAATACTTTTAATTGAGATCTTTTGGAATACTGCCTTGCAGAATGTGCTTTCTTATAAAAATAAGTGTTAAAATTACCAAATGGAAAACTTATATGCAGTGTGACAGCTTTTAGCATAAGGTACTGATTTATTCTTTTCCATATTCGTTGAAAGGACCAAGGAACGTAGAAACAGGATTTTAAAATGCAGTAGTACTGAAAGCTCAGAATAAGTGATATTCATATTACCAGAATCTTTCTAGATTTACTTAAAAACTAGTCATCTCAATCCTTAAGCATCTGGTAGTTTCCTGTTATTTGACTACCCACCCAGTTGGCAAACCAAGTATCATCACTCACTCCTCTCTCCTGTAAAGCACTTTTCTCTCAATTACCGAGTCCTACGTGTGCTGCCTGTTAAATAATAATTAACATTTATTAAGTTCTTTTCACGTGGGAAACTCTGTTCTAAGACTTTTCACGTGAGCTGTCTCAGTAAATCTTCACAGTTGACTTTTCAGATAGCTAATGCTTACAGATGTGGTCTCTGAGTTACAGCGAGTTTAAATGATTTGCCCAAGATCACTTAACTATAAAGTCACATGGAGTCTGGATCCTGAGCCCCAGTTAGTTTCTCTTGAATCTGTGTACTTCTTTCCACTCCCCTGCTGCATCCCATTCTGGCCATTATTCTCTCCCAGCTGCATTAGTATGTCAGCAGCCTCCCAAATGTGTATTTTACACTGAAGGCAGAATCACCTTTCAGAGATATAAATGTGATCAGATCGCTTTTTATTTAAAATCTGTGAACTGTTTTCAAAGACTTCAGTGATTCGCTTTTGCTTACTTGGAGGTCTAGCTTCTTTTCCCCAAACTCATCTCTCCCGGTTCCCCTACCTCATTTTCTCAACTCCAAGTCCCCAATTTTCTTTTTTTTTTTTTTTTTTTAAATTTTTATTTATTTATGATAGTCACAGAGAGAGAGAGAGAGAGGCAGAGACACAGGCAGAGGGAGAAGCAGGCTCCATGCACCGGGAGCCTGACGTGGGATTCGATCCCGGGTCTCCAGGATCGCGCCCTGGGCCAAAGGCAGGCGCTAAACCACTGCGCCACCCAGGGATCCCAGTCCCCAATTTTCTACAAAGGCTATTGAAAAGTCTTTCACTCCTTACAGTACTTTCAACTGGCTAACTCCTATCATCCTTTAGAGCCAGGTTAAACATTTCCTCGTGCAGGAAATGGACCCTAGACTCTAGATTCCCTTTCAATATGTTGCCATATAGTTCATTTTCCTAGCAGAATATTCATGATTTAACTATAATATCTTATTTAAGGTTGTCTTATCTACTAGGCTTTAGTAACTATAATGTCAAAGGCTTTATCCATTTTACTTACTGTGTATTCCTAACATTGTGCTTGGTGCTTGGTATGCAGTATGTCCTTAATACTGATTGAATGATTTAATAAAACATGCACCAGAGTGACCCTTCCAACCAGATATATGATCCAAACATCAGGTGTCTTTATTTGTTTTTAATTAATAACATGGATAGAAGTATGAATCTGCACTAGAAAAAGTCTCAGGGAACACCAGCTTATATAATTTATCCTATACTTAACATCAGCAAGAGTTGGATAAGGTAACCTGACCAAAGAAATAGTAGTTGTGTTTTACACCGTTGACTAGCCTATTCTTGAAATTTTGATCTCTTGTATGGCCCTGTAGAATTCTTTCCTATATCTTTGTGATCTCATCTTTTCTTCTTTGCCCTTTGTTCCTCTGACATGTCTCATAAGGGCATACTCCTGATCATACTTAACTTGCTGGTTTTTTCCTTTTATAGTTGTACTACTGGAGTGGTCTATGTAAATCTTTAAAAACAAATCCATGCCATTCTGTGTCTTCTATTACAAGCACACATGGAGATAGTATATAAGGATAAGAAATTCTTGTCCTTTTTTTTTTTCAACCAAAAGCATCATTATTATAAAATGTCTAATGATTTTCTTTCTAAAACCTTTCTATGTCATAAAAAGATAAATAGAATTGTACTGTAGACTTGCATTACTTTGCTAATTTTGTTTTGATATCTGGTGTGAATGAACATCTTCCATAAAATTCTTTTTCAGAGTCTCCAGGAAATGAGTATTTTTGAAAAATCAAAATTAGAGAAAACTATTGAACATTTGACATGTGTTAATCATCAGGTAATTAACAAACTGGATTTGGGGTAAATTATATTGTATGGCTAACTATTTCAATTACAGTTTCAGCATTTTATATATTTTTAAAGTTACAAAATAGTATGCTAATTTAAAAATAAAAAAAAACAAAATAATATGCTAGAGATGCTGTGTAACAGTGATTAGGAGTATATACTCTGAAGGCTGATTACTTGGGTTCATATACTTTTTTGTCACCCATTACCCGTAGATAAGCTACTCAAACTTTCCATCCCTCAGTTTACTTGTAAAATGGAATGGTGCTAGTACTTACTTCTTAAGTTTTTATGAAGATTAAACGAGTTAATACACGTCAAGAACTTGGAAGAATCGCTGACCTGTGGTAGAGCACTCAGTAGGTGTTAGTTATGATTATTGTTGTTTTGTTAAAGATCAGGCATAGAGGAAAAAATGAAATTCATTTTCATTCCTTATTGCTCTCTAAAATATAATTTTTTAACAAATGTTTATGTGTTCTCACAGTCCTTTGTTTTCTTGGTGTTTTGTTTTGGCTAGTTTCCTTTACTATATCTTAAATGTTTTTATTTACCATGTCTTTGAATTCTATAATCTGTTTCTATCAACTTTGGGTCAGTTGATTTTTTTTCTGCTCATCATGGGTTACATTTTCCTGATTCTTTGTATGTTTGGTAACTTTAGATGTCAGACATTATGAATTTTACCTTCTTGGTTGCTGGATAACTTGTATTCCTGTAAATACTCTTGAGGTTTGTTGTAGCATACAATTAGATCAGATGGAAATAGCTTGAGTCTTTTCAGTTTTGCTTTTAAGCTTCATTAGGTGGGATCAAAGTAGCATTTAATCCTGGACTAATTTTGTTTCGTTACTAGGACAAAACCGTTTTGAGTACCCTATCTATTGCCCCATGAATTATAAGGTTTTCAAATGACTGAAGGGAACAAGAATTACTTTGACTTTTTCTTAGTTCTTTCTCTGGCATTAACTTCTTCAGTGTTCTGTTCAACTGAACATTTAAAGGACACCTTTTACAGATCTCTGGAGATCTGTCTGTGTAGCTCTCCTCCAGTATCTGCCTAACTGCCTTAGCCTCCCCTGACATTCAGTTGTGTCTTCTGAACTTAGGGGAACACCAGGCTTCACCTGCGTTCCTTTCCTTATGCCACAGCCTAGAAATTCTTGAAGCAGTAAGCTGAAGCAATCGTAGGGCTCATCTTATTTGTTTCTTGTCCCTCAGGGTCAGTGTCCATCACTGCCTGATGCTCAGTGTGTTGAAAACCATTGTTTCATGTATCTTGTCCTATTTTTAGTTATTTCAAGTAGAGGGGTCCCTGTCACTCCAGCTTGCCCAGAGGTTGAAAGTGAGAATTAACTGAAAAATGTATCTAAAGTACTAGAGGGAGGGGATTCCTGGGTGGCTCAGCGGTTTAGTGTGCCTCCTTTGGCCCTGGAGTCCCGGGATCAAGTCCCACATCGGGCTCCCTGCATGGGGCCTGCTTCTCCCTCTGCCTGTGTCTCTGCCTCTCTCTGTGTGTCTCTCATGAATAAATAAATAAAATCTTAAAAAAAATAAAGTACTAGAGGGACGCCTGGGTGGCTCAGCAGTTGAGCATCTGCTTTCAGCCCAGGGTGTGATCCTGGAGACCCAGGATCGAGTCCCACATCGGGCTCCCTGCATGAAGCCTGCTTCTCTCTCTCTGCCTTGGTCTCTTTCTCTTTCTCTGTGTCTCTCATGAATAAATAAAATCTTTAAAAAAAAATAAAGTACTAGAGGTCATTGGAAGGAGACTAGGATATAGCAAATGTAAAATAAGTCAAAGCCTTAGAGAATAAAGTGAGAAAGTCTAACATACATTTAGCCAAAATTCTAGGAGAATGTAATAGAATGTATGAGAGAGGCAGTATTTGAAAAGATAATGACTGATAATTTTATAGCTATTCTAAAACCACAGGAATTCTCTGATTCAAAATGCACAGTGAGGAATTCCTGGGTGGCTCAGCGGTTGAGCATCTACCTTCTGCCTTCGGCTCAGGGTGTGATCCCTGGGTCCTGGGATCAAGTTCCGTGTCACGTTCTACACAGGGAGTCTTCTTCTCCCTCTGCCTGTGTCTGCCTCTCTCTGTGTGTCTCTCATGAATAAATAAAGTCTTTTAAAGAAATGCACAATGAAAAATGCCCTGGAAGTATGACAGTTCCCAAAGAAGAAAAAAGAAAAGAAAAATCCATACCATTTTAATAGAGATAAGATACTTATGTAGTAATTTGCTGAATCTTTATAGAAAATATAATACCTTGTTGAAAGACATTAAAGACCTAAATAAGTGAAGAGCTATATCAGGTTTATAAAAAAGGTGACAGACATCATATTTATAAAAAAAAATGTAAATTCTCCCCAAATTGATCTATAGAATTGATATAGTTCCAGATGAAGTCCCAAGATGTGTGTGTAAATTGACAATGGATTTTAAATTTTACATGGAGGGGATCCCTGGGTGGCTCAGCGGTTTGGTGCCTGCCTTTGGCCCAGGGCGTGGTCCTGGAGACCCGGGATCGAGTCCTGCGTTGGGTTCCCAGCATGGAGCCTGCTTCTTCCTCTGCCTGTGTCTCTGCCTCTCTCTCTCTCTCTATGTCTATCATGAATAAATAAATAAATCTTTAAAAAAATAAAAATAAATTTTACATGGAAACAGAGCTAAGAATCACAAAGAAATTTTAAAGAAGATCTTGGTGTAGAACTTAGCCTACTGGATGCAAAGACTTTACAGTTAATAATTAATACATAGTGGTAGTTCACAAAGATTAAAGGAAAATGGTAAAAATCCAGTAAAGAGTAAACCCACAAAAAAAAAAAAAAGAGTAAACCCACAAATCCACAAATACATGAAAACTTTATCTATCAAGGACTCAGATCAGTGAGAAAAGATTATACATCAAATATACCATACCCAAAAATCAGTTCAAGGTTATTTGCAACCTTGAATGTTCAAGGAATAGCTACAGTTTTTGAAAGAAAATATAGGAGATGGGGTGTGTTGGTGGCTCAGTTGGTTAAGATTCTGAATCTTGATCCCAGCTCAGGTCTTGATCACAGGTCTTGTGTTCATGCCCTGCATTGGGCTCCACACTGGATGTGGAGTCTACTTTAAAAAAGAAGACGAAGGGCACCGGGTGGCTCAGCGGCTTAGCACCGCCTTCAGCCCAGGATATGATCCTGGAGTCCCAGGATCGAGTCCCACGTTGGGCTCCCTGCATGGAGCCTGCTTCTCCCTCTTCCTGTGTCTCTGCCTCTCTCTCTCTCTCTCTCTCTCTCTCTCTCTGTGCTTCTCATTAATAAAATAAAATAAATAAAGTCTTTTTTAAAATTAAAAAAATAAAATTAAAAATAAGAAGAAAAGCAGAAAATCTTTTTGACTTGGGAAATAATAATAGCAATAATTCATAAAGCATTTACTGTGTGTCAGGCACTTTCTCAACATTTTATAGAACTTTAAAGAGGAAATTTCCCTAACATCTCTTGGCTAGCAAGTGTTTGCTGCCAGAATGTAAGCTCCTAAACACAGATGAAAGAAAACAGATAAATAGGACCTTGTTGACAAGAACTCCCTTGTTCATCAAATGGCCATTAATTGAAAAGACAAGCCACTAAGAGAATTTGCTATACATTTAACCAAAAAAACCCCAAAAAAACAAAAAACAGTAACAGAAAATGTGAATTGACACTTCATGGCAGAAGAAATTATAAATGGTTAATAAACCTAAAAAGGTGTTCTACATCACTAATAGAGGAAATACAACTTATAACTATAATAAAAACATTTTATATATATCAGGGCATCAGAAATTAAAAAGTTAGGGGCACATGGCTGGCTCAGTCAGTAGAGCATGCAACTCTTGGTGTTAGTGTTGTAAGTTCAAGCCCCACGTTGGGTGTAGAGATTACTTTTTAAAAAATAAAATCTTACAAAAAAATTAAGTTATAACACACATAATTTAGCAAATATATGTCAGGGAGCAAACAGGTACCTTTTTGGAGGGTAATTTGGCATTGCGTAGCAATGTTCTATGAGCCAGGAAATCCATTTCTTGCGGAGAACCCTGGTTGGAGGTCAGCAAACTGTGGCCCCCAGACCAAATCTGACCTCTAGTCTGTCTTTGTTTTGTTTGTTGGTTGGTTGGTTGTTTGTTTTAAAAAGATTTTATTTCTCCATGAGAGACAGAGAGAAAGGCAGAGATATAGGCAGAGGGAGAAGCAGGCTCTATGCAGGGAGCCCAACGTGGGACTGGATCCCAGGTCTCCAAGATCACGCCCTAGGCTGAAGGCAGGCACTAAACTGCTGAGCCACCCAAGCATTCCCACTAGTCTGTCTTTGTAATAAAGTTTTTATTGGAACACAGCCATGTTTATCTTCTACACATTGCTTGTGGCTATTTTTATTTTACTTTACTTTTACTTCACTTCACTTTACTTCACTTTACTTTACCAAGGAGTGAGGGCAGCAGACCATAGTACTCACAAAGCCTAAAATATTTAACTCTCTGGTAGAAAACAAGAAACAATATTGATGTCAGTTATGAGGAAAATAGAGAAATGGTGGTAGTAATTCACACAGTGAAGTATTATGGAGCAGTGAAAATGAGTGAATAGTAGCTGCAAACATCAATGTGTGTGAATCTTATAAATACAGTGTCAAAGAGCATGGCAGTATGATTCTACTTTTGTAGAGTTCAAAAATATGCAGACCTAAACTATATGTTATTTAAAGATTCATACAGATATGGTACACCAATAAAAATGTAAGAAATGAGAAACATAAGGACTCCTGATAGTGGTTACTGTGGCAGGGTTTGGGGAATATGATTGGAGACTGCTCACAAGTAGTTTCGGGGTTCAGGTAATATATTTTTAAGCCAGATAGTAGATATATAATTTAATTTTTTTTGTTCTTTATACAATACATGTATTCCTGTTTGTACATGATATACCCAAGGGATTTTGAAATATATTTTTTTATTTTGAAATATTTTTAGTGCCAAAAAAAAAGTTTCCTTTCCTACCTCTTTACCCCCAAAACTACTAACAACGATCATAATTCCTCCTGATATTTACCTCCCTGTTTCTAAATAATGTGCTGGTATAACTGCTTAGACTTGTCTTAACTTCGTTGATTGAAGGTTATTTAGTGAGTATCTGTGATGTTAGATACCTTTTTCTTCCCCCATTATTTCAAACATAGTTTTATTATATATTATACTTACTTTAGTAGTAACCATCTGTATTATTATGACTTCTTGTGGCCCATGGGTTGGCCAAATGGGATAGTACTACTCTTGCCTTTTCTCTTATGGATCTTTTTCCTGGAGTTAATAATTGCCTTTTTTTCCTTTTTGTTATTTTTCCGTTTTCATTAAACCTGTTGCTAATTTTTGTCAAGAACTCCAACATCTCTACCACATACCTATCAGTTGTTTTTGAACATTCAAACCTATTAGTTTTGTTTTTTCCTGCTGAAGACTTCCCTTCTTGAGCTTTCCATTATCTCGCTCAATTGTGGACTGTCCTTCTCTTAAGAATTTCTCTGTCCTCCTCTTCTGTATTGAATCTTACATTTTATTCTTGTTTTTTTTTTTTCCTTCATCCTTGTATAGCACCTTTTCTAACAGGTTCCTGGAAAAGACTACATGAGAGAAAATTTTTTTGGTACACTGCTTGTCTGAAAATGTCTTTATTCACATTTCATAATTGATTTATGATTTGGCTTAGGTATATGGAAATCTAGATTAGAAAATTATTTTCAGTAAAAATTTTGAATATTGTTTTCCATTGTCTCTTAACTTCCTTTGAGATGTCTGATATTATTCTATACCATAGTCCTTTGGACATGACATGTTTTTATTTCTGAAAACACAGAATTTGCTCCTTACCTCTTGTTTTCAATTTCTTGGGTAATTTACTGTACTATTCTATTTTCTCCCTCTGGAACCTTTTTTTTTTTTTTTTTAAATAAGCTCTGTACTCGGCATGGGGCTTGAACTCATGACCCAGAGATCAAGAGTCACATGCTGAACCTACTGAACTGGCCAGGCACCCCTCTGGAACTTTTATTAGTTGGTTTTGGACCTCCTAAGGAGATCTAAGTAAAGTTATTTTCCTTTCTCCCTTATTTGCTCTGACTTTTTGTTCTTCTTTGAGATTTCATCAACTTTATCTACTAACTCTTCTATTGATTTATTTTAAAATTTAGTTATATTTTTGGTTTCTAAAAGAACTTTCTAGAAAGAGGTAGGAGCTCTCTAGGGTATGACAGTCCCAGTGTAGATTTTCTTGCCCCAAATAGCAGTAGTTTTTAGGTTCAGAAACTTTGCTTTAGGTTGTATCTTTCTTCCACTTTTCAGTCACTATTCGATCTCCTCTTTGTCTTCCACAAGGTATAGATGTCAGTATCCACTACTGATTTTCTTGTTCTCTATGTCTTGTGAGTACTTAACTTTCTATTCCTTTACTGTCATTTCCAAAGTGAGGGGAGATCAAATGTGTGCGGTCATTCTACAGTTTTAGCTGGAAGATTTCTATTTAACACAAATATTTCTTGGTTTTGAGTTTTATATATAGATCGTTATTCCATTTAGAATTTATTTTTGTATATAAAATAAAATAAAAATCTATTTTTTTCTTCAATGAGTGGCTGTCCCAACTCTGTTTTTAAAGAGCATTTTCTTTTCCCACTTACCTTAAAATGCTGCCTTTTCTAAATTTACATCTGTGCACATAAACATATATTTGCTCATTTGTGTGAAATCCACAGTGTTTAATAGTAGCTTTTAATTTATTCTGGTATCTCATAAATCCCCCACAAATTTTCCTATTCTGTTTTTTCCTAAATGAACTTCAGAATGAAATCTAAGCTACTACCTTCCTTATTTTGAAAAAGGTTCTGTTAGGATTCTTACCGAAATTTCACTGAATTTACAGTTATCTCATTAACTTTTAATATATTCCCAATATTGTGTTTCCATTCAGAAACATGTTGTGTCTTTACATTAAATCAGTTTGTGTTTTATGTCCTTCAGGAAAATTTTACAGTTTCTTCATCTAAATCTTGCCTGTTTTGTGTTTGGGTTATAGTATTTTCTGTTCTGATTTTTCTTCAACCTAGCCCTGTGTACTTACTGTTTTTTAGACATTCCTCAAAATGTTTGCTCTATTTGCTAATGGTTTCCCTTCCTTTTTCCTTGTTGTTATGGATATATTCTTTTCTTCCTTTCTTGCTCTTTTATTTTGTATCTTTTTTTTTTTCATTTCACTGATATTGAAAAGGAGAGGTAAATGTGTATGCCCATTCTGACATCTAGAACCTAAAGTTGTACACATGACTTTTAAAGTATGGTTAAGGGCAGCCCAGGTGGCTCAGCGGTTTAGCGCCACCTTCAGTCCAGGTCGTGATCCTGGAGACCGGGGATTGAGTCCCATGTCATGCTTCCAGCATGAAGCCTGCTTATCCCTCTGCCTGTCTCTGCGCCTCTCTCTCTCTCTGTCTCTCATGAATAAATAAATAAATAAAATCTTTAAAAACAAATAAATAAATAAAAATAAAGTATGGTTAAATAAATCTAATTTATTTCCTTAGTTTTCCTCCAGAAATATTATTAAGGAGTACTTAGGAAGACAAAACTGAAACATCTATTAATTTTTTTAATTTAAATTATAGCTTGAAGATGAAAGATGTGATTTAAAATCTAAAATGTTAATAATGAAAGAAACAGTAGAGTCATTAGAGAACAAAGCAAAACTCCAAGCTCAAAAACTTAGCCATGTGGCTGGTGACTCATCTCATCAGAAGACAGAGATGAACTCTCTTAGGTAAGTTTATTGAAAGTTTTGTTATTTGACTTCTGGGAACAAATTAGTGGCTATGGAAGGTTCTTAGTGGTGGCATTTTGGACTGGGCCTTTGAGCAGTTGACCTTGCAGCAGGATCACCTGTGGAGATTTTGAAAAGTATGAGTTTAAGGGCAGATTCACTGAGCCAACCTGAGTAGGTTTTGAGTATCTCTATTTTTAAAAACTCTCACAGATTTTTATACTTATTTCCTTCAAAAATTCCCCTTAGCTACCTCCTATTATTTATACTCCCTACTACTGTAGGGTTGCTGAAAATTACAGGATTTTTTTGCTTGCCATTGTCCTTGTCTTTCTTCTTTCAAAGAATATAAAATAAGAATATGCATATACAGAATCTAAAATGCAATGCATCTGAAAGTTAAGAAGGTCAGTATGGAAAAATAAGCTATATCTATAGGTTAGAGTCAGGTTATGAAGGACATTGTGTGATAACCAAGAGTGTGTGGATTTTACTTTATAAATATGGAGAACAAACAAATTTTAACCCAAGGGATGATGTTAGTGTTTATTAGTGTGCCTTTTACGAAGTAAACTCTGGCAAAAATTAGGAAGATGTATTTGGAGTCATAAGAGACTGATGGCAAACGTTGGAGACCATGTGTCTGGACTGGAAACAGTGGCAATGAACTTTAAGAGAGGCTAGATTTAGGAAACATTTCTTCATAAAATCAAAAGGAGTGGATGATTTATATCAGAATGATAGAGTAATGCAGAATGTGTTTGCCTTAGGAGATTGGGTCTTTGTTTAGCTCTTAGTAAATTTAAAACACAGAACATTGGGCAGCCCCGGTGGCGCAGTGGTTTGGCGCTGCCTGCAGCCCCGGGGTGTGATCCTGGAGACCCGGGATCGAGTCCCACGTCAGGTTCCCTGCATGGAGCCTGCTTCTCCCTCTGCCTGTGTCTCTTCCTCTCTCTCTCTCTGTGTCTCTATTGAATGAATGAATGAATGAATGAATGATTAAAATCTTAAAAAAAAAGAAAAAAAGAAAACAGAACATTGAAGGAAACAAAAAGTCAGCAAAGTTTTTTTCTGGGCTGGGTAGCTGTAATAAGTAAAAAGACTTAAGATCAGAAGAAGATCACTCTGAAGAATCAGAGGAGATATTCCTCTCTAAATTACATTTGCAGTAATGATCAGAAAAAGATTTTCAGATGCCAACATGACATTGCATATGTAAAACTAAATCACTCCTGAGATAATAACAACTTGAGATTAGAAAGGATTGTAGTAATGATGATTAGAAAGAAGATGGGAAAAAAAAAGAAGATTGATGGGTTTTCAGTCAGTTAAGTGTCTGCCTTCAGCTCAGGCCATGATCCTGGGCTCCTGGGATTGCCCTGCACCCTGCTGAGCAGGAAGCCTGCTTCTCCCTCTTCCTCTTTCCCTCCCCACTGCTCATGCTCTTTCTTGATCTTTCTCTCTCAAATAGGTAGAATCTTTTTCTAGAAGATTTACTTTATTTGAAGTAGTGAGAGACGGCACATGAGCTGGGGCTGTGGAGGGGTGCAGAGGGAGAGGGAGAAGCAAGTTCTCCACTGAGCAGAGAGCCAGACTCCGGGCTTGATATCAGGACCCTGGGATCATGATCTGAGCAAAAGCAGATGCTTAACCAACTTAGCCACCCAGGCACCCCTGAAATAGGTAGAATTTTTTGAAAAAGAAAGTGGGACACCTGGGTGGCTCAGTGGTTGAGCGGTCAGCCTTTGGCTCAGGGCATAATCCCAGGGTCTGGGATCGAGTCCCACTTCGGGCTCCCTGCGGGGAGCCTGTTTCTCCCTCTGCCTATGTCTCTGCTTCTCTCTCTGTCTCTCTCATGAATAAATAAAAATCTTTTTTAAAAAAATAAAGAAAGATTGATAAATTAAAAGTGCTAGTGAATAGTGGAATGGATATTTCTGAAAACTAGGTTTGTAAAATAGAAAACAAACTCAAGTAATTCATCTAGAATTCAGAACCCAGAAGAATAAAAGGAAATGATGAAAGACACAGACCTAATATACAAATAATGAGAATTGCAAAATATATAATAAAATAAACAGCAGGATTGAAAATCCAAGGAATAATTAGGAAAAGAAAGACCAACATCTGTTCATAAGGAGATGTGTGATTATCAAACAACTTTAACAAATTAAAATCAAGAGATCATTGTCTGATTAATTAAGGAATACTATATTAGGAACTCACATAGAGTATCTCCAATTTTTGCCTTTTGTTGCTCTGACTACAAATCTTCATAAGTTTGACTTTAGTTAGAACTAAGGTGAAAGCTGCTTTTTTCTTTTTTTCTTTTTTTCTTTTTTGTGAGTGCTACATACATCCTCTGGAAAGCTAGCTGAAGGGATCAGCCTATCTTCGTCTGGTTTATGTCTTTACTCAGCTCCAAAGTATAGATACTACGATGTATTTCTGTCAGCCAGAATTATTAGTCTACCTGTTTTCCTCTTGTGTTGAGCTGTCAGGAACTGGCATTTAATCCATTTTGCTTTTCCTTTACACTGTAGCCAAAACTCCCCATTTCCTTTTCTCACAGGAGACCCTCTCAGTTTGTTTGTTTTTTTTTTAATCCCCTGCAGAGAGCCTTATGCAAGACTCTATCACGGGACCCCTGGATCACAACCTGAGCCAAAGGCAGATGCTCAACCACTAAGCCACCTGGGTGCCCCCCTTCTCAGTTTTACATGGAGGAGCTTTCAAGTGCCCTTGGATCCCCTAGCATACAGCTCCTTTCACTTTTTTTTTGTTGTTGTTATAATATTCTTTTCTTTGGTTAACCCCGTGTACTGTTTCTCTCATAGACACTGTATTATAGGAAAGGATTATGAGGACTTTTTGTTTACCTTGTATAACCTGGGAAGGGCACCTGGGCGGTTCAGTGGTTGAGCATCTACCTTTGGCTCAGGGCATGGTCCTGGAGTCCCAGGATCGAGTCCTATGTTGGGGTCCCCTAGAGGAACCTGCTTCTCCCTCTACCTATGTCTCTGCCTCTCTCTGTGTGTCTCTCATGAATAAATAAAATTAAAAAAAAAAAAAAATACCTTACAGAAACCAAAAAACTATTAAAACTAATAAATGAACTCAGTAATGTTGCAGGATACAAAGTTAATATATAGAAATCTTTTGGGTTACTGTACACTTAATACAGAATGAGCAGAAGGTGATGTTAAGAAAATTCCTTTTTTAGTTGCATCCAAAAGAATAAAATACCTAGGAATAAATTTAACCAAGGAGGTAAAAGACCTGTAATCTGAATATTATAAGACTTTGATGAAAGTAATTGAAGATGACAGAAATAAATGGAAAGAAAGACTGTGTACATGGATTTGAAGAATATTGTTAAAATGTTTATACTACCCAAATCAATCTACAGATTCAGTGCATCCTAATCAAAATACCACAAACATTTTTTACAGAACTAGAATGAAAAATCTTAAAATTTAGACAGAACCATAAACCCTCCAAGTAGCCAAAGCAATTTTGAGAAAGATTGAAGCTGGTGGTATCATGCTCCCAGATTTCAAACTACTACAAAGCCAGAGTAATCAAAACAGTATGGTACTGGCACACAAAAACACATTCTAATCAATGGAACAGAACAGAAAGACTGGAAATAAATGCACTCTTATATGGTCCATTAGTTTGTGGCAAAGGAGGCCATAATATACAATGGAGAAAAGATTGCTTCTTCAATAAATGGTGTTGGGGAAACTGGACCACTTTCTTATACCATATACAAAAAATAAACTCAAAATGAATTAGAGCCCTAAATGTAAGATTTGAAATTATAAAACTCTTAAAAAGAAAACAGGCAGTAAACTCTTGGTTATTGGTCCAATATATTTTTTGGATCTTTCTAAGGCAAGGGCAATAAAAGCAAAAATAAACAATTGGAACTATATCAGACAAACGCCTTTGCACAGTAAAGGAAACCATCAACAAAATGAAAAGGCAGCCTACATAGATACATGGGCTTATTTCTGGACTTCTCCCAATATTGTGAACAATATTTGCAAATCATGTATCTCATTAGAGGTTAATATCCAAAATATATAAAGAACTCATACAACTGAACACCAAAAAATAATCAATTAAAAAATGGGTGGAGGATGTGAATAGACATTTTTCCATAGATGTTTAGATGGCCAAGAAACACATGAAAAGATGCTCGACATCACTAATCATCAGGAAGTACAAATCAAAAGCACAGTGAGATATCACCTAAGGCTATCAAAATGGCTAGAATCAAAAAGACAGTAAGTAACAAGTGTTGGTGAGGATATGGAGAAAAAAGAAGCCTCATTCACTGTTGGTGGATATGTAAATTGGTGCAGCAACTGTGGAAAACAGTGTGGTGGGTCTTCAAAAAAAAGTACCATATGATCCAGTGATTTTTCAAAGAAAATTAAAACACTAATTCAAAAAGTTATATACACTCTTATGTTTACTGCAGCATTTACAAGAGCCAAGATAGGGAAGCAACTCAAGTATCCATTGATAAGTGGATTAAAAAATGTAAAAAAAAAAAAAAAGATATAGTATATACATATACAGTGGCATATTACCATAAAAAAGCATGAGCTCTTGTCATTTTGTGACAATCTGTGAAAACATGGATGGACCTAGAAGCTATTACACTAAGTGACAAAGACAAAGAAAGAGAAGTCACAGGGATGTAAAGTACAGCGGAGAGAATATAACCAGTAGTATTGTAATCACTTTGGTGACAGGTGGTAACTAGATCTTTTGTGGTGGTCATTTTGTAACATATAAAAAGTCAAATCACTATGTTGTACACTTAAAGCTGGTATACAGTATTATATACCAAAGCTGGTATACAGTATTATATACCAAAAAGAAAAAAAGCAGGGTGCCTGGGTGGCTCAGTCTGTTGGGGGCATTTGCCTTCAGCTCGGATCATGATCCCAGACTCCTGGGATGGAGCCCTGCATTGGGCTCCCTGCTCAGTGGGGGGGGGTCTGCTTCTCCTCTCGTCTCTCTCCACATACTCTCTCTCTCAAATAAATAAAATCTTTTTGTTTTTAAGGTACAGCATTCAAAACAATGTGATAACTGGCATAAAGATAGACATATGGCCCAATTGGATAAAACTGAAAGTCCAGAAATAAACCCATGTATCTATGGCCAGTTGATTTCAACAAGGGCGCCAAGAGCATTCAATAGAGAAAGAATAGTCTCATCAATAAATGGTGCTAGAGGGATCCCTGGGTGGCGCAGCAGTTTGGCGCCTGCCTTTGGCCCAGGGCGCGATCCTGGAGACCCGGGATCGAATCCCACATCGGGCTCCCGGTGCATGGAGCCTGCTTCTCCCTCTGCCTGTGTCTCTGCCTCTCTCTCTCTCACTGTGTGCCTATCATAAATAAATAAAAAAAAAATTAAAAATAAAATAAAATAAAATAAATGGTGCTAGAATAGCTGGATATCCACATGCCAAAGAATGAAACTGGACCCGTACCTCACTCTAATTAAAAAATTAACTCAAAATGGGTCAGTGACCTAAATAGAAGAGCTAAAACCATAAAATTCTTGAAGAAAACATAGGAGAAAATCTTAATGACTTTGGGTTTGGCAATGGATTCTAAGGACACCAGTAAGAATAAGCAACAAAAGAAAAAGTAGTTAAATTAGACTTCCAACAAAATAGAAAACTTTGTGTATCAAAAGACTTTATGGGGATCCCTGAGTGGCTCAGTGGTTGAGCATCTGCCTTTGCCTCAGGGCATGATCCTGAAGTCCTGGCATCTAGTCCCACATGAGCTCCCTGCATGGAGCCTGCTTCTCCCTCTGCCTATGTCTCTGCCTCTCTCTCTCTCTCTCTCTCTCTCTCTCTCTGTGTCTCTCATGAATAAATAAAATCTTTAAAAAATAATAAAAATTTAAAAAAATACTTTATCAAGAAAGTGACAACTTGCAGAATGGGAGAAAAATTTTTTTATTTAAAGATTTTATTTACAGGCAGCCCCGGTGGCACAGTGGTTTAGCGCCGCCTGCAGCCCAGGGTGTGATCCTGGAGGCCCTGGATCTAGTCCCACGGCAGGCTCTCTGTATGATGCCTGCTTCTCCCTCTGCCTGTGTCTCTGCCTCTCTCTCTCTCTCTCTCTCACTCTCTCTCTGTTTCTATGAATAGATAAATAAAATCTTTAATAAAATAAAGATTTTAATTACTTATTCATAAGAGACACAGAGAGAGGCAGAGACACAGGCAGAGGGAGAAGCAGGCTCCAAGCAGGGAGCCCGATGTGGAACTCGATCCCAGGACTCCAGGATCACACCCTGAGCCAAAGGCAGATGCTCAACCGCTGAGCCACCCAGGTGTCCCAGGAGAAAATATTTTCAATTCATAACACTGATAAGCGTCTAGTGTCCAAAATGTATGAAGAACTCTTATAACTGAACAATAACAAGACAAGCAACCTGTCTAAATGGACAAAGGACTTGAATAGGCATTTCTCCAAATAAGGTATATAAATGACCAGCAAACACATGAAAAGATGCTTATTAGGAAAAAGCAAGTCAAAATCATAATGCGGTATCACTTTATACCCCTTACCATGGCTCTAAATGAGAAAAAGAAAATACAAGTGTTGGCAAGGGAATAGAGAAACCAGAACTCTCATTGCTGATGGGAACATGTAAAATAGTCCAGCGCTGTGGAAAATAATCTGGCACGTCTTCAAGAAGCTGTAAACATAGGATTACCATATGACCCAGCAATTTTAGATATGTACCTAAAAGAATTAAGAATAGACCAGTATATGTACACAAATGTTCCTAGCAGCACTTCACAATAGCCAAAAGAAAGTAACAGCCCAAATACCCATCGACAGATGGACAGATTGTGATACATACGTACACTGGATTGACCATAAAGAGAAAGGAAATTCTGACACTTGCTACAACATGGATTAACCTTGAACACATCGTGCTAAATGCAATAAGCCAGGCACTAAAGAGCAAATATTGTATGATTTTACTTATGTGTGGTACCTAGAGTTAAATTCATAAAGACAGGAAGTAGAGGTTACCAGAGAATGGGAAGAGAGAAGGAGGAGTTGTTGTTCAGTAGGTACAGAGTTTATGTTGGTGAGGATGAAAAAGTTTTGGGTAGGTACTGGTAATGGGTATACAGGACTGTGAATGTATTTAATGCCACTGATTTACATGGTAAATGTAAATGGTTAAAATGGTAAATATGGTCACAAAGTCAAAAAAATAAAATATGGATATCATTACTGTTTCTCTTTCCTCTAGTATGCCATTAAAATTCCAAACCTACACTGCTTGTCCCCTAAAATGAAATCATGTGTCCCTCTATGTAATGTAGTATAACTAAGGAATTTGAGACCAAGAGATGGTCCTGTCCAATCAGCCACATGGCTCATAAGTAGAGAGCTAGAACTTTGGTTTTAAATTTTACTGCTTCACTGTCTTGTGGTAAGTCATCACTCCCTTTGGTATGTTCATAACGCTTTCAAAGCTAAGAAATTGGTTAATTTCTCCTAATAACATAGTTCTCAGATTTTCCTTTCCAAACACCATGATGAACAAATAATATGATAGTCACTCAACTATTCATCCTTATCACCTTTATACCTCAGTTCTTTCATTAAGCAGACCTTTATCTTAACAGCAGTATTTCTGTCAGAGAAGTTACATCCAGGATCTGTTATAGAATCTATATTGTCAGGATCCCTGGGTGGCTCAGCGGTTAAGCGCCGCATTTAGCCCAGGACTTGATCCTGGAGTCCCGGGATCGAGTCCCACATCGGGCTCCCTGCATGGAGCTTGCTTCTCCCTCTGCCTGTGTCTGTGCCTCTCTCTTTCTCTCTCTCTCTCTCTCTCTCTCTGCGTGTGTGTGCCTCTCATGAATAAATAAATCTTAAAAAAAAAAAAAAAAGAATCTCTACTGTCCCCTTCCTGTCTACACTAGAGTATGAAAAGGTAAAGCTATTTTTAGGACTCACTAAGAGCCTACTTTATGTATACAGTCAAGATGTTATACTGCCTTCCTTTATCAATCATACTTTTATTAGGTATTAACCTTCCTATTTTACATTTCTACTTAGAACTTCAAACACTGCCAACCACTTGGTGTCCCAGTGTCCACAGGGACTCTATGGGTGGGCCTTCTATTTTTGAGCATTTTCCCTTGTAGATAGAGGATATTGGTCTCCCTGAATTCTTCATAGATTGCACTACAATAATTGTCCATTTTCCCTGTTTACTAAGACCTCCAGTTGACTACCTACCAAAAAAGTCGAAATAGAAAGCAAAATTAAAAGCTCACCAGTCTGGATTTATGGATAATCCTTGGAAGTGCCAGGCCATGCTGTAAAAACAGGGCATGCCTTTACCTCCACGTTTGAAAATAGATTTTACAAGGAAAAGTGTGTTAATATTAGGAAACAAGAACTTTAAAACTACCAGGAAACCTCTAGAAAAGAGTATATAATTAATTTGATTTTTATACTATATTATTTTTAGGAAGATGGAACCATTTTGAAGAAGAATGGTGGACAGCAAGAAATAATATATAATATAATACCATTGATTATACTGGAAGAGCTTTAAAATAAATAAAAGAAACTTTAAAAATAATATTTTTTAAAATCTCTCATTTTTAAAAAATTATTTCTACTAGAGATAAAGAATGCCATTTGTTTTTGTCCACTGATTCTTTAGGCTAGTAAATGAGCAGCTACAGCGGTCACTTGATGATTGTCAGCACCGGCTCTCCAAGAAAAGAGATGAACTTGAATCAGCCCAAGCACAAATAAGCATACTGCAGGAAAAAATAGGTAAGCATTTTTAAATTTTGCTTTTGCTAAACCTACTTTATTTGGTCTAACAAACATTTCTCTTTATAGATAAACTATACCTTCAGATGACTTCGCAGAGTGAAGAGGCTCATGTAATGAAAAAGACCATTGATGTTATTGATAAAGAGAAAGACTTTCTTCAGGAGACAGTAGATGAGAAGACAGAAAAGATTGCAAACTTGCAAGAAAACCTGGTTAATAAAGTATGTGACAGCTAAATACCTTTATCCGGCATCTCAACAGAAATTATCTCATTCTCTCTTTCAAATATGTAAATTCCTAAGGCCTACAGCCTAATCTTCTAATATTCTTAAATTTCATTTCATGCCATTAATTTGGATCTGCAAAAGTTCTATTTATAGAGGCGCCTGGGTGGCTCAGTTGGTTAAGGATCCTACTCTTCATTTTGGCTGAGGTCAACAATCTCAGGGTTGTGCACTTAAGCCCTGTGTTGGGCTCTGCACTGGGCATGGAGCTTAAGGTTCTCTCTTTCCCTCTCCTGCCCCTCCCCCCTGCCCCATCACTCATGGGCACATGCCTTTCTCCCCAACCCCCCCCAAAAAATTCTATTTATGGAATGTAATTTTATCAAATATGATTATAGCAAATTCAAGGAAACAATTCAGGTTCTTAGAATGGGTAAAAGCATGCCAATATGTAAAGTATTGAGACATAGAAATGTTTACTTTGAAGCTTTCTTTTATAGAGTAATTTATATAAATGTGATAAATTATATAAATTCAAGTAAAGACATTTTTATATGAATGTTTTAGAATCATATTTTCATAATTTCTGTAGGAAAAAGCTATTGCTCAGATGAAGAAGACAGTCTCAGAATGTGAATCTTCTATGAAGTAAGTAATCAATGAAATGGCATCCAGCTTTTTTTAGAAAGTTTCAGTGAATATAGCTTATGTATTTAAGTAGCAATTTGATCATAGGTAATTTCTTTGTTCAGTTTTCCCGTTTTTGCTGGTGGCAGCATCTGAGTGTCTTCCATGAACATGCCATCCTCTTTAACTTTCTCCTCTCCATCATCAAATCTCAGTTGTTATGTCTGACTTGTTATTCTTTTCATACCTATTGCTCTTTATTTCTACCATAATTACTCTGTTCAGACCCTAATTATTAAAACTTGGATTACTTGGGATCCCTGGGTGGCTCAGCAGTTTAGTGCCTGCCTTTGGCCCAGGGCATGATCCCCGAGTACCGGGATCGAGTCCCACATCAGGCTCCTCGCAGGGAGCCTACTTCTCCCGCTTCCTGTGTCTCTGCCTCTCTCTCTCTCTCTGTGTCTCTCATAAATAAATAAAATCTTTAAAAAAAAAAAAAAAAACTTGGATTACTTTAGTAGCCAATCTGAAATTTGTTCTACATCAAAACCTATCTTGAATAGTTACACAATTTTACATTTTATGTCTAATCTCTACTTCAAGACAAAAGTCACTATTATTTTATATGCCTTTACACATTACATGGTAGTGGAGACTTAAATATTAAATAATACTTAACAATTGAATCTATTATGTTTTGCTCCTAATATTTTAAAGTCCTCTATTTAAGAAGAAAAAAAAAAGTCCTCTATTTTTACCTGACTTTTAGAATTATAAATTTATTTTATTACTATTTCCATATGATGATTGGTAGAGATCTAAAATATCTGCTTTACCTAATTTATCAGTGTCTTAATGCAGTATAATTTCTTGTATTCTTAGTGTACTTAATTCAGAGTACAGCAGTTTTCTTTTAAATGATTTACATTTTTCCAAAAAACTTTATTATTTCCACATCCTTTGTGTTAACAGCCAGATAAAGGAAACGTTGACTAATCGGGAGCGAGAAATAAGCAGCCTCCGGCGCCAGCTTGATGCAGCTCACAAAGAACTTGATGAAGTAGGAAAATCTAAAGAAGTGTCTTTTAAGGAAAACAGAAGATTACAAGAAGATCTGAATACAATGGCAAGAGAAAACCAGGTATGAGCACAATGCATAAACTTTGTTTTACTCCATATTCATTCTTTGCTAAATTTTAAAGCTCTAAATATGTTTTCTAAAATTTAATGATATTAATATGAACAACATAAATAATTCTTTGAGGGGAATTGAATTTATAAGAGTATTAAAAAGTATGGTTTAGAACGCTGCTGTATATCACAGGGTGTCTAATTGTTACAACTGTGGTCTCCTTACTATTTTGGTCTTTGTTATAAGGACTCCTAAAGCTGAGAACATTGTATTGTCTGTGGCAGATACCATTGTCACCCTCAACATCACTTTCAAGGCAAAGTGCTATGTTTTAAAGATCCATGATTTTAATTATTCACACATCCTTTCAACAACTTAGAGATATACCTATAAGTAAGTTAATATTTTAGAATGGCAGATACTGAGAAGTATCGGTTTTGTTTGTGCTGGTTTATTAAAGGATTACACTAAGAAGATAAATGATTTTCCTGTTTTAAATATTTTAAATTTTTTAAAAATTACTTTTAGTATTCAGTATAAAACATAGCGCTGATACATGAATTTTTTAAAATGACAACCCTTGAGCATAGCTAGCCCCATAATATAAATGCCAGATACGTGGTCAAGACTATTTGAGGGAAATGGGTGGTAATATTTGGTTAAAAAGTCACGGTCAAGAAAAACATGTGAAAATAACTCTTAGGAACAGTTTTCCTTTCTCCTACTCTTATTCCCCCAATTCAAAAGGAGCTTTTGAATATAAATAGAACTCATGGGGACCCCTGGGTGGCGCAGCGGTTTGGCGCCTGCCTTTGGCCCAGGGCTCGATCCTGGAGACCCGGGATCGAATCCCACGTCGGACTCCCGGTGCATGGAGCCTGCTTCTCCCTCTGCCTGTGTCTCTGCCTCTCTCTCTCTCTCTCTCTCTCTCTCTCTCTCTCTCTCTCTGTGGCTATCATAAATAAAAAAATAAAAAAATAAAATAAATAGAACTCATTAGGTGCCACATTTATTGTAGATTTATCTGTCTTCAATTCTCTGATTAACAGGAAATCTCACTGGAATTGGAAGCAGCAGTTCAAGAAAAAGAAGAAATGAAGAGTAGAGTTCATAATTACATAACTGAAGTGTCACGATGGGAGAGCTTAATGGCTGCTAAGGTATATAAAAAATATTTAGGTTGAATTTAAGACTGATAATCTAAAAAATATTTTGATGTGTGTTTATTCTGTCTCCTCATTTATTTATTTCTTTTCCTGTCTCTTCTCATAGATATTAAGATATGAGAGAGGAGATCTTGCCTACCGTATTTTTATATTTCCCCACAGATCTTACTTAGTATGCTGTCTGCACAGATAGCGTATGGTTCCTCATTAAAACAAAAATCCCAGTGTGTGTGTATGTTTATGATATGAGTATTCCAATGGATGACAGTTACTAATTTAGAAACAATTTACTTATACTTAAAACCAGGAAAAAGAAAATCAAGATTTGTTAGATAGATTTCAGATGCTTCATAACCGTGCTGAAGACTGGGAGGTCAAAGCCCATCAAGCTGAGGGAGAAAGTAGCTCGGTTCGACTGGAACTTCTTTCAATTGATACTGAGAGGAGACATCTTCGAGAAAGGGTGGAGCTACTAGAAAAAGAAATTCAGGAGGTAATATATTTATTTATCTTGCAATGACATTATTTAGTAAAACAATAACATTCAAAGATACTTTAAAGTGAGGTTTAAGCATTGATAAAGTCAAGGTCAGTGTAATATTTTATCATTAATTCTGATAATTTGCTTATGAGTATCATTACTTTTTTTAAATTGTAAGATGTACATAAAATCAAGTTTATCATTTTTTAGAGCACAGTTCTTGGCAGTTAGTATACTCACATTGTTATGCAACTGTCACCACCATTTCCAGAACTTTTTCATATTCCCTGATTGAAACTGTACCCATAAAAAAAAAAAAAAAGAAACTGTACCCATTTACACTAACTGCCCATTCCTCACTCCCTACCCCATCCCAGCCTCTAGCAACCACGTACTTTCTTTGTCTATGAATTTGACTACTTTTTGTGCCTCATATAAGTGGAATCATACAATATTTTTCTTTTTGTGACTGGCTTATTTCACTTAGGCTTAAGGTTCATGTATGTTGTAACGTGTCCAAATTGCATTTCTTTTTAAGGCTGAGTAATACTCCATTGTGTATATACCTCACATTTTCTTTATCCATTCATCTGTCAATGGACATTTCATTTGTTTTCACCTTTGGCTGCCAGGAATAATGCTATGAACATGGATATACAATCTGTTCAAGTCCTTGCTTTCAGTTCTTTAGGATATACCTGGAAGTAGAATTGCTGAATCATGATGATTTTTAAGTTTAGCATTTTCAGAAATTGCCATACTTTTTTCCTTAAGGAAAACTATAATGAAAATATGAAAGTGGCTTTGAAATATGGCAATGAATAAAGGCTGAAAGAATTTTAAGTGCTTGATAGAAAAATCCTAGATTGCTTTGAAAAACTCATTGGTAGAAAGATGCACATTAGAGAGGATCCTAGTAAGGGCTTAGAAAAAATAGCTAGAGACAAAACTGCTGTCATTTACAAAATACATAAATTTTTAACAGAATTTTTCCAGGAATCTTAATGTTTCTTCTAGTGAGGTCTCAGATGCCATTGAGGAACATGTTATTGGATATTTATTTATTTGTTTGTTTATTTATTTATTTTTATTCATGAGAGACACAGAGAATGGGAGAGACACAGGCAGAGAGAGAAGCAGGCTCCATGCAGGGAGCCTGATGTGGGACCCAGTTCTGGGACTCCAGGATCAAGGCAGATGCTTAACCACTGAGCCACCCAGGCGTCCCAAGAGAGAAAATCTTCAGCAAGCTCCATGCTGAGCTTAACATGGGGCTTGATCTCACAACCCTGAGATCATGACCTGAGCCAAAATCAAGAGTCATAAACTCAATAGACTAAGCCACCAATGTGCCCCTAGAAGAACACAGAATAAGTGATAAACTTGGATATTTAGCTGAGAACATTTCTAAGCAAAGTGTATAAGGTGTAGCCTGGTTTCTTTTTGCTGCTTATAGTAAAATACAAAGAAAAGAAATAAGTGAGAAAGGAGCCAGGTCTTACCAAAATACCAACAGCATTTTCCATAGAACTAGAACAAATAATCCTACATTTTTAAAAATATTTATTTATCTTTTTACTTTTTAAAAGATTTTATTTATTTATTTATTTATTTATTTATTTATTTATTTATTTGAGAGAGAGAAAGTGAGAGCACAAGCAGGGGGAGGGGCAGAGAGAGAGGATAAAGCAGACTCCCTGCTGATTAGGAAGCCTGACGTGGGGCTCAATCCCAGGACCCCGAGATCATGACCTGAGCCAAAGGCAGATGCTTAACCAACTGAGCCACCCAGGTGCCTCCCTAGATTTTTTTTAAGATTTACTTATTTGAGGGAGACAGGGTGAAAATCTTAAGCAGACTCTGCTCTGAGCACAGAGCCCAATACACAGGGTTCAATCTCATGACCTTAAGATCCCAACTTGAGCCAAAACCAAGAGTCGGATGCTTTACCAACTCTGCCACCCAGGTGCCCCAATAATCCTAAAATTTGTATGGTACCGCAAAAGACCCCAAAACGCCAAAGGAATCTTGAAAAGGAAGAAGAAACCTGGAGATACCACAACCCCAGATTTCAAGCTATATTGCAAAGCTGTAGTAATCAAAACAGTATAGTACTGAAACAAAAAACAGACACACAGATCAATGGAACGGAATAGAGTGCAGACATAAACCCATATTATTCTATCACATAGGAAGCAAGAATATGCAGGGGGAAAAGACCGTCTCTACAACAGATAGAACCAGGAAAACTACACAGCTACATGCAAAAGAATGAAACTTTCTTACACCATACATAAAAATAAACTCAAGGGACACCTGGCTGGCTCAGTGGATGAGCATGTGCCTTTACCTCAGGGTGTGATCCTGGAGTTTGGGATTGAGTCCCATATCTGGCTCCCTGCAGGGAGCCTGCTTCTCCCTCTGCCTATGTCTCTGTCTCTCTCTCTCTGTCTCTCATGAATAAATAAATAAAATCTTAAAGAAAAAAACTCGAAATGGATTAAAGAGGCGTGCTTAGGTGGCTCAGTCGGTTAAGCATCTGCCTTTGGCTCAGGTCATGATCTCAGGGTTCTGGAATTAAGCCCCATGTCAGGCTCTCTGCTCAGCAGGAATCCTGCTTCTCCCTCTTTTTCTGCCCCTCCTCCTGTTTGTGCATTCTCTCTCTCTCTCTAATAGAAATAAAATCATGGGATCCCTGGGTGGCGCAGCGGTTTGGCGCCTGCCTTTGGCCCAGGGCGCGATCCTGGAGACCCGGGATCGAATCCCACATCGGGCTTCCGGTGCATGGAGCCTGCTTCTCCCTCTGCCTATGTCTCTGCCTCTCTCTTTCTCTCTCTGTGACTATCATAAATAAATAAAAATTTTTTAAAAAAATTAAAAAAAAAATAAAAGAAATAAAATCATTTTAAAAAATGAATTAAAGACATAAATGTGGGACCTGATTCCACAAAAATCCTAGAAAAGAGCACAGGCAATAATTTCTCTGACATCAACTATAGCAACATTTTTCTAGGTATGTCTCCTGAGGCAAGGGGAACAAAAACAAAAATAAGCTACTAGGACTACATCAAAGTAAAAACCTTCTGCACAGCAAAGGAAACTATCAACAAAATTAAAAGGCAACCTACTAGGGGCACTTGGCTGGTTCAGTTAATAGAGCATGTGACTCCTGATCTTGGAGTCATTAATTTAAGCCCCACATTTAAGTGTAGAGCTCACTTTAAAAAGTAAAAATAAAAGACAGCCTTCTGGATGAGAGAAGATATTTGCAAATGACAACCAAAAAAAAAACAATCCAATTTAAAAATAGGCAGAAATGGGGCACTTAGGTGGCTCAGTTAAGCGTCTGACTCTTGATTTCAACTTACGTTGTGATCTCAGAGTCATGAAATCAAGCCCTGCGTCAGGTTCTGCGCTTAGCAAAGAGTCTGCTTAAGATTCTCTCTGCCCCTCCCTGCTTGCTTGCATGCACTCTCAAAAAGGGGGGGTGGGGCAGAAGATACGAACATTTTTCCAAAGAAGATAGACAGCCAGCAGACATATGAAAAGATGTTTAATATCCCTCATCATCAGGGAAATGCAAATTAAAACCACAGTGAGGTATCCCCTCACAACTGTCAGAATGACTAAAATCTAAAACACAAGAAACAATGTTGGCAAGGACACCAAGAAAAAGGAACCCTCATGTACTATTGGTGAGAATGTAAATTAGTACAGCCCCTGTGGAAAACAGTTTGGAGAGTCCTTGAAAAATTAAAAATAGAATTACCATATGATCTGGTAATCCCACTATTGAGTATTTACCCAAAGAATACAAAACACTAATTCAAAAAGATACATGTGCCCTCTGATTCTTGCAGCATTATTACATTAGCCAAAGTATGGAAGCAGCCCTAGTGTCCATCAATAGATGAATAAAGAAATTATATACATACATATGTATAAAATGTGTGTGCATATGTATATGCACAATGAAATAATATTCAGCCATAAAAAAGAATGAATCTTTTCATTCTTGCCTTTACAATAACATGGATGGGTCTAGGGGGTGTAATGCTAAGCAAAATAAGTCAGAGAAAGACAAATACCATATGATTTCACTCAAATCATTTAAGAAACAAATGAACAAAGAAAGAAAGAGACAAAGGAGAAACAGACTCTTAACTCTAGAGAAACTAATGATCACCAGAGGGGAGGTAGGTGGGGGGAGGTGTGAAATAGGTGAAGGGGATTTGGAGTACACTTACCATGATGAGTACTGAGTAATGTATAGAATTGTGAATCACTATATTGTACATCTGAAACTAATATAATACTGGTGTGTTAAGTATACTAGACTTAAAATTTAGAGGGGAAAAAAGGAACCAGGTCTTGATGATTTGGAAACTTCTTAGCCTACTGAGTGTGCGCTGGAGACAGGCCAAGTGTGTGGCTCCACAGCCTCTTCGTGAACAGATAGATTAGGGATGTGACTCATATAGCCGATCAGTCACCCCCGTAGAAAGATTGCCAGCTTGTAATGACGGGGACAGAAACAAGGTGAAATGAAGGAAGGCTGTTGAACATCTGGGATCTTACCTGCAGAAAACGGGCTAGGAGTGTTACTTGGCTACAAATATATGTTCTCCTTTGAGAAGAGGGAAGAATGGCTCTGAAGGTAGCTCAGAGACCAGCAAGGCTGCAAAGGGCAGCTCAGAAGCAAATGGGGCTGCTGGTGCCACCACAGGCCCGGGGATGGAGCTACTCCCTCCTTCGTTCCAGAGTGCAATGCCACTGCCACTGAGGGCCAAGAGGGTGGGGCTGTAGCTGAAGGGTGAGAAGGTGGGGCCGCTCTAGCAGGCCCAGAAGACAGACCATTGGGGCACTGATAATTATTCTTAGGCCCTGAAACCAAATGGAATTTTCCTTGCTTGGTTACAAACTTACTCTGGACTAGTAACTTCTTCATTCCTTCTATTTTTTTCCTTTCATAGTAGGCCTGGCTATTCTATACCTGTTTCACTGTTGTTTTTGTAAGCAAGTAACTTGTTTGCTAGTGTCACAGATCTCTGGAGGGAGAATAGTTTTGCCCCTAGATGGACCACATCTAGAGTATTGCCTGCATCTAATTTAGATGATGCTTAGATGTGATTTTGGACTTAGAATTGATGCTAGAATGTTGGGATGGAGTGGATGTATTTTACAAAGGAAGGACATGAATTTTGGGGACCTAAAGAGTAGATAGAATTATGGGCCTTAAGTTATGTTGAAATCCTAACCCCCAAGCACCTGTGAATGTGCCCTTATTTGGAAATAGAGTTTTTGCAGGTATAATCTAGGTAAAATGAGGTCATACTGGACTATAGGGCTGACCATAACCTCGTGACTGTTGACCTTTGTAAGAGAAATCTGTACACAAGATACAAAGAACACCAGATGAAGACAGAGGCAGAGACTGGAGTGAAGTGTCTACAAGGCAAAGTACACTAAGGATTACTAGCAGCCACCAGAAGTTGGGAAAGGCATGGAATAGATTCTCTCTTAGAACTTCCAGAAGAAAAAAAAAAAAAAAAAAAAAAAGAACTTCCAGAAGAGAGCAGCCCTGGTGGCTCAGCGGTTTAGCACCGCCTTCAGCACAGGATGTGATCTTGGAGACCCGGGATTGAGTCCCACATCAGGCTCCCTGCATGGAGCCTGCTTCTACCTCTGCCTCTCTCTGTCTATCTGTGTGTGTGTGTGTCTCATGAATAAATAAATAAAATATTTTTTAAAAATTAAAGACAACTGAGAAAGAACTATATATGTTATTTTTTCTTGAAAGGGTATTATAACAATTTAAAGATAAAATTTAACCTAACTTCAGAGACCTCTCTTATTCACTCTAAAATGATAATTTTCATCTTTGCATCTTCCAAATATATACATGAGGTACTTAGTTACCATGATTAATAATTATATACAATTCATTTGGTTAAGCATTAAATAAACCATCTTTAAATAGCAGGCAGCTTCCTGAGAGTATCTTAAAATATGCAAAAATTGGCTTTCATATTTTTATAAAGTAAGGTTGTGGCTGTATAGATTCAAGCCTTTAAAATTATTGTGTTACTTCAACTTTTTACCAGTTTCTTTTTCTACTTTCAGCACATAAATGCACATCATGCTTATGAATCTCAGATTTCATCAATGGCAAAAGCCATGTCTAGATTAGAAGAAGAGCTGAGGCATCAAGAAGATGCAAAAGCAGCAGTGTTGAATGATTTGTCGTCTCTTAGAGAACTTTGCATCAAGCTCGACTCAGGCAAAGATATTATGACCCAGCAACTGAATTCCAAAAACCTGGAGTTTGAGAGGGTAAGAACTTAAAAGATTTTGTTATACCACATTATTTTATTTAGCCCTACCCTCATTGTTTTACTTTATCATTACACTGCCCAATATATTTGTTCCCCTTTAAGGAGTTACTTTTGAGGGCACCTGGGGTGGCTCAGTCCATTGAGCATCTGCCTTTGGTTCAGGTCATGATCCCCGGGATCCAGCCCCAAGTAAAAAGAAAAGAGTTACTGTTGACTACAGATTTTTTTTTTTCTTTTTTTTTGACTACAGGATTTTGACAACTAGATTCTTTGCCAAGATTTTCCTGGCAAACATGGTGATGAATTAGATGCTCTCTGTTTTGGAGTAGATGGGTATTTAGGAAAATAGGAGTCTTCTTATTATAGAGTAGGAACATATCCCAGTACATCTTTTACTCTGTTTGAAGGTAAGATTTAAATGAAAGATTGAGTAATTCATTGCTTCCTAAATAGAGTAGTTTTTCTGATTAAAATCCCAAGGCATTTAGGGGCACCTGGGTGGCTCAGTCAGTTACGTGTCTGTTTTGGCTTAGGTCATGATCTCCAGGTCCTGGGATCCAGCCCCACATTGGCTTCCTGTTCCGCAGGGAGTTTTCTTTTCCCTCTCCCTCTCCCTCTGCTCCCACCCCTTGTGCTCTCTCTTTCTCCTTTTCTCAAATAAATAAATAAATAAATAAAATCTTTTTTAAAATCCCAAAGCATTTAAATCTTACTTAATTTTAAAAGTCTAGTTAGCTAGAACTTCGCATTCTCAAACTGAGGCATTATCTAAACAACTCAGTGCATGTTTTCAAACACAGGTGTTTTAATTTTCATCCATATAGTAGTATCTTTATTTTCAGGTACTAAGAAGCTCCAATGAAGGCTTGACTGCATAGTCAGGGTACACATAATAGTTAAGAAGTCTTCCTTAATGATAAGATTGACCACATTTAAAAAAAAAAAAAAAAAAAAGATTGACCACATTTTAGGATTTTATGTTAAAATATTTTTTAAACTTTTTTTAATTTATTTATGATAGGCACACAGTGAGAGAGAGAGAGAGAGAGGCAGAGACACAGGCAGAGGGAGGGAGAAGCAGGCTCCATGCACCGGGAGCCCGACGTGGGATTCGATTCCGGGTCTTCAGGACCACGCCCTGGGCCAAAGGCAGGCGCCAAACCGCTGCGCCACCCAGGGATCCCTTAGGATTTTATGTTAATGACCCTCTCTTGACAAGGTAGTATGAGTGAAAACTATTTAAGGGCTAGAGTGGGTCTTATAGCAAATAAGCCCTTACTAAAAATAGCAAAAATTATTTTGAAAATAAGATGATTTTCTTACACTTAAAGAAATGGTTCAAAATCTTTAACTGATACCCCACATAAAGCAACTGATGGGTGTATAGCTCTGCAAATAATTTTTCAGAGTAAGTCTGAAATTGTACTGAAGTAATTTTCCTTTGTTCTCCCTGTAGGTTATGGCGGAATTAGAAAATGTAAAATCAGAAGCAGAACTGTTGAAAAAACAACTGTCAAGTGAGAGACTTACAATTAAAAACCTTGAATCATTGTTGGCTACAAATAGAGATAAAGAATTTCATTCTCATTTGACTTCCCACGAGAAGGATACAGAAATTCAGCTACTTAAAGAGAAGTTAACCCTTTCAGAAAGCAAATTGTACGTGGCATAAATCAACCTATGTAAAGAAAATAGCCTGTCAAAAAGAATATTTCAATTTTTGGTAGAGTAGGATGGGAGTGTGTAAGATGATATTCAAAACCAAAATATCTTACTTATGTGGTGGCTGCTTTGGGGAATTCAGAGGTTTAGTTCAAAAGGGACATTGTGTTTGGAAATGCAGATTGTCTATCTCCACCACAGAGGTAGTACCCATGGAAGTGAATAAATGAATGAACTTTAGAAAAATGTCTCAAATTCAGGAATAAAGAGAGTCAACAAAGGAGAGCGCATTTTAGGTTGGGGAGAGCCGTGTCTCTTGCTGTGGATTAGGAAAAAGACTTCCTGTGTAATATGACCCTCATGGGTGTATTGATTAATTACCTTTTAGGAGATTGATGATACTGTCTTTTAGATGGACAGGTTTGGATATATTTGATGGAAGAGGGGAGGAAATCCAGAGTGGATAGTACAAATGGAACAGTTTTAAAAGTTTGAAATGTTTCTCTTTCTGGGCTCCTAGGTGGCTCAATTGGTTAAGCATCTACTTTCAGTTTAGGTCATGATCCCGGGTCCTGGGATCAAGCCCCTCTTTGGGCTCCTTGCTCCGGGGGGGGGGCTTGCTTCTCTCTCTCTCTCTCTCCCTCTCTCTCTCTCTCTCTTTCTCTCTGCCACTCCACCTGCTTATGCATGCGTGCGCTCTCTCGCACTCTCTCTCTGTCAAATAAAATGCTTTAAAAAATATATTTCTGTTTGAGGCAGGACTCAAGGAGTCAACAAAGATACTTTACATCTTGATGTTTATAATTGATGTCTTGTTCAAATTTATATGTCCACTATTGCAGCACATAACAGAAGCTCAGTTAAAATATTTGTTAAAGGGATCCCTGGGTGGCGCAGCGGTTTGGCGCCTGCCTTTGGCCCAGGGCGTGATCCTGGAGACCCGGGATCGAATCCCACGTCGGGCTCCCAGTGCATGGAGCCTGCTTCTCCCTCTGCCTGTGTCTCTGCCTCTCTCTCTCTCTCTCTGTGACTATCATAAATAAATAAAAATTAAAAAAAATAAAATAAAATAAAATAAAATATTTGTTAAATAAATAAGATGAATGAATGAATAAGAAAACTTAGTGATAGAAGCTCCTGAAAAAAAAAAAAAAAGAAAATTTGTGTTAAAAGTCATGTTCTTCTCTTTTTTTGTCCTTAAGTATCATCTCCATTTTTATTTATTGATAACAAAAACAAAAATCCATAGCACTTGACTCTACAAAATAGCACATTTTTTACTTATTTCTTTGATTTTTAAAATTTGTTTTAAGAACTAGTCAAGGCCGGGAAAACACCATGCTTCGAGCTAAAGTGGCACAATTACAAACTGATCATGATGTTCTGAAAAGGCAGATTTCAACTGAAAGATACGAACGGTAAGAAAAAAATTTTAGTACTGGACAGCATTTTTATTTATTCCCTATCCTATTTCAGAAAGGATTTAATATGGCTTAAAAATAGCCAGCTTCCTTTTAACATTCATACAAAAATAAATTTTTCTGATATTTCTTTCTAAAAAGGCAATAAGAAAAAATAAAATAAAAAGGCAATAAGTGTTGTGGAAGATACTATCCTTATAGTAAATGATGTTACAAGTATTGTCTCAGTGTTTTCTATAGCATTGCTTAGGGCAAAATTAGGACATTATTTCAAAGAATATAGATAAGGAATCAACAAGCTAGTAAGGATTCTACAAGAGCCCAAAACAATATGGTCCAATAGGAAACTCCAAATATAGATCATCACAAAAATGATGATCATGGGCAGCCCAGGTGGCTCAGTGGTTTAGCACCACCTTCAGCCCAGGGTGTGGTCCTTGAGCCCCGGGATCAAGTCCCACATCAGGCTCCTACAGGGAGCCTGCTTCTACATGGAGCCTGCTTCTCCCTCTGCCTGTGTCTCTGCCTCTCTCTGTCTCTCATGAATAAATAAATAAATAAATCTTTAAAAAAAAAAAATGATGATCATAAGAGCGATTGATACATATGTGCTAGATATCATATACGTTTCTGATTATTTCTATCAATTATTATAATGCTTATATTAGAGGAAACTAAAGTCACTCAAATAGTAAATGGTAGAGCCAAAATTAAAATCAAGATAGATTTTGTACAACTGAAACTAACATTGTATGTTAATTATACTTTAATTAAAAAAATAAATACAAATTTAATGGGGCACCTGGGTGGCTCAGTTGATTAAGCATCCAATTCTTGATCTTAATTCAGGTCTTCATCTCAGGGTCATGAGTTCAAGCCCTGCATTGTGCTCTACAATGGATGTGACACCTACTTAAAATTAATTAAACTATTTATTTATATAATAATTAGTTGAGTAGAATGAAGGAGAGGCAGATCTAATTTTAAACCCCATGCTCTTGGGATCCCTGGGTGGCGCAGCGGTTTGGCGCCTGCCTCTGGCCCAGGGCACGATCCTGGAGACCCGGGATCAAATCCCACATCAGGCTCCCGGTGCATGGGGCCTGCTTCTCCCTCTGCCTGTGTCTCTGCCTCTCTCTCTCTCTCTGTGACTATCATAAATAAATACAAATTAAAAAAAAATAATAAAATAAAATAAAATAAACCCCATGCTCTTATATACATATATTCCCATAGCTTAGTAATTTTCACACTCACTTATAATTTCAGTTCATTTGCTGTGTTATACTTGAAAACTTGAATCTCCCAAGTGTTACAAACAGAAATAACTGTTTTCACAGCTAAAATTGAAGTCTCGTTTGCAAATCACTTGTTCAGTTACTTTCTTTCCATTGTGCTTTCTTGCTATGTTAATACCATAGATGTCAACATTCCTGAGATTTCATTCTCAAATTGTTCATCAGATTGCTTATCAAGTCAAGTTTTTGAGTTCTCTTATCTATTGGCATCAGAACTTTGATGTGCCATTTGGAGTGTAGATAAAATTTGCTGAGAAATCAATATTTATGATTTCAAAGAGAAAGAAACCTGAGAAATGAAGAAATGCATCAGTGTCATAAAAGCAGTGTTACTAATTTCTCATAATTAAGAAGATTTAGTTTCTCAATATGCTAAACTGTACGTACATAATGATTTCCATTTTCTTAATGATGACTTAAGTTCTCTTAAATCCAAGGGCCTTAAATCAAATCCTCTATTGCCTAAGGTTATAAGACCCCCCCCTTAATTCTTCTTTTTCCCTTGGCTCTGTTCCCCAAAGAAGTCTTGGCTCACATGACTATGTCTCTTTCCTTACCATCCAACTAGTTTACACATCTTTACACCAGCCTAGGGAACAATAGTGGTTCTTGGCAGAAAAGAGTGGCAAAAAAGACTTTAGGTATTACAATGATTTATAGCCCTCTAAAGGGCGTCAGTACATAAATAGCATATCTATGTACTGAAATTTCATGGGGAGAGGTAGGTAATTTGGGGAGAAGGAATATCTTTAAAAGTTTCTTTAGGGGGAAAAAAAAAAAGTTTCTTTAGGGGGATAATAATGAAAAAAAGTTTGTGAAACACCCAAGGGGGTAGAAATCCTGGATACTAAAGATCATAAGGCAGAAAGTCTAGGCCAGAGTCTCTGAATAGTCCACAAAAGAGGTAGCAACACAGTCACCATGCTTTGTGGTGCTGACTCAGACACAGGGCAGGAGAGCATAACAGAGAAAAATAGTTACTTCACTTCTGACATTTGGGAGTTGTTAGGCAGGAAGAAGGAAGAGGCTAGATTTATGTTCAAGAAGAGATAGGAGTGTGGACTGTGGGCCACTGGGGTCGGTGAAGGATCTCAAGATGGCTGGGCGAAAACTTGCTCTAAAAACCATTAACTGGGTCGCTTTTGAGGAGATCATACCCCGAAACCAGAAGGCCATTGCCAACTCCCTGAAATCCTGGAATGAGATGCTTACCTCCAGGTTGGCAACTCTTCCTGAGAACCACCTGCTATCGACTGGGCTTACTACAAGGCCAATGTGGCAAAAGCTGGCTTGGTAGATGACTTTGAGAAGAAATTTAATGCCCTGAAGGTTCCTGTACCAGAGGATAAATACACTGTCCAGGTGGATGCTGAGGAAAAAGAAGATGTGAAAAGCTGTGCTGAGTTTTTGTCTCTCTCAAAGGCCAGGATTGAAGAATATGAAAAAGAGCTGGAGAAGATGAAGAACATAATTCCATTTGATCAGATGATCATTGAGGACCTGAATGAGTGTCTTCCTAGAAAGCAAATTAGACAAGAAGAAGTATCCCTATTGGCCTCACAAGCCAATCAGAAATTTATAAACTGGGATCCGTGGGTGGCACAGCGGTTTAGCACCTGCCTTTGGCCCAGGGCACGATCCTGGAGACCCCGGATGGAATCCCACGTCGGGCTCCCGGTGCATGGAGCCTGCTTCTCCCTCTGCCTATGTCTCTGCCTCTCTCTCTCTCTCTGTGTGTGACTATCATAAATAAATAAAAATTTTTTAAAAAGACATTTATAAACTTGAGTTGGGGTGAAAGCCCTGGCCCTCATATTATAAACATTGGACATTAAAAATAATGATTTGGAAAAAAAAAAAAAAGAAGAGATAGGAAAGGAAGGGGAGAAGAGGAGGGAATCAGCCAACTTTGAAAATCTCTATTTAGGGGGGCTTTGAACAATCTTTTATAATACGTATTACCTTAATTGAAATCTTTTGTTTACTACTTAAAAATTATATAAGAACATAGGATTTAATTTTAGTAGAAAAACTCATTAATTAATTGAGAAGTTAATTAACCAGTAACAGTAACAGCACCTTATATTTGTATTCCGCTTTTTGGTATAATCTCTTATTTGATCTTTACTGACAGAGAACGAGCAATCCAAGAGATGCGTCGACACGGTCTTCCCACACCACCCCTTAGCTCTACTCTGAGGTCTCCTTTACATTCTCCTGAACATATAAGCTGTTAATTATCAGAAAGGTATGTATGGGGGCCCCTGGGCGACTCAGTGGTTGAGTGTCTGCCTTCGGCTCAGAGTGTTATTCTGGTCTGGGATCGAATCCCACATCAGGCTCCCTACAAGGAACCTGCTTCTCCCTCTGCCTATGTCTCTGCCTCTCTCTGTGTGTCTCTCATGAATAAATAAATAAAATCTTAAAAAAAAAAAAAAGTATGTAACACCAAGAACAGGCAAAACTAATCTGTAGTTACAAAAATTAAGAAAGTAGTTTCAGCATTGGGGGAAGGAAAATTGCCCACAGAGGCAGTCAGGGGAACTTTGTGAAGTAATGTAATGTGTATTTTCGTGATGGTTACATGGGTATATACAATTGTAAAAACTCATTGACCTGAACACTAATAGTTCATGCATTTCATTGTATTGTAAATTATATCTCATTTTAAAAAAGAGAAGACATCCATAATCAAATACCAAATGACAATATGAGAAATCCATGGTAATATTTGATGAATGGCTAGGTTCAAGGTACAAATAGGAATGCACATGGCACAGTAGACTCAATCTGACAGGAATGGCAGATTGTTGGGGAATGATGAGGGGAAAAGGCAGGGAAGGTAGAGTGGGACATACAAGATATACTGAATGTGCGGCAAAATTAGAGATTGTACATAGTCTTGATTCTATAAGCCAAGGGGAACCTTCTGTGTATAGAATGAGTATCAAGGAGGGATTAAGATGAAAGAACTGTTCCTGGTGGATTAACGTCATAACTATAATTGGGGCCATATTGGGGAGTGTAAAAATCAGAGGCAGGGAGACCAGAAAGAGGTACGTATTGAACAATATACTAAGTTCAGGATCCGTATAACAATATTTGTTTTTTAAAAAACAAATTATAAGGACACCTGGATGGCTCAGTGGTTAAGCATCTGTCTTCAGCTCAGGGTGTAATCCTGGGGTCTGGGATTGGGCTCCCAAAGTTCTGCATTGAGCTTCCCGCAGGGAGCCTGTTTCTCCCTATGCCTGTGTCTCAGCCTCTCTCTGTTTCTCATGAATAAATAAACAAAATCTTTAAAAAAGAGGAGAGAGAGAGAGAACAAATAGTAATATATATACAGAAAAGTGCCATATCCTAGTATACAGCTCAGTGAGTTTTCACAAACTAAACATACCCATGTATAATCTACACCCATATCAAGAAACAAAACCTGTCTCTCTTGGGCTTTCTCCTAGTCATAAACACTACTCCAGAAGTAACTGTCCTGTTTATTAAAAACATAGATAATTCTTTTGCCTGTTTTTGGACATTTAATACACGAAATCATACATTTCTGACTTCTTCCACAGTGTATTTGTGAGATTCATTCGTACTGTTGTGTGTATTTGTAGGCTGTTCAGTCTTGTTGCTGTGTAGTATCACATTGTGTGAACTCTCCCACAGTCCATTTCTTCATTCTATTGTTGATGGGCTTTGGGTAGTTGCCAGTTTGGGCTATTATAGAATTATGATGAATATTCTAGTACCTGTGGGTTACTTGACATGTGTATTTCCTTGGCTATACTCCTCACTCAGGAGTGAGGTTGTTGGGTCACTGGACATGCAGATATTCAAACTTAAATAGATACAGCAAAGTAGTTGTAAAGAGCTAGAATACATTTGACAGAGGAAGGGCCAGAGGGATGTGCTGATTCATTGGAGAAGGGAATGAATGGGAAAGAAGTATGTGAGACCCAGGACTTAAAAGGTAGGTAACTGAAAAATGCAAGCTCCCTGACAGAAATAGTAAAGTCAGTCTTTTTTAAAAATAGGTGTTTCTTTACCTTTCTAAATAGAAGTATATAGGAGATAGTTAAGCATTTCCTCAAATGCCCAGAATCCTCATTATGAACATTACTTATGTACTATGCTTTAACATACTGATGCCCCCAGGGTTTATTAGTATTTGTAGGACGTAGGTTTAAATGATTCCTGTTTGCTGTGCTTTTGCTTTGGGGTTTGTTCGTTTGATTAGAATGTGTATTTTCCTCCTTTGCTTTGAGGACCACTTCTCAGTGCTGGTTGCAATCACTGTGTCCTCACAACTCCAAAGCTGCTGTATTAATTTAAGGGTGATTAGATGGTTTAGATTAGATTAGATGGTTAAGAAGATGAGTCATCTTCTTGTTATAAAGCCATGTAACAGTTGTGACATACATTTTCTCATACTAGATTCACAGCTGCATTTTAGATCAAGAATTGGTAAGCCAAGGTTTGTGAGCCAGGCGCACTCCACTGCCTGTTTTTGTAAATTTAACTTTATTGGAGCAGAGCCACACATGTTTACATATTGTCTAAGACTGCTTTTCTCCAGTGGCTGAATTAATTAGTTGTAACAAAGATCCTGTTGCCCACAAATCTAAAATATTTACTGCCTGGCCTTTCACATCATGTGGCCGCTGAAAAACTCCACTGTATATCCACGAGATAGTAAAAGTGAAAACCAAAGAATTCTACAGTGTTATGTAAATAGACCCCCCAAAAGGGTCTTGAGGACTCCCAGATGTCTCCAGATTCTACTTTAAGAACCACTGATACAGAACATACTGGATTTCAGCGATTTCTAAAGCTATGATGAATTAGAAAAATTTTTGGTTTGTTTTAAAGAAAGTGTATCACTCAGTGGCATTAAATTTACAATAGTGTACAGCTGGACCCATGGCCCTGGAATTCTCTAATCTACTTTTCTGTCTCTATGAATTTGTCTATTCTGGGACACCTGGGAGGCTCAGCGGTTGAGCATCTGCCTTCCGCTCAGGGCATGATCCCGGAGTCTGGGGATCGAGTCCCACATCAGGCTCCTTGTAAGGGAGCCTGCTTCTCCCTCTGCCTATGTCTCTGCCTCTCTCTGTGTCTCTCTCATGAACAAATAAAATCTTTAAAAAAAAAAAAAAAAAAGAATTTACCTACTCTTTTATTTTTTTATAATTTTTATTTATTTATGATAGTCATACAGAGAGAGAGAGAGAGGCAGAGACATAGGCAGAGGGAGAAGCAGGCTCCATGCACCGGGAGCCCGACGTGGGATTCGATCCCGGATATCCAGGATCACGCCCTGGGCCAAAGGCAGGCGCTAAACCGCTGCGCCACCCAGGGATCCCCCTACTCTGTTTTTTTATCAAAGTGAAATCATACCTTATTTGTCCTTTTGTGTTGAAATGGTTTCACTTAGGATAATGTTTTCAGGGTTCATCTATATTGTAGCATGTGCTAGAATTTTATTCTTTTTTTGCGATTGAGTAATATTTCTTTGTGTGCTTGTGCCATATTTTGTTTATCCACTCATCAGTTGATGGATTACTTGAGTTGTTTTCACCTCCTAGCTATTGTGAATAATAATGAATAATAATATGAATATGAACATTTGTGTACAGTATCTGTTTTAGTCCCTTTTTTCAAATCTTTTGGAAGTACCTAAAGAGGAAGAGTTTCTGGGTCATGTGGTAATCTTGCGTTTAAATAATATATCCTCACGAAGAGAACATAAAATACAAAAATATAAAGAAGGAAACCAAAATCACTTTATTTTACATTTTTTTTATTGTTATAAAATATACATAACATCAAATGTATCATTCTTAACCATTTTTAAGTATGCATTTCTCTGGCATTGACATTATTGTGCAAAAATAATGTCCACCGTTCAACTCCAGAACTTTTTTATCTTCTTCAACTGAAACTCTTGACCCATTAAACACTAACTTTCCATCCTCCCCTCCCCATAGCTCCTGGCAACCACCATTACAAATTTCCGTCTCCACGAATTTGACTACTCTGTTTACTTCATATAATTGGAATCATACTGTATTTGTCCTTTCTGTGACTTATAATGTTTTCAGGGTTCATCCAAGTTGGAGCTTGTGTCAGAATTTCCTTCTTTTTTGAAATGAACAGTGTTGCATTATATGAATATACCACGTTTTGTTTATCCGTTCATGAGTTGATAGATACTTGAGTTGCTTCTGTCTTTTGGCTGAAAATGGATGTACAGGGAAGCCCGGGTGGCTCAGTGGTTTAGCGCTGCCTTCGGCCCAGGGCCTGATCCTGGAGACCCGGGATCGAGTCCCATGTCGGGCTCCTTGCGTGGAGCCTGCTTCTCCCTCTGCGTGTGTCTCTGCCTTTCTCTCTGTCTCTCTCTCTCTCTGTCTCTCATAAATAAATAAAAAAATCTTAAAAAAAAAGAAAATGGGTGTACAAATGAAAATCACTTTTAATCCTACAACCCAGAAAAATTAGCAATTTGCATTTTGGTATATACTTCCTTCTTGTATTCAATGTGTAATAAATATACACACATTCATAGACCTACATATGTAATTTTCATAGATTTTTTTTTAATTTTTTTTTTAATTTTTATTTATTTATGATAGTCACAGAGAGAGAGAGAGAGGCAGAGACATAGGCAGAGGGAGAAGCAGGCTCCATGCACCGGCAGCCCGATGTGGGACTCGATCCCGGGTCTCCAGGATCGCGCCCTGGGCCAAAGGCAGGCGCCAAACCGCTGCGCCACCCAGGGATCCCATAGATTTTATATCTACTCAATTTTTATCCTAATTTTTGTTTTGTTCTTTGGGAGTTTTCTCCTTAATAAATTGTTGAGGGCATCTACTCTCATCATTAAAATTTTGGGGATCCCTGGGTGGCTCGGCAGCTTAGCACCTGCCTCGGCCAAGGGCGTTATCCTGGAGTCCTGGGATCGAATCCCGTATTGGGCACCCTGCATGGGCCTGCTTCTCCCTCCTCCTGTGTCTCTGCCTCTCTCTCTCTCTCTGTATCTCTCATGAATAAATAAAATAAAATCTTAAAAGAATAAAATACAATCATTAAAATTTCAAAAGTCGGGATCCCTGGGTGGCGCAGCGGTTTGGCGCCTACCTTTGGCCCAGGGCGCGATCCTGGAGACCCGGGATCGAGTCCCACATCGGGCTCCCGGTGCATGGAGCCTGCTTCTCCCTCTGCCTGTGTCTCTGCCTCTCTCTCTCTCTCTCTCTCTGTGACTATCATAAATAAATACATTTAAAAAAATAAAAATTAAAATTTCAAAAGTCCCATTTTAAAATTCATTATCTAACAGTTCTTCATCACATGGATATTCCAGGATTTGCTTAGATTACTTTCTCAGTGTTTCCATTGTGGAATTTCTCATATTTGTGTGTATGTGTGTTTAATTGGGAGAGTAATTAGCACATAAGGTCAAAATATTTGGAAAAATACTTGATTATCCCTAATATGCTGTTTTAAGACACAGATACCACAATTTACAGTACTTGTATATTAACCTAAACATCATATTGTTCCTCGTTTTGAGTGGTCTTTCTCAGCTAATGTGTTATCTCTTTTCACTCTATAGCTATCATTTATTTAATCCTCATACTTTGTGTTTTTGGTGGTTTCAGGGGAATATCTTTTTTAAGTATAGAACAGTACTTACTAACTATAACTTGATTATGGGCAAAGGCTTTATTGGAGACTGCAGTTTCAATTAAAACTGAAAACAATCTCAGTTTTTTGTGAATGTACTAAGCAATTTTGTTTATCATTTTTCTCTTAACTCACCTTTCCTGTCCCTTCTTTATTTCAGAATGATGGCTTTCAAGGAGTTACCTATATGGATTTTTTAAAGGACAGAACAGTAGTGAAATATTCGGAAGTACTTGTTCCTGAAAATCATGAACATTGACACAAATTCTACCTCTGTCAACTTTTATTTAAATCAATGAATATTTATGTAAAAAAATTGGTTTAAAAGAGCCATATCTATGTGTATATTTTTATATATATGACAAAACAAAATATGTATTAATAGTGCTAATGTTTTATCTGTATTTGTACTATTCCTGACTTAAATTACTCCTCAAAGTGTGTTTTTGTACTGTGAATTAATATAATGTATTAGTCACATTATGCTTTAATAATCTTTTTCATAATGAGCCATGATACATGTATATAAATATTCTTACAGTACTTGTTTTCAAAGTGTTTTTAGTTTTCATGCCTGTGTTTATAACCCATATCTTTAATGCCTTCACATAGGATTATCAACTTTGATGCTGTGCTGTCTCACTTAACTTTTTTCTTCTAAATGTAAAATTAATTATTCACCAGTTTGCTGTCTGTCATCTAGGGTAATATATTCAGGTCTATCCTTACAATAGCAGAGGTCTTGATAAAATAATGATTACCATATATTGTTATTGCTAACTTGAAGAATGGTGATGGAAAAGATACATTTATATATTATATACAGTATTACATTATTTTGGTTATCACATGGACTTTTCATATAATACAAATTCTATCAAAATCAAACTACAAGCAGCATTCAGAATTTTATAAGCAATAGAATAAATTTGGGACACTTTTTCAGTAAATAAAATTCCTCCCTGTATTAATTTAAAAATTCAGAGTATAAAAGTATATGGAGTAAATATAGTAAAGCATTTTGTTAAAATGCCAATATACATTATTATCAGTTTTTTGCTTCTAAACCTGTGTGTTAACAATTTATCAGTCTTGCAGAATAGTATGTAAACTCTGAACCGTGGCATGTTTTTACAGCTAATTTACAACTTTTCACAGCTAATTTTCAAAGTTGTAATTTTAAGGAATTTAGATATATACACACATCCATAAAAGAACAGAAGTAAAAAATAGAATGTCAGATACAAAACTAATCGTGTTTGAACCATACACATTTGAAAAAAATCCTGTTCTTAGTAGATTTCATTATGATTGGAAAAGAAGAATTTAAGAACTAACATAGGAAAGTTGAAGACCAGTTTTTTATATGTTTTGTTTCCTCTTGTGGTTTACTACAGTGGAGTATGCGTGTGTGTGTTTGTGTGTACCTGGGGGTGGGCACTGTTCTTTTTCCAAAACTAGTATGCCTTATGTGTTCAGGTTATGCCCTTTGCAATAATTCACTATGTATTTGGGTGTGATGCGGTTTACTTTTCTACCATCTTTGTAATTTTATTTATTCCGCCTTCTTTGTGTGAATTCATGTATTATATAGCAAAATACAAGAGAAATGGGACTATTTGCAATGTCATATGGAAAATCTTTTAATAAATACATGTAAATAAAATAAAAAATATCTGTCCCCACCTTTCCCCCCCAAGCAACAGCAAGACATATTTTGTTAGATATATTTTATTTTTAATGTTTTCTATAATTTAAAAATGTATAGCTTG
This sequence comes from Canis lupus dingo, assembly GCF_003254725.2. NCBI lineage: Eukaryota > Metazoa > Chordata > Mammalia > Carnivora > Canidae > Canis > Canis lupus. The sequence continues at coordinate 48,693,738 of NC_064255.1, forward strand.
CCATAATTGTTATTTTCTTAACCATGTTACTACAATTTTTCTAAATTAGTTTTATCCTAAAATACTGGATGTTCTGACCTTTTATAGATGTTTTTGCTTTAAATAATTTTAAATTATGTTTGACATAGATTTTCCAATAAACTTTACAATTTATTTTCTCTTTCTTACAAATAGTTTTTTCTTAAATTTTAGCAATATTCTTAATTCTAAAATTAAGTACAATTAATTCAAATCAAATTTTATCATGGTAGGATATGGGGAAATCGCTGTGCTTATGTTCCAGGTAGTTTATTTTCTTTTTTTATTTTTTCACTAACTTTGATTTAGTTCTAGGTAGTTCAAATAGAAGAAATGAAGTCAAAGTTTCTCTTTGAAACCCATCTACAAAATGATAAACAGGCTCTCCCCGGTTCTTAGAAGATTTTGGCACCTGACTTACTGTCTTTCTACCATTAGTTCTATCATCAGTCTTTTTTATGTCAGAATCTTCTTAGAACAGTAGTTTTTGACCAGGCTTGTACATTAGAGTTACCTAGATAATTTCTTTTTTAAGATTTTATTTATTCATGAGAAACACACAGAGAGAGGCAGAGACATAGAGGGAGAAGCAGGCTCCCTGCGGGGAGCCCAATGAGGGACTTGATCCCAGGACCACCATCTGAGCCAAAGGCAGATGCTCAACCACTTAGCCACCCAGGTACCCCTGGATAATTTTATTTTTTTTTTTTGAAAATTTTATTTATTTATGAGAGACACACAGAGAGGCAGAGACACAGGCAGAGGGAGAAGCAGACTCCATGCCGGGAGCCTGATGGAGGACTCGATCCCAGAACTCCAGGATCACGACCTGAGCCAAAAGCAGATGCTCAAACTAAGCCACCCAGGTGCCCCCCAATCTTTTTTTAACTTTAGTTTCTCTAGATGATTCTACTGTGTCACCAGATATAAAATACTAATTTAGAAATTGATCCACCAAACTGATTTCATGACTTATTAATGGGGCTCAACCTATAGTTTGAAAACACTGCCCTAGATCTTGTCATTACCTCCAAAAATCCAACTTCTAGCGTGTGACTCACCTTTCTTTCTAGGTCATTCTCTTATGCCTAGCCTAACAATTCTTTCACTCTCCAGACAATTGATTCTCTCACCTATCCCTTGTCTATAAGTTCCTCACTTTCCTCTTTATCTAGCATAGGCATCATTTTCTTTGCATATACCCTAAATTCTCTTATCCCTCTAAACTGAAAATTCAGATCTTGTTTGTATCCAACAACACTGCATCTGCACCAAAGCACCTGAATGGGGCTCGAGAAAAAAAAAAAAAAAAAAAAAAACAACCATGCTCTTAATGCTTGAAATTTATGGCCCTGAATATCAAGGGTCCACAGCACTGTGTGAGGATCTGTCCACATTTTCCCGGTCAATTCACACTTAACCTCTCCCCAGCAAGCATTTCATGCCTTCTCTTTATTCAGACCTTTAGTCTTCCCTCTTTCTTGCTCTCAGGTTGTTTCTTTTTTCGTTGAGAAAATGGAAACAGTAAGGAAACTTTGTCTATTAGCAATATATTTGGAGACCTCCGTATCTGTGTAACTTCCTATCCTATTATAACATGAACCATCTCTACCTCTAGCTATTTTATCTAGTTGTGATCAGTATTCATCCCTTCTACCACTGCCTTTAACCCCACATTCCTGATTCATTTTTGCTCTATTGGCTTATTCCCACTTGCATGCATACTTCCCATTTTTAATCTCCCATTTAAAAACCCTCCCAGGGGTAGCCCGAGTGGTTCAGCGGTTTAGTGCCACCTTCAGCCCAGGGCCTGATCCTGGAGACCCAGGATTGAGTCCCACGTCGGGCTCCCTGCATGGAGCCTGCTCCTCCCTCTGCCTGTGTCTCTGCCTCTCTGTTTCTCATGAATAAATAAATAAAATCTTAAAACAAAAACAAAAACAAAAAAACCCTCCCAGACCCAACCATTTCATTTTTTGTACCCTTCAGAGCAAATAATAATAATAATAATAATAATAAAATTAAAGGTGTTATCTATACTCACTTCATCCCCCCTTTACACCCACCTTTACTTCTTGAACTATTGCAATCATGTTTTATTCCTATTACTCCAAACCATTTTTGTCAAGATACCAAGAACCTCCATGTATTATTTCCTTCTTCACACCTAATGTTTCCACTTAATACTTTTTTGTTGTATTTTGTTCTTATTTGATACTGCTTCTATCTTCTGTGGAGAATGATTGGGTATAGATAGAGCTTTAAAATGAAAAATGCACTTGAAGATAAGATTAAGGACTTCTTTGAGAAGGCATCAAGAAAAGATTGAAAGTGTAAAAGAAAAGCATTATGGAGGATGTGTGTAGCAGTGCCAACATCTAGGTAATAATAAGCCTTAGAAGAGAGAAATATTAGGAAGGCAAAAATATTTTAAGAAATAATGGAGATAAAAAAAAAAAAAAAGAAAGAAATAATGGAGATAAATGTCACCAAATCCAAGGATACAGTCTGAGGTCCTTATTGAAAGGGCTCAGCAAAAAAAAAAAAAAAAAAGAAAGGGCTCAGCAAAAGCCAAGTAGGAGAGAAGAGGGAAATCCACATTAGATACAATATTAAAGAAGGAAAGAAATTTTAAAAGCCCCAGAAAGAAACAGTTCATCTGAAAAAGATCAAATTTACATCTCTTATGGACTGAATGTGAAAATTCCTATGTGAAACCCCTGCTCCCCAGATGTTAGGAAGTAGGGTCTTTGAGAGGTAATTAAGTCATGAGGGGTGGAGCCCTCATGAATGGGATTAATCCCCTTTTAAAGCTAATCCCAAAAAGCTCTCTCACCCTTTCTGCCATGTGAGGATACAACGAGAAGTTGGCAGTGTACAACCCAGAAGTTGGCAGTGTACAACCCATACTCCAACCATACTGGCACCCTTGTCTTGAACTTCCAGCCTCCAGAACTATGAAGATTAAATTTTAGTTGTTTATAAGCCACTGCCCTCACCCCAGTCTATGCCAAATTGTTTTAACAGTCTAAACAGACTAAAACATTAAATGTCTCAGCAGTTACATTGGAGACAAGAACATATTATTTTTAGAATCCTAAAAGGAATTTTGCAACTATTGTAACTGGCTATTGAAACACTTTTCAAGGAAGAAATCAATTAGGGAAATAAGTATAGGAGATTCTGCAAGAGCTGTGTGACTTAAAGATAAGCAAATATTTTGGTAAAGTCTATTGCACTAATAGGGAAGGATAAAACAAGATAAAGGGAGAGAGGGAGGAGGGGAAGAAGGATGGAAGGAAGGAAGGAAGCAAGCAAGCAAGCAAGCAAGCAAAGAAGGAAGGAAGGTCCAAAACAAGTCAGACCAAAACTGGATAATAACAACACATTAGAGGGTGAGGAAGAAGAAAGAAAGAGAACAAAAGAACATGAGAAATTAAGTATTTGTGTTATTGGGAGAAGATACAAATACAAATGTTTCAGAAATCAAAAGGGAAAAATAACACAGCTATGAGTCTTAAAAGCAACTATCATAATGATGTAACAGTAAACACTTACCTAGTACTTTATTCTTCCAAGGCATTATTCTGAGAATTTTACAGACATTAACACGTTTTTTAAAAAAGATTTTACTTATTTATTCATGAGAGACACAGAGAGAGGCAGAGACACAAGCAGAGGGAGAAGCAGGTTCCATGCAGGGAGTCAGATGCAGGACTCGATCCTGCGTCTCCAGGATCACACCCTGGACAGAACGTGGCGCTAAACCGCTGAGCCACCCAGGCTGCCCAACATTAACTCATTTAATTCTCACAACAATCATATTCTTCTTTATTCTCATTTTAAAGATGAGGGTGTAGGCAAGACTTGCCTATGGACATATAACTAGCAATGGTGAATTCACTTTTAGATAATTTGTTGAGTGATTTAACATTTAAACCAGCATAGGGAAACATGAGCCCTGCAGTGGAAAGCACGAAAACAGAAAAAAAGAAAGTATATTAGAAAATGTGAGACGATGGCAGAAGTAAATCTTTAAGAGTAGCCACAATAAATGTAAATGGATAAAATTCTTCAGTTAAATGGCAGAGTCAGATTGAATTTAAAAAACAATGTGTCAGGCAGCCCAGGTGGTGCAGCAGTTTAGCGCCACCTGCAGCCCAGGGCGTGATCCTGGAGACCCAGGATCGAATCCCATGTCAGGCTTCCTGCCTGGAGCCTGCTTCTCCCTCTGCCTGTGTCTCTGCCTCTCTCTGTGTGTCTCTATGAATAAAAAAATAAAAAAATAAATCTTTAAAAAATAAAAATAAAAAATAAAAAACAATGTGTCAGCTACAAGAGATATATGTTTAAAATAAAGAGACATAGAAAATTTAAAAATAAAAGGAAAAGACTCACCAAGCACATGGGGACCAAGAGAAAACCAGAGACTAATCCTATCTGACTAGATAGAATTTTAGGGAAAAGAGAAAAGAAAAAACCAATGTGTTACATGCTGGTGAACAAGAATATCGATAGAACATAAAGATACAGCCATTACAAACATACAACTATATGTGTATATGTACATATATAAAATTTCACACCCAACAAACAGAATACACATTTTCTTCAAGCACATCTCTTATATTTAAAAATAGACCATATATTAGCCCTTAAGTCATATAAATCATTTCTTTGACCATGGTGCATAAAATTAGAATATGAAAGGATAGAAAAAAAACTTTATGTTTGGAACCTAAAAAAATGTCTAAATTATCATCTGATATAAATGAAAATCATAAAATGAAATAATTTAGACTGATAAGTAAATGATAACAAAACCACTGGAATCAAAATTGTGTAACACAACCAAAGTAGGTGTAGAGGAAAACTCTAACTCAAATATGTTAATCAGGAAATAAAAAATGTTAACAAATGAGCAAGGATTTAATTCAAGAGATTGGGAAAAGGTAACAGCAACGCTTGTTCTCTTCCCCTTCTCAAAATAACAAATAATGAAGAGAAAACAATGTTAGAGAACAATAACATCAATTACGAAAGTTGAGATAAACCAAGAGTCGGATCCATAAAAGTACTGATCAATAAAATTTATTTGAAATAAGACTTATCGGGATCCCTGGGTGGCACAGTGGTTTAGCGCCTACCTTTGGCCCAGGGCGTGATCCTGGAGACCCAGGATCGAATCCCACGTCAGGCTCCCGGTGCATGGAGCCTGCTTCTCCCTCTGCCTATGTCTCTGCCTTTCTCTCTCTCTCTGTGTAACTATCATAAATAAATAAAAATTAAAAAAAAAAGAAATAAGACTTATCAAGAAAAATATACAAAATTCAAAACAAAAAGGGGAAAGTAATTACAAATGAATCAGGTATCAAGAAAATGAAAGCATGAAGAATGGTTATATGCTAATGTGTGTAATACATGAAGTCCATGAATATTAAAAATACTGAAATTTGGTACAAGAAATAATATAGAACTCAACTAGAACAATATATGATAAGAAATTGAGAGATAAATGTAAATGTGTGGGGTGTATTTTTCCTTAGTTATAAGCTAATAAGTCAATATATGCCTGTTTACAAGATGCTAGTAGAAAACAGGAGACTCCTGGGTCAGAGACAAAGGCCCTTATTACTTATGGCACAGAAAGTAGCATAAGGATCATGTCTTCACTGGTTCTCCTTACCCCCCAAAACACCAAGGGAGGGAGTGGGAGGGACCCGAATGAATCCAACATGAAGAGGTTCATGTCCCAGCCTAGGAACACTAAGTTTAGGGAACCCATCTCTTTTATAACAAACAGTAAGTAAGCCTGCTCTTTGTCTGAGGAGACATTGCTGCATCCTTCTATGTTGCTCATGGCAAACATGATTGCTCATGGCAAGCCCAATGCTGAAAAGTGGCATGCGTAAAGATTGATTAGGGCTTTGCATTCTTGGCATGCCCACAATGAGAACATACAGGGATGTTCAGAGTCCATGGCAGCGTCTCTCGAGGATAATCTACACCTTGACCCTATATGTTCTTGACCAAACTTAAGTTTTTATGTAATTATGCCACTTCATTGGCCATGCTGCTTAATTTAACCAACAGGGGCTAAGATCAAACCTGTTCAATTTGTCTCATATAGTTTTAGATAAGGCTAATGATATCAATAAGATTCTAAGCAGCAGGAAGAGGCTAACCAGCTCTACTGACCTCATTCATGCTTTGCAGTATCCCAGACACAGCCAACTGCAAATAAATATGGGGAACAGTGGGTGTTATTTTAGATATCCGGGATATAGTCTAAGGTCAATCTGTTATTCATGATGACTCTTGCAACATAGACTGATCCACTCATCTCTGGTATCATTGTCAACGGGGCAATAGATATGCCAAAATATAGATGAGCCTCATCCACAACGGAAAGATAGGCTGTGGCCATCTCTCCCCCACTTACAGATAGGCCAAAGAGTCACAAGTTGCTCTAGCTTGGAGTTTATTTTGAAACTTGATTTGGATGGTCATTACATTGGTTTAGTTAAGAAACATGGGCCATGTCATGGAGTAGTTGCAGCCTGGATAGGCATACATGGTATAACCAAGGCTGCTCAGTAATCAAGAGAAGCTATGAATTTGCATCGATCAGGTTTTTAAAAGATTGTACTAAAAAAAAAAAAAAAAAGATTGCGTTGGTCTGTGTGCTTGTACATATCCAAGGCAGAGTCCATGTTTGGGAGCTGCCACTGATGGCATTAGGCATAACGAAATGGTGGAAGAGCAGCCGTGCTTGCGTGAATTTTTCTGTTCTCCTAGCACATGGCCAGGGATGACAGATAGAAGCAGGTTAGATTGCCAGCCACTGCAGTTTCTTGATTCAGGCAGACCATATGATTTTTTGCCAGGCTGCAATGTAGGCTCTTTGTAGGGGACAAAGAGGGCATTCATTGCTATTGGTTTGGGCCCCGCTCAAAGAATGCTGATTTGTGGATTAGCAGATATAAAGGACCAAATAGAATGCCCAATAGAGGCACATACTGACTCCTGTTCCCAAAAAAGTCCCCACAAGATGCTCAACCTCCTTTTTGGTTGGGGCATGGCTGGAGACACAGCACTTTTTCCTGAGGTGCCAGAGGAATTGAATAATGTGAATCTGTCCATACAGTCCCAAGAAGCTTCACTTGGCAAGTAGGCCTCTGAATTTTGTTGAGGGTTATCAGCCACCTCTGCTGGTGGAGTTGTTAGGGAGTCCTCCTTAAAACAGAGATTTCTGACTTGCCATCTGATAGGATATCATCTTCAAGAGGAAAACTGTGAAATTAGAGGGTAGAGGCACCCATGCTAAAATCCTGACTCACCTACTAGTGACAAATGGCAGTTAAGTTTGTCCCACAAGCATGTCTCTACTTTCTGCTCTTCCCTGATTGGGATAAATCCCCTCTGACACTTATGGTACAGGTATATAAGTATATAACACCTCAATTCCTACTATTCCATTCAGATGTGCAAGCAACAACAGTGTTTTTTTTTTTTTTTTTTTGAGATTTTATTTATTCATAAGAGACACAGAAAGAGAGGCAGAGACACAGGCAGAGGGAGAAACAGGCTCACCACAGGGAGCCGGATGTGGGACTCGATCCCAGGACCCCGAGATCACGACCTGAGCAGAAGGCAGATGCACAACCACTGAGCCACCCAGGCGTCCCTATTCTTTTTCTTCATCTTTTTTTTTTTTTTTTCCTATTCTCTTTCTTAAGTCAGTTTTGGTAACTCAGTTTTTCTGCAAAATCTATTTCATCTAGATTTTTAAAAAATCTATAACTTAGTAATTTCTCTTTTCTTATGAAATGTTTGCATGTGTATGTGTGTGTGTGTCCTCACTAATTGACCACAGGTTGGCCAATTTTTTTTCTAAGAATCAACTTTTTATTTTGTTGATCAAATCCTTTGCTTGATTTGTTTTCTATTTCATTGACTGCTCTTTTCATCCCTTCCTTCTTTCTGCTTTTGTTGTTTTTGCTTTCCTTCTTGAGTTATGTACTTAGCTCATTTTTAATCTTTCTTATTTTCTATTTTTTAAGATTTTATTTATTTTTTTATTTATTCATGAGAGATACAGAGAGAAAGAGAGAGAGAGAGGGAGAGGCAGAGGCAGAGACACAGGCAGAGGGAGAAGCAGGCTCCTCCATGCAGGGAGCCTGACGTGGGACTGGATCCTGGGTCTCCAGGATCAGGGCCTGGGCTGAAGGCGGTGCTAAACCGCTGAGCCACCTGGGCTGCCCCTTTTATTTTCTAATGTATTCATCAAAGGCTACAAAATTTCCCCTGAGAACTTCAGGCTGTTCCCCCACATGGTTTTTAGTCATTTTTTTTTTTTTTGTCCTTGCTTTCTAAATAGATTTCTATTTCAGTTCTGAATTACTTCTTAATTGGGGTCACTACATAATTTATCCTCCAAATGTGGACACTTTTGCCAATGAAATATATATTATGTCAGGACAATAGGTAAAAGTCAGGACTGTTTTGGGTGAACTGGAAAATACGGTCATCCTATTTTTATCACACTATTTTTTAAAAGATTTATTTGTTTGTTTGAGAGAGAGACTGACAGAGAGAGAGAGAGAGCATGAGCAAGAGGGACAGAAGGAAAGAGGGAGAAAATCTCAAGCAGACTCTGTGCTGAGTGCAGAGCCCGATGGGGAGCTCGATCCCACTACACTGAGATCATGACCAGAGCTAAAACCCAGAGTCAGATGCTTGACCAACTGCACCCCCCAGGTGCCCCCTATGGTCATCCTATTTTTAACAAAAGAGTTATTAAAAAGTAAGAGAAGTTTTAAATTTCTCACATAGTGGTTACAAATTTTAAATTTGTTGAATTTTGATGGATTTAGTTTTTTGAAATTTATTAAGGTTTGGTTTTTTGGCCTAAAAGTTGATTAGTTTTTGTGACTGGTGCCAATAGTTTTGTACAAAATGCATATTTTCTGCTTGGTGAATACACATCTCTTGATATCTTTTGGATCAAACTTGTTAATTCTGTATATGGTTAGGATGCCTGAATGGCTCAGTGGTTGAGCATCTGCCTTCAGCTCAGTGTATGCTCCCGGGATCTGGGATCGAGTCCCCAATCAGGCTCTTTGCGGGGAGCCTGCTTCTCCCTCTGCCTATGTCTCTACCATTCTCTCTTTATCTCTGTGTGTCTCTCATGAATAAATGAATAAAACCTTTTAAAAAATCTCTATATCGACTATCTCTATAGATTTGTGTGATTTGTCAATTTCTTTTCTTTTCTTTTTTTTTTTTATGATAGGCACACAGTGAGAGAGAGAGGCAGAGACATAGGCAGAGGGAGAAGCGGGCTCCATGCACCAGGAGCCCGACGTGGGATTCAATCCTGGGTCTCCAGGATCGCGCCCTGGGCCAAGGCAGGCGCCAAACCGCTGCACCACCCAGGGATCCCTGATTTGTCAATTTCTAAGAAAAGTTAAAAAGTATCCCACTCTAAGAGCAAATTTTTAACTTTTCCTTTTGTTTCGGTTTTTGGCTTAAATATTTCAAAAGCTCTGTTAGATATGTAAAGTTTCAGGACTGTTTTTTATATATATATATATATATATATATATATATATATAAAATATTTTATTTATTTATTCATGAGAGACACACACAGAGAGGCAGAGACACAGGCAGAGGTAGAAGCAGGCTCCATGCAGGGAGCCCGATGTGGGACTCGATCCCAGGACCCCAGGATCACGCCCTGAGCTGAAGGCAGATACTCAACTACTGAGCCACTCAGGTGCCCCAGGACTGTTCTATTTTTTGTCGGCTTGTACATTTTAGCACACTTGATACCTTTTTTTGACATCTCTTTTATCAGTTATTAACATTGCTACAGCTTTTTGAAATATAGTTTATATACATCCATACAATTCATCCATTTAAATGTATGATTTAATGATTTTTATTATATTTGGAGAGCTGTGTGACTCTTACTACAACCAATTTTAGAACATTTTCATCATCCCCCAAAAGAAGCATACTCACTGAGAGTTACTCACCACTTTCCTCCAACTTTCTTCCTCCAACCATGAAATCTGTTACTATCTCTATAGATTAACCTGTCATACAGGTTAATTTGGTAAAGGTGGAATCATACAGTATGTGGTCCTTTATGTCTGGCTTTTAGTTAGCATAAGATTTTCAAGGTTCATCCATGCAGTAGCATGTATCAGTATTTCATTTCTTTTAATCTCCAAATAGTAGTATTCCATTGTATGGATAAGAGCACATTTTGTTCAATCCATTCATCAGTTGATGGACATTTGTATTGTTTCCACTTTTTGGCCATAATGCTACTATAAATATTCATGTACATTTTTTTTTCATGTACATGTTTTAGAGGGATATGTTTTCATTTCTTGAATGTATACTTTGGATGGAAATTCTGGGTCATGTGATATCTCCATATTTAACATTTTATTTTCTTTTTTTAAAATATTTATTTATTCATGAGACACAGAGAGAGAGAGAGAGAGGCAGAGACACAGGCTCTATGCAGGGAGCCTGACATGGGACTCGATCCCTGGTCTCCAGGATCACACCCTGGGCTGAAGGCAGCGCTAAACCGCTGAGCCACCTGGGCTACACGATATTTAACATTTTAAAGAACTGCCAATTATTTCCTTAAGTGGCTGCACCATTTTATGTCATCACCAGCAATATATGAGGATTCCAGTTTTTCTACATTCTCACCAACACGTTATTATATATTTTTAATTATAGCTATCCTAATAGGTATTTCATTGTGATTTTGATTTGCACATCCCTCTTGGTTAATGGTGTTGAGCATCTTTTCATTTTCTTATTGCCTACTTGCATATCATCATTGGAAAAATATCTATTTAGACCCTTTGCTCATTTTAAAATTAGGATGCTTGCCTTTTTAATTATTGAGTTATACAAGTTCTTTATATGTTCTGTATACAAGTCCCTTTATCAGACATATAATTTTCTTTTTTTAATTGGTTAATTTTTTTTTTGAAGATTTTATTTATTCTTGAGAGACACAGAGAGAGAGAGGCAGAGACACAGGCAGAGGGAGAAGCAAGCTCCTCACAGGAAGCCTGATGCGGGACTCAATCCTGGGACTCCAGGATCATGCCCTGAGCCAAAGGCAGACGCTCAACCGCTGAGCCACCCAGGTGTCCCCAGACATATAATTTTCAAATATATTTTTTCATTCTGTGACTCATATTTTCACTCTCTTGATGGTATCATTTGTAGCACAAAAGTTTTTAATTTCGATGTAGTTTAATTTACTTTTTTGTTGTTGTTGTTGCTTTGTGCTTTTGGATGTCATCTAAGAAACCATCGTCTGACTCAGGAATGTAAAGATTTACTCATGTTTTCTTCTAAGAGTTTTATAATTTTAGCTCTTTCCTTTAGGTTTACAATTCATTTTGAATTAATTTTTGTGAATGGTGTGAGATAGTTGTCCAGCTTCATTCTTTTGCATCTGGATATCCAGTGGTCTCCTTTGCTTTTTTAAATTAGTATTTGCCTTCCTCTATCATCTATCTATATCTATCATCTATTTATTTTTAAAAGATATTACTTATTCATTAATGAGAGACACAGAGAGAGAGGCAGAGACCTACCTAGACAGAGGGAGAAGCAGGTTCCTTGCAGGGAGCCTCGTGCTGCACTCTATTCCCGGACTAGGATCACACCCTGAGCCGAAGGCAGATGCTCAAACTCTGAGCCACGCAGGTGTCCCTGCTTTATTTTTAGATACCATCATAACTTTGTAATTTAGTTGTTATGTATATGAGATCCAACAGTTATCCTCATTTCGTAGATTTGATGAAGTGTCTGAATGACAGACCCATGCATAAAGAGAAAGTACAATGGATAGGATAGGTGTTCTGATTTCTCACCCCATCCCAGGAGCTATTGATTGCCCTCTGAGCCATTTAAATAAGGCCGCCTCACTCACAATAAAAATTCAGAATATGGGGCACCTGGGTGGCTCAGCTGTTGAGCATCTGCCTTCAGCTCAGGTCATTATCCGGGGTCCTAGGATTGAGTCCCACCTTGGGCTCCTCGCAGGGAGTCTGCTTCTCCCTCTGCCTATGTCTCTTTCTTACAGCCTTTCCATAACCCCTAATATAGCAGTTAAGTGGTTAAATATTTTAAAAATTCCCAATGTTCTTCATCTTTTGTGTTATATTATGGTCTCTGAAAATCTGTCTTAACTGAAAGGCAGCTATTTCAAACATTTTTTAAAAGATTTTATTCATTTATTCATGAGAGACAGAGAGAAAGAGGCAGAGACACCGGTAGAGGGAGAAGCAGGCTCCATGCAGGGAGCCCGACGTGGGACTCGATCCCGGGTCTCCAGGATCACACCCTGGGCTGAAGGCAACACTAAACCGCAGAGCGACCCAGGGAAAGGCAGCTATTTCAAAAGTGAAATACTGGGCTGATACCTGGTTTACTGTGTCACACTATTATTACAGCACCAAATGTAGGAACTATGAATGAATGTGTTTGAAAAGTGAAGGAAAAAAACAGAACCTGTTAAAAGTGGTGCCTGACAGCTTTGATTTCTGAGGCCCATGAGACACAAAGCCCAACTAGAAAGCTCTCCTATGAGCATTAAATTCTCTAGGACTCTTTCAATATATTTTTAAAAAGATTTTATTTATTTATTCATGAAAGACACAGAGAGGCAGAGACACGGGCAGAGGGAGAACCAGGCTCCATGCAGGGGGGCTGACAAGTCCCAAGACTCCAGGGTGACGCGCCCCCCCTCCCAAAAGCAGGCGCTAAACGCTGAGCCACCCAGGCGTCCCAACTCTTTCAATATTTGAAGGCTGTATAATTGGGAGTACCTTGCCCTGCAAAATTTTTTTTTTTTTTTATTTATGATAGTCAGAGAGAGAGAGAGAGAGAGAGAGAGGCAGAGACACAGGCAGAGGGAGAAGCAGGCTCCATGCACTGGGAGCCTGATGTGGGATTCGATCCCAGGTCTCCAGGATCACGCCCTGGGCCAAAGGCAGGCGCCAAACCGCTGCGCCACCCAGGGATCCCCTTGCCCTGCAAATTTAGAAGATGGAGATCTACACTTGATTTGTGTACATTTGAGTTTTCATACAGTCTGTTTTCATGTAGTTGGCAAGACTAAATATGTCAAGAAAAAAATCTCAGTTATATGTTCTACACAGATTTAAATTTTGGCTCTGAGAACTTCTAGTGCTACTGGATCAGATCAGAAAGAATTAAAAAAAAAATTCCAGTATAGTTAACATACAACGTTAAATTAGTTTCAGATGTACAATATAGGGGTTCTCAAATCAGAAGACACTCGCTCAGCTCCTGGTAAAATTCTTCTTTATGCTTATTTGGAATGAAGCAGACATCATTTAGAATACGCAAACACTGAACAACTGAATTTTACCTATATTCACAATGTTTATTTAGAAAAACCCAGTTGGGGCAGGCCCGGTGGCTCAGCGGTTTAGCGCCGCCTTCAGCCCAGGATGTGAGCCTGGAGATCCAGGATCGAGTCCCACGTCGGGCTCCCTGCATGGAGCCTGCTTCTCCCTCTGCCTGTGTCTCTCATGAATAAATAAATAAGATCTTAAAAAACAACAACAAAGAAAAGCCCAGTTGGATAAAGCAACATGCACTAGACTCTCTCAGTATCAAAGTTTATTCTTTGAAGTCCTGCAGTTACATCATAACTATTAGTTCTGCTTTTGGCATCAGGAGATGTGACTCAATATTCAGCCCCTATTAGATCACCTGTCATCTTTTGTTACAGGCGTTTTTCCTAAACTTTGTTTCCATTTTCTTTATTAATAACGATACCGCATTATGTTTTAGCGTCTTTGCGGGTCTAGCGAAGGCAAAGATCCCTAGAGACTGATTTCCGAGTTTCACTGAAGCGGCCACAGCGAAACGTATGGAGAAAAAAAAGTCTCAGCGTCTCCAGTTAGGCCACAAAATGAAAAGCGATCCCGATTTTCCTTAAAACATCAAACTTCGGCGCAGCCCCGGTGGCGCAGCGGTTTAGCGCCGCCTGCGGCCCAGGGCGTGACCTTGGAGACCCGGGATCGAGTCCCGCGTCGGGCTCCCTGCGTGGAGCCTGCTCCTCCCTCTGCCTGTGTCTCTGCCTCTCCCTCTCTTTCTCGGTCTCCAATGCATAAATGAATAAAATCATTTATTCTAGTGAATAAAATCTTAAAAAAAAACCCATCAAACTTCGTATTGAATCTCCACACGGATGGGGACAACGATGCCTCGGTGCAGAGGCATCTTCCAGCGCCCGGTGTGGCGGCGTGGGCGCTCCGCGGGGACCTGCGGGGACTTGCCTGTGGCGCCGGCTTCGCGTGCTGCGGGCGACGACCGGCGGGACCCCCCGCGGCGGCAGACCCAGCGCCCAGCGCAGCCGCCGCCGGTGCGGGGCGGGAGCCGTCGGACGCGCGCTTCCCCGCGGCCCGGGCCCGGGGTCTGGGTCGGGGGCGGAGGCGGGCGGGGGCGGGCGGGGCGGCGGCGCGGGTCCGAGCGCCTGAGGCGCCGGCGGAGCACGTGACCACGGCGCGCGGGGCCGGGCGCGCAGTGCCGCGCGGCGGCGGCGGCGGGGAGAGCAATGGAGGCCGCGGCCGCCTGAGGGGCGGGTGCGCTGCCGGGGCTGCTGCGGGGGCTGCCGCTGCCGAGCCGCCGGCGGGGTCGCGTCCGCCCGCCGCGCGCGCGGGGCCGCCGGTCGCCGTCCGGTCGCTGTGGCCGCGGGGGACTCAGGTGAGCGCCCCGTCGGCCCCGCGGCCGCAGCCACACAATGGGGGCAGCGCGCGGGCTTCCCCGCTGCCCTCGCGACCCCCTCCCGCCTCCTCGTCGGCGCCGCGCCCTGGGGCGTGCGGGCTCCGCGGACTGCGGGGCGGGCCCTGCCTGAGGAGCCGGCGCAGGGAGCCCGGGCGGCCGAGCCTGCGGGCGGGCTGCGCCCCGGGAGCTCGCGGAGAGCGCGGGAGCTGGTAACGCCCGCTGCCCGCCCCGCGCCGGGCGCCCTGACCCGGGGGCCGGGGGTCCGGGGGTCCGGGGGTCCCCGCTGCGGCCGGGGCAGCGCGACACCTCGCCGTCTGGGGTCTCGGACGCCGACGGCGCGCAGCCCTCTCCCTCGCCGGAGCTGCCGGGCTTTGTTTAACCTCCGCCAAGCCATTTCGCACAAACTCCGGTCGCCCCGGTTCTGATGAGCCACCACTTTGATGGCCGAGGCAAGACAAAGGTTCTCCCTGTTTGAGGGCTGCGGCCGGGGCGGGGGGCCGCACTCCGCCGCCGCCAGGGCTGTGAAAAGGGCTGTGAAACGCGCTCCGCTTATCTCCCCTCAGGCGCTCCTGGCGATGCTTTCCCCGGTCCTGTGACCGTCCTTCCTCGCCGAGGTCTGCCGGGGTGAGATTGGACCTCCCGACCCCACGGATACGGTAGGTGGGGTATGGCTTTTATGTTCGTGGTTATCGGCAAACCCAAGGGCGGACGTTTACGTTTCGTGTTTGTCGTTCTCAGAAAAAAAAAAAAAGAGGCATCGTGGTAATTTTGTGAATTCTGGATTTTTTGAGAAAGAACGTGTTTTTGAGAAAGGGCGCGTTGACTCAGTAGGTGGAGGGGGGCACCTGGTGACTACGACCGTGTGTTGTGAAATTTTAAGACGGTTTTAGGGGATAATGGCCCGGAAACTGATCTGGGGTAGGTGAGGGAGTGTGAGTATGTTGGGGGTGGTGGGGATGGAGAGGGAGTGGTTAGAATACAAAGGATAAGGCAATTTTAGTAAAGGGTCCTTAGTAAATACCGCGAAGCAAGATTTCAAGTCACCAAGTTGCCAGTACATCTATATTCACCTTTGTCAGAATCACCTATCTTAGTCGTTGCATTATATTTAAAATGGCCAACAGTTACTTGGTGTTGTATGCGACTCAGGAATCCGAATACAACAATCAATTTTGAGTCCTTTTTAAAACGTCAACAAAGGAAATACACCTTCGCCACCGCCTCCTTTATAAGAAACCTGAATCCTAGTTCAAAATTATTCAACAGAAAATTGCCTGTAAGAGAAGAAATTTCAAAGGCAAGTTTTCTAAAAGAACATTTTGGAAAATGCATCTTATGTAGGTGATAGGGTTGCGCTGTAGATTACTTCAACTCAGAAATGGGAAGGGGAAAAAAAAATCATGCTACTAGATTGCCCATTTCCAATATTAAAATGTGTTTTCTTCAAAACCTTATTTTTACAGTCACCTCTGACATCGAGGAACTTTCACGCCAAAGGCTTAGTACTTAGCACTAAAATTGGAGTCAAGAAAATAGTAATATCTACTCACCATACTTAGGCATTTGGTGCAGGAAACAAAAGCTACCACGTAGTTTTTTCTAAACTGTAAAGCACTATAGTAAATGTAAGCTATTTTTGCTGGATGAACTTGTGGCTTACAAAAATTAATTAAAATTAATATGAAGTTCTCCAGGCAAGGGATAGTTTATAGTATTTTTCTGTAGTGTACATTTCTAATTTGGCTTATGGTAGGTGTTCAATAAATAGTTATGGAAAGAATAAATTAATGGAAAATAGAATACAGATGGATAAAACATGCTACAGATTGAATTGGCTTTCTTTTTTTGGTTTAATGAAGAGTTGCTGAAGGCCTACTGTGTGTCAAAACTGTGCAAAATGTTTCCACAGATAGTTTATAAAAGCCTGGTGAGCTTCCTTTTTTGATCATTTTTTGATATATGTTTCTATGAAGAACAGGGCCCATTGGGTGGTATTAATGATCATCTCATATAACTGGGTTGCACAATAAAGCATTTCACTTGTTGTGTATACATATACTTTCTCATAATGGCCTCTGAGAAGGCAGGCCAGATATTATCATTCTTGTTTTGTAGGTGAGGAAATCCAGACACAGTGAGATTAAATGACTTGCCAACTCCTTGCCACTGAAGCAACAATGCCAGGGACAGAGGCTGGATCTCATACCTAGTGTTTTCACCTCTGAATCACACTGTCTTTTTCAAGACATACTATACTCTAGAAAATCACTCTCAAAATAGGCTTCATGAAAAAGTCTAACTTTGGGGACGCCTGGGTGGCTTAGTGGTTGAACACCTGCCTTCGGTTCAGGGCGTGATCCTGGAGTCCCGAGATCGAGTCCCACATTGGGCTCCCTGCATGGAGCCTGCTTCTCTCTCTGCCTGTGTCTCTGTCTCTCTCTCTTTCTTTCTGTGTCTCTCATGAATTAAAAAAAAAAAAATTCTAACTTTTAAATAACTTTTATATAAGGAAAACTTCTATTTTAACAACCTAGTAATTGCTGAAGTGGTTAAATGTGCAAGTTCTAGAGTCAGGTGACTAAATTTGAACTAGCACTGCATCTTTGGCAAGTGACTAGATATCTTCAAGTCTCAGTTTCCTCATCTGTAGAATGGTGGAAGTAATAGTACCTATCTTATAGGGTTTGGGGAAGTATCAAATGAAATCATGTGCATAGCACAATGTCTTGCAAAAACTAAGCATTCACTGTCAACTGATTATCATTATTATACTGTAAAGTAGTGACTTTAGTTATTTTAAAAAGATGTTATTTATTTGAGAGAGTGAGAGCGAGAGAGCGTGTGCAGGTGTGCTAGGGGTCAAGGGAAGGAGCAGAGGGGGAAGGAGAAGGAGAGGGAAAGAATCTCAAGCAGACTCTGCCAAGTGTAGACTCCCAGTCAGGGCTCAGTTGCCAAGCGTAGACTCCCAGTCAGGGCTCAGTCTCATGACCTCGAGATCATGACCCCAGCTGAAACCAAGAGTTCGATGCACAACTGACTGAGCCACCCAGGCGCCTTTAAAACAGTGGCTTTTAGTTTTTTTGCCCAGTAAGAGGTGAATTTTATATTGCCAGTCAGTATACAGACACATTACAAATACGTTAAAAAAATTCATAAATCAATGCTTAGGCTTCCTATGTGGAATGCATTCTTATATTTCTATCTTATTTAAAAATGCTGGTTAAGAATCTCAGATTCATTAATGGTTAGAACCTGAAGTTTGAAAAGCACTAATGTAAGGGATGATCAGGTTAAATGAAAGAAAAATCTGCTATTGAATCTTTATATTTTTCCTTTTAACCATTTATATCATTTGGAATGAATATTAAATCACACTGAAAATGGATTCTTAAATATTTTGTAGTAATTACAGCCGTTTATTGAATATCATGATCTAGGTAGTGTGCTAAGCAGCCTATTTATGTATGTTATCTAATTTAGTGCTCACGACAGCCTGTAATTTGGCCCTGTGTTTCCATTTGATAATTGAGATTAAGACTCAGAGAGGTTTTATTAACTTGCCCAAGGTCATAAAGTTAGTAGAGATGAAGCAAGAATTCATACTGAGTTCTGTTTGACCCCAGAGTTCTCTGCTGTCTTCCCCCCCCACACTCTGTTCCTATGTTCTGTCACAGGTGATTGCTGTAGATGTATCATTCTTTTTGTGTAAATTCTTTTTGTTGTATCAAGAATTTACCTCTTGAGGTACATCTTTGTAGTTTCCTTTGAAAGGACCCACCTGAAGAAAATTTTCTACTTAAAGTAGGAAAGCATATTGGGTAGACTAGTACTTCATTTTGACTTGGCCATTCTTTGATGTAAATATTTTGGAATAGCTTCTCAGGTTTTTACGATAGAGTCAATTAATTGGTCAGTTTTATTGAGCACCCAGAGGCTTAATATGTCTTCAAAAGAGAGATGAAATAGCTGTGTAACCATAAAAAGACTTCATTACAAATGAATGCCAGCTTTTGTTAAGGCACAAAATGAAGACTTAAGAGCTGCAAAGAGTATTTTATAGTATATTGGTTTGTCTCAAAATCATCAGGCAGTAAAAATATTTATTTTGTAAGGTACTTGTAAGGAAGTACAACTAACTGCCCTATTTTAAAAAATTAAAAAAACATTTTTTTTTGTATTTCAGTTCTTTGCAAGTGTTTCTTAATTTCTTTTTTAAAGATTTTATTTATTTATTCATGATAGACTTCGAGAGAGAGAGAGGCAGAGAGACACAGGCAGAGGGAGAAGCAGGCTCCATACTGGCAGCCCGACGTGGGACTCGATCCCGGGACTCCAGGATTGCGCCCTGGGCCAGAGGCAGGCGCTAAACCGCTGAGCCACCCAGGGATCCCCAGTGTTTCTTACTTTTTAGCAGTATTTCAATTTTAATTTTTCTGATTTTTGGGAATTTTTCTCTTCTAAAAATATTGTCAGAAAGAATTAAGGAATGTTTTGAGGGAATATATTTTATAAATAGTACTTAGAATTTACAATAGATGATTTTAAATGACAGTGGAAAAGCAGATTTCACTGTTTCACATTTACATCTTAAAATTCAGACTCTTGCAGTATTTGGTTTGCCTATTACTGTCGACATACAGGAGTGTCTCTTAATAAATAAGATGATTATTAGGTGCTTAAATATATACAAATATGCTCCTGTTTTTACATTATAGTGTCTCTGTGCATGGAGCTTTAAACTATTAACTGTATGTTTAAACACTTTATTTGTTGAATTAGGGTTAGTCTTTTCAGATTTGATAATTTTAAAGTCAGTTTGTCATGATATATTAGACAAAGAACAGCAGTTTCATGGTTTATTTATGTGGTTTGAAAATCCATATGTTTCTCTTCATCAGTCTTCATTTTCTGTTAAGATTAGATAAAAGTGAATTTATTGTTTTATATCAGATTTCATCTTAGGTTAGCCCTCAAAAAATTGTTTTGCCGCTAATGAAATTTGTGTACATTTAGTAAGCTTAGATCTAATGCTTAATTTATTAACTTCTTTTGTTTAATACTCGACCCTTAGTGAAGTGGTATAGTTTGTGTGAGCATCAAGAAACATTCCAGCTATTGAATAGTTGTTGTAATTTGAATACTAAACCTGGTTACCATTACATTTTGTACTATTATTTTTTTCTTAAAGTATAATTGATATAACACGTATATCATATGGTGTACAACATATGGATAGTACTATTCTCAATGTGAAAATTCTTAGAGATAAGAGCACAATCAATTTAGATGTTATACTAGTGGCTTTGAGGCAGATACATATGCATATCGTAGATTTACATTTATGTATGATTTCCACAGATATGAGAAGTGCAAGACTATAAACTCTTAATCTATAAATTGAAAAAATTCTTACATAACTTTGAGAAAATTAAAAAACAGTAAAAACCTTTGAGATGTTGAATGTCTTATAGTTACATGTTATCAGAAACAGTTAAGAAGCTAAATAGCCCAACCATGTGGAATAACTTTTATATTGTAATAAGTTTGCATATGAAAAGGTGATTCCATTTGAAATGTGAAAATTAAAAGCAGGAATATTTTCAATCAGATTTTAAAATCTTCACCAGCTCTTTCAGATGTTTGTAGAGTTTTTCAAAACTGTACTTTAAGGCTTACGGGGAAATTTCAATAAACTTGCTTCTAAAACTTGTGCTACATTAAATATTAGGAGTTTGAGGCAAAGATACAGAAACTGCAGCCCTGAAACACTTTGGGAAATATTTATTTATTTATTTATTTATTTTTTTTTTAATATTTTTTTCTTTATTTATTTATGATAGTCACAGAGAGAGAGAGAGAGAGAGAGAGAGGCAGAGGGAGAAGCAGGCTCCATGCACCGGGAGCCCGATGTGGGATTCGATCCCGGGTCTCCAGGATCGCGCCCTGGGCCAAAGGCAGGCGCCAAACCGCTGCGCCACCCAGGGATCCCCACTTTGGGAAATATTTAAATCAGAAGTGAGTACTCAGCTCATTAGAGACAGGTTGTTAGAATGTAAAACAGGTAGCAGCTGCTAAGAGGAATTATTCCCAGTAACAAGAAGGACAATTTACTAGAAAGGTGTTGGTTTTTTACCAGAGGAGGTAAGAACAATCTACCCAGAGGTCCACTGGCCTCCCTGGGGAGGGATTGGCTGGCACTGTGGGACAAGGGGAACAGTCAGGGAGGGGATGCAATAGAGAAATTTGGTGATTATTTCAATCTGAGATAAGCTGGATTCAGTATATAATCTGTGAAGATTCTTGTTAACCCATGGTTTATAATTGTTAACCCATGGTTTCCTCACAAAGGAGACAGAGAAGGGAAAGGCCATGGTCCTATGATCACTGTTTTTGGAAGAGTCAACATCAGTACACTGAACCCCCTTGACAAAGCCATTTGTGGGCTTAGGTGGAGGTCTAATGTTCTTAGGGAAGCTTGTGACTGATCGAGCAGAGCTAGTAAGACACTGCTGGTGAATTCCAGATTGCTTTAAAGGTTGCATGCAGGATTTTCTTCATTTTGAAAAGTTCTTATTAAATGTAGAGTGACTTTTTCTCTACCAGGGTATTGTGACAGACACAGTGGACTTTCTTGGCACTATTAATGATGCAGCTGCCCAGGCATGTTTGTGATGGGTTAACTGTTTTCTAGAGTTAATGAGGTCAGGGTCACAGGTTCAATTCTTGGGAAGGCCAGTTAGCTTTGCTTTGTTCTCTGATCTCATATTGTACTCTTAACCCAGACTAGCCATCTGGTGAAGGCAGATCATTGATCACAAAGGGACTAATAAACAAGACAGTGTGAGAAGAGCAGCATGACTCTTTCTAGAACAGTGGATATTGAGTAATTAGAGAAACAATCCCAAAGCGTGTGCAAATTGTGTGTCATAGCATTATCTTAATATCTGGAAGATAACATGGTTGTTGATTTTTTTCTTTGCCATTTCTGTTGAAGTCTCATTTTAACAATTGTTTTTTTTTTTTCCTAGTTAGAACTAGATTTTCTAGAAGTCTCATTCATTAAGCAGTTATACACTGTCCTGAATGTTTTTTTTTTTTTTTAAGATTTTATTTATTTATTTACAAGAGACAGAGAGAGAGAGGCAGAGACACAGGCAGAGGGAGAAGCAGGCTCCATGCAAGGATCCCGACGTGGGACTCGATCCTGGGACTCCAGGATCATGCCCTGGGCCAAAGGCAGGCGCTAAACCGCTGAGCCACCCAGGGATCCCCCTGTCCTGAATGTTCTTAACCTCCCTTTAGGTTTATAGGATGATGGCTATGGTAGTGAGAACAGGGTAAGTCTACAAGTAGTAAATTAAACCACCTACTCTGTTGCTTACAGATCCAACTTCACTGAGTTTAACAGGAGAACACTTACAATTTTTCTAAGTCTTTTGTGATGTACGCATCTCTTCTTCCCTTTATTAAAATTACCTATAGTAATGAGAGAAATGCCAAAGATCATTAGATTGTGCAATCTCATGTGGTCCATGTGGCTCTTGAATATTTGAAATGTGGCTTGTCCAAATGGAGATGTGGTGTAGGTTTCAAATACTTGGTATGAAAAAAGAATCTAAAATACTTTATTAATAATTTCAAAATAGACTATGTTGAAATAATATTTTAGCTATGTTAGGTTGAATAAAAACATTATTAAAATTAGTTTTACCTGTTTCTTTTTACTTTTTAAAATGTGCCTACTAGAAAATTTAAAACTATATATACAGCTCACATTTGTGGCTTGCATTCTCTGGGCAGCCGTATTCTAAACCAGCCCCTCATTTTACAGATGAGAAGGCTAAAGTTCAGAGGTTAAGTAACTGAGCTGAGTTCTTTCCGTTGCCTGTAATCTCTTCTTGCTAATAGGTTCGGTGCCCTGGAAGATGGAACTCTTTGAACAATTAGAGGACCATTTAGTGCATGGCAATTATGATTAAATTGCAAGATCTGTGTGTTTGAGTCATTGTATATTAGTGTGAAGCCAATTTGTGTGTGTATGTGAACATGCACATGTGTAGGAGGAGAGTTTGTTTATAATGTTGATGTTTTTTCTCTCATTTTTTTTCTTAAAGATTTTATTTATCCATGAGAGACACAGAGAAGGAAAGAGAAAGAGGGGCAGAGACACAGGCAGAGGCAGAAGCAGGCTCCATGCAGGAAGCCTGACGTGGGACTCGATCCCGGGTCTCCAGGATCAGGCCCTGGGCTGAAGGCGGCGCTAAACTGCTGAGCCACCTGGGCTGCCCTATTTCTTTCACTTTTTTAAAAAGATTTTTTTCATGAGAGACACACAGAGAGAGGCAGAGACATAGGCAGAGGGAGAAGCGGGCTCCTTATGGGAGGGAGCCTGATGTGGGACTCAGTCCCAGGGTCCTGGGATCACAACCTGAGCCAAAGGTGGGTGCTCAACCACTGAGCCACCCAGAATCCCAGTGTAGATGTTTAGATTCAGTTTTAGCTTCCTATCTGGGTCAGAGGCCTTACAGCTTTATTTACTTCTGAGAAAAACACATTAAGATATTAGACATTAACAGTTGTAACTTGGGTGGTAAATAAGGTGGTGCTCATTAAAGAGGTACTTTAATATGTATTTCTTATTACAAAAATTTTGTATAGTTTTGAATGAACCTTAATGGACAAAACAGCAAGATTTTCAGGCTGTATCTCTTCTGGAAGGAAAAGAGCTAAAGTGAAGAGACCTTGCTTACTTAGTCTATGTTCTGAAGAAGGATACATGAGCTATTATTCTCTCTTAATCATGAATGCTCCTGATGTTGCAGCTGAGAAAGAAATAGCCGGAGTTGACTGGTACAAAGCCGTGGCCCCAGAATGTGGGTTTTCTGTCAGTTTTGTGAACATAATGGTCTTTAGTTGGCGATGGTAAAAAGGAAGAAAACCTTAGGACCAAATTTGTTGCCTTTATTATTTCTAGTTGAGATTTTAGTTTTCTCAATCAGCATGGGCAGCTCAAATTAATATCTTAAAGATGTTCACTTTATGCACCTTCAGATCTGGTCTTTCTTTTTGGCCCATACAGTTCTAAGACACTATCAGTTTGTTATCAGTGACCTAATGACCACTAGTGAACAATGACTTTGTGAGGCAGCCTCTAACACTTCAATTAATCTCATCATCCATGCTGGCTAGAAATGTGCAGGAATTTATCTTTTTTTTTTAATTTTTATTTATTTATGATAGTCACAGAGAGAGAGAGAGAGAGAGAGAGGCAGAGACATAGGCAGAGGGAGAAGCAGGCTCCATGCACCGGGAGCCCGATGTGGGATTCGATCCCGGGTCTCCAGGATCGCGCCCTGGGCCAAAGGCAGGTGCTAAACTGCTGCGCCACCCAGGGATCCCCTCTTTTTTTTTTTTTTTTTTTTTAACCATTTTATTTATTTGAGAGGGAGAACACGAGATGGGGAGAGGGAGGGGGAAAAGCAGGCTCCTATCTGAGCAGGAAGCCTGATGTGGAGTTTGATCCCAGGACCCCAGGATCATGACCTGAGCTGAGGGCATATGCTTACCCAGCTGAGCCACCCAGATGCTCCAGGAATTTATCTTTTTAAGTAGGAGTGGTATGGAGGTGAAAGAAGATATGTGATTACTTCCAGAAGATTGGCTAATAAAAATATTTCCTGATTACCATTTTTCTATGTTTTTTGTCTGTAATAAAAACCTAGTTGATTCTGGGTATGGAGAAAGCAAGATAGCAATCTCTTAATGGTTACCATTGAGTAGGCCAAAATAAGTAACAGTGCCCTGTGGTATGAAGTTTAATGAAAAGTATGTTAACCTTAAAAATAAAACTGCCAGTTATTTACCAGCAAAAGATGTGCTTATTTGGGAATAGAGAATTGCAATCTGGGACATGGAAGCTATGGCAGACCCATAGACAAGACTGGAGAACAAAGGAGAGGACTGCTCTTTTATAGGGAAAAGGGGGGCATTGGAGGGCTGTCATAAACTAAGTAAAAGTCCATTGGAATAAACTGGGGGTTGGAAGTAGAGTGGCTCCTCCTTGCCTGAACTGTGACTGCCTCTCACTGGCTGGACTGCTGGGATTGCAAAAATGGTATCCACCTGCGGCATCCCCCTCCCCTTGGGTCTGAAGTTGAATGAGTGCTGGGTGTGAGAGCTCCCCCTGCTGGTCTCATGACTTCCCTCTAAATGAGGTATCCTTTTATTAATTTTCACTAGTACGGGGACCATCCACATCCCATCTAGCCTGAGTCATCGGAAACCCACTTTATCTTATGGCGGCAGATGTATATTGAGTACACATAATATGCTGGGCACCATGGGTAAAACATGAACAAAGGTTGGGGGAGTGCAGATTACTTGAATGTAAAAATATTAATGACTTTGTCTTAGAGTCTAACTTAAGAATGTAGCATTTTTACATTGGGGCAGAACAAATGCATTTTAATTTATATTCTTTTCACCAGCTGATTTCACATGCTGTCATGTTTAATGTCACCTCTAATTTTTATTTTACTATTATTTTAAAAAAGATTTTATTTATTCATGAGAGACACACAGAGAGAGAGATAGGCAGAGACATCTGGCAGAGGGACAGATAAATAGGGACAGGCAGATAAATAGGGACATCTGGCAGAGGGACAATAAATTTTATGTTTATTTCTAAAAATGAGGCATCTTGATATGCTTATCTAAAGGAAAAAAGTGAGAGAACACAACTCTGACAGAGAGGATCCCTAAGATGGTAGAAGGTCAGTGCATAGTAGTGCAGCAGTTCTTCATTAAGACAATACCATCCAGACATCTTGGGAATTTCAAGGATTAGATTGATAGATAGTCTAA
Organism: Canis lupus dingo; assembly: GCF_003254725.2. Taxonomy (NCBI): domain Eukaryota; kingdom Metazoa; phylum Chordata; class Mammalia; order Carnivora; family Canidae; genus Canis; species Canis lupus. The sequence continues at coordinate 48,719,427 of NC_064255.1, forward strand.
CAGTATAGTTGTACCTAAAATTTTCTAATTAAATCATTATTTTGAATTATTTTTATGGTGAAATAATTTTGTAGGGAGAAGCAGGCTCCCTACAGAGGGAGAAGGGAGAGGGAGAAGCAGGCTCCATGCAGGGAGCCCGATGTGGGACTTGATCCCGTGACTTCAGGATCATGTCCTGGGCCAAAGACAGGCGGTCAACCAGTGAGCCACCCAGACATCCCTCACCTCTAATTTTTGACATCTATTTTTTTCCTTTGTCATTGGGATAGCCAGTTGGGGTGCCGGATGGGTATTGTTGCATTGGGAGTCATATTGAGCATGGAAGGGTAGCATACTTCCCTGTATTCCTTCCTTTCCCCCCCTGATCCAGCTGTTTATATCAGGCAGTGTAGAATTGCTAGTGAATATAAAAATGAAGAACTGACAGTCTAGTGAAGAAGAAACACAAGGCAAGCTGTAAAGTGTGATATAATAGATCAGAATGCTATGGGAACTCAGAAGGAGTGATTATTCTGGTGAAGAAGGATAGAATAAAGAAAGATGAGGTAGCTTACAGAGGAAGTGATATTTGAGCTGAGTCTGGAAAGATGGGGAGAATTTTGACAGATGGAGAGGGGGTGGAAAGGTAAGCATGAAAGCCATGGTATATTGATGTGGCAAGAACATCTGGCAGAGAAAACAGTGGGAGAGGCAGGACTAGAAAAAGTGGGTCAGGCAAAGTTTGGAGAAATTTGAAAAAGGTAAGGAGTACTGACTTTTTTTAGGCAATGGAGAACTACCAAAAGCAGCGATTGACATAATCGCATTGACTTTGGAAGGATGACTGGGATTTAAGAGGCCTGGTTCTAAGGGCACCTTTCCCTCTAATTAGCCTGGTGACCTTGTGCAAGTCACTTTACTTCTCTGGGCCTCAAATAGTCTTATGTATAAAATAAAAGGGTATGGGGCAAGAATGACCCAATCAGTCCGTAAACAGATACAGTAGTTACCAGGGGCGTGGTCCTTGCCCAGTGCTGTTGTTGATGCTTTAATACAGGAGCAAACACACGGGGCCCCTTGCTATGGAGGTGATGATCCTAGAATGTCATAGGTGCTTTAAAGAAAGTAAAGCTGAGTGAGTGGAGTGAAACGTGGTATTGCTTCTGCTTAAAGTACTTTGAAGAGTACTTTGAAGTAGAAGAGCTGTGGGAATATTTGGAATCTCTTTCAGCTTTCAAATCATAGGTATAATTAAGTGAAAAGCTGTAGGAGTTCAGCTCTCTTCAACATTGATTAAAATCAGTTTCCAGATAGATGTTCTTACAGTTTCGATTAGTTCCACAAATATGGTTATTGCTGGGCAGAATCTTTTAGCACACCATCTTTTAAATAGCTTAAGTACAGCATAATTTCCTTTTAGAAAACAGTTTCTTTGGTGTCCTGAAAAAATGCCCCTCATGTTGGTAATTTGGATGCCACCTCTCTCCCTAGCGCATTCCATCTCAAAACTTGTGGCTTATGGAAAGGGAAGATGCTAACATTTAACCATGTAGATTTAAGGCGGTCATTCAATATATTGAATAGCTCTTCTGAGTTATTTTAATATAAATTAAAATTAAGTGGGAGCTCTGGGACAGCCCTGTTTTAATTAGAGCTGGAATGCATCTTAGGAGACCATTTCTGCCAGTTATAATCATAACAGTGGCATTATGATTTTTTTTTAAAAGAATCATTAATAAGTTAGGTCTATCCTGATGTCTTCCAGGCTTGATGTATAGATCATCCTTGTTGAATCAAGTAAAAGGCTAAAGAATGCAAACATTTTTCTTTGGCCCATAACCTTTTTCTTGGGGATGTGAAGTTGTTGGGCAATAATCATCAGAAGAGTATGCATATAACTGGCTTGTTCTTTAGGAGATACTAGGTTGGGAAATCTGGACTTACTATTTATTGAGGACCGTTAGAGTTTTAAATTGATTTCCCACAAATGATGTCTGCAGCGTTGGGAAGCTGGAGTGGTAGGCTGTACTTTTGAGATGGTGTAAGATGCGATCCCCAACCTGTGCTGACCTGGAATCCAGGCTATGTTGCTTTGTTTCTTTGCCTAGCAATTCAGTGAAACTGGCCCTGCTTGAATTATTTAACTCATTTTATCCTTTAAGATAGTTACAAGGACTTGTTACAGAACTGAATGATTTATAATTTGGGGCTTGCGCATTTATTTTTGTTCTTCATTTTCCCTTTTGCTGAAGATACAAGTACCTTCTGGGTCTTTGGTTCTGCCTGCTGGTTGTTTATAATTCCTGCTCTAGATTACCTCATTCTGCTGGCCCCTGTTGTAATATGATTTGTCTTTTTAAAATTAAATTTCATTAAAATTTTCTCATGCATCCATCTTCCTCAGGATGTTTAGTTGTTTGATATAGAGCCTGAGAAGGAAGGAAAGACCTAAGGAAGAAAGGAAAGAAGGAAGGAAGAAGGAGAGGGAGGAGGGAGAGAGAAAGGGGGATTCTGTTTGGACACAATACTGGTATGTCGGGATCCCCGGGTGGCGCAGCGGTTTAGCGCCTTGGCCCAGGGCGCGATCCTGGAGACCCAGGATCGAATCCCACGTCAGGCTCCCAGTGCATGGAGCCAGCTTCTCCCTCTGCTTGTGTCTCTGCCTCTCTCTCTCTCTGATAGTGTGACTATCATAAATAAATAAAAATTAAAAAAAATACTAGATTAAAAAAATACTATGCCATGTTAGTATGTGATTATTATATTTGAATTTCCAATATTTTTTTCTTCTCAAATGTTTAAGAATATTTTTATTATGGCGAAATATATGTAACATAAAATTTACCATTTTAAACTTAAAAAAAAATATTTTGTTTATTTAATCATGAAAGACACAGAGGAGAGAGGGGAGAAGCAGGCTCCATGCAGGGAGCCAGACATGGGACTCGATCCCGGGTCTCCACAATCATGCTGAAGACGGTGCTAAACTGCTGAGCCACTGGGGCTGCCCCTCATTTTAAACTTAAAAAAAAAAAAGATTTACTTATTCATTTTATTTTTTATTTTTTTAAAGATTTTATTTATTTATTCATGAGAGACAGAGAGAGAGGCAGAGATACAGGCAGAGAGAGAAGCAGGCTCCATGCAGGGAGCCCGACGTGGGACTCAATCCCAGGTCTCCAGGATCACCCCCTGGGCTGAAGGCAGACGCTAAACGGCTGAGCCACCTGGGCTGCCCTACTTACTCATTTTAGAGAGAGAAAGAGTGCAGGCACTGCAGGAGCAGAGGTAGGTGCAGAGGGACAGGAAGAGAAGCAGACTTCCCTCTGAGTGTGGATTCCCAACACCAGGGTGACGTCACAACCCTGAGATCATGACCTGAGCTGAAATAAGAGTGAGGCACTTAACTGAGCCACCCAGGCGCCCCATCATTTTAACCATTTTAAGTATGTAGTTCATTGGTATTAAGTACGCTTAGAATGTTATAGAACCATCTCCATTGTTCATTTCCAGAACTTTTTCACTGTCCCAAGCAGAAACTCTGTACCTGTTAAACAGTAACTCCTCATTCCCCCATCTCCTGATAGCTCTATTCCACTGTTTCTATGAATTTGCCTATCCTAGATACTCCATATAAATGGAATCACACAATATTTGTCCTTTTGTGGCTGATTTACTTCATGCAGTTTAATATTTTAAAGATCTATCCATGTTGAAGCATATATCAGACCTTTATTTCCTTTTGTGGCTGAGCAAAATCATGTTGTATGTATATAACCTATCTTAAAAATATTCATCTGTTGATGGACATTTGGGTTGTTTCTACCTTTGACTATTATGGATAATACTGCTATGGACATTATTGTATACATATCTTTTTGGATTGTTGCTTTCTTTTCTGCTGGATATATACCTAGGAGTAAAATTGTTGGAATCATATGGTAATTTTATGTTTAACTTTTTGAGGACCTGCCATACTATTTTCTGTAATGACTATACCATTTTAAAATCTCACCAGCAATTGCACAAGGGTTCTGATTTCTCCACATCCTCTTGTTATTACTTGTTGTAATAGGTAACACAGATTTCTCTTGTTGTCCAAAGGTCAACATTCCTATGAAACCCTTTGTAAGATGAAACGGCATAAAATGAAGAAACAATTACGATTAATTTACTTGAAAAATATTTTGAGCATTCCTAGACCACAAAAATAACCTCTTAGGTTTTACTGATACCTACACCACCTCTTGCTAACAGATGCACAAAATAAATCATGATGAAGCACAGTTTTACTGATACCTACAACACCTCTTGCTAACAGATGCACAAAATAGATCACGATAAAGCACAGATGCACACAGGCACAGCTCAAAGGAGGCTCGATGCTAAGATGCTGAGTGTAGTGCTTGGAGAAGGAGCTTAGCAGCGCCACTCTCAGGATGGCAGCTCAGGATGTATACTGCCTCTATAATGGCTCACTGCAAAATAGATGCTGAATGCTATTTTTACTTCTTGCCCTTTTTTTTGGTACTGGTTTTCTTTTAATGTCTTTGTCTGGCTTTGGTATCAGGGTTATGCTGGCCTCATAGAATGAGTTAGGAAGTGTTCCCTCTTCAATTCTTTTGAAAACTTTGAGAAGGATTGGTGTTAGTTCTTTACATGTTTGGTAGAATTAATCAGTGAAACTCTCAAGTCCAGGACTCTCCTTTGTTGGGAGATTTTTGCTTTTGTTTTTATTTTTTAATAGATTTTATTTATTTATTCATGGGAGACACAGAGAGAGAGAGAGAGAGAGAGAGAGAGAGAGGCAGAGAGACACAGGCAGAGGAGGAGCAGGCTCCCTGCAAGGAGCCTGATGTGGGACTTGATCCCGGGACTCGAGGATCACGCCCTGGGCCAAAGGCAGGCACCAAACCGTTGAGCCACCCAGGGATCCCTGCTTTTTGGTTTTAAAAAAATATTTTATTTTATTTTATTTTATTTTATTTTATTTTATTTTATTTTATTTTATTTATTTATTTATTTATTTATTTATTTATTTATTCATTCATTCATTCATTCATTCATGAAAGATCTAGAGAGAGGCAGAGATGTAGGCAGAGGAGAAGCAGGCTCCCTCCAGGGAGCCTGATGAGGGGCTTGATCCCAGGACTCCAGGATCACGACCTGAGCCAAAGGCAGATGCTCAACCACTGAGCCACCCAGGTGCCCCTGTTGGGAGACTTTTGATTACTGATACTATTTCCTTACTAGGTCTCTTCAGATTTTTTTCTTTCTTCATGAATTAATCTTAGTAGGATTTGTGTTTTAAGGAATTTGCCCATTTTATGTAGGTTATTGAATTTTTTGGCATACAGTTGTTCATAATACTCTTATAATCCAGTAAAAATGTTTCTTCCTCAAGAAGGATAAACTATAAGACTAATTTGAATTAACTAATTCTGAGCTTGAATTTGTAATTTCTGTTCCCTTTAAAGTAGGACTATGTAGGAGTAATAACGTATGAATTAAAAAGTTTTTGTTTCTGGGATGCCTGAGTGGCTCACCAGTTGAGTGTCTGCCTTTGGCTCAGGTTGTGATCCTGGGGTCCGGGGATCGAGTCCTGCATCGGGCTCCCTGCAGGGAGCCTCCCTCTCCCTCTGCCTCTTCTTGTCTCTGCCTCTCTCTCTCTCTCTCTCTCTCTGTGTGTGTCTCTCATGAATAAATAAAATATTTTTTTAAAAAATAAAAGTTTTTGTTTCTGTGGAATTAGTAATGTCCCCAGTTTCATTTCTGATTTTAGTAATTTTAAGTGTTTTTTTTTTCTTAGTTTATTTAGCTAAAAGTGTGTCAATTTTATTTATCTTTTCAAAGAACCAAATTTTGGTTTCATTTTTTTTCATATTTTCTGCTCTAATTTTAATTTTCTACCTTCTGGTAGCTTTGAGTGTAGTTCTTTTTCTGGTTCTTTAAGTTGTAAAAGTTAAGTTGCCGATTTGAGCTCTTGTTTTTTAATATAAGTGTTTATAGCTATATATTTCTCTTAGCACCTTTTGCTGTACTCCATAAGTTTTGGTGTCTTATGCTTCATTTTCATTTTATTTCTTAAGTATTTTCTAATTTTTCTTATGATTTCTTCTTTGGTCCATTGGTTGTTTAAAAGTGTAGTGTTTAATTTCCACAGTTTTGTGCATTGTTTCCAGTTTTGCTATTGATTTCTAACTTTATCCCATTGTGGTCAGAGAAGGTACCTATTGAACCTATTGAGACTTAATTTGTGGCCTAGCATATGGTCTCTCCTGGAAAATGTCACATGTCTAGTTTTCGCTTCATATATTTTGATGGTCTGTCATTAGATGTGTTTATAATTGTTACATCTTTTTGCTCTATTGAACCTTTTATTAATGTTTAATATCTTTCTTTGTCTCTTGTACTTTGCTGATAAACCCCCATATTCCTTGTTGCTTTTATATATGTATCAACACTAATATTTTATCTGTGGTATTTACCCTTTTCCCCATCATATCTTCTTCTGTGTTAATTGTACATTTTTGTAGTTGTACATTTGTCCTGGTATGTCCATAGCTCATGTTGATGAGAGAAAAACTACCCACTAGCTCAGTCAGTGACCAAATAAGCTTTCTCTCTGGTTATTTCTTTTGGGGATAGGGTTATGTACTATAATTCCATCTATAAGATGTCTTTCATTAAGTCTTCTTTTTGCAACTACTTTATCCAGCTTTCTCAAAAAACTTGCCCGTTTGACCCAAATTATCATTGTTTATAAATCGAAGCTGCAGTAGCGTGCTTGCAGTTTTCATTGTTAAAACAAAGAAAATTGCCTTTACTGCTTTACCCAAACCTATAGTTAGGATAATGGGAAGAAAACACCAATGTACACTTATTGGCTCTTTGAGTCTGGCAAAGACTGCAGTGATTATGTGAAACTGAGTGAGCAAAAAATGTGCAGCACAGATTTTCAGGAAATTGTCTTTACAATGTGCTAGATGGAGGAATAGCATGAGGAGCAAAGATGGAAGATGGAAACCTAACCTCTATAGTTCTTTTTTTAATTGATCAAGATGGGTACATACAAGAGCCCACTTTTTTTTTTTTTTTGCACCTGATCAACTCCAAGTGTGGTCTGCTGTAGAGTTAGCATTGACAAATATGTTGATATCAAAGCAGGAACTATTAATCACATTTTTTTCCACTCCCAGGGTTCCATCTCAGTTAAGAATGGATAAATTTCATGATGGCAGTATTGCACAAATAGATTAAACAAGTATAGATTTTTTTTTTATTTGGCAGTTTTGTCTTTTTATAAGAGAACAAGAGTTGTTCTCAGATGCAGTCAAATCTTCATTTTTGGGGCACTTGAGTGTCTCAGTTGGTTAAATATCTGCCTTCGGCTCAGGTCATGATGCCAGGGTCCTGGGACTGAGCCCATGTCCAGCTCCCTGCTTGGTCTGTTTCTTTCTCCTCCCCCCCCCCCCACTCTTGCTCGCCCCCTCTCTCACTCATTCTCTCTCTCAAATAAGTAAATAAAGTCTTTTTAAAAATCTTTATTTTTAGGGCAGCCTGGGTGGCTCAGTAGTTTAGTGCTGCCTTCATCCCAGGGCGTGATCCTGGAGACCTGGGATCTAGTCCCACATCAGGCTCCCTGCATGGAGCCTGCTTCTCACTCAGCCTGTGTCTTTGCCTCTCTATCTCTCTCTCTCTGTCGCTCATGAATAAATGAATAAAATATTTTAAAAAACCTTCATTTTTAGTTAGTGAAATAGTAACATCATAAAGCTGCAATTTTATAGTTACCAAATTTTTTTAAAAAGATTTTATTTATTTATTTAGAGAGACAGAGAGAGAGAGGCAGAGACATAGGCAGAGGGAGAAGCAGGCTCCACGCAGGGATCCTGATATAGGACTCGATCCAGGACTCCAGGATCACTGGGCCAAAGGCAGGTGCTAAACCGCTGAGCCACCCAGGGGTCCTACCAAATTTTTATATGCATTCACATATGACTTTATAAAACATTTTTAAAAGATTTATTTACTTATTTTAGAGAGAGTGAGCACAAGCAGGGAGAGGGGAGGGGAGGGGGAGAAGAAGACCTTGCTGAGCACAGAGTCCAGAGCCTCATGTGGGGCTCTATCCCAAGACCCTGAGATCACAACCTGAATCAAAAGCAAGAGTCGGATGCTTAACCAACAGAGCTACCCAGGCACCTCTATGACTTTGTTTTTATGCAATCTTATTTATAAATAGTTTCTCAAAATTTAGCATTTGTGTTTGATTGGTTAGAGAATAAGTATCTTCAAAAATGTAATAGGAAAACAAGTATTTCTTCAGAGGATATTTCAGAGTTTTATTGCACTGAGTAATGTTTCAGTGTAAGACAATGAGCCATTTCTGTACCTAGCCTCAGGTTATTGAGTCTTGCAGTATTTTTTGGACTCCTTCCTTCATCCACGACAAATGTGTTAGCATCTGTCTTAGAGCTAAGAATAGTTTAATATAAATTCCATACCACCCACCATATTTGGAACAAGAGAAGAAATAAATAAGGACTTTCCCATTCCCAGTAGGTTGAAACTTCTAGACCCTGACTTCAGCGGATCTTATTTCATCCAACATCTCTAAATATCTCTGTACTATACACAGGGTAGAAACAATATATTTAGGCAATCAGGATTCAAGATCAAGCTATGAACTCGTAGGACACCTCTCTACCTACCAGTATGCTGTGGACTTCTTGCTCTAAATCCTATAGACTGGATCTCCCCTCTCTGATCATAGTCTTCTTGCTTTGAATCCCTTTTCAGGTATTTCAGTCCTCAGTTCTTTTTTTTTTTTTTTTTTAGGATTTTATTTATTTATTTGACAGAGTGTGTTACAAGCAGGAGGAGGGGCTGAGCTAGAGGGAGAAACAGGCTCCTCACTGAGGAAGAAGCTTGATGCAAGAAGCTTGAGGGGGGGGGGGGGGGCGCTGAGTCCTAGGACCCACAATCATGATCTAAACTGAAGGGAAGGCAGATGCTTAACCAACTGAGCCACCCAGGCTCCTCAAGATCTCAGTTCTTCCAACAGACTTTTTTTTTTTTTTTTTTTTTTTTTTTTTAGTGCTTGCTCAGTTGACATTTGGTAGGTGCTGGATAATAATTACTTACATTAGGGCAGTCCAGGTGGCTCAGTGGGTTAGTGCTGCCTTCTGCCCAGGACGTGATCCTGGAGACCTGGGATTGAGTCCCACATCAGGCTACCTGCATGGAGCCTGCTTCTCCCTCTGCCTGTGTCTCTGCCTGTCTCTCTCTCTCATGAATAAATAAATAAAATCTTAAAGAAAAATTACATTAGTATGAATCAGTACACTTTATAAGGTATTTGCATATATGTTATCTCACTTAACCATTATCCATGCTCCTTTTCTTTAGTGTTTCAGAAGAAAAACTTCCCTTTTGCAAAGCTGAACTTTCTAGTTGCTTTTTATCCTCATTACTTCCCATCTTCTCAGAAACTTTTGTTTGAGGTTATCTCCTTTCTGCCACTTGTTCTTTCCCTTCTTGATATAAATAGCCGTAGGCCTGGCGTATTATTAAAAAACAACTCTCTCTTCCTCTCCCTCTGTCTTTCCCCTTGTTCACCTGCTCATTCTTTCTCTCAAATAAATAAATATTAACAAGAAAAGGGGGAGAGGGCATGTTGGATGATTCAGTTTGTTGAGCAACTAACTCTTGGTTACAGCTTAGGTCATGATCTCAGAGTCATGGGATCAAGCCCTTTGTTTGGTTCCCCACTCAGCTGGGAGTCTGCTTGAGATTCTCTCTCTCCTCCTTTTGCCCCTCTCCCCACTCGTGTGTGTGCATGTGCTCTCTCTCCTCTGTCAAATAAATAACTCTTTAATATTTTATTTATTTGACAGAAAAGAGAGAGAGAGTGAGCGCATGAGAGCACAAGCAAGGGGAGAGGGAGAAGCAGACTCCCTGCTGAGCAGGGAGCCCTTTGGGGGGCTGATCCCAGGACCCTGAGATCATGACCTGAGCCAAAGGCAGACCCTTAACCGATTGAGCTAGCCAGGTGCCCCTAAATAAATAAATCTTTCTAAAAAAAAAGAAAAACAAACAGCTACCAGGGCTTACTCTTGGAGATGCTATTCAGTCTTTTTCTCCCACTGGCTTGCTCGCTCACTCACTCACTCACTCACTCACAGGTTTTTCCCAAGTATAGCCTCAAGTATTTACCTTAACTCTTAGCATTTCTACAAATTCCTCATGTTATGTATTCTGGCCTCCAATTCTCCTCTTTTTTTTTTCCCCAAAGATTTTATTTATTTATTCATAGAGACACAGAGAGAGAGAGGCAGAGACACAGGCAGAGGGAGAAGCAGGCTCCATGCAGGGAGCCCGACGCGGGACTCGATCCCAGGTCTCCAGGATCAGACCCTGGGCTGCAGGCAGTGCTAAACCGCTGCGCCACCGGGGCTGCCCTCCAATTCTCCTCTTGAACTGAAACTGCTTTTTACAGATTCACCAAAAGTTCACCCACAACTGAAAAAATGAAGTGACCTTTCTGCAGCCTGTATCTGGACACAGGCTGATCATAGATGTCTGAAGTGACTCTTCACCCTTTAAGACAACAGAAGTCACCTGAGATTTGGCAGTGTGACTCAGAACCACTAGCTATGATTGTTGGGCAGTGAGTTAAGGAGACAAGCCAAAAACAGGGCTATTCAGAGCTGTCAGTCTTTGAGGAAGTTGACGAAGTGCCTCTGGAACCTCTTGAGGTGAGTCTTTATGTTCACACAGGTGACAGGGGGCCATTATTTTCTATGACTCATCACTTTTGTAGTTATGTATTTGTGGGATGAGACCATTGACAAAAGTACCTCTGCTTTTTCCTTATGTCCTTAGGGGTGAGCCCCAACTCCTCTGTAATACCTGCAAATTCTAGTGAGATAAAGTACAGGCTGGTCTATCTTCAAACAGAGTATGTGCTGTCTTGGTTGACTTGTTGGCCTCATACTTTTCAAGGTGCCTTCAGATTGCCTTACAATGCAGAGCAGGGGCTGTGGTTCTCCTCAAACACCAGAAGGCAGCCATGCAGTTGGTTAGTTTTTTTTGTTTTGTTTTTCAAAATTTTTTTTTTAAGATTTTACTTCTTTATTCACGAGAGAGAGAGAGAGAGAGGGAGAGGCAGAGACACAGGCAGAGGGAGAAGCAGGCTCCATGCAGGGAGCCCAATGTGGGACCTGATCCCGGGACTCCAGGATCACACCCTGGGCTGAAGGCGGCGCTAAACCGCTGAGCCACCTGCACTGCCCAGTTGGTTAGTTTTGAATACCTCCTTAAGCAATAAAAAGTCAGACAATGTTATTACCTCCATCTTTAAGTTTTCTTGGGAGCATTGTTAAATATGTCAAATCTGTTTGACACAAGGTTCTGTGTGGGGAATCTTCCACTTCATTTGGGGATCAGTAGTTTAAAATTTTAATTGCAGTCATGATTCCTAACAATGTGGCTAAGAGGGAGATATAGAACAGTAGGAGTGACTCTCCTTGGTAGACAGAATTGCTTGGCTCTGGTCCTATATGCCTGTCTGGAAAACACATGCACACACAAATGCATACACTCACACACACGGCATAGGGAAGGCCTGTTATAGTGCCGTGTGCACTGAAGAAAATAAATAGCTTGTTGAATTATTGCATGAAAATATAAATGAGCATATGAAGACCAGAGGTTCCTGAATGTTATAGGTTACTGGAAAATAGCATAGAGGAGGAAAGAAGATGATGATAGGAAAAAATAGAGGAAAGTAAATGAGTAAGACAGAAGAGTAGAAGTTAGATACATTCAAAAGAAATGTAATGAATAAGTTAAAATTAGTCAAAATGGCACAAAACATCAATCAATAGAACAGGATGGAGAACCCAGAAACAGACTCACAACTATACAGTCAACTAATCTTTGACAAACCAGGAAAGAATATCCAAAGGAAAAAAGTCTCCAACAAATGGTGTTAGAAAAACTGGACAGTAACATGCAGAAGAATGAAACTGGCCCATTTTCTTTATACCACACACAAAAATAAATTCAAAATGGAAGGAAGACCTAAATGTGAGGCAGGAAACCATCAAACCATCAAAATCCTAGAGGAGAACACAGGCAGAAACATCTTTGACATCAGCCATAACAACTTCTTACTACACACATCATTGGAGGCAAGGGTAACAAAAGAAAAAATGAACTAATGGGACCTCATCAAGATAAAAAAGTTTTTGCACCGTGAAGGAAACAGCCAATAAAACTACTAGTAAGGCAGCCTATGGAATGGGAAAAGATCTTTGCAGATGACATAATCTGATAGTGTTAGTATCCAAAGTCCATAAGGAACTTATTGAACTCGAAACCAAAAAAAAACAAATAATCCAGTTAAGAAATGGGTAGAAGACATGAAAAGACACTTCTTTTTCAAAGAAGACATTCAGCTGGCTAACAGACACATGAAAAGATGCTCAATATCTCTCATCATCAAGGAAATACAAATCAAAACCACAACAAGAGATCACCTCACACCTGTCAGAATGGCTAAAATTAATGAGTCAGGAAATGGCAGATGTTGGTTTGGATGCAGAGAAAAGGGAACCCTCTTATATATACTGTTGGTGGGAATGCAAACTGGTGCAAGCCACTCTGTAAAATAGTATGGAGGTTTCTCAAAAAGTTAAAAGTAGAACTACCCTACAACCCATCAATTGCACCACTACTAGGTGTTTACCCAAAGTATGTAAAAATACAGATCGAAAGAGGTACGTGCACCCCAATATTTACAGCAGCAATGTCCACAATAGCTAAATGAGAGAACCCAAATGTCCATCGGTTGATGAATGGATAAAGAAGATGTGGTATGGATATACAATGGAATATTATTCAGCCATCAGAAAGAATGAAATCGTGCCATTTGCAACAATGTAGATGGCGCTCTAGTGCATTATGCTAAGTGAAGTAAGACAGAGAAAGACAAATACCATATGATCTCACTCTGTTTTCTTAAGAAAGAAAATAGATGAACATATGGGAAGGGAGAGAAAAAGGAGAGAGGGAAACAAACCAAGAGACTCTTAACTATAGAGAACAAACAGGGTTGATGGAGGGATGTAGGTGGGGGATGGGCTAGATGGGTGATGTGTATTCTAGAGAGGGCTCTTGTAGTGAACACTGGGTATTGTATGTAAGTGGTGAACCACTGAATTCTACTCCAGAAACCAATATTGCATTGTATGTTAACTAACTAAAATTAAAAAAAAAAATTAGTCAAGACCGTTTAGATGGGGAAAGTTGTATGATAGAATAAGAATTACTTCTATTATATAAGATTATATAAGATGCTTACCTTTTAAGGAAAGAATAGAAGTCTTTAGCTGGGAGCCTCTGTTTCTTTCTTCCTCTTTTTAAAAATATTATATCTGTTTATTCATGAGATATACACAGAGAGAGACCAAGACATAGAGGGAGAATATCTTTAAAAAAACCGAAAAACTCAGGTAAATAGTTCTTCTTTAGAGAAAGGCCAGAGCAGGAGAGTATTTTTTTTAAAGCTGTGTTTTTTAAATATATATATATATATATGTATATATATATACATATATATATATTTAAATATTTTATTTATTCATGAAGAGAGAGAGAGAGAGAGAGAGAGAGAGAGAGGCAGAGGGAGAAGCAGGCTCCATGCAGGAAGCCCGATGTGGGACTCGATCCTGGGACTCCAGGATCAGGCCCTGGGCTGAAGGGGGTGCTAAACCACTGATCCACCCGGGCTGCCCAGGAGAGGAGTATTTATTAGGTGAGAGGGGATGAGTGTCATGGAATAGGAGCCAATTCCCTGCCCTTGCTCAGGTCTGCCATTGGCTACTGATGTGACTTGATTTTTAGAAGAATCTGGCCTGTCTCAGAATGTGCCTTATAATATCTCAAGTTTTTCATCATTTGCTTTATTTCTTTGGTTTTGGTTACCTTTCTCTAAAGGATTCCTCTTAAAAATGCAGTTTTTGGGGATCCCTGGGTGGCGCAGCGGTTTGGCGCCTGCCTTTGGCCCAGGGCGCGATCCTGGAGACCCTGGGATCGAATCCCACGTCGGGCTCCCGGTGCATGGAGCCTGCTTCTCCCTCTGCCTGTGTCTCTGCCTCTCTGTCTCTCTCTGTGTGACTCTCATGAATAAATAAATAAAAATCTTTAAAAAAAAAAATGCAGTTTTTTTTTGGGTTGGGAGTTGTAACCTGTCATTAGTATAATGTATTTAATTAGCATAAATCACTTAACAAAAATAAGTTCTGGTTCTTTTTTTTAACTCTTTTTTTTTTTTTTAAGATTTATTTATTTATTTATTCATGAGAGACACACAGAGAGAGAGGCAGAGACACAAGCAGAGGGAGAAGCAGGCTCCATGCAGGGAGCTGGATGTGGGACTTGATCTGGGACTCCAGGACCAAGCATGGGCTGAAGGCGGCACTAAACCGCTGAGCCACCGGGCTGCCCAAAATAGGTTCTGGTTCTACAGCTCATTGTATGACAAGGCTAAATCTTTCTACCTCATTTCTCAGATCAGATGAATGTACTAGATTCTGTCATTTATTCAGAAATGCTTATTGAGCGACAATTATGTGCTAGAGATAGTTTTAGATCCTGGGAAAACTACCATGAACAAAACAGAGTAAACTTCCTGTCTTGTAGAGCTCACATTCTAGTGCATATGTTGCGGGGGGTGGGAGCAGGCAAACAAACGAATAAGTGAAATACATAGTATTGGGGCATCTGGGTGGCTCAGTGGTTGAGCGTCTGCCTTTGGCTCAGGTTGTGATCCCAGGGTCCTGGGATCAAGTCCTGCATCAGGCTCCCTGCAGGGAGCCTGCTTCTCCCTGTGCCTATGTCTCTGCCTCTCTCTCTGTCTCTCTCATTAATAAGTAAGTAAAATTTTTAAAAAAAGTATATGGTATTTCAGGCCATGGTTCAGGTTTGGAGGAAAAAAAACAGGGAAGGGGGATGGACATATGAGAGTGGGATGATGGTGGTGTTGGCAATTTTAGGGAGGGTGTCAGGGACAGCCTTTCTGAGAAGTTAACATTTGAAGGAGGTGAGGGATCTAGAAACCATGTGGTTATCTGGAGGAGAAGCATTTCAAGCAGAGGGAATAGTAAGTGTCATGGGCCTAAGGCAGAGTCTGCTTCGCATGTCTAAGGGAAAGTGAAGAGTCCCTGTAGCCCTCACTGAGGAAAGGGAGAGAGGAGAAGTAGAAAAGGTCTGAGGAATGTAGGAACAGATTCTGTGGGTTCTTGTGGGCATTGCAAGGGCTTTGACTTTTACTCCAAATGAGACAGGAAGACACTGGATGGATTTAAGCCTCAGAGTGGCATGACTTTAGGGGAGTAAGGGTGTCCATTAGAAGGAGTCCATTAGAAGTTTATTCTAAATGGCTTGGACTGGAGGGATAGTGATGGAAAAGTGTTAGATTCTGGGTATGTTTTCGAGGGAGAGGATATATATGGACACAAGGGAGAAGGCCATGTAAAGGTCGAAGTAGAGATTAGGGTTGTGCCACCACATGTCAAAGAATGCTGTGGTGAGAAGCTAGAAGAGGCAAAGAAGGATCCTCTCCTAGAGCCTTTGTCGGAAGCATGGCCCAGCTGACATCTTGATTTCACATTTCTGGCCTCCAGAATTGAGAGAATGAGTTTCTGTTATTTTAAACCCCCAAGTTTGTGGAGCTTTGTTATGGGACCCCTAGGAAACTAATACAGGTGCCTGTTAGACATCAAAGTGACAATGTTGACATGACAAATGAGTTTGAATTTCAGAAAAAAGATCTGGGTTGGAGATATAAAATTGGTAATCTTTAGTACAGAGCTGATGTTTAAAGCAATGAGAGTAGGGGTGCCTGGTTGGCTCAGTTGGTGGATCATCTTGATCTCAGGGTTGTGAGTTTGAGACCCATGTTGGGTATGGAGGTTAGTAAATAAAATCTTAAAAAAAAACAAAAACAAAAACAAAAAAGAAACGAGAATAGATGAGACTCTCAGGGAGAAAGGGTCTCCAGAAGAGAGTAGGTCCAAGGATTGAGTCCCAGGGTGCTTCTGTGTTCAGAGGTTGGGCAGGTGAAGAGGATTTAGGAAGACCAGCTGGTGAAATCATTCCAGCAGAAGTCTGGAGGAAGCTCTCTTTCTCCCTTTCTGAGTATGAAGGGGAAAAGTGATGAATTACATGAGAGACTTCCTACTTTTAAGGTATCCAGCAAGCTTTTGTTCTGTTCTAACCTCAGATATCTTCCACCAGGGAACATTTTATATTATGGGAAGAAGAAAGGAGATAGAGGACCCTTTATCTTGCTTAAGAAGGAGCTTGAGTAGAAAGCTGCCAGAATTCTGCTGGAGCTGCAGGGAAGCTGTGTCTTTGGTCCTTTTCTCCTCCTACTCTAAAAGAATGTACTCGATCAAAGTAGGAATTAGAATCAATTAGAGAGAGACTCTTTCAAGTAATCATAGCAGGTTGAGAGTAGAAGGGGCTTAATAAATGTAGTAATGTGTGTTCAAGCTCAGCATATAGCTTGACATGTAATGGGTAAGCAACTCATGAAACTATTATTAGTTAATAGCTATTTTTTTTCATCCTAAACTTTCATTTTGCAGATAAGGAAATTGAGACTCAGATGTTCAGGAACCAACAGTGACTCCCTTAATCTACACAGAAAGGAGAAATTAGCAAAGAGTCCTTAGCTTGGCATCCAAGGCCCTCTGCTTTCTGGTTCCAACTCCATGTCTGTTCCAAGTCCTCACCCACCACTCTCTCCTCACCCTGGACTCTGTGGGTCCAGGTATCTCCCTCCCCTCTGTGCATATGTCCTTCCCTCTTGATTCCGTGCCTTTAATCCCTTCCACTTTGCCTGCCAGCCCTTCCTCTCTCCCTTTCCGGTTCCTTGCCCATTTCTATGGCTGTAACACCACCTGTGAATTCTTTCCTGACCTACCTAGCCACCCTACTCTCTTCCTTTTTCTTTTTTTAAAGATTTTATTTATTCATTCATGAGAGACATACAGAGCGAGAGAGGCAGACACATAGGCAGAGGGAGAAGCAGGCTCCATGCAGGGAGCCCGATGTGGGACTCGATCCCGGGACTCCAGTATCATGCCCTGGGTCGAAGGTGGTGCTAAACTGCTGGGCCAGCCAGGCAGCCTCCTTCTTCTTTTTTCTAATTCTCTAGAAGAATTCCCAGGGTACTATTTGGCTGCTGCTTAGCTTCTAGTCTCTCTTATGACATTTCCAGCCTGTGTTGCAGGACAGAGCTTGCTGGGTAAATTCTGAGGGAAGCAGCCCAGGGGCTGTGCAGTATGTGTGTATGTGTGTGTATATACAATGTGTGTTTGTGTACCTTTGGGTTCTTGAGAAGAAGAGAACTGTTTTTCTTCTCTTTTTGTTTGTTTGTTTGTTTTTGGCCTGGCAGCCACTCTGCAGAAGCCCTGCTAACAGAAGTTGTGTGTTGTGTCTGGCATGGCCTGTGGGACATTTTGCTCTCAATTATTACCTTGTAGAAAGTCCTTGTAAGGCTTTAAAAGTTAGATCCCTTTCATAGTATTTGAATTGAAATAGCTAGTGTCATAGCCCTATTTGAACTTCTAAGAATCAAAGAGGTTACTTCTTTTGGTAAGGCTCTTATTCTCCTAAATTTTTTGCACTAGGATAAACTTAGGGTAATCCAGGAAAAGAAAACTCGATTTCTCACAGGAAGATACTGATAATGGTAATGTGTGCCCACAGTAACCAATGTCTTCAGTTGGATGCTTTTTTGCTTCAGGGGCAGACAAATGAATACCAGAGTTTCCTTGGTGACAGTAATGACAGATCAGTCATCTTGTATTTACCTTCCTCCTCTAAAATTGTGTTTGCCTTGTCAATATATGATCTAAGTTGTTTTCCTCTACCTTAATATGTTGTGATTGTAGCGATTACTTTAAGTGCAGGTTGCATTTCTTCCTTTAACTCTGAACAAGTTTCAGGATTGGAATATTTGGGTCCAGATAAAGTATGAACTCTGGCTAAGGTACATAGTGTAAGAAACATAAATTCTGTTTCTGTTTATACTTTCAGTCTCATAAATCATTTTTTTTTACATTTTTAAAATATAAATTCAATTTGCCAACATATAGTATAACACCCAATGCTTATCCCTCCTAGGGTGCTCAAGTGCCCTCCTAGGTGCTCGTCACCCAGTTACCCCATCCCCCCTCCCTACCTCCCCTTCTGCAACCATTTGTTTGTTTCCCAGAGTTAGGAGTCTCTCATGGTTTGTCTCCCTTTCTAATTTTTCCCACTCATTTTCTTTTGTATTCCCTTTCATCATTTCTGATATTCCCCGTATGAGTGAAACCATATGATGATTGTCCTACTCCGATTGACTTACTCAGCATAATACCCTCCAGTTCCATCCACTTTGTTTTTTTTTTTTTTTTTTTTTTTTTTTTATGATAGTCACAGAGAGAGAGAGAGAGGCAGAGACACAGGCAGAGGGAGAAGCAGGCTCCATGCACCGGGAGCCCGACGTGGGACTCGATCCCGGGTCCCCAGGATCGCGCCCTGGGCCAAAGGCAGGCGCCAAACCGCTGCACCACCCAGGGATCCCCTTCCATCCACTTTGAAGCAAATGGTGCGTATTTGTCTTTTCTGATGGTTGAGTAATATTCAGCCATCTGATGTGTATATATAGACCACATCTTCTTTATCCATTCAACTGTCAGAGGACACTGAGGCTCCTTCCACAGTTTGGCTATTGTGGACATTGCTGCTATGAACATTGGGGTGCAGGTGTTTCACTACATTTCACTACTACAATTGCTGAGTCATCGGTAGCTCTATTTTTAACTTCTTGAGGAACCTCCACACAGTTTTCCAGAGTAGCTCTACTAGTTCACATTCCCACCAACAGTGCAAGAGGGTTCCCCTTTCTCCACATCCTCTCCAACATTTGTTGTTTCCTGTCTTGTTAATTTTTGCCATTCTCACTGGTATGAGGTGATATTTCATTGTGGTTTTGATTTGTATTTCCCTGATGGCAAGTGATGTAGAGCATTTTTTCATGGGCTTGTTGGCCATGTGTATGTCTTCTTTGGAGAAATGGCTGTTCCTGTCTACTGCCCATTTCATGACTGGATTGTTTGTTTCTTGGGTGTTGAGTGTTTGATAAATTCTTTATAGATCTTGGATGCTAGCCCTTTATCTGATATGTCATTTGCAGATATCTTCTGTAGGTTGTCTTTTAGTTTTGTTGACTGTTTCTTTCGCTGAGCAGAAGCTTTTTATCTTGATGAAGTCCCAATAGTTCTTAGTGCTTTTGTTTCCCTTGACTTCATAGATGTGTCTTGCAAGTTGCTGTGGCCAAGTTCAAAAAGGTTGTTGCCTGTGTTCTCCTCTAGGATTTTGATGGATTCTTGTCTCACATTTAGACCTTTCAACTATTTTGAGTGTATCTTTGTGTATGGTGTAAGAGAATGGTCCAATTTCATTCTTCTACATGTGGCTGTCCAATTTTCCCAACACCATTTATTGAGGAGACTGTCCTTTTTTCAGTGGATATTCTTTCCTGCTTTGTTGAATGTCCATTGACCATAGAGGATTATTCACCATGACCAAGTGGGATTTATCCCCGGGATGCAAGGGTGCTTCAACACTTGTAAAAACAATCAACGTGATAGATCAATCACATCAATAAGAGAAAATAAAAACAAGAGCCATATGATCCTCTCAATAGATGCAGAGAAAGCATTTGACAAAATACAGCATCCATCCCTGATTAAAACTCTTCAAAGTGTAGGGATAGAGGGAACATTCCTCAATATCTTAAAAGCCATTTATGAAAAGCCTACAGCGAATATCATTCTCAATGGGGAAACACTGAGAGCCTTTCCCGTAAGATCAGGAACATGACAGAGATGTCCACTCTCACCACTGCTATTCAACATATTACTAGGAGTCCCAGCCTCAGCAATCAGACAACAAAAAGAAATAAAAGGCATTCACATTGGCCCAAAAAAAGTCAAACTCCCCCTCTTCACAGATGACATGATGCTGAATATAGAAAACCCAAAAGGATTCCACCCCAAGATTGCTAGAACTCATACAACGATTTCAGCAATGTGGCAGGATACAAAATCAATGCACAGAAATCAGTGGCATTTCTATACACTAACAATGAGATTGAAGAAAGAGAAATTAAGGAGTCAGTCCCATTTACAATTGCACCCAAAAGCATAAGATACCTAGGAATAAACCTAACCAAAGAGGTAAAGAATCTATACCCTAAAAACTACAGAACACTTCTGAAAGAAATTGAGGAAGACGTAAAGAGATGGAAAAACATTCCATGCTCATGGATTGGAAAATAAATATTGTGAAAATGTCAATGTTACCCAGGGCAATTTATACATTCAGTGCAATCCCTGTCAAAATACCATGGAGTTTCTTCACAGAGTTGAAACAAATAATCTTAAGACTTGTATGGAATCAGAAAAGACCTTGAATAGCCAGAGGAATATTGAAAAAGAAAACCAATGCCAGGGTCATCACAATACTGGAATTCAACCTGTATTACAAAGCTGTGAACATCAGCGCAGTATGGCACAGAAACAGACACATAGATTAATGGAACAGAAAAGAGAACCCAGAAATGGACGCTCATAAATCATTTTTAAAAAGATTTTATTTATTTACTTGATAGAACATGAGCAGGGGGAGGGGGCAAAAGGAGAAGGAGAAGCTGACTCCCCACTGAGCAAGAAGCCCAACATAGGGCTTGATCCCAGGACCCTGAGATCATGACCCAAGCCAAAGGCAGATGCTTAACCCTCTAGGCCACCCAGGTACCACCCCTCCGCCATATATCATTTTTATTTAAGGCTTTCTATGTTGCCTTAAAGGTGTTCCATAAAGGTGTTCATTTAAACTCTGAGTAAATGAGTGGATATGTTCTATTTGATAGCATAGCACAGTTGTATTCCCTTGTAGTTTATAACTTGAAGGTAATTCATTTGAAGTTGTTGACATTAATGAAAGATAGTTTATGGAAATGGAGACTTATTTGCTTTAATATAAGTCTTGCTTCATGTATGGTAACAAGTAAGGGCGGAGAAGAAAATTCGCTTATGTTCCACCATGTCATTTCTACTTTTTTTCCTTTTAAATAAAAAAATCCCTAGCTTTTAAAGATTCAATTCATATACTATAACATTCACTCTCTTATTTTTTATTTCTTACAATTTTTTGGAGGGGAAAGAGACAGAACATGGGATGTGGGAGGGGGGAGACAGAAGGACAAAGAGAATCTTTTTTTAAAATTTTTTTTTAAATTTTTATTTATGATAGGCACAGAGAGAGAGAGAGAGAGAGGCAGAGATTTTTTAAATTTTTTTTTAAATTTTCATTTATTTATGATAGGCACAGAGAGAGAGAGAGAGAGAGAGAGGCAGAGACACAGGCAGAGGGAGAAGCAGGCTCCACGCACTGGGAGCCCGACATGGGATTCGATCCCAGGTCCCCAGGATCGCGCCCTGGGCCAAAGGCAGGCGCAAAACCGCTGCGCCACCCAGGGATCCCGACAAAGAGAATCTTAAGCAGGCTCCATGCCCAGCACAGAGCCTGACATGGGCTTAATCTCAAACCCTGAGATCATGACCTGAGCCAAAACTGAAAATGGAGCCACCCAGACACCCCTAATATTCACCCTTTTAAAGAGCACAATTTGGTGGTTTTCAGTGTGTGCACAGGATTGTCTAGTTATTACTATTATCTTATTCCAGACTATCTTCATCACTCCAAGGAGAAACTTTTGGCAGTCATTCCTTGTTACGCTGTCCCTGCAGCCCGTGGTAGCCACTAGTTTACCTTTTTTAATTTTTATTATTTTTTATTTTTTTAATTCATTCATGAGGACCAGAGAGAGGGAGAGAGAAAGAGAGAGAGAGACAGGCAGAGGGAGAAGCAGGCTCCATGCAGGGAGACCGATGTGGGACCTGATCCTGGGACTCCAGGATCATGCCCTGGGCTGAAGGTGGGTGCCAAACCGCTGAGCCACCCAGGGATCCCTTAGTTTACTTTTTATCTCTATGGTTTTACCTATTCTGGTGCTCGCTTCGGCAGCACATATACTAAAATTGGTTTTACCTATTCTGGGCATTTCATACAAATGGAATCATACAATATGTTTTTTTTTTTTTTTTTTTTTTTTTTTGTGACCACTGTTCTCTTTCACTTAGCATATTATTTTTAAGGTTTATCCACATTGTAGCATATATCAGTGCTCTGTTCTGTTTCCTTGCTGAATACTATTCCATCATGAGGATGTATCATATTGTATCGATCTGTTCATCAGTTGATAGATGTTTGAGTTGTTTCCACTTTCTAGCTATTACAAATAAAGATGCAGTGAACATTTGTGTACAAGTTTTTGTATGGGCATATGTTTTCTGTCTAGGAGATATTCCTGAGAGTCAGTTCCTGGACCATGTGATTCATCCTGTTTAATGTTTTGAGGAACCACCTGACTTTTTTCCATAGTGGCTATATACCATTTTTTATTCTCACTAGTGGTACATGAGGGTTCTGATTTCTCCATATTCTTGTTCACACTAATTAGTATTGGTCTTTTTTTTTTTTTTTTAAGATTTTATTTATTTATTCATGAGAGATAAGAGAGAGAGGCAGAGACATAGGTGGAGGGAGAAGCAGGCTTCCTGCAGGAGAGAAATGTCTATGGAGATTCTTTAGTAATTTTATATTTGGTTTTTCAAAAATTGTTTTGTAAGAATTCTTTAGTCCTTTGTGTGTGTTTTTTTTTTTAAAGACTTTATTTATTCATAGAGACAGAGAGAGAGGCAGAGACACAGGCAGAGGGAGAAGCAGGCATCATACAGAGAGCCCGACGCGGGACTCGATCCAAGGTCTCCAGGATCACGCCCCAGGCTGCAGGCGGTGCTAAACCGCTGCACCACCGGGGCTGCCCCTTCTTTAGTTCTTTGACAGATGATTTGCAAATATTTTCTTCTGTGGTGTAGGTTGTCTTCTCACTCTCCTGATGGTGTCCTTTGAAGCACAGAAGTTTTACATTGTGATATAGTTCAGTTTATTTTTTCTTTTGTCATTTGTACTTTTGGTGTCAGAGTTATGAAGGCATTGCCTAATTGTGGTCACAAAGATTTGTTCCTGTGTTTTCTCCCAAGAACTATATAGCTTTAGCTTTTACACTTAGGTGTTTGATCCACTTTAGTTAATTTTTGTGTATGATAGAAGGTAGAGCTTCAACTTCAGTCTTTTACATGTGGATATGCAGTTGTCTGGCACCATTTGTTGAAAAGACTATTCTTTTCGTCAATGAATTGTCTTGACACTCTTGTTGAAAATCAGTTGACCATAAAGGTGAGAGTTTATTTTTGGACTGTCAATTCCATTCCATTGTTCTGTGTTTATTCTTATGCCAGTGCCACGAAGTCTTGATTGATGTGGCTTTATTCTTCTTTTAATACTCACATTACAAAAATGGGCATTTATATTGTATACAGTGGTGTTGTCTTTTATTGGATTAGGTAACACAGCTTGTGGGAAAGGCACAGAACAAACATAGGAGCTATTATCCTTGCAAATCCTTAGGAAGGTGCACCATTGGACATCACCATTTTTCATTGGTTCAAAATAGGAAGTTTTTCACCTATTTCCTTAGTTGAGCACCAGCTGAAGGACTTGGCTTCTATTAAGGGGGTCTGCTATTTGAAGAATACTTACTTTTAAGTGCACCTAGCTGACACAGTTGGTTAAGCATCTGACTTGATGTTAGCTCAAGTCATGGTCTCAGGCTTGTGAGATTGAGCCCCTTGTTGGGCTCCTAGCTCAGCAGGGAGTCTGCTGGAGATTCTCTCTCTCCCTCTCTCTCTGTCCCTCCTCCTGCTCGCTTGTGCACTCTCTCTCTCATCTTAAAAAAAGATTTGTTTGCAATTTGCAATGAAAGATTCATTTTTTTTCTTAAAAAAAATTTGCAAATCATCTGTCAAGGGATTTGTATCTAGAATAAAGAACTCTTAAAAACAATTTTTGAAAATTATTTACCTTTAAACACTAGAGTTTCTGTACATATAGAAATTGAGTCCAAAGCAGGTTCCTATCTCCTTTCTTAAGCCCTCACTGTACATATATACTCACGGACTGGATGGCTGAAGTGCTGACATTACTCATGTCAGTTGTTCCTTTCCCCGCCTTCTATTCTCTTTTGCCTTCTGCCTCTACTTCCCTCTCTTCCTTCCCTTTTCTTCTTTCTCTTTCCTCCTCTTCTCTTCTCCCTTCTCCTTTCTCTCAGTCTACGTTGCTGAGTGGCTGTATCTTCATGTGGCCGTGATGTGACTTATCCAAATTAAAATCTACACAAAATGAGCCAACTCTGTCTCTTACAGTTTTGATTTTCGCAGTTAAAGTAACTTTGGCAAGCAGTCAAACTTTAGGCTATAGTAAATACTTTTAAGGGTTTCAGCTTGCTGGTGGCCGGGCAGCAGAAGTAATGTTTTAACTATCTACTACTCGGGCAGCCTGGGGCAGCCTGGGTGGCTCCGCGGTTTAGCGCCGCTTTCGGCCTGGGGCGTGATCCTGGGGACCTGGGATCGAGTCCCATGTCGGACTCCCTGCATGGAGCCTGCTTTTCCCTCTGCCTGTGTCTCTGCCTCTCTCTCTGCCTCTCTCTCTCTCTCTCTGTATGTCTCTCATTAATAAATAAATAAAATCTTAAAAAAAATCTACTTTTTTTTTTTTAAAGATTTTATTTTTAAGTAATCTCTGCACCCAGCATGGGACTTGAACTCATAACCCCGAGATCAAGAACCTACCTACTGAGCCAGCCAGGTGCCCCAACTATCTAGTGCTCTTAAATATATATATGTGCTGCCAAAGTGAGCACATAGTGCTCTTAAATAAATAAGTCTTCGGACTTGTTTTTTTTTTTTTTTTTTTTTTTTTTTTAGTCCTCGGACTTGTATACACAAAATTAGCCAGTGAGGAATTGTCTGCCCTTCTCTCATCCCACCCACTTCTCTCAGTCTGCCTTTTGGTGACTTCTTTCCTAGTGAATGACCTTGTTCATATATCTTGATTTCACTGAGATGAGGCTCTTTTGAGAGGGGTAGGGTGGGGGGCAGGAGAGTACACAGTGTGACCTCTCAATGCAGCCCTTAGGAACAACTATTAAGCAGTTTTCCATACCTTTAACATTTTTTCTAGAGTTTAATTCCATTTTGTCAGTATTTATTGCGCCAGCATCAGATTACCAAGATCTTCAGGACACTGACCAATGGGAGATGGAAGAACAAATAGAGAATCAAAACAAACAGTATGGAGATACTTCAAAAAGTTAAAAATAGAGCTACCATATGTCCCAGCAATTGCACTACTTGGTATTTACCCAGAAGATACAAACATAGTGATCTGAAGGGGCACATGCACCCCAATGTTTATAGCAGCAAAGTCCACAGTAGCCAGACTATGGAAGGAGCCCAGAAGTCTATCGACAAATGAATGGATAAAGAAGATGTGGTATATATATATATATATATATGTAATATGTACAATGGAGTATTACTTGCCATCAGAAAGAATAAAATCTTGCCATTTGCAGTGATGTGGATAGAACTAGAGGATGTTATACTAAGTGATCTAAGTCAGTCAGAGAAAGACAAATACTATGATTTCACTCATATGTGGAATTTAAGGAAACATAGACCTAGGGGAAGAGAAGGAAAAATAATAAAAACAGGGAGGCAAACTGTATGAGAATCTTTTGTATAGGGAATGAACTGAGGTTACTGGAAGGGAGGTGAGTGGGGGGTGGTGATGAGCATTAAGGAGGAGGGCACTTGATGTTAGGAGCACCGGATATTTTTTTTTTTTTAATTTTTATTTATTTATGATAGTTACACAGAGAGAGAGAGAGAAAGGCAGAGACATAGGCAGAGGGAGAAGCAGGCTCCACGCACCGGGAGCCCGACGTGGGACTCGATCCCGGGTCTCCAAGATCGCGCCCTGGGCCAAAGGCAGGCGCTAAACCACTGCGCCACCCAGGGATCCCAGGAGCACCGGATATTATATGCAGCTAATGAATCACTAAATTCTAACCTTGAAATTAATAATACACTATATGCTAACTAACTTGAATTTAAATAAAATCTAAAAAAAAAATAGTTTGCTATTTTCCTGATTAAAGAGTATAACTTAATCATTGTAAAAAATGTATGAAACTCAGAAAAAGTGTTAACAGAAAAGTAAAACATACATTCTCAGTGAAGGTGATGTTGCCCCCAAGGGGACAAAAATTGTTTTCTTTGGGGGCAGCTAAAATTTTAGATATAACGGATATTTAAATTTTATGAGGGAAGGATGATTAGGAGAAAATGTCTAAAAAAGGCTCATTGGTGGGGGGGGGTGCTTCCTCCTCAAATTCATATGTTGAAGTCCTAACCTCTAATATCTCAGAATGTTAACTGTATTTGGATATAGAGCCTTGTAGAGGTAATTAGGGCAAAAATGAAGTCCTTAGGAGGGCTCCTAATTCAGTACGACTGGTGTCTTTATTAGAAGTGACTAGAACAAAGACAAAAGGAAAGACCATGTGAAGGCACTAGTCTTCAGTTAATTGTATGCTCCACGTGAGCTGAGGGCTCTTTTATTCATTGTTCGGTTTTATAATCTTACTAAGGGCCATTCACAAAGGAATTTACCCTTCCATTTCAATACCCAATTTGAACTTTAAAATTGCTCTATATGGTTATTAGGTATTAAGATTCCTATTATGTAGATGCCTCTGGGCCTTTATCATATTGTTCCCTCTGCCTAGAAAGACCCTTCCTTACGCCTACCCCTTTTCTCTGTTAAAATCTTTCGGGACCTACCTTCCTCCAGGAATCTTTCCTTGACCCTCCAACATGTGTCCTTAGCACTCAGTATTTCCTACGATGGTGCCAACCATACTGTGCTGTGGTTGCCTATTTATTATCTATTTCTTCTACCAGACTGGCAGTACTGTTGAGTCGGGACTCTGCCTTTTATCACTGTATTCCCAGCATCTAGCAGAATGCCAGGATATTTTGTTGATTGATGAATCAGATCATAGAGCTAATAAACTTGAACTTAGTTTAGCATCTAAATTCAGTTCTTTCTCAATTATACCATGCTGCAGCTCTAATAATTCATCTGAGTTATTTGTATAATGAATGGGTGTGGTTTTATCTCTGAATACAGAAGAATGCTGGTGGGTTCTGCCCTCTGCACCATGCTGGAGGCCTCTTTCATATTCTGACGTGGGCGAGTGCGTGCATACACGTGTGTGTGTGTGTCTGTGTGTGTAATGGGTGTGAAGTATACCTTGATTCATTTCCCACAGGATTTTATGTTACCTACCACAGTGAGAAAGCCTCTTGGAAGCCCTTTTCTAGTTTTTCAGTAACTTCTTATTAGAGATTGTGATGCAAGCAGACTCCTTTCTTGAAACTAACAGTTGCTGAAGATGGGTACTGGACACTATGGTATTACAGGAAGTTAACAAAGATGAATCCAAATTATATGTACACCTGGATCTTAGTTGTTTCATTTCTTTTTTTTTTCGCATAGACTTGGATGGTATCAAGTCCTGGGATACAAGGGTAAATAAGAAAGATCTCCACTCACATGGAACATACAATTTATTGAAGACTAGTTATGAAAACAGATGAATTCTATTGCAGTGGGGTAGTGCTGTAGCAGAGATAGGGACAGAATGTTGTGAGGCCTGATGAGCTCGGCAGCTGCTCTTCCTGGCGGTATTTTGGGAAGTCATCATATATGAGCTGTTTTTTTTTTTTTTAAGATTTATTTTTATTTATGATAGACATAGAGAGAGGCAGAGACACAGGCAGAGGGAAAAGCAGGCTCCATGCCGGGAGCCCGACGCAGGACTCGACCCTGGGACTCCAGGATCGCGCCCTGGGCCAAAGGCAGGCGCCAAACTGCTGAGCCACCCAGGGATCCTCTGAGCTGGGTTGTGAAAGGAGAGTAGGAATTTGTCAGATTAAAAGGAGAAAGAAATATACGAAGGCACTAATCTATGGAAAGTTCCGGTCTAAAAATAAATATATATTTAGTAGAGTAGAAAAAGGAATATCTCCAAGTCAGTAGTTGGTGTTTCATGGTTGTGGAGTTATGAGTAGGTTTCTATCTTTCTTTTTCAGAATTAGTTTTAATGTTGTTGTTCTATTGTTTTTATAACAAAATAAAATGAAATAGGAACCTATGATTATTGTAGCAGAGTATTAGAATGAGTTAGTTTATTTCTTATTGCTTGTATTTGTACTTAATTTTAACATCCAGATTAATAAACTAGTAATACCCAATTGACTACATTTTATTAGGTTTTTAGGAGAGGGTGTAGAACAGGATAGCGTTTTGTTCCTTTTTTGATAAACAGAACCCAAGTTTCCTTTCCCCTTGAGTTTCCATTGACTGGGTCTGGGAGGCCAGGATAAGCCTGGTTGGGGGTGGGGGCAGGGTTACCTTTTTTGGCAGTATATGAGGAAAAGGTGTCTATAGCCTTGTTGAGCAGAGGGTTTACTTTGGATACAATTAGAGCGTGTTCAACCTAGAAGGTGAGACAGAAAAGTCTGGCTGGGAGGGATCTGGGAAAGAGCAGATAATTTTAGTTACAAGGGAGGAATCCACAGATGGAACTTCCAGAGGCACTGCAGGTCTAGAGAATGGAGTGAGAAACACTGAGCAGGTGAAGTCAGGCTGTACAGGAAACGAAGTCTGCAGACACTTGGCTGGTGATGGAAGGTTCTTTTATGTGCAGTCCAGCAAGTCTTGCCAGGGCAGGGGAAGCCATTTACAGGTATTGCGCCAGATCCAACTCCAGGCTCTGGAGGTTTTCCCAAAGCAACTTTAGAGTGAGGCTGGGTAGACCTCTCTTCAGTTTACTGATGATTATAGCAGACTTGAAAGGTATATATTAAAGATGTCTCTTTTCTGATTTTATTTGTGGAAGGAGGCTTTTAAAATTATTTTATTTATTTGTTTAAAGATTTTATTTATTCATGAGAGACACAGAGAGAGAGAGAGAGAGAGAGAGACATAGGCAGAGGAAGACGTGGGCTCCCCATGGGGAGCCTGATGTGGCACTCCATCCCAGAACCCCGGGATCACTCCCTGAACAGAAGGCAGATGATCAACCACGGAGCCACCCAGGCATCCCAAAGCACTGTTTTGTAATGACTTATAATTGGTGTTATTAGGTAAGTATTTAATGTTTTAAAATACCTTTCATGGGCAGCCTGAGTGGTTCAGCGATTTAGCGCCGCCTTCAGCCCAGGGCCTGATCCTGGAGACCCGGGATTGAGTCCCGTGTCAGGTTCCCTGAATAAGGCCTGCTTCTCCCTCTGCCTGCGCCTGTGCCTCTCTCTCTGTCTCTCATGAATAAATAAAATCTTAAAATAAATTAAAATACCTTTCATAACTACATTAAAAGAAATGATAGTAAAAACAGGAAGGAATTACCTCCAAGTGGTAGTATTTGCTAGACATATGACCATTCATCTGGCCCATAAAATACTGTTTTTTAATATTTTTTCTTAAATTTAAATTCAATTTGTTAACATATATGCTCATCACATCGTGTGCTCTTAATGCCCATCACCCAGTTATCCCTCAGATATAGTTTAAGCAATTCTAAATCATACATTATTTGTAGGCAGCAAAGTACATTGGATCTGATATTAAACTGCAGCAGATTTTTACTTGTCTTAAGGACTTGCTATGGTATAAGTCCAAAGATCTATGTCACCTCTGCCTAAGAAGTCTTACACAATTTTTAATTTTTTTTTGCAGTGTTACTACAATGCACGCATGTTACTACATGGATGATTAAAGATTCTTGTTTATTAGATACTCTCTGATTATAAACTGTAGAGTGGCTCCTGCTTTCATAGAACCTCTTTTGAACTTGAGTATGGTGCATGCTGTGGTAGATGGTGTTTTCTAGATGAGGTAGTTAGAAAATAGAGGCCCTTCTCTCATCAGATAGTTTCAGTAGCAAAGTCAAAGTGATAAGACTTAAAATATTTACTACCTTTTTTTTTTTTTTTTTACTTTTAAGCAGGCTCCTTGCTAGGCATGGAGCCCAATGTGGGGCTTGAACTCATGATTCTGAGATCAAGACCTGAGCTGAGATCAAGAGTTGGATGCCCAACCCATGGAGGCCACCCAGGAACCCCAGGAATGCTCAGTTGGTTAAGCGTCTGACTCTTGATTTCAGCTCAGATCATAATCTCACGGTTGTGAGATCAAGCCCTGCCTCAAGGTCTGTACAAGACGTGGAACCTGCTTTAGTTTTTCTTTCCCTCTTCATCTGTTTCCCCCTTCCTCTCTCTAAAAAATAAAAAATTTTAGAAAGCACCCATCCTTTAGTGGTCAGTAACCAGCACACCACCCCTTTTTAAAATTTTTTTTTTTTTTTCCTTTTTAAAATTTTTTAAAAAGATTTTATTTATTTATTCATGAGATACACAGAAAGAGGGAGAGAGAGGCAGAGACACAGGCAGAGGGAGAAGCAAACTCCATTCAGGGAGCCCAATGTGGGACTCGATCCTGGGACTCCAGGACCATGCCCTGGGCCTAAAGCAGGCGCCAAACTGCTGAGCTACCCAGGGATCTCCATCACCACACCTTTTAAAACAAAGACAACTGATATGTTCAGAGTAGAGATGTCTTTTTCTAAAAAAAAAAAAAAAAATTTCCTAAAGTGTATCATTTCTCAAGCTATATTAGATCTGTACAGCATTTTCTCTCTTATCCCAGTTATTTCCTTAGATCAAATTAAACACCTGAATGATGTCTTTTGTTCAGATTCTTTGATAGCAACATTTTGTACTTAGCATTACTTTGCCTAAGACCCACCTAGGTGATCTATGGAGAGTGTATCACGTTTATTTTTAATGATCAAGACACTTGTGCATGGTGACAGCTAGAAAAAAAAAATCTCATTGAAATAGAATGCTCAGGTAAAAGGGCTAATTGGTTTTCTGATAAAAGCAGTTTTTGTTTCCTGTCTTTATTCATTCAGCTATAGGAGGTACATGCTTAATACTTGTGGTATAATGATGACATCATGGAAAGTTAAATAATATGTTAATGTAAAGCATCAGTGTAATAGATTTAACAAGACATTGAATCAAATTAATTCATGGAGTCATAAAGGAAAAATATTGTTGTCGGCTAGAGTGGTAAGGGAGAGCTTTGGGAGGACTAGGGTTTTTTTTGTTCATTCATTTATCACATGTTTATTTATTTAATTTTTTTAGAATTTTTTATATATTCATGAGGGAGAGAGAGAGAGAGAGAGAGGCAGAGACACAGGCAGAGGGAGAAGCAGGCCCATGCAGGGAGCCCGACATGAGACTCAATCCCGGGTCTCCAGGATCACACCCTGGGCTGAAAGCGGTGTTAAACCACTGAGCCACCCAGGTTGCCCCATTATCACATGTTTATTGAGAGCTTACTAAATTCTTTCTTGGAACTTTGGGAATACAGCAGTGTTCTTACTAAGTTCTATATGTTCTCTAGAAGTTCTGTAAGTTCTATATGTTGGGAATATAGCAGTGGACAGGATTCAGCAGTTCTCTGCTCTTGAAGTGTTTACATTCTGGTGGGGAGAACAAGACATAAAAAGAAAACATCAGTTTAACAAGAAATATCTGACAATGGCCCTGTAGAACTTTTTTTTTTTTTAAGATTTTTAAATTTATTTATGACAGACACGGGGGTGGGGGGCAGAAACACAGGCAGAGGGAGAGGGAGAAGCAGGCTCCATTCAGGGAGTCTGACTTTGGACTCGATCCCGGGTCTCCAGGATCACACCCCGGGCCAAAGGCAGCGCTAAACTGCTAGGCCACCGGGCTGCCACCTGTAGAACTTTAATACAGAGTGCTAAGATAGCATAGCTTGAGAGGATACTTTAGATTGTTGGCCAATATAGGGTGCTTTAAAGAGGTGACATTAAGCTGAGACCTGAATGATAAGGAACCAGCCATCCTGTGATGTGCATGTTATAAGCAGAGCGGCATCCAGTGCCCAGACCCTTAGGCAGAAAGGAGCTTGATATGTTGGAGGGACAAAAAGATGAGACCAGAAAGGTTGGTAGGAACCAGATGATGTTGGACCTGTGTTTTTTGATGAGTTTGGATTAAATGCTAATTGCAGTGGTAAGCTCTAAGCAAAAGAGGGCCATGAGCTGGGTTTTTTAAATCTTACTTTATTTACATCCAGTTAATTAGAATATAGTGTATCATTAGTTTCAGATGTAGAATTCATTTATTCATCAACTGCATATAGCACCCTGTGCTCATTACATCACGTGCCCTCCTTAATGCCCATCACCCAGTTACCCATCCCCCTACTTAGAGCTGGTTAATTTTTTAAAATTTCATTCTGGATGCTGTGTAAAGAATGGATTTAAGGAAGGCAAGAGCAGAAGCAGAGATACTAATGAGGGACAGCTGTAGAAGTCTAAGCAAAAGACTATGGTGTCTTTTATGAGGAGGGTGGTAGAGGGGAATGCAGTAAAATGGATAAATTTGGGATGTGTTTTGGTATAGAGCCTACAGGACCTGCTAATGCATTTGAAATGGGACATGGGGGAAATAGAAATCAGGGATGACTTCTCAGTTTCTGGTAAGCAACTGGGTAAATGGTGATGAACTTTAAAGAAAGGCTTGGATTTGGAGGGAAAGAGCCAGGAATCTCAGTTACGGAGGTAACAATAGACATGGATTATGAGTAGGCTTTTTGGATTTGGTAAAAACAAAACTTTTATTCAATGCTTCCAAGAACAGAGGACATCAAATTCTACTTGATAAATTGAAAACTGTTATAAAAAAAATAAAATAAAAAAGAAAACTGTTATAAATGTATAGTTTTTCCCCCTACATCATGAGTTGTCAGAAGTAGTAGACCAGAAAGGTTGGGGAAATAAAGAAAGTGGAAAATAGAAACAAGAGGAATAAACAAATGAGGAAGACACAGAGATGGAGAGATACAGAAAGAAAAATTACAGACAAAAAAAAAAAAAGACATTCAAAATTAGAGACGCAAAGGATATGCATATGCACATAGATTCTCTACACTTAGAGCTACAGAGAGATAAAGGAGGCAGTTGTAAAGGAGGTCAGAACATTTTTCTTTTATTGTAATTAACTATAGAAGTGATGCTCAGATACTGGCCAAAAGCAGATGAGACAAAAACCTTTGCAAAAGGAGGAAAATAGCCTTATTTTATCTTATTTTTTTGCTAGAGAGGATCTTGCACCCTGAAATACTTTCAGGATGAAATGGTTTTTATAATTTGTTATTAGTTAAGGGGGCAGGTTGAATAATGATCTGAAAAATATATCAGTGACAAAGCAGAATTTACTTTTGTAAAGAAAAGAGACACTTCAAAGGGGTTCTTTCTCCTTAATGGAAAAAGTAACAAGTTAACTTTCAATTAATGGGTAAAGTTGAGCTATGAGAAGAAACACATAAATACACAGTGAATATATACATACATTCTACATCATACTATACCCTAAACCCATCTAAATTTCTTGATGTAATAAGTAGTTTCCATTTAGACTAGAAAAACACTTTGAGATATTTGTTTGAATATTGTAAATAGGATCTGTATTCATGCTAGATCCATTGTTTATTTTCTTTAAAATTGGTTATTGGTTAAAAATGTGTTTACTAGAAATCCACAGAACTTATAAATGAATCAGTTCAGCAGGGAGATACGA
Source organism: Canis lupus dingo (assembly GCF_003254725.2). Lineage (NCBI taxonomy): Eukaryota > Metazoa > Chordata > Mammalia > Carnivora > Canidae > Canis > Canis lupus. The sequence continues at coordinate 48,753,245 of NC_064255.1, forward strand.
GTAACAAGATATTTTAGGTAAGTGTATTATTAGAAGTCCAAGAAACACACTATGTGTACTATTAGAGGAAATATATTATCAGGACCTCCACTCTGCTTCCCTCCAAAAGGCCAGTGAAGCTCAATCACAAATAATAAAAATAATTGAGAGAGTTTAAGCTATGGAACTACATTGGGTTGAAAAGTCGGGAACTGTGCATGGCTGAGGATTATTTTCTTTCCTTTTTTTTTTTTTTTTTTTTTTTAAGGTAATCTCTACACCCAGTGTGGGTCTCAAACTTATAGTCCTGAGATCAAGAATCTCCTGCTCCAGGGGATCCCTGGGTGGCGCAGCGGTTTGGCGCCTGCCTTTGGCCCAGGGCGCGATCCTGGAGACCCAGGATCGAATCCCACGTCGGGCTCCCGGTGCATGGAGCCTGCTTCTCCCTCTGCCTGTGTCTCTGCCTCTCTCTCTCTCACTGTGTGCCTATCATAAATAAAAAAAAAAAAAAAAAAAAAAAAAAAAAAGAATCTCCTGCTCCACTGACTGAGCCAGTGAGATGCCCCACGATTTTTCTTTTTATCTCTACCCTTTCCTCCTTTTCTCTGTTCCTTCCTCCTTCTCTCTCTCCTTTTCTTTTTTTTTTTTTTTAATATTTTATTTATTTATTCATGAGAGACACACACACACACAGAGAGGTAGAGACACAGGCAGAGGGAGAAGCAGGCTCCATGCCGGGGGCCCTATGTGGGATTCGATCCTGGGTCTCCAGGATCACGCCCTAGGCTGAAGGCTAAACCGCTGAGCCGCTGAGCCACCCATTCTCCTCCTTCTTTTCTTTTTAAAATTCTTATATTTCCTCAAGAGGACATGCAGACGACACTTATTTAAAACATTACACATGGGTTCTGTTATTTATGAATATGTCCCAGTATTTCTGTGAAAAAACTGGACTAGATTTTCTAAAATCTATTAAAATAATACTATGAAACTATCCTCTTTTCTTGGCTTCTTGCCTTTTAGGATATTTATGACAATATTCATAGTACTATTAGCATCAGGGCCAGCTCTACTGGCTTCAGGACAGAAAGAGGCCATGGGCGATGAGAAATGTCTGATGAGATGACTGGGGATATATTAGGATTTATAAAGACAGACAAAATATCAGTACTCATTAGCGAATGAAATTAAATGTCTGCCACAGAGGAGTTCTGTATGAATGGTCATTCAGAATAGAGAGCTACAATAGAAAATAGTCTAGTTTGTTTGTTAGTATGGAAAGTTTTATGCAGGAAGTATTACCGTTTGAGTTTTCCTTAGAAGTTTTGAGGTGAATTTTGATTATTACGCATAACTTGAAAGGTTGGGTGAATGGGTTACATGTGATGAAACTGTGTTATGTATTGAAAGAGAATTTTGATCTGAAATGCCGTTTAAACCACACAGCAGCTGATGCCTATGGATTGCCACATAGCAGTTCAGCTAGGTTTTATATGATAATGGGGGTGGGTAGAGTGGAGTGGAGTGCTGATGCTTTCTTGGCCAAGAACAAGGTATAGTTCCAGACATACCTTCTCTACAAACACCTTTACACAGGTGACAGGAGATTAGATTTTATTTTATTTTATTTTATTTTAGGAGATTAGATTTTAGGAGGCACTTTAAGAGGAAGAGATGAGGGGATCCCTGGGTGGCTCAGCGGTTTGGCGCCTGCCTTTGGCCCAGGTGAGCGATCCTGGAGTTCCAGGATCGAGTCCCATGTCGGGCTCTCGGCATGGAGCCTGCTTCTCCCTGTCTCTGCCTCTCTTTTTCCTCTCTCTATATCAATCAATCATGAATGAATGAATAAATAAACAAATCTTTAAAAAAAAAAGAGGAAGAGAGGAGAGTGGACATGGAGAGTCTGAGAGATGTGTTGCCCATCACTAAATATTTTCCTTCCATTTGATACTACTCAACTAGGAGTCCTTGAAAAATTAGTAGTATTTATTTAGTTTATTTATGTGGCTCTCACGAATACCCTTAACAACTCCCTTTTTACCTTCAAGTGGGAATTACTGCCAGTCTGTATTTGGCTGATGGTCATATCAGCACTAAGTGTGGTGGTTGAGAGAGCTCCCTGGACCCAGAGCCAAGGAAACAATTGTATAAGCTCTCCTGCTAATCAGCTGTGTGCCCTCAAGAAAGCCTCTGCCTTGCTGGGGACCATAGTTTTCATCTATAACAGGAATTGAGAGCCTTTTTTGTAATGTACCAGAAAGTAAGTGTTTTAGGCTTCCCAGGCCACATGGGGTCTCTTGAATATTCTACTATTCTACTTTGGTTTTACTTGTTTGTTATAACCCTTAAAAAAATAAAAACCATTCTTAGCTCTTGGGCCATACAAAAGCAGATTGTGTGCTGGATTTGATTCCCTCGCCTAGGTTGCTGACCCCTGATCTATGTAATAGAAAAGGAGGGGGGAAAATAAAAAGGAAGAATTTGAACTGGCAGTTTTTAGATGTAGGACTGTGAGGAATAGCACACTAAAGAGTAGATTCTGAGAGCAAGCGTTTTTGTTTGCTTGCTTGTTTTTTTGTCATGTATTTTCATGATATAATTTCTCTTGTAATTTTCTTGGTTTTAAATTTGATTCCATTCTTACCTCCCGTTCTTCTGTTCTCCAAATATATTATTACTTACTATTCTGTAGTAGTCATCAAATTTCCTCTTGCATACAGATTGCTAGGAGAAGGAAACAGGTTAGAGGAATGGCTGTCTTTGCAGATGGAGATGTGACCTTTCCCTTACAGAAAGGGAAATGGCCTGTTATATTGCTCCTGGAGGCCTGAGCAAAGACCTGAGTATTAAACAGGCCGACCCCAGCAACTCTGAATTCTGGGAGGGACCTGGGAATGGCAGGGGAAGGCTGGGAGTGAATGTTAAGAAAGACTCCAATTCTTCCTTTCTGATAATGTTGAATGTTTTTACTCACACTTAACCAACAGTCCAAAGCTCTGTTTAGAGTCTCCTTGGCTTATTTTGGAATGTGATGACATTTTGGTTTCCTGGAAGATAACACCCCCAAGAGGGCACTATGGACCACATGCCCCAGAATCCCCCCACAATATATCTGTGTCCTGTGCTCCCTCCTACTTTTCTCCTCTTCTCTGCCCACTTATGTGATTTCCACAGCAGTCAGGAGCTGTCCAGCCACATCGCTTTCCCAACATGTGAGTTTCTCCATTGTGGTTTTTGGCAGGTACAGTTGGTGAATTGCATGTGGTCCAATTATTGACTTCAGCGCTTTGATTCTAGAACCACTTTGAACATTTTCCTTCTATCCTCAGGCAGGCACATTTGACGAGAAAGCCTACACCAAGCTCTACTTTTTCGCCTTCTGTTTACTTCCCTACCACAGTAATTGGGTAATGGCTCCTAACACTCCACAAAAATGCTCTGTCTCTTTTTTCCTTTGGAAGGCTCACTAGTGATTTTGGCACTGATACATGGAATGGACACTTTTTTAATCTTTTCCTGACTGAACATCTTTGTTGCAAGGACACTGTTGGCCATTGGCATACGGTGAAATGCTTTATTACCAGGTTTCTTGGATCCTTCCCTAGCTTTTTGCCACTCCTTTCCCTGCAGCACTGCCCCGGTTTTACCCGTAACCCCTCTGTCCACCCCTCTAATGTTTCAGTTTTTTAGAGTTCCTTCTAAAACTCTCTTCTACATGCTCCATTTATTTTTGAGGTGTTAACTGTCACCTCCATGCTTGTGGCTGTCAAATTTGTAATCCATCTCTACCTTTCCTCTAACTTTACTCTCCTTCATCCTGATGCTTGACAGACATCGTAGAATTCACTTCACATCAAACTTTACCCCAATGCCTTTTTATTATTATTTTTTATTTATTTATTTTTAAAGATTTTATTTATTTATTCATGAGAGACAGAGAGAGAGAGAGAGGCAGAGACACAGGCAGAGGGAGAAGCAGGCTCCATGCAGGGAGCCTGATGTGGGACTCGATCCCAGGTCTCCAGAATCAGGCCCTGGGCTGAAGGCAGCGCTAAACTGCTGAGCCACCCGGGCTGCCCCCCATTGGCTTTTTAAAACCTGAAGTCACTCAGCCAGAAGTGTGAACATCTTCGTAGACCTACATGTTTCTCTATTTTTTTAGAAAAGCTTTTTTTCTTTTTTTAATGATTTTATTTATTTATTCATGAGAGACACACACAGAGAGAGAGGCAGAGACACAGGCAGAGGGAGAAGCAGGCTCCATGCAGGGAACCTGACATGGGACTCGATCGTGGGTCTCCAGGATCACACCCTGGAGGCGCTAAACTGCTGAAGGCGGCGCTAAACCGCTGAGCCACCTGGGCTGCCCTAAAAAAAGCTTTAAGAATTTTTTATGTATTATTTCTTAAAGATTTATTTATTTATTAGAGTGTGTGTGTGTGTGTGTGTGTGTGTGTGTATGGGAGGGGCAGAGGGAGAGAGAAAGAGAGAGAATCTTCAGCAGACTCCCTGCTGAGCACAGATCCCAATCCCAGGACCCTGACATCATGAGCTGAGCCAAAATGAAGAGTCAGATGCTTAACTGCCTGAGACACCCAGGTGTTCCTACCTGTTTCTCTTTTGGTCACTTCCTTCCCCACCTAATCGTTTAGCAAATAATGTTGATTTTATCTCCTAACTGCTTTTCCCCTGTGTCTCTCCTCTCTGCTACCACGTTATTAATTCAGGCTCTCATCCTGCCTTTCTGCTTTTTCTCTAAAATTTTGTTTTTCTTAAATCCGTCCTTCCCTGGGTAGCCATACCGAATATTCAAACCTGTTGCCATGTCACACTCCCTAAAATTCTTCAGTGGCTAACAGAATAAAACCCAAACTCTTTAGCATGATCCAGCTCCTCTACCTCTCCAGACCCGTTTCTTGATAATCTTTGTCCACTTTACCTTCCAGTAATGCCACATTTTTAGAGTTCCTGGAGCAGTACTTGCACTTTCATGTTTCCATGCCTTTCCTTGTTTTGCTCCTTTTGTCCTTGCTAATTTCTATGTGTACTTCAAAACAAAGTTTATATTTGTTCCCACACATTATGCATCCCTTTCTCTTAACCACTTTTATTTTTTATTTTATTTTTTTGATGGTATTAACCACTTTTATTGAAGTGATCTGTTGATAGCTCTGTGTCTGTGGATGGCACTCCTCCAAGACAAAGGAATCCTGTTTGTCCCTCATTGAATCCCAAAGCTTCCCTCTCATTTAGCCCTTATGACAACCCTAGGCAGTTGACATTATTGTGCCTGTTCTATAGATGAAGAAACTAAAGGTCAAAAGAAGCTAAATAAGTATCTTGCTGGGACGCCTGGGTGGCTCAGCGGTTGAGCGTCTCCCTTTGGTTCAGGGTGTGGGCTCCCCACAGGGAGCCTGTTTCTCCCTCTGCCTGTGTCTCTGCCTCTCTCTCTGTTTCTCATGAATAAATAAATAAAATCTTATTAAATAAATAAATAAATAAATAAATATCTTGCCTAATAGCACATAGATAATGTAACAGGAGTGTAAGCGATTCGTCAGTATTTACACAGACTAGCTACACATTCAGAATGAAACAATAACTTGCATTAATTGTAAGCTTAAGAAATACTTTTGCCAACATTATCTTGTGACTTTTTGGACAATGGATAGAACAGTAGGTTTGGCGTTAAAGGCCTAGGTTAATATATTGTTTTGGCCATTTCTAGCCAAACTGATTCATGCCAGGTTACCTCCTCTGAGCTTTGCCTCATCTTACTTAAAGTGGGCATAATAATAATTGAACAAGTACTGCATGTGGAAGTGCTTTGTAAGGGATGTACAAATATGACTTATTAGTTTTTCACTTGAGTTTACATATATGGATACACCTCAGAGAACAGATTCTGGCCAAGTTATCCTTGTTCTTTCATGGTATTTTACCTCAGCCTGTTTACTTATAAATTAGAGAGATTTTCCTTTAGTTGTGAAGAATAAATGAATTAGTGTTTAGTATAACGAGGAGAGTGCAACACTTAGAGTGCCTGGTATAGTTTAGGAGTACAAATGTACAGGCCTTAAAAATCTCCTACCTTAATTTGAAGTAGGATTTCATGTGCCAGATAAATTGGGTCAGTCTGTAAGTGAAAGGAGCTTGTATTGCTCCAGCCACAGAGCTTCTTATCCTGCCTTTTGTTAGCAGTAAACATGATGCTTCCCTCTCCCTCTCTGCTCTGTTGCTGCTTTTGTTACCGGAGGGTTCACTTTGCAGATTTTTTTTCTGAGCCCTATCACTTTTCTTGATAGAATGTCTGCTGTTAAGTTGCCACCTATGGGCATTATTTCCTGTAGGGAACCTAGCCGGTGTGTGTATAAGAATCATTCAGACAAAGTCATTTTGGTGAGAATATTACAGGATTTTATGGTCTGCAACACTGGGTTCCCAGTTGAATTGCTTCAAGTACTTACCTATAAAGGAGAAGGTTTTATTTCATGGGCTGAGTTTCAAGTTATCCTTAATTTGTATAAAAAGTTCTTGATGAGAAGTTTTACATTTACTATGTATCTTCACTTGAAAATTTTATTTAAAAATGGTTTCATTTATTTAACAGAAATACATTGAACGGCACCTATGTGCCAGAAACTACTCTGGTGAGGGGATTGAGTAGAGACACACATTCTCCCTTCCTTGAGTTTATGTAGTAATCTGGAAGGTATACTTTTTTTTTCTCCGTTAAAGTTTAATAGAAACAACAGAAGATCAAAAGTGATGCCCTGCTACTGTACACATCAGTTGGCCTGCCCCATAGCACAGCTCAGGCCATTCTCTCCAGAGGAAGAAAGGCTGGCCTCCCCAAACCCTGCAGGAAAGGCCTGTCTTGTCCCATACCACATCTGCACAGAGTCTAAAGTCTTGTTTTAAGCATGACAGTAGTACAAAAAAAGATTCTGTTTTCATGGATGCCCACTACAGCCCGGCCCTAAAATGGCGAGGCGCTCACTTCTGCTTAGAGAAATATTCTTTGCTCTTCTGGGCATCAGGCTTTATGGTATCACTGCCAGGCTTCCAGCCAGCTGGGCACAATTCCCCATGCTTGTCAGTGAACTGGAAGGCCTGAACCAGTTGCAGAGTCTCATCCACAGAGTGACCAACAGGAAGGTCATTTACAGTGATCTGCCAAAGGATACCTTTATCTATGATAAAGAGGCCCCTGAACAAGATGCCTTCATCAGCCTTTAAGACTCCATACTCCTGAGCAGTGGTATGCTTGGGGTCTGATACCAAGGGAATGTTCATAGGTCCCAGTCCTCCTTGTTTCATGCCAGGTGACAGAAATGAGAATCCACAGAAGCACCAATCACTTGACAGTTGAGTTTCTTAAATTCTTCTGCCCTGTCACAGAAAGCAATGATCTCCGTGGGGCACACCAAGGTGAAGTCAAGAGGATGAAAGAAGAATACGATGTATTTTCCTTTGTAGTCAGACAGGCTGAGGTCTTTGAACTGGCCATCTGGCATAACAGCCGTGGCTTTGAAGTTGGGAGCAGGATGCCCAATTTTGGCATTTCCTGAAGACATCTTGCTATCTGAAGAGAATAAGCGCCGAAGACCAGTCAGAAAGAAGATGCTGGAAGGTATACTTTAAATGAGTAGTTAAATTCACATGTGATGACTATAATGACAAGGGAAATGCAGGGTTCAGGGAAGTTCTAACAGACTGTTGCAGGGTCATCTGCCTCACACCCCATTTCTAGGATCACCGCTTATACCCAGTCATCCACCTACTTATTGTTAAAGCTGACCCAATGATGGGATCATGGTTGATTGGTTCAAAGGTGAGCACCTGTTAAGCTAGGCCAATTACTTCTCCCCCAGGAATTTTTGAAAGGTAACGGAGGTGGGGATCCCTGGGTGGCTCAGCAGTTTAGCGCCTGCCTTCGGCCCAGGGCGTGATCCTGGAGTTCCCGGGATCAAGTCCCGCATCAGGCTCCCTGCATGGAGCCTGCTTCTTTTTCTGCCTGTGTCTCTGCCTCTGTCTTTCTGTGTGTCTCTCATGAATGAATAAATATAATCTTTAAAAAAAAAAAAGAAAAAAAATATAACAACAGAAAATCCAAGGACTTTCTGGATGTCTAAACATGGGAGCTCTTCTGGCAGCCAGAAGGCCTGGAGGAGGGGAAAAAGCCCCCAGTAAGAGCATGGGAGGAAATGAATCTGAAACTCAGAGAGGTATGGAAACCAGAGACAGATAGAAAGTTCTGGCAGCATTTGGGTTGCTGGTTAGAGGTCTTTGTGAGATCCAACCTGGGTACCCAGAATTTTTAAAATAAATTTCCCTTTCTTTTTTTGCTTAAGGTAGTTTGGGTTGAATATCTGTTGTATGACACCAGAGCACATACAGACATGTATGGCTTGGGAACCTAACCCAAATGAAGGAATCAGGGAAAGCCACTTGCAACATATGTTTACACGGTGTTTTATTTCTAGTTAGATTCCCTGGTTAGCCCATAAATGATTGTTTAACCCCTAGTGTAGCTACAATTGATTTTTGTTTCTCCTTAGAATGGATGGATTCATTCATTCATATTGAAGACCTGGTACGTTCTAGGGGCTAGGCATTGGAGAAGTAAAAATATTTACAATGTACTGCCTCTGAGGAGCATTTGCTCTCTACTAAATCTCTTGCCTATGTTGTCATACGCAGACACAGGCTAATCTGTGAAACTAACTTCTATATGATATTATGTCTATGGTAAATGCATTTACTAGTTAGTGGGGAGAAAAATTTGTGCCCTTTAACTATTGCAGTTCATTAACGCAATGAATATTTTTTTGAATACCTTTTTTTTTTTTTTTTTTTTTTTTTAAAAAAGATTTTATTGGAGAGAAAGCACATGAGCAGGGGGAGGAGCAGAGAGAGACACGCTGACTCCCCGTCAAGACCTGAGCCAAAGGCAGATGCTTAGCAGACAGAGCCACACAGGCGTCCCCTAGCCACACTTTAAATACTTTGTTGTCAAGGGCCATTTCTATCACTGCAGAAAGTTCTATCAGACGGTGCTATGTGAGATCTGACAGGAGGGGCAATTCAGTACTTCACAAATCAGGACACAACAGCAGCTCAGCTGAAAGGTCTCACATTTATTACTGAACCAACCTACTGGTATAGAGGCATAGTAACAGAGAAAATCATTCTCTTGATAAGACATGTCTATTGGCCAGGTAGGAAGGATGTTTCCATATTGATAAGATAGGAACATGTGATCTCCATGTGGCTTAAATATGTGTGCCAATTATGTTTGCTATTTCATGATGTGCGATGCTTCCTCACAGACCCAGTTTGGTTCTTCTCCAGTGTCTCCTCTTGGAATTGTACCTGATTTTATTACCAGTTTTCATCCGAATCCACTGGGGAATAGGACGATTCTGCTTTTGTTTCTTGGCCAGGAATCGCTTGATTCTGAAAGTCTTGTGAGAAGACATGGCGATCACAGTCAACCACACGCAACCGGGATGGCGGCGGAAAGGAGAGACTTTTTTTGAATACCTTTTATGTGTCAGGCACTGTTCCAAGCTCTGGAAATAGTGATGAAGAAAAGGTTCTGCTGTTTTGAAGCTTAAATTTTAGTTGGGGGGGATCCCTGGGTGGCGCAGTGGTTTGGCGCCTGCCTTTGGCCCAGGGTGCGATCCTGGAGACCCGGGATCGAATCCCACATCGGGCTCCTGGTGCATGGAGCCTGCTTCTCCCTCTGCCTGTGTCTCTGCCTCTCTCTCTCTCTCTGTGTGTGACTATCGTAAATAAAAAAAAAAAAAATTAAAAAAAAATTTTAGTTGGGGGAGATGGGCAATAAACAGGGAACAAGAGACACCTAGGTGGCTCAGTCAGTTGAGTGTCTGCCTTTGGTTCAGGTCATAATCCCAGGCCCCTGGGATGGAGTTCTGCATCGAGCTGAGCAAGGAGCCTGCTTCTCCCTCTCCTATCTGCTCGTTCTCTCTCTATCTCTGTCTCTCTCAAATAAATAAAATCTTAAAAAAAAAAAAAGAACAAATAAGCAGAAAATTTACTCAATGGCATGTGCCATGAAGAAAAATAAAAGAAGAGCCCCTAAGTGATGTAGCCAGTTAAGCATCTGACTCTTGGTTTTATCTCAGGCCATGATCTTAGGGTTGTGAGATCAAGCCTATGTCAGGCTCTGCACTCAACACGAAGTCTGCTTCAGATTCTTTCTCTCCTTCTCCCCCCATGCCCCACTTGTGCTCTCTTACTCTCTCTCTCTCTTTCTAAAGTAAATAAATCTTTAAGAAGAAAAAAGAGAATGCTGTGGACAAGGGTGACTGAGGAACGGGGCAGTGGAGAGTGACTTAGGGATCAGAGAAGATGTCACTATAGAAGGAGCTTTTCAGCTGAGATGCACCTGACTCAGGGAAAGAAGGGAACAAGGTGCTTCCAGAAATGTGCTTCTCCACCAGCTATGAGATGGGGAGTACTGGGTCCTGAGGAGCAGTCCTTTTGGTATAGGCATGGACTGTCCCAGGTAGAGGCCTGGACTGACAAGTAGCTGTGGGTGGCATTTGAGCACTAAATTGACTGGTCCAAATCAAAATATTCAAGGGTTAAATGTATACTGGATTCTGAAGACTTAGTATGAAAAGAAAAAATAATGTATTATTTAAATATTAATATTGAGTATACAATGAATTGATAATATTTTGACATAATTATATAAAATAAATGATTAAAATAAATTTCATTGGTTCCTTTTACTTTTTTAATGCGACTGCTAGAAAATTCAAAATTGGACCTGTGACTCGTGTTGTTTTTCTGTTGGACAGCACTGGTATGGGTGAATTAGCCAGTGCTTTGGACTTAGACTGATGGAGGTTTGAGTACTTACTGGGGTGTTGTAGTGTTTTGTTTTTTTTTTTAATCAAATTTCTTTTTTTTTTTTTTAAGATTTTATTTAGTTGTCTTTTATTTTTTTTAATTTTTATTTATTTATGATAGTCACAGAGAGAGAGAGAGAGAGAGACAGAGACACAGGCAGAGGGACAAGCAGGCTCCATGCACCGGGAGCCCGACGTGGGATTCGATCCAGGGTCTCCAGGATCGCGCCCTGGGCCAAAGGCAGGCGCCAAACCGCTGCGCCACCCAGGGATCCCTTAAGATTTTATTTATTCATTCATAGAGACACAGGGAGAGAGAGAGAGAGGCAGAGACACAAGCAGAGGGAGAAGCAGGCTCCATGCAGGGACCCGACGTGGGACTCCATCCCCGGTCTCCAGGATCATGCCCTGGGCTGTAGGCAGCGCTAAACAGCTGCGCCATCGGGGCTGCCCTGTTGTAGTGGTTTCTGTTTTTGTTTTGTTTTGTTTTGTTTTGTTTTTTACTGTGGACAGTTTACTTGATTCTCCTCAGTTGGTTTTCATCTATAGTGGAGCTAATCATACTGTCTTGTAGAGTTGTCTTGAGGATTAAATCAGACTTGATAGAGTGTCTTCTGTGTGCCAGGCACTGGGAAGTCATGATGGCCTGATTTAGAAATGTTAGTTCCTTTCCCCACTCTGTGATGTGACATAAGTTAGGCCTGCCTTGTGGTTACTTGAGTTTGTTTGGAACTAAGGAGTGACTGTTGAGAAATTGCTGTACAGGTTTATGACACTATATATATTGATTTGCATTTTTGCCTTATATTTATTCTCATCTTAAAGAGATTACAAATTTAGCCAGGTTGGCCCTGTAGAATTACCTAGGCACACAGAACCTGGCCTCCTGTTTCCTGCCTCCCGGCTAACTATCCTTCCTTTGAATGGCTGTCGTTTTTCTCCACAAGGTAGGTGAGTTCTTCCACTGGAAGCCCTGAAAAGGAATTCTGCTGCCAGATTCCATGCCAAAGTGATGCCTTATCTTCTAAATGTCGTTGATACTCTTGTTCTACAAAAGTGACAATACCAGAATCCTGAAGACCTTGTTTATGCTTCAAGAGATTAGGTAACCAGAAGCCCTTCTGGCCCAAGGCCATGTAAGATAGTGATTGGTTGGAAGAGAATGCTGATGCCTTTTATTTTGGCAGAAACTCAAAGGCTTTTCCTTCCTTGGTGGTCTCTGTTTCTCTGTCAGTAATGGATGCACCTTGCTGGCACGTCCTGGGCTTCGGGTTTGGGACACTGGCAATTAAAATGATTTGGTTCCGATAGGGAAACTTTAAAATGATCTCATTTGGAAGACTGAATGCGGCTTCTTGTTAAGATCGGAAGTCAATTGCATAGCATGGACAAGTTTGCCTAAATTTTAGTTCAAGTGTTATTTATTGACCCTGGTGTTAGAAAAAATGGTTTTCTATCTTTCTTTTTTTAAAGATTTATTTGAGAGAGAGCACATGAGAGTGAGCATGGGGTGGTGAAGGGGCAGAGGGAGAGGGAGAGGGAGAGGGAGAGAATCTTGAGCAGATTCTCCACGAAGCATGGAGCCTCAAACCCAATGTGGGGCTTCATTTCACAACCCTGAGATCATGACCTAAGCTGAAATTATTAAGAGTCGGCTGCTTAACCAACTGAGCCACCCAGGCATCTTGGTGTTTTACTATCTTATTAAATATCTGAGGGATTTGAAAATTGTATTTGGAAAACTATTCTAAATATAGTGAAAACTGTGTTGGCTTATACATATATGTTTTCTTCCACTAATTACTTGCTTCCTTTGAATCCTTGTGTCTCAAATTGCTTACACTATCTTCCCTAACAGGTCTTAATAATGTTTGCAACTCCACTCCATTGGCTACTGCAGTCCTTTGACTGGAAATGTGGGCATAAGAAAATATAGGAGAAATTTATGTATAATAATCTATGCATTTATATTCATTTATATGTATTCCAGAATTCCATATACATTTAACAGAATTCTCTGAAATCTTAAAAATTATATTTCTTGTAACAAAAGCAAAGAAATGTAATTATTTTATGTACCGATTTATATATCCACCAGTAGAGGAAGAGGTACAATTTATCTACATCCTTATCACCATTCATTATTGACAGCTTGCTTGTTGCCCATTTCATGAGAATAAAATGATATTTCTTAGGATTTTTGACCTGTTGGATCTTCCCCTCTGTGAATTTGCTCCGTCATCAGTGTTATTCATTTACCATTTGTGTTTTGGTTTTGTTTTTTGCCTTCGAGTTTCAAGGAAATCTTTATATATTGTGGATCTTCTCTCTGTCAGTTCTTTGTCTTTTAGCTTTGTTCATATTGTCATCAGTCAGGAAGAAGTAAGGAACCCTAACAGTTTCTTCCTTTATGATTGATAGTTTTTTTTTTTTTTTTTTTAAGAAATGGCATAAAGCTAAATGTGAGTTGAGAATGGTATTTTAAACAAGATGTTAAAATAGAACTAATAAAAATATTGATAAATTATATTACATCAGGGATCCCTGGGTGGCGCAGCGGTTTGGCGCCTGCCTTTGACCCAGGGCGCGATCCTGGAGACCTGGGATCGAATCCCACATCGGGCTCCCGATGCATGGAGCCTGCTTCTCCCTCTGCCTGTGTCTCTGCCTCTCTCTCTCTCTCTCTCTCTGTGAGACTATCATATAAAAAAAAATTAAATTATATTACATCAAAGTTTAAAACATAATGTATAGTTTAAATCCTATCATATTCTCATTCTTTCATTCATTCAACAAATATTTATCCTCCACAGTGTGCCAGGAACTTTCCTAGGCTCTGAGGATATAGTTGTGTACAAAAATCCCTATTCTCTTTCACTTCCATTTTGGTCACAGGGTCAAAAATAAATTTAAAATCAAGAACATGCAGTTTAGGCATGCCTGGGTGGCTCAGTAGTTGAGCATCTGCCTTTGGCTCAGGTCATGATCTCAGGGTCCTGGGATTGAGTTCTGCATCGGGCTCCCCTTGAGGAGCCTGCTTCTCCCTCTGCCTATGTCTCTGCGTCTCTCTCTGTGTCTCTTATGAATAAATTTAAAAAAACTTAAAAAGGGGATCCTTGGGTGGCTCAGCGGTTTCGCACCTGCCTTTGGCCCAGGGTGTGGTCCTGGGTCCTGGGATCGAGTCCTGTGTCGGGCTCCCAGCATGGAGCCTACTTCTCCCTCTGCCTGTCTCTCTCTCTCTCTCTCTCTCTCTCTCTCTCTATGTTTATCATAAAAAAAAAAAACCTTAAAAAAAAAAACATGCAGTTTATCAATACTGTCATTATCACAATGGGGAAATATCAATGACTGCCATAGAGAAACAGCAGGGAAGGGGAATATGGGAGTGTTACAGTTATAAATAGAATTGTTAGGGAAGCCTCACTCAGGAGTAATGTTTGGGCAAAGACCTGAAGAAATCAGGGTTGTAGCATGTGGCTGTAATGGGAAAGAGTAAACTAAGCTGAGGACAGAGAGGGTGGAAAGGCTCTGAATTGATGGTGTGCCTGGAATAGCAGGCACTGGGTGGCTGGAGTGGACTTAGGTAGGGGAAATGTAGTGGGAGATGAGGTAACCTAGTACCCTCATGTGAGACCTTGAAGGCCATTGCAAAGACTTTGGCTTTTACCTCAGTGGGATGGAAAGTCGTTGGACGATTCTGACAGAGAATGATATAATCTAACTTTAAGGGTCACTTTGATGTCTGCATGGAGAATAATAGGGGGCAGAGACCAGGTAGGAGGCTCTTGCTTATATAGTTGAAACATAATGGTCTGTTGGAGTGATGAGTAGTAGTCAGATTTTAGATATGTTTTTATATATTTCATATTTTTCAAAGGTAGAACCCAGAAAATTTGATGATGGTTTGGATGTGGGAAGTGAGAGAAAGACAAGAGTCAAGGATGATGCTGAAGTTTTCTGTCTGAGCCATTGGAAGTTTGGAGTTGCTATTTATTGAGATGGGGAAGATTGTGGAAGGAGCAGGTTTGGAGGGGAAGGTCAGAGGTTCAGCTTTGGGCATATTACATTGGAGATGTCTATTAGCTATTCAAGGAGAGTTGGTAGAAGTTGCAAAGGAATATATGAGGTTGGAGTTCAGGGGAGAGAACCAAATTGGAAATAAACATTCAGGAAACATCAGTATATGCTGAATAGTTGGTATTTAAAGGTATGAGACTGGATGAAGTTACCCAGAGAATGAGTATAAATTATGAGAAGAAGAGACTCAAGATCTGAGCCCTGGACTACTTCAATGTTTAGAGGCTTGGGACATGAGGAAGACTCAGCAGAGACTGAGAAAGTCTCCAGTGAGGTAGTGATGAGGAAATTCTGGAGCCAAGATAGTGTTTTGAGAAAAGAAGGAGCAATCCACTGTGTGTGTGATGCTGCTGACAGAAAAAGGATAATAAGGACTGAGAATTGACCATTGGATTTAGCCATATGAAGGTCATTGGCGACATAAGAGCAGTTGAGTGGAATGGTGGTAGAGACAGACTTATTAGAATAGGTTTAAGGGATAGTCGAAGGATCTGAATTGGAGACAGCAAAGAGAGACGGCTTTTTAAATTTTGCTGTAATGTAGAGCAGAGAGATGGGACAGAAGTTATAAATGGAGACAAAGAATTTTTTTTAAGATGGGAAATATAGCCTGTTTATGTTCCAACATATGCCAACTGGATGCTTGAGTGGGAAAATTAATGATGTAGGAAAAGGGGGGAGAATTGGTGGAGCCTGCCCTGTTGAGTGGCTAAGAGTGGATGAAGTCTGATTTACAAAGTGGAGTGGTTAGCCTTAGGAAAATGGAAACATCATTCACAGTAGTAGGAGGGAAGAGAGAATACCATACATGCAGCCAGCTACAGATAGGCAAGTGGATGCAGTGGTGAGAGCTTGTGGAAGTTTTAGAGAAGCGGCATTTTCATTTTTGATCTGATTTTTAGTTGGCAGTTATTTTTATTTATATATTTTTAGGATTTTATTTATTTATTCCTGAGAGACAGAGAGAGAGAGAGAGAGGCAGAGACACAGGCAGAGGGAGAAGCCAGCTCCATGCAGGGAGCCCCACATGGGACTCGATCCCGGGACTTCCCAAGATCATGCCCTGGGCCGAAGGCAGGTGCCAAACCGCTGAGCCACCCAGGGATCCCCTAGTTGGCATTTTAAGGAATGATCTTTGACCCGTTCTTCCCTTAGTTGCTAATATTCTATACATCAACACTTAAATTTCTCTAAAGGAACCCTAAAATAAAATTGTATGTTTGTTTAGTTTTCAAACCATGAATATTTTGCTGGATTTTGCTTATCCTTTAATATATATATATATTTTTTTAGATTTTTAAAAAAGATTTTATGTATTTATTCATGAAAGACACACAGAGACAGAGACACAGGCAGAGAAGCAGGCTCCCCACAGGGAGCCTGATGTGGGACTTGATCCCAGGACCACAGGATTATGCTCTGAGCCAAAGGCAGATGAGCCACCCAAGCATCCCTATATTTTTTAGGTTTAATCAATTAATTTATTTGAGAGAGAAAGAGTGTGTGCACATGTGAGTGGGAGGAGGGGCGGAGGCAGAGAATCTCAAGCAGATTGTATGCTGAGCGTGGAGCCTGATGCAGGGCTTGATCTCATGACTTGGGCCGAAAAACTGGGAGTTGGACACTTAATGACTGAGCCATTCAGGTGCTCCAAAGTATTTTTTAATGGCAAGTCTAATGAACCAAACTTCCAGTTTGAAGTTCTGGTATTTTAAGCTGTGTTTGCACATTGACTTGATGAATGTTCTTTTTTGTTTTGTTTTGTTTTAAGATTTTATTTATTTATTCATGAGAGACACAGAAAGAGAGGCAGAGACATAGGTAGAGGGAGAAGCAGGCTCCCTGTGGGGAACCTGATGTGAGACTCGATCCCGGGACCCTGGGATCATGCCCTGAGCCAAAGGCAGATGCCCAACTGCTGAGCCACCCAGGTGCCCCAATTTGGTGAAAGTTTTATTGCAGCACACACAGAGTACCTAGTAAAGTTACTTCGAAATTAAAGGAAAATTATCTGGCACCTATGTGAAAAAATGTGTGAAACACAAAGAACTTAAGGATTTCTGGTGGAGTGGCACAATAGATTCTGCTATGGACAGGTTGTAAAATCTGCCTTGATTTTTCATATTTTCATAGATGAAATTTTGAAAATTTTTTGAAATTTTAAATTTTCATATATGATGACATAAGTTTAGTGTTAACTTTTTATATATGCATATACTTGTACTATTTTGGTAAAAATGGAAGTAACTATTAGTATGGTCTTAGGAAATTCTACAAAGTGTGATCAACTTCTAAAAATAATATTAATTATTGAGGCTTATTCTGACCTAGTCTATAAGAATAATTTTAATTGTCACAGATTAGAGCTCTTACTTCATTTTTAGTAACTGATATAATTAACACTTCTTCCACTTAATAATAACAAGAACTTAAGGTGTCAACAGGATAATTCCCAGAGGTCAAGAGCTAGTTTCCCAGGAGACCTCCATATTGACACTTGATACTACCACCAATACCTACCTATTCTTTACCAAGGTAAACAATGTGAATTCTCTGCTGAATTTCTGCTCTGTTCGTTACATTAAAAACAGCATTGGTGTAGATTTGGTGAGCATTGATTGAGGAGCGGGTAGCTGTTTACTTTTACTTAAGATATAGGTAATTGTGGACCTCTGTCTGAATCATCAAAATCTGATTTGAGAACTTGGATCTTCATCTTTCAAGAGTATTGTAGGCCCTTTAGAGTCACATAGAAGACTTTGGGGAGGCTGGACTTGTAACCTTCTGCTAATGACTACCTTATTCAAGTACTATTTTTTAAGGCCAGGATCTGACATTAGTGTTTGATAATCTCTGTTTTTCTTTTTCTCTCCTCTTTTTTTTTTTTTAATTTTAATTTTTTTTTCTCTCCTTTATTTTCTTGAATGAATTTGGACCTTGTAAATACCTATTCTTTTGGGACATGCTTTGATGCTGTATTCACCTGCCTTTGGTATGACTTGGTCTAAACCACATTTTATCTAGGTTAAAAATAACAATGTGGCTTAAGAACAGTGTCCTTCAGCTGCCCACATTGGGCATTTTAAGTTTTGGCGTATTAACTGTTCCGAAATGGCCAGTTTCCATGATCCTCAGTGTCCTTTGATGGTTTTGCCCTAATGAGACCTGGCTCTCTTTCCTGTGGCTTACAGGCTCAAGAAAGGAGGCTCTGTGTGGGTTAGCAGACATTGAGACTTTTGCAGGCCAAGCCAACAGAGTTCAATTTGTCACTCACTGGGCTAAATTAAGTGAGCAGCATGCTGGAAATGGGACAGACTGGCCAACTGTGCCTCGTACAATGCCATATGTGTTGCTATAGACTATGGAATGGCGATGTCTGTTGATTAGCAGAGCCTATTGAAGTAAATGCTGAGGAAATCATATGTATGTCATTTTTGGCACCAGATGTTAGTTCGTGGAAACCAGTTGTGTGGTGTTTTTCCAATCAGATTATTTCTAGACAATGAATTTTTGTTAAAAGACAGTTATTTATTTTTAATGTCAGAAAGAATTAACCTTGCTTGAATAGCATACCTAGATATGTAATAATTGATGTACCCAATTTTAAGCAGCCCTAAATACAAATTGTCCATAGGTTAATTATGGAAAAGTGTGACATTTTAGTAACTAGAAGCAAACAGTTATAAAATTAGAACGGTTAACAAATTTAAATTAGTTTAAGTTAGTAGTTTTGCTATCTCTTCCTACAAACCCGTCAGTATGAAGATTTAAAGCTTTTCTATTGTTACGGGTTCAGTTGTGTCCTCAGCAAAGTTCATATGTTGAAATCCTAACTCCTAGTATCTCAGACTGTGACTACTTGGAGATAAGATCTTTACAGAAATAATTAAGTTAAAATGAGGATTTTTCAGTAGACCCTAATCCAACGTGACTAGTATTCTTGTAAGAAGAGAAAAGCTGGACAGAGACATACACAGGTGAGAGGCAACGCGAGGACACAGGAAAAAGATAAGGCATGGTGAGAGGCTTTAGAAGGAACCAGCCCTGTTCCCACCTTGATCTTAGACTACTAGGCTCCACAACTGTGAGAAAATAAAGCCACCCAGTCTGGCGGTACTCTGTTAAAACAGAATTGCAAACTAATACTAATACTGGTGTCAGCAAGAGAATAAAAACATAAAAGATTTTATGGGTCAATAAATAAATGGAAATTTTAAAACCTTAATCTAGATTTCAAATGATCTGAGTGGGGAAACCATTGCATGGGCCTTCTGCTGCCTGGTGTCAGAGCCCCTGCTGAGATGGCAAGTAGTGAGCACAATAGAAAACCATGAGATTTTAGATCTGTAAGGGAAGGACCTTAGATATCATCTGTTGCAACTTCCTTGGTTACAGAGGAGGAAACTAACACTTGAAGCACTGGAGGATTCATCTAGGAGCACATGGTTACTTATTGACATATCCATGCCTGGAACCCAGATCTTTCTGGTTCAAGACCCAACCCCTTTTTTCCTCAAGGTGGTACCTATATGACATCAGGTTCTGCTGTTTTGGCAAATTCGATTTGAGAAACAATGTGTTTTTCTTCTGTTCTTTCTTGTTGATGTTGTTAAGAAAATTTTCCAGTTCAAGGGATCCCTGGGTGGCTCAGCGGTTTGGCCCAGGGTGCAATCCTGGATTCCGGGGATCGAGTCCCGCGTCAGGTTCCCAGCATTGGAGCCTGCTTCTCCCTCCTCCTGTGTTTCTCCCTCTCTCTCTCTCTCTATCATAAATAAATAAATAAATCTTTTTAAAAAAATAATATTTTCCACTTCAAAAAGGTATAAAGAATAACATAATAATTACCTGGGCCTCCACCACCTACTTTAAGCTATTAAAATATTACACATTGAATTAAAGCACCTTCCCTGGTCATATAGCCTTCCCTATCCTTTCGAGGTAACTACTGTCTCAAATTTGTCATTTAGCTTTCCTATGTATCTCTCTGTACTCTTATTAAAATTGAGTGTATTACAAAGCAATATATAGATTCATTGTACAAATATTAAACATATAAAAGGTATGTCAAATATATCCTTCTTAGTTGGTATTCCACTCATTCTTGTATATGAAAGTCAGCTTTCTTCGTATATATTGCTCCACTTCACTCATTTCCACTGCTATATTGTTTTCCATTTTATGAATATACTATATTTCTGTATTCTTTTTGCTGATATTTAGGCTGTTTTTAGTTCCAAAATGCTGCTGCTATGAATATTCTTAAATGTAATTTCCTGTGCATGCGTGTGAAAGCTTATTTAGGATATGTATCTGTGGGTGGAAGTGCTAAGTCATAGGTTGTGTACATTTTCAGTCTTTCCAGATACTGCCAAATTGTTCTGCAAAGTGGTTGCACCAGTTTACATTCCTACTTAGTAGTATGGGTACCCGTTCTTTCACATCCTTGCCAGCCATGATTTTGTGCCAGTCTAATGCATTTTAATTTCCCTCATTATGAATGAATATCAGCATCTCTTTATGTTTATTGGCCACTTGGGTTTTTTTAAGTGTATTTTTTTTTTCTTTTTCTAGTCAGAGTCCTAGAGACAGAATGGGTTTGAGTGGTCCTGGTGTCCATCTCTTCATTTTATAAGTGAGGAAACAGGGGCTAGAGAAATGTAGGGACTAGTTTAAGGTCCCCAAACAAAAATTTGGGGGCTATGCTTCCCTGTCCTCTGTTCTATTTTACCAAATAGTCAAATCATGCATTTGGGTGAATTACCTTTTTGGTTTTGTTAAGAACAGAGTCTAGAGCTAAACTGACTAATCAGAAGAGTTTAATTAGTGAGTATGTGGATTACATATGTGACACTGTTTTATTGGAATTTTCTGAAAACCCAAACCATCATCTCCTTGTTTAAAACCCTTCTGGGTTTCCCATTGCTCCTTGGAAAGTCAAAACTGCTTAGCTCTCTCTGTTGGATTGGGTCCCTCCTGCCTCTTCAGGCTCTTCTGGGTCCCTCCTTGTCTGTTCTCCAGCCAGACTGGCTTTCTTTTGGCTTCACACTTGGCTTCACAACTTGCTGTGCTCCGTTCCTCAGCAGGGCCTGTGTGTTCTCACTCTGCCTGCAGCTCTCTCCCCCACCTTCCCTCCTTCTGGCTCATTCTTGTACAGGTCTCCCATTGTCACTTCCTCAGGGAAGCCTTCCTGAACACTCCCACTAGCCCATATCCCTTCTCAGTGCTCACAAGGCCCAATACCTTTCATAACACTCATCACAGCTGTAGGTTTACACTTATGTGTACAGTTATTAAGGTATCACTTCTTCGTGAGCCCTTAGTCCCAATGAAGTCAGGGACTGTGTTTTGGCTCACCATTCAATCCCTGGCTTTTAGCAGTGTGCCTGACATATGGTTGGAACTCACTAAATATTCGTGGAATAAGTAAATGAGTAAATGGTTCATCTTTAAAAAGCTCATCTTACCTAACTCTCTGGAGGCAAACTGTCTATAGCTGATTGGACTCACCCATTTGCTTCTCAGTATAGCCCTGCGCTACGTTCTTCAGGAAAAGAGCAATACTAAATGGACTGTGTTGAAGATTTATATTCATGACTCAAAGTATATAGCAAGGAGAGAGGAGAGAAAAAGGAAAAAGGAGAATTAGAGCTTGGAAGGAGGAATGCTAGACGAATAGTTGCCTGATCAGAGAGCCTGCAGAATGGGCCATTTGAACTCTCGGAGTTAGGCTGGGTGAACTCCTAATCTAAGAGAGTCTGGACAGTGGTTTGATGGGCCACTTATTAACATAGAAGGGAAAGCTTCTGAATAGATCTTAGCTGGGCCTTTCCTTTGAAGATTCTGGTTTGAAGAACTCAAAATGAGGGTGCACTGTAAGAATAAAAAGCAGTTTTGCTCCCTCTCTCAAACTATTGCTTTTACTTGTACAAGACAAATATGGGTTCTGTATATGACTAATATTTTGTTACCTTAATCCTTAAAGAATAATGTAACTCCTAGCACAGTCCTTTGAGAGTCTGTTTCCAAATAGAAATCTTGCTTTAATTATTAGATTTTTCTTATTCTGTGTCTTTTGTACATCTCAGTATTGTCCAGGATAGAAGAAAAGAGGGGACTTCTTTACCCTTTCCTGAGTATGTCCATAATTCTTAAAACACTACATCTCCATAATTCCTCAATGTTATTCTTTTTTTTTTTTACAGATTTCTTTATTATTTTAGAGAGAGAGCATGAGTGGGGGTGGAGGGGAGGAGAGAGGAGCAAAGGGAGAGGGAGAGGAAGAGAGAATCCCAAGCAGACTCCCTGCTGAGCACGGAGTCCAATGTGGGGCTTGATCTCATGACCCCAAGATCATGACCGGAGCTGAAATAAAGAGTCGGACACTTAACTTATTGTGCCATCCAGGTACCCCACTTCAATGTTATTCTTAATTCACTACGAAAAGAAATAAGTTATTTCTGGATTGTTCACTTAGCAGTAGGTAGCAAGCATATGTTTTCAAGATGTGATAACAAACTCAAATTTTCTGTTTAGTTTTGTTATCTCTTTCTTAGCCAGAGAGTTAAGAACTTCCTTTGTAAATCTTCATTTCCTTCATAGCTGTGAGAAGTCAGGGTTCTCAATGGAACATGCTCCATGAGCTCTATGCTTTCACTAAAGGCAAAGAACAGCTATGGTGTTGCAAGAATGCCAAGTAGGAATATTGAAGCAAATAAGCAAAACTGCCTGTGCCCAAGTAAGTGTAATGTCTTTTGTTATAAAACAGAAGGTATTTGCCTCTAGTACATTATTGATCTTTCAAATGACTCTTTAAGGTAGTTATGAGTGTTCAGTTATTTTTATATTTATTTATTTATTTATTTAATTTATTTTTAAAAAGATTATTTATTCATGAAAGAGAGAGGCAGAGGGAGAAGCAGGCTCCATGCAGGGAGCCCAATGTGGGACTCGATCCTCGGTTTCCAGGATTACGGCCTGAGCCAAAGGCAGGTGCCAAACCGCTGAGCTACCCAGGGATCCCCTATTTTTATTTTTGACAAGGTAACAATAACTGAAACTCTTGAGTTTGGGTTGTTTTGTATGGTAGGAACACAGTGCAAAGTTAAATCTGTTCCCATTTTTAATAAAATAATAAGACTTAGCTGTAATTAAAAGGACCTATTTTGTTTTTTTTTTAATTTATTTTTTATTGGTGTTCCATTTACCAACATACAGAATAACCCCCAGTGCCTGTCACCCATTCACTCCCCCCTTCTACCACCCCTAGTTCTTTTCCCAGAGTTAGCAGTCTTTACGTTCTGTCTCTCTTTCTGATATTTCCCACACATTTCTTCTCCCTTCCCTTATATTCCCTTTCACTATTATTTATGTTCCCCAAATGAATGAGAACATATAATGTTTGTCCTTCTCCGACTGACTTACTTCACTCAGCATAATACCCTCCAGTTCCATCCACATCCAAATAAATGGTGGGTATTTGTCATTTCTAATAGCTGAGTAATATTCCATTGTATACATAGACCACATCTTCTTTATCCACTCATCTTTCGATGGACACCGAGGCTCCTTCCACAGTTTGGCTATTGTGGCCATTGCTGCTATAAACATCGGGGTGTAGGTGTCCCGGCGTTTCATTGCATCTGAATCTTTGGGGTAAATCCCCAACAGTGCAATTGCTGGGTCGTAGGGCAGGTCTATTTTTAACTCTTTGAGGAATCTCCACACAGTTTTCCAGAGTGGCTGCACCAGTTCACATTCCCACCAACAGTGTAAGAGGGTTCCCTTTTCTCCGCAACCTCTCCAACATTTGTTGTTTCCTGCCTTGTTAATTTGCCCCATTCTCACTGGTGTGAGGTGGTATCTCATTGTGGTTTTGATTTGTATTTCCCTGATGGCAAGTGATGCAGAGCATTTTCTCATATGCATGTTGGCCATGTCTATGTCTTCCTCTGTGAGATTTCTGTTCATGTCTTTTGCCCATTTCATGATTGGATTGTTTGTTTCTTTGGTGTTGAGTTTAAGAAGTTCTTTATAGATCTTGGAAACTAGCCCTTTATCTGATAGGTCATTTGCAAATATCTTCTCCCATTCTGTAGGTTGTCTTTTAGTTTTGTTGACTGTATCCTTTGCTGTGCAAAAGCTTCTTATCTTGATGAAGTCCCAATAGTTCATTTTTGCTTTTGTTTCTTTTGCCTTCGTGGATGTATCTTGCAAGAAGTTACTGTGGCCGAGTTCAAAAAGGGTGTTGCCTGTGTTCTCCTCTAGGATTTTGATGGAATCTTGTCTCACATTTAGATCTTTCATCCATTTTGAGTTTATCTTTGTGTATGGTGAAAGAGAGTGGTCCAGTTTCATTCATCTGCATGTGGATGTCCAATTTTCCCAGCACCATTTATTGAAGAGACTTCTTTCTTCCAATGGATAGTCTTTCCTCCTTTATCGAATATTAGTTGACCATAAAGTTCAGGGTCCAATTCTGGGTTCTCTCTTCTGTTCCATTGATCTATGTGTCTGTTTTTGTGCCAGTACCACACTATCTTGATGACCACAGCTTTGTAGTACAACCTGAAATCTGGCATTGTGATGCCCCCAGATATGTTTTTTTTTTTTTTTAAATTCCCCTGGCTATTTGGGGTCTTTTCTGATTCCACACAAATCTTAAAATAATTTGTTCTAACTCTCTGAAGAAAGTCCATGGTATTTTGATAGGGGTTGCATTAAATGTGTATATTGCCCTGGGTAACATTGACATTTTCACAATATTAATTCTGCCAATCCATGAGAATGGAATATTTTTCTATCTCTTTGTGTCTTCCTCAATTTCTTTCAGAAGTGTTCTATAGTTTTGAGGGCATAGATCCTTTACATCTTTGGTTAGGTTTATTCCTAGGTATCTTAGGCTTTTGGGTGCAATTGTAAATGGGATTGACTCCTTAATTTCTCTTTCTTCAGTCTCATTGTTAGTGTATAGAAATGCCACTGATTTCTGGGCATTGATTTTGTATCCAACAAAAATGTCTTTTTGTTGTCTGATTGCTGAGGCTAGGACTTCCAGTACTATGTTGAATAGCAGTGGTGAGAGTGGACATCCCTGTCTTGTTCCTGATCTTAGGGGAAAGGCTCCCAGTGCTTCCCCATTAAGAATGATATTTGCTGTGGGCTTTTCGTAGATGGCTTTTAAGATGTTGAGGAATGTTCCCTCTATCCCTACACTCTGAAGAGTTTTGATCAGAAATGGATGCTGTATTTTGTCAAATGCTTTCTCTGCATCGAATGAGAGGATCATATGGTTCTTGGTTTTTCTCTTGCTGATATGATGAATCACATTGATTGTTTTACGGGTGTTGAACCAGCCTTGTGTCCCAGGGATAAATCCTACTTGGTCATGGTAAATAATTTTCTTAATGTACTGTTGGATCCTATTGGCCAGTATCTTGTTGAGAATTTTTGCATCCATGTTCATCAGGGATATTGGTCTGTAATTCTCCCTTTTGGTGGGGTCTTTGGTTTTGAAATTAAGGTGATGCTGGCCTCATGGAACGAATTTGGAAGTACTCCATCTCTTTCTATCTTTCCAAACAGCTTTAGGAGAATAGGTATGGTTTCTTCTTTAAACGTTTGATAGAATTCCCCTGGGAAGCCCTCTGGCCCTGGACTCTTGTGTCTTGGGAGGTTTTTGATGACTGCTTCAATTTCCTCCCTGGTTATTGGCCTGTTAAGGTTTTCTATTTCTTCCTGTTCCAGTTTTGGTAGTTTGTGGCTTTCCAGGAATGCGTCCATTTCTTCTAGATTGCCTAATTTATTGGCGTATAGTTGTTCATAATATGTTTTTAAAATCGTTTGTATTTCCTTTTGTTGGTAGTGATCTCTCCTTTCTCATTCATGATTTTAATTTGAGTCTTCTCTCTCTTCTTTTTAATAAGGCTGGCTAATGGTTTATCTATCTTATTAATTCTTTCAAAGAACCAACTCCTGGTTCTGTTGATCTGTTCCACAGTTCTTCTGGTCTCGATTTCGTTGAGTTCTGCTCGAATCTTTATTAACTCCCTTCTTCTCTTGGGTGTGGGATCTATTTGCTGTTTTTTCTCTAGCTCCTTTATGTGTAAGGTTAGCTTTTGTATTTGAGTTCTTTCCAGTTTTTGAATGGATGCTTGTATTGCGATGTATTTCCCCCTTAGGACTGCTTTTGCTGCATCCCAATGATTTTGAACGGTTGTATCTTCATTCTCATTAGTTTCCATGAATCTTTTTAATTCTTCCTTAATTTCCTGGTTGACCCTTTCATCTTGTAGCAGGATGGTCCTTAACCTCCACGTGTTTGAGGTCCTTCCAAACTTCTTGTTGTGATTTAGTTCTAATTTCAAGGCATTATGGTCTGAGAATATGCAGGGGACGATCCCAATCTTTTGGTATTGGTTCAGACCCGATTTGTGACCCAGTATGTGGTCTATTCTGGAGAAAGTTCCATGTGCGCTTGAGAAGAATGTGTATTCAGTTGAGTTTGGATGTAAAGTTCTGTAGATATCTGTGAAATCCATCTGGTGTAGTGTATCATTTAAAGCTCTCATTTCTTTAGAGATGTTGTGCTTATTTAGAAGACCTATCCCGGGTAGAAAGAGCTAGATTGAAGTCACCAAGTATAAGTGTATTATTATCTAAGTATTTCCTCACTTTGGTTATTAATTGATTTATATATTTGGCAGCTCCCACATTTGGGGCATATATATTGAGGATTGTTAAGTCCTCTTGTTGGATAGATCCTTTAAGTATGATATAGTGTCCCTCTTCATCTCTCACTACAATCTTCGGGGTAAATTTTAGTTTATCTGATATAAGGATGGTTACCCTTGCTTTCTTTTGAGGACCATTTGAATGGTAAATGGTTCTCCAACCTTTTATTTTCAGGCTGTAGGTGTCCTTCTGTCTAAAATGAGTCTCTTGTAGACAGCAAATGGATGGGTCCTGCTTTTTTATCCAGTCTGAAACCCTGCGCCTTTTGATGGGGTCATTAAGCCCGTTCACGTTCAGAGTTACTATTGAGAGATATGAGTTTAGTGTCATCATGATATCTATTCAGTCCTTGTTTTTGTGGATTGTTCCACTGAACTTCTTCTTAAAGGGGAATTTTAAGAGTCCCCCTTAAAATTTCTTGCAGAGCTGGTTTGGAGGTCACATATTCTTTCAGTTGCTGCCTGTCTTGGAAGCTCTTTCTCTCTCCTTCCATTTTGAATGAGAGCCTTGCTGGATAAAGTATTCTTGGTTGCATGTTCTTCTCATTTAGGACCCTGAATATATCCTGCCAGCCCTTTCTGGCCTGCCAGGTCTCTGTGGAGAGGTCTGCTGTTACGCTAATTCTCCTCCCCATAAAAGTCAGGGATTTCTTGTCTCTTGCTGATTTAAGGATCTTCTCTTTATCTTTGGTATTTGCAAGTTTCACTATTAAATGTTGAGGTGTTGAACGATTTTTATTGATTTTTATGGAGGGATCTCTCTATTTCCTGGATCTGAATGCCTGTTTCCCTTCCCAGATTAGGAAAGTTTTCAGCTAGAATTTGTTCAAATACATATTCTGGCCCTCTGTCCCTTTCGGCACCCTCGGGAACCCCAATTAAACGTAGGTTTTTCTTCCTCAGGCTGTCGTTTATTTCCCTTAATCTATCTTCATGGTCTTTTAATTGTTTGTCTCTTTTTTCCTCAGTTTTCCTCTTTGCCATCAACTTGTCTTCTATGTCACTCACTCGTTCTTCCACCTCGTTAACCCTCGTCGTTAGGACTTCTAGTTTGGATTGCATCTCATTCAATTGATTTTTAATTTATGCCTGATTAGCTCTAAATTCTGCAGTCATGAAGTCTCTTGAGTCCTTTATGCTTTTTTTTTAGAGCCACCAGTAGCTGTATAATAGTGCTTCTGAATTGGCTTTCTGACATTGAATTATAATCCAGATTTTGTAACTCTGTGGGAGAGAGGACTGTTTCTGATTCTTTCTTTTGAGGTGAGGTGTTCCTTCTAGTCATTTTGCTCAGTGAAGAGTGGCCAAAAGCGAGTTGTATTGGGAAAAGGAGAAAAAGAGAGGAGAGAAAGAAGGAAAGAAAAGAGAAAGAGAAAAAAGAAAAAAGGAAGAAAAAAAAAAGAAAGAAAGGAAAAAGGTGGGGGAACGAAACAAATCAAAAAGCAAAACAAAACAAAACAGAAACAAACAAAAAAACCTCGGGGGAGTATCTTCTGATTCTGTGTACTTTAAGTCCCTTGACTTCCCCTGGAACTTGTCCCTCTAGCTGGTCTTCTGGGGGAGGGGCCCGTTGTGCTGATTTTCAGGTGTTAGCACTTGGGGGAGCTGCTCTGCCCACTGCCTGGTGCAGGGCTCAGTGGGGTTGTTTACCCCGTGAGGCCCCAGTAGGACCAACCCCAGTGGCTGCGGCAGGTCTACAGCCCTGGATTCAGCTCCCGCAGGAACTACTCGGTCTGCAGGGCCTGGAGGCTCTGGGGCGGGGCCGCTGATCTGCTCAGCTCGGGGCAGGAGCGTCCTTGCTGTCCTGGGCCCTCCCGGCCTCTGCCTGTCCCGGGGGGAGGCCAGATCCTGGGTTGTGTCCCGGCGCCCAGTGCTCCGGGGCCTGCGCTGTTGGATTCGTGCTCCGGGCTGCGCAGCCCCCTCCACGGAGCCGCCGCCCGAGCCCCTCGAGCTGCTCCCGGAGCTGTACAGCCCCCTCTGCTCGGAGCCTCTTCCTCCGCCCGAGCCCCTCGGAGCTGCTCCCGGCCGCGCAGCCCCCTCCTCACGGTGCCTCTTCCTCAGCCCGAGCCCTCCGAGCTGCTCCGGGTCCCGCCGTGCGCGCTGCAGCCTTTAGGGAGCTCGGCGCACTCTCCTGGGGCGCAGGTGTCTGTTACTGTCCCAGGGAGCCCGAGGGCATCCCCGCCCTCCTGGGTCCTGCTCCAACTCCCTGCGGGCCCCTTTCCGCCTGGGAAGGTTGGTGCAGCTCCTGCTTCTCCGGGACGGGGCTCTCCTGTCCTGGGGACGCTCGCCCCGGCCTCAGCCCGGCTCCTCGCGGGGCCGCTCCCTCTTGGAGGCCTTTTGTTTATTTCTTTTTTCCCCTCTTCCTACCTTGATAGAAGCACGAACTCTTCTCACTGTAGCATTCCAGGTGTTCTCTCTTTAATTCTCAGGCCGAATTCATAGATTTTCAGGAAAATTTGAAGGTTTTCTAGGTGATTTGGTGGGGACAGGTGATTTGGAGACCCTACTCTTCCGCTATCTTGCCCCTCCCCTCCAAAGGACCTATTTTTTGTGATTGTATGAGGGTAAGATGAAATAAATGTGAGTTTTTAGGTTTATTGATTGCTTCCTACGTGATAAGTTCTGTGTTAACTGTTGGCTATTAATTATTATTGTTATAATTATCTGATGCCTTTCAATATTGCAAATTTAGGTTGTCTTTTTCAGTGAAGAGACAGCATCCTCTCTAACTACTAATACCTATATTTCTTTTCTTTTCTTTTTTCTTTCTTTTATTTTGGATATACCTATATTTTCTGTCAAAATTTATCAAGTCTATAGATTTAGCTAGAGCATCATTCTAAATGTGAAATATCTATGATGTTGGATATTTATTAAGCTAATCATACTCCTATCTTTCCATTCTTGATACTCTGCAGTTCCATCCCTGGAAAATCTAATTGCTTCTTCCAGAGCTTTGGCCTAGTACCCTATGTAATCTTTTTGTGACCTTTACCTACAGAATTCTTCTAACCCCAAGCTCTTGTCCTTATTAAAACCTATTTTCTGAAAAGTTGCTGGGTAGGTATTGAAGTTACTATGGTATAGCTTGGTCTCGTTTTGAAGGACTTTCAGACCCAGGTGGAATGGGGTATGGGGTGTTTTTCTGTGGGTAGTGTCCTTTCTGATATACCTTGATGCAGAGACAGAATTGTCCCTTCAAGTTTGGCCTTCTTGGCTTTTTAAAGCTCTTCATAAAAACCCATTTGTTCTCAGGCCACAGTTCCTCAAGCCAAATCTTCCCCATCCTTTAGACTTCTGCTGGAGTTGGGAGAGGCCCTTGGGGTCCTTAGAATTAGAAACCATGAATAGCTAACAAAGCACAGGAGATATGATAAAGGAGATACGAAGTTCATGTCCCACAAGTGGATCCTACTCTATAATGAATTCTAAGACTAAATTCTGGAGACTGCTGTTGTTTAAAAGCACCTCATCCTTGTTGAAGGAGATTTGTACGTTTCTTGACCTTCTGACACTGCCAGTCTTAAGAGTATATTTGGAAAGTTCCAAAGCTGGCTGGATTGATTTATTCTACCTGCACACCTTTTCAGTATGAGCTGTGTGGAAATTTTCTCATCAATCATAAGAAAGCTACTTTATAGTCCACACAGGTCATGTAGTTCCCTAATGCAAATAGCAGGCCGCTTATCTGAACATGGTGAGGGAAATCATTATTCTTTTTCCCTCTCTTTTCTTGGTTCCTCTGTAATAGCTTGGTCTTTGATAATTGGATCTTATTTGGGTTGTGTAAGAACATGAGAATATTTAATGAGCACCACTGAGCTGTGATGGTGGTCCTGGTAGAAAAGACTAATATATATTTACTAGAAAAGCACAAGACGTTTTCAAGCCCAAGCTCTCTGGATTCATCTTTTTTTTTTCTCTGGATTCATCTTAAGGCTGTGCAACTTAGAAGGTGCTTTGGGTGGCACCAGAGATAATTCGTGACACTTGCCAGCCTTGCACATGAACAACCTTTTTTTTTTTTTTTTTTAAAGATTTATTTATTTATTTATTCAGAGAGAGCAA
Organism: Canis lupus dingo; assembly: GCF_003254725.2. Classification (NCBI taxonomy): domain Eukaryota; kingdom Metazoa; phylum Chordata; class Mammalia; order Carnivora; family Canidae; genus Canis; species Canis lupus. Next base: position 48,783,981 of record NC_064255.1, read on the forward strand.
AAGAGAGGCAGAGACACAGGCAGAGAGAGAAGCAGGGTCCATGCGGGGAGCCGGACGTGGGATTCGATCCCGGGTCTCCAGGATCACACCCCGGGCTGCAGGCGGCGCTAAACCGCTGCGCCACCGGGGCTGCCCTGCACATGAACTTCTAATGGAAGCAGGTACATACTGTTGAAAGAGCATTAGTGCCTAACTCAAACTGCCTGGGGTCATATCCTGGGCTGACCACATACTGAATGACCTTGAACAGGTTGTTTGCCTTCTTAGTACCTCTGTTTTTCCCCTGTATGTAATAGAGGCAGTGATAATACTTACTTCAAAGGGCTGTTGTATTTATAATGTGCTTATAACAATGTCTAGCACATATGTACTCAGTAAATTTTAGCTACTGTCATTCCTTTTCTCCTTTTTTCTTGTTTCTACCTGACACATTTCATCCTTTCTTTCCTTCTTTACAGTTCTCCATCTTGTCATTTCTTTAGCTTTTGGACCTGGCAGGGCCCACCAGCTCTGTCAGTCCCAGTGGTCTGTGCAGGGCTACCTCTTGTAGAAATGAGGTGTCTTTCTTTCTGTTTAGTAAGCTTCCAAGTTAAAGTTTCCTTTTTAGGTCACTGGATGGAGATACTCATTCTGCCTTGGGGGAGGTGAACACAATTGGTTGTGCTAGCTGATATAGGGATTTATTGCTGGGAGGCAAGAAGAGAATGTGTTGATTCCAACAAAGAAGTTATTTTAGGCCATGGGTCTCACACATTAGTAAATAAATACTTAACTCTTTAGGAAGGTAACTACAGTTTAGTCTAAGTTAGGATTCAAACATTAGGCAATTGCTAGTTATTGCCAAATTTTTAATCTTATTTAATAAAAGAGACCATAAACACTGTGTATGTAGATCCCCAGACTATGTTAGATCTAAAGATGCTGAGGGTCTTTTTGCTCTGGAAAGGTAATTATTGAAGTTTTCAGAGGGAAAATAACTCTGTTCCGTTTGTTTTAGATGGAGTACATGAAAAACAGGTAACTATTTTAGGCCAGATAGGCTAGTTAGCTTAGTTGTCTGCCTGCTTCCATTTTTTAACTCCAAAGAGAAAGATATATTTATATTTGAGAAACATGGCCTTAACTAAGTGATCAAGATTAACACTACCAATAATACAATATATCAGTACCCCTGATACAATGCACATGAAGGACATAAATCACTTCTCTCGTATTTTTGCCTAAAATGCATAACCTCAATCTAGTCATGAGAAAATATCAGACAAATTCAAATTGAGAAAATACACAAATACAAATAACTCACCAGTACTTATCAAAAGTGTCAAGGTCACCAAGGATAAGGAAAGACTGAGGAGGACCTGTCACAGATTAGAAGAGATCAAGTAGTGGTAACAACTAAATGCACGTGGAATCCTGGATTGGATCCTGAAACAAAAACAGGGTCATTAGGAGAACAACTGGTAGAATTTGAATAAGGTATGTAAATTTAGTTAATATTGTTACGCCACTCCTGATTTCCTGGTTTTGATAATTGTACTGTGGTTTTATAGGTTATTAACATTAAGGAATGGTGAGTAAAAGCTATATATGAATTCTAAAATGTTGGTAACTTTAGGGGTAACTGGGTGGTTCATTCAGTTAAACGTCTGCCTTCGCCTCAGGTCATAATCCCAGGGTCCTGGGATCAAGCCCTGCATGGGGCTCCCTGCTCAGTGCAGAACCTGCTTCTCCCTCTCCTTCTGCCTGCTGCTCCCCACTACATGTGCTGTTTCTCTCTCCCAATAAATAAATAAAATCTTAAAAAAAAGTTTGCAACTTTTATGTAAATTTGAAGTTATTTCAAAGTTAAATATAAAAAAGAAGAAATTAAAATAACATAGGTAAAAATTTTAAATGTAATAAGATTTGGAAGATAAAGTTGAGGAAAACTCCCAGAAAGTACAGAAAAAAGAGAAAAATATAAGAAAATTAGACTGTCAATACTAGAGACCCAACATCCAATCACAGGAAATACACAGAGAAGGAGAAATGGAGGGAAGAAGGTCATCAAAGGTATAATTCAAGATTTCACGGAACTGGAGGACATTAAAAACTTAGCACAACAGATGCAAGTAGATCCACATTGAAGTTTAGGTGTGACATTGCAAAATATTTGGGTTAAAGAGAAGACCTTAAAAGCTTTCAGAGAAAATGGAGAGAATAGGTTGTATACCCAACGTTAAGAATCAAACTGGCATCAAACTTCTCAGCAGCACTGCTGAAACCCATGGGCACAGTAAAGCAGTAGAAAGAATATAGTACGAAAATGAAGCAGTGGCCTTCAGATTCTGAGGGAGGTATTTCTAGCCATCCCCTTTTACCTGAAGTATGCCTATCCCTTTCCCTGGAACCCCCAACCAGGATATTGGAAGCAGAACTCCTGAGCATAGCTGCTCCATCAATTCAGCCCCTGCCCCCTGCCTACCCTCCTCATCCCTGCAATCCTGCTCACCTGCTCCTTTCTGGCTACTTCCTTTTGGTGATACTGTTTTGTATGCCAGAACAGGAAAGAGAAAAAAATAAAGTGAAATCCAATACCCACCCACCCCTCAAATAATTACACCTTCAGTGTATGAGGGTAAAATAAGTATATTTTCATACATTCAGGATTTCACCATTTTTACTTCCTAGCAAATTACTAAAAGAGAATCTTCATCAAAGTAAAGATGTCAAAAAAGAGAGGGACAAATCTGATAAGCAGGAAACAGTAGCTTTAACACAAAAGTGAAGCAAAGGGAATGCACAGGGTGTTGGTGAAGGAAAAATCTCAAAGATGACAACTCTGTTGTTAGCCTAGAGAGCAAAATAGTCCAAATTTGAACAGATCCAAAATCTTCAGGGGCCATGTAACTACAAAGATGAAATCAACAGAATTTGTTATTTAACTCATTAAGAGAAATACAGTTTGTGGAGTATTTTCAAAATAATTGCAGTTATGTACATTCAAAAAATTAAAAACAAGATAGTTGCTGAGGTTGGGGTTAGGGTAGGAAGAGGAGTTGTTCAGGAAAATGTAATCATTAATATAGCATGTGGTCAGCTGGAAATATCATTTATGTAGTAATAATGTAAACATTGAAAATAGAGTCATACAAAATGATAATAACTGTAGTTGGGAGGATGGGAAAGATGGGTGACATCCATAGTAGAAATCTAAAAATAATAGACTTTTATAACTAAAAAATCAAAAGCAGCAATATAACATTGCATTTGGAGATATAGAGATCATTGCCAAAATAAACAATTAAAACATTTTAGTGTGTTTTGCCTCTGGGAAATGGGAAATGGGAAAAATGGGACCAGGAAGGCACTGCTATTTTGTGTAATGAGCCATGTAAAACTATTTGGTTTTTTATTCTTATTTGTATTTTTTTAAGGATTTATTTTTATTTATTTATGATAGACATAGACAGCAAGAGAGAGAGAGAGGCAGAGACACAGGCAGAGGGAGAAGCAGGCTCCATGCCAGGAGCCCGACGCGGAACTCGATCCCAGGACTCCAGGATTGCGCCCTGGGCCAAAGGCAGGCACGAAACCGCTGAGCCACCCAGGGATCCCCTACTATTTGGTTTTTTAAACTACTTGTATATATAACTTTGCGATTAAAGGAAACATAAATATAAAATAGCCACGTTAGTAAAAATAAAAGGAAAACCGAATGCCCAAAAGTAAATTAAAGTATTTGAAAAGTTTAAGATATTTAATTTACCCTAAGAAAATGAAATTTTTATGATCTGGACGTGGTAACTTTGAGTGAAGAAAGAGATAAAAAGTAGCTGAAGGAGTTACTGTTAGAGGAAGCATTAACTTCATATACATGACAGTTTGCCAGTTGTCCTGGTTATCTAAACCTTCTCAAAAACCTTTTGTTTTCTTTGAGAAAAAAGATCCTCAGGAGCTAAAATAGAAATTGCACGAAGACCATATTCCTTAACTCTGTATTTAATACAGTCCTTGACTTTGCCTCACCCCCATTTCTTCTGGCTGGGTAGGAGGCAGGCATGGTGATTATTTGTATCAGATTATTGGCTTTTTAGGTTAGTTTCAATTTCAGTAATTAGGCTCCGTTAATTTTTGGCTTGAAATATGATCACTGGAAGTAGAGGTGTTGCATCTAAGACGAAAAAGTTATCCCAAATAGCATGCCTGTCTAGTTGTCATGTGAAGCCACCGTGAGGTCAGTGGGATCCTAATGTGTACTTTATTTCAGTAGCTTGATTTGATTAACTTAGTCTCTGGATTAATAAAAATTCTTGTTTCTGGGATGCACGGGTGGCTCAGTGGTTGAATGTCTGCCTTTGGCTCAGGGCGTGATCCTGGGGTCCCGGGATCGAGGCCCATATCAGGCTCCCTGCATGGCGCCTGCTTCTCCCTCTGCCTATGTCTCTGCCTCTCTCTTGTTCTGTGTCTCTCATGAATAAATAAATAAAGTCTTTAATAAAAGATTCTTGTTTCTAAACTTAATCTGTTAGTCAAAGCGGCCAAGAAGGAATAAAAAAATTGTTTCTGCTATGTGTTACTTAAAATTTTGGTCTTAATATTTTTGTTTGACAAAACTTACTGTCTTATTGTTCTACTGTCTATTCTAGTGTGTGTTAATAAAAGTATCCGTTATCTTTGGTTGCATTTTCTTTTCTTTTTTTTTTTTTTAAGATTTATTTATTTATTTATGATAGACAGAGAGAGAGAGAGAGAGGCAGAGACACAGGCAGTGGGAGAAGCAGGCTCCATGCCAGGAGCCCGACGTGGGACTCAATCCCGGGACTCCAGGATCGCGTCCTGGGCCAAAGGCAGGTGCTAAACCGCTGAGCCACCTAGGGATCCCTGGTTGCATTTTCTAAATCCCAGAATATCAGGATGACTTTTGGACAAATCATCCTTACTTCCAGGTCTTGGGTAATAATTGGCCATTCTTATCTTACTGGAAAAATTTGATCATATACTCCTTTATTTTTCTAATAAAGCTTTGCTATTATGGAAATATAAGATTGGTGTTGCTATAAAATAAAACTTGTTTAAAAAAATCAAACTGCTCCAGATTCATAGAGTCTTAAGTGTTGGACGATGCTTGAGATAGATGTGGTCCAACCTCACCTCATTTATACTGAGGAAATGGAGATTCAAAAACAAAGTAATGAAGCATAACCCAGGAACCCAGCCTGGGTCATTGACTTTTCAGTCCATTGCCATTTTTACTACCTTCAGTTAGTAATTTTAAGAAGGAAGAGGAAGAAGCCAGGAGAATGCTATTTTTGGACTCTATTCTTGCTAAATGTAAGATTTCACACCTTGAAAATTATTTGATGATAATAATGTAGTCAGAACTACCAAGTTAATTATTTTCATCCCACTGCTCTGTTCCTCTGGTCAGCATTCTCTGGGTTCCACAGTCATTAGAATTCCGAGGTTACTGCTAAGGATACAGTGACCCATTTTCAGAATAAAAAAGATCAGCTAATTTGTCTCCTTGCCAGTCAGTGTTAGGTGTTTACTGCTCCTTGTTTTCTTCTGCCTGCGTTCTTGAATAATTGCTTTAATCAGCAAGCTTAGTCATCTTCTCTGTGTGGTGAAGGTGATAAGAAGTTGTACCAGCCCTATCCAGTAAGAAATAGTAATAAATTTTCTTTCTCATGTGCATATATAGATCTTATCTAGTTCCTTGAGTAATATGACTCCTGTGCTTTGACTCAGGAACATAGCAGTCACATTCTGGTTTCATAATAGCATAGGGGAAAAGGAACTTCTATAAGAAAAAAAAATTTATCTAGAGCCTAAACATGGCAAGATAGACCCCTTACACAATCAGTGTGGATATTATTGTCTTCATTTATATGTGGGTAGACATTCTTGTCTTCATTTTACAGGGGGTAAATAATGGAGCTGTAATTCAATCCCAGATCATTCTAATTTTACTTTCTTCAGCACCATGGTGATCATATAGGATTAGAAAGGGATCTTTGCTTAGTAGATTTCTTAAAAGGATTGGATATTCATAGGCTTTGGTGCAGCAGATTCAGTTCTCATCTTCAACTTTGTCAAACCTCTGCCCTATCTTTTTATAGCCTCCTTTTTGTAAGTAAATGTATGTAATTTAAAAATATGCACAAAACAAAAACACTAACTTGAAAAGATATGTGCACCCCCATGTTCATTGCAGCATCATTTATACATAGACAAGATAAAGAAATAACATAAATGTCCATTGATGGATAAACAGATTATGAAATTGTGGTTTTTATACACAGTGGAATATTACTGAATCGTAAAAGAGAATGAAATCTTGCCATTTACAACAACATGGATGGGACTTAAGAGCATTATGCTAAGTGCAATAAGTTAGGGAAAGACAAATACTGTAGTACTATATGATCTTCCTCATATGTGGAATCTTAAAAGACAAGTTCATAGGTACTGAGAACAGAATGGTGGTTGCCAGAGGCAAGGGGTGGAGGTGGGGTGGGAGAAATGGTTAAACTGGTTTTTTTTTTGTTGTTGTTGTTGTTTACGTATATTGAATAAAAAATTTAAGAAAATTTCTGTACCAGGAGAATAAAAGATGTAAGGTCAAGCCAGTGTGGAAGCTTCTGGGAAAGGTTTTCCTCTGTGATAAATCAAGGAGCCACAAGACTAGAAAATCCTTTCTTACCACCACTCCTTCCTTCCCGTTGGGAAATGGACTTGTGAGGAAGAATGAGATACTTAGAACTTTGGCTGCCATTTTGTGACAAGGCCTCCCCAGTATTCTGGCGAAGGAGGGAGGGGAAGCACAGAAAGAGTCTGAATCCTCAATGACCTTGCTGAGTTCTAAACCAATTCTGAAAACCTAAGACTTTTTGTTATGTAGAGAATGGAATGCATTTATTGCTTAAGCCTCTGTTAATTGGGTTTTCTTTTACCTGTGGTCCAAAGTATTTAAATAATATGGTTTCTTTTTGTAATGATACCTCTCAGAGCGATGACATTTAAAAAAAAATGTTATCTTTAATATGGGCAAAGGATCTGGGTACCTGGGATGGCTTAGGCGTTTAAACATCCGAGTCTTGGTTTTGGCTCATGATCTCGTGGATTGTGGGAATGAGCCCTGAGGTGGGCTCCATGCTCAGCAAGGAGTCGGCTTGAGGATTCTTTCTCTGCCCCTCTTCCCACATGCTCTTGCAGGCACACACTCTCTCCCTCAAATAAATCCCTTTTTAAAAATGGGCTAAAGATCAGTTATTTAGAAACCTCTTTAATCTGGCATGATGTCTTTACCCCTAAGTGTTCCATAAAATACAAAATTACTATATTTGATTGCACCCATAGTCATATGATCTGTGACATATACCATCTCTGCATTTGCATGCTAATTTGATGTTCATAATTTCCATTCACAGACAATATTGCAGAATGGCACTTTGAACCTCTTTCTTCCTCTTTGGTGGTCCATCATCTCCACCCCTACACAAGGTAGAACCGGTTCATTTGCCTGGTAAGTGCAGGGTTAAAAACAAAAAAAATTTTTAAGTGCCATAGTACATATTTTTCCAACTGAGTGGATTTTTAAATTTTAAGATTGCTTTTCCATAAAAATACCAATACTTTATGAATATTGAAACTGTAGCATTTATTTCTATCCAACTGACAGATTTTCATCATTAATGACAGTGAAACATACTTAATACCATTATGATAAAACACATCAACCATTGAGTAATCTTCAACTGAATCATAGAGAACTGCAGAGATCATCTGGCCTACATTCTTTATTTTGTGCGATCCAGATTATCCCTTTCCTTGAGTTCTTTCATTTGCTCATTCATTACTTCGTTCTTTTGTTCAATCCTTCGTTCATTCTTTCCTTCCTTCCTATAATCAGAATACTTATTGAGTATCTAGCACATGCTAAAAACTATATTGGATTCTGAGGATGCAATGATGATTCATTTTTTGACCTCAATGTGCCTATGAATCTGTGGGAAGAAACAGACTCACATGTTGCTGACTGTGATACAATTTTTTTTTTTTTTTTTTTTTGGTGGTGGTACAATTTAATAAGTAGAGTAGTGGAACTATAACTGTGGGAGCTTTGAGGACACATTAGTTCACTCTGACTAAGCATTTTCATCCGTTTCAGTGGATGATTAGGAAACTTTGGGTTTTGTTTTGTTTTTATTCATAGATACTTAGAATGTTTAAAGTAGAAAAAGATCAAGAAGCAGCAGGTTACTTAATATCAACACAGAGGGAAATGATTGCACTCATTTCCCAATCAAGTTCTTTTGTATAGTGACAATTGTATGTACATAATCAGAGAATGAGTTCATTCTGTATTGTATAGTGAATTATTTTTTATTCAACTCAACAAAATACTCTTTATATGGGCCTTTCATTGAAAGATGGAAACAGATTTTTAAAAAATATAGAGCAATATAGACAGGATTTATTAAGTACCTGCCATATGGCCAGAATTATAGTAAGATTGATCACTGTCACCATTATGGTAGCTAACACTTACTGAGTGCTTTCTCTGTGCCACTCACTGTATGAAGCACTTTACATGCCTCATCTAATTCTCACAAACACTGTACATAATGTGGTGGTGACTATGATATTCTTATTGTACAGATAAGGAAACTGAGGTCTGCATATTGTGTAACTTGCCCATAACCACCCAGCTTCTGAGTGGCAGTTAGTACTCTTTCTCAGAGCCCATGCGTAGGAGAGCTGACAACACTGACTCTTGGCCTTTCATCTTGTTTGTGCCTATGCAGTGATCTCCCTGTGGGCTATGTGTTCCAGGCCCCTGGGAGGTTAACATATGCCCTGACCAGAATGTAGAATGGCTTGTTTTGATTGTTCCTGGAGTTATGTGCAGAAGGCCCCCCTTTAGGTAACTAGTAGAGATGGCTGGCACACCTGAGGTGCCACTTTAGAGAAATACCCTCTGACCTCACCACCATGTCCCTTGCCCCATAAAAGTTGTGGATTAAGGTCCGGACGGGGTAGAACAGAGGGCAGAGAACGGCTGCATAGTGCATGGATCATCTGTCACCTTGATTCCCCTGTCGTCAGTCAGTTACCCTGAATGAAACTGCAAACACTAGGGAGTGGCTTGCTCTGGTTTTCTGTCTCAGAGTGCCTTCTCAGTCTGGAGGATACTCTACTGACCCTTCTCTACCTTCTAACATCATGTTCTTAGCAACCTTTCTGGATAAAAGAAAGATAGGGATCTATAGCTTAGGAAAGTTTATACTTTTTTTATCACATGGTAAAATTTTAAGGAATGATGTGAAACTGTATATAATCAAGTTCCATTCTCAGTCTTTTTTCTCTCATATGACATCCTCTCCCTAAGCCGACCTCATCCAGTCCCTTGATTCTAATCCCTGTCTCTCACATGGTGATTTCTAAAACTGTATCAGCAAGCCCCACCTTTCTTAGAACTCCAAACTGCTTTTTCACCTTCTACTGGACGTCAGTATACGGTTGTCCCGTAGACAGACAGTTCATACACAGGGTGTCTAAAGAGAAACTTAAGAGTGGCTCATCTGTCTCTGTACATTCTGTTCCAGAATTCATTAATGGCTTGCCATCTACACCCTTCTTCAAGCATCCAGATGTTGCCCTCCCTTTCTTTCACCATCCTGTAGCTGTCTCTACTCTAATCCATGATTTTCACTGCCCCCAGTCATTTATCTAAAGTATTCTGATTTTAGGATTTTGTGGTAAAATTAATTAAATAGATCTATTGGAGGTGAAACTACTCAAAATGATTGGACTATTTAGATATAAAGAAAAAAAAGTCCATGCTGAATGAACTTTCACTGGTTATATATTTAATTCTGACATGTCTGTCTTGATTTCAAAGTAGTTGAGGTTTAGAGCTTATTTTGAGTTATTCCTTTTTGCTTCTGTAGCATTTGTATGTTTCTCTATGATCTCACTGGTCACATTTTTATAAGTATTTGTTTATATTTATCATTCCATTGAATAGCAGAGACTTTTCTCCTTTGGTTTGGTCTGTGAGGCCCAGCCATCACCAACAAACACACTGCTAGACAGCATGAACATTTACCAGCGTTTGCCAGTCTAAGGAATGAGTCATACAATTTTAAAATCGAAAATTAATCATAAATAGGTTAGGAAAGCATAATTTAATTTTCTAAGTTATCAAATTGTTCTCCATTAGTAAGCATCCAATCAAATAGTTTTAGCAAGTCTTTGCCTTTTTCACATCAATTCACCCAATATGAGTTGTTAAATTTCAGAATATAATTTCTCTGCTTAAAAATTTGAGTGGCTGTGTTACCTACTAATCAAGTAGCCTTTCAACTCTGACTAGAAAGCTCCCATTTATTATTTCATCCTGAAGGATTCTAAAATCTGATGTAAAAATAAGATAGATAATATGTCATAGTAACTAGGTTAATGGTTATAAATGAGCCATGATTCAGTAGCATTAATGCCAGCAATTAGCAGTTTAGTCTTTTTTCCTATTTCTTTTGCGAATGACCATTATCTGATTAGGGCTGTTCTGCCCATTCTAAAATATGTTTGACTTCTAAAACATGTGAATTATCACAGAATAACAGAGATTTGTTTGTGCATTTGGACAGCTAGAACCCGGTGGCAGTCAACACTACTAGTTCTGATACTCATTCTCAAGGTCTTGGGTTTTTTTTTTAACGCTGCAAGTGGAGTTAATTGCAGAACCGAAGAGTATCAAAGACAATAGTGTACTTTGTACATTTAACCTGGGGTTCATCACTTTTTTAACCCCCTGTATACAACATAATTATTTTTGCTAATAACTATTTAATATCAGCAACAATTATTATTTTCTGCATAATGATTATAATATCAGTAAATCTTTCACTGATTATTATATATATATTTATTGATATATATCATGTTTAGTTTACTGATATATTTAGTCTTGAAAAAAGTTAAAAACAAGTTCTGATTTAAAGGATATTATTTATATCCATTAAAATATTTCCTGTATAAAATAAAATCTGCACTTCCCAAACAAAAATATCACACCTGTTCTCACTGTTTCACTGTTCTCGTGCAAGTTAAAAACTTCAAATGGTCACATATATGACAGAAATGAAGCAACGAAAACTCACTTTCTTCATTTTATTATCGTCAGACTATCATTGTCTGTTTGAATCTGCTCTTTAAGTGCAAAAATATTTAGAGGGATCCCTGGGTGGCGCAGCGGTTTGGCGCCTGCCTTTGGCTCAGGGCGCGATCCTGGAGACCCGGGATCGAATCCCACGTCGGGCTCCCGGTGCATGGAGCCTGCTTCTCCCTCTGCTTGTGTCTCTGCCTCTCTCTCTCTCTGTGTGTGTGACTATCATAAATAAATAAAAATTAAAAAAAAATATTTAGAGTGGTAGGCTACACAAACTATGAAGCCAGACTGAGCAATTTGGAACCGTTACAAACTTACTCTGAGAATGCATTGGTGTAGCTCAATCTGCTTCCACACAGGTATAAATGGGTGTTCTCCAAACTAAATTCCACTTGGAGTAAGTGTTTAGTAGAGATACAGATTGTAAAGTGTGCTAATTTGAAGCTTCTATATATATCATTAAAATTTCAGCAGTGACTACAGTAATTGTTTGGAATTTAAACGAACAAAAGATTGGGGGTAGGGAGGAATATTTTATCAGTGACATTGTATTGATTTGCCAATGCATGATGTTAATAAAAAGTGGTCCGGGTTTTGGTCATTTCATCCATATTTTTGGATTTTCTATAGATACCTGGAGTAGACTACTTCCACTGCCCTGCTCTTTTTTTTTTTTTTTTCCACTGCTCTGCTCTTGAGATACTACTCATCAGTCTTGAATTACTGTTGTTTTGATTTCCTACTTATTGTAACCCACCCAGTAAACATACGTTACACCATCTACCTAGGTGGAACCTGAACCAGTGCCTCCAGTGTCTTCCACCACCTTCCCTTCCAACGTTCATTCCCCATCCTCAGCGCATCAGCAGTTTCACCAAATCCTCACTGTCAGAGAAAGAGGCAGGAGGTTGTCCCTCTTTATTATGTTTCAGCTTTATTATATTTCAAAATCTCAACAGTAGGAACAGTTATTGATGAATCAACTTAATTTGTGTTTTCCAGCCCTGCTTATGGTGATGTGACCTTATATTCACAGATGAATATCAGCAATGTACTGCCAGAGGACAGAATACATTTCCAAATAAATTGGTTCACTAAAGGGCAGCTGGGGTGACATCTTGCCGTTTGGCATCTTGGTATCTTTTTTTGTCAATTAATATAAAGGAACATAATGTCTCCTCAAACTGTTATAAGCATAGATTTGTCACAAGCAGATGCCACAACCATTAAATTTTAGGAAATCTGGAATGGTATTAAAGCGTTTAATAGCTATCAAGAGTAAGAGGAGATTTTCAGTGACAGTGGAATGGGAGTCAGATTTCCTTTTAATATGATTGATGAACACTGATAATAATAGCCGACATTTGTTGAATGTTTACTATATATGAGGCACTGTTATAAGTACTTCATAGGTATTCTGAGGCAGGTGCTCTTATTCCCATTTTATAGATGAGGAAACTGAGAGATCAAGCCATTTTCTTTGTATCATACAGCTAGTAAGTGGCAGAGCTGGGATTCCAGTGGGTGATCTGACTCCAGAGACCACACTATTAATCACTACATTCTTGGTGATACTTAAAAGCACTTTGGGTATCACCGAATTCCAGAGACACCAGAAACTAGCAGGTATTCAGTAAATGGTTACTGACATAAAATCAGTTTATACATAGATCCAGAAGCTGGGCAACCATACATCTTAACTGATCATAATTCCTCCATACCTATAACTAATAGAGCTTCTTTACTTAAGAAAAAATTCTTTAATGATGAAAATTTCCAAACATACAAATAGAGAGTGGTAGTATGATGAACCCTTGCAAATACATCACCCAGATTTGACAGTTTTATCAACACATAACCAATCTTAGCACCACCCAGTTGTAATATTTGAAGGCAAATTCCAGACATCATACTATTTTATTCATAAATTCTTCAGTGTGTGTCTTATCAAAAAGAATTCTTAAAAAAAATCTAATCTCAATCATATCATACCTAAAACTTAAAGATAATTAATATCTAATACCTATTCAGTGTTGACATTTTCCTATTTAATAAATGTATTTTTATGGTTGGTTTGTGTGAATCAGAATCCAACTAAGGTTCTTACATTGTGTTTGATACATTTCTTAAGACTCTTAATCTGTGAACACTCCTTTTTTCCCCCCTTCCTCTTACCATTTGTTGAAGAAACATGGTCATATATGTCCTGTAGAAGTTTCTGCATCATCTCACCCTCCTTTTGGTGAAGAAGACTTGCTTTTCATTTCCCTAAAGCCTAGGAAGGGACAGTAGAACAGTTGTAGACTGAGATATCCCTAACTGGAACTACTGGCCACTGGGAAGCAGAAATGGACAACAGCCAGCTTGACAATCCTAGTGTACTGTGTGGGGACCTACTTTTGTGCAGTGATCCTTTTATCTTTTGTGTTCATCTGATAATAAAGAGGCATAATAAGGCACAGGAGTGCCTTCTGAATCCTCAAATAATTGTCAAATGATACTGAATGTATATTAAGTGATACATTCTAATTCTTTGAAAACTGGTAAGTTGACAGATGCTTGAAAAAATTAATTCCCATTAACATGATATCATTTAATTAGAATAGCCAATGCTTTGTTCATTCTTAAAATGTAGATTCAGAGAATGGATACCTTGGTAATAAGGAATATGTCGAGTGATGCTTTGAGACCATGTGAATATCTTAGTCCCCAGTGATTTTTTGCATCCATTGACAATCCTTGCCTAAATCACCTGTTATGTGGGGGTTGTAAAATGGTGGTTTTTCTGATGTTATTTTTTTAAGAGATTTTTTATTTATTTATTTATTTTATTTTATTTATTTTTTTTTTAATTTTTTAAATTTATTTATGATAGTCACACAGAGAGAGAGAGAGAGGCAGAGACATAGGCAGAGGGAGAAGCAGGCTCCATGCACTGGGAGCCTGACGTGGGATTCGATCCCGGGTCTCCAGGATCGCGCCCTGGGCCAAAGGCAGGCGCCAAACCACTGCGCCACCCAGGGATCCCTTATTTATTTATGACAGAGAGTGAGAGAGGCAGAGACACAGGCAGAGGGAGAAACAGGCTCCATGTATGGAGCCTGACATGGGACTCGATCCCGAGACCCCAGGATCACACCCTGGGCTGAAGGCGGCGCTAAACCCTGAACCACCCGGGCTGCCCTTCTTGTTTCTTCTACATTATCAGTTTGCATTCTTCTGTAAAGAAAAGTTTCTCCTGTTTTTCTCTCTTGTCTGTTATTTGCTCTTTCATTATACTGCCTCTCATTCTCTTATCATTTTGTACTCATGGACTTTAAATTTTTAGAGTTTATGATACATTATTCTCATTATTCTTTTTGATGTTCATGTTGCACAAATTTGGCCCTTCAAACCTGTTCCTGTTGACTTTTAACATGGTCCTTTAGTCTTTGGTACTTCCTTGTTTTTTGGCGTAGCAAGATGTCCCAGGGTCACCTTACTATCCTTGCCCCAGACTAAAACTCAATCATTTCCTTAAGGATTCCACCTCTGTTGTGGGTAGTGGTATTTTAACAACCAAGATCTGGGTGTAGGCATTGCTTTTTTTCCATGCGCTTTTTGACATGGCCTGAAGTCTTCAGCTGAGGGTGAAGGAAGGATATCTAGCCTTTGAACCTTGCTGAGAGAATTCCTTAATCTCTTCCAGATCCCTTAGGATTGTTGATAGTTGAATGAATAGTATTTCCAGTTTTTCCATTCTCTGAGGATGAAAATTTGTAGGCTGTTTTCTATTCCAGTTGACTTAAAATTTTACCTACTTTGTTGTTACACAGGAATCATAAAATTATACACTCTTTATAACTTTTTACTTAAAAATTGTCTTCATCAGTGTGTTTACCAATTTTGAAAATCTGCTATAAGTGAATTTTAGCCCTAGAAAAATGCTCATCCACAAAAGTATTTTTTACATAGAATTTTATTGGGTTCTTGTACTTCTAAAGTTCAGTTGTGGGCAGCCCCGGTGGCGCAGCGGTTTAGCGCGGCCTGCAGCCTGGGGTGTGATCCTGGAGACCCAGGATTGAGTCCCACGTCAGGGTCCCTGTATGGAACCTGCTTCTCCCTCTGCAGGGGTCTCTGCCTCTCTCTCTCTCTCTCTCTCTCTGAATAAATGAATAAAAAAATCTTAAAAAAAAAAAAAAAGTTGTCACTATGAAGCCCCACTTATGATCCATCCCAGTTGTGTTTCACCCCTGCTGTGGTATGTATAAAGAAGCTTGAGATCAGTGAAGGTTTAGGTCACTTCCTTAAGGTTACACACTAGCAGAAACAAGACTAGAGCTGAGGATTTTTTGTTTGTTTGTTTTATTCTCATGAAAAATAATTAGTTTACCCCCATTTATTATCTTAGAGTAAGTTCTGGAATGTAGTGAGAAAAGGACCTTCAAATAAAAAGAATGGCCTTATGGAGTGAAAAAAGGAAGAATAAATTTTTATTTTAAGAGCAGGCATCAATTAGAAGCAGGGAACCTGAATTTTCTAGCTTAAAAAGAATAGAATTCTCTGTTATTGAAATCTTTTTTTCTCAAATTCATTTTTCTTGCTTCCTCCGCCCCTGATATTTAACATGAAAAGTGGCTGATGTTTTTGGAGGCAGAGGCTACATACGGTGTTTTGGGAAAGGAGTGAACTGTGAACTTTTCTACCTATAAACTAGAGCTTTCCCTGTTGTACAGCATATGTTACTTTAGACTCTTGTAAGGTAGGTATCTAGGTGTGTCTGCCTGGCTTTATGAAATACTGTTACTGGTTATTGATTGTCTTTTATTAGTGTGTCTCAGTTGCCCATTAGCCATATGTAGTTCTTTGGTTTTATTAAAGTATGGTTCTCTGTAAAAACCCTCTTATTCAGTACACCACTGTGACCTTCAATCTGGTAAGCCTCATTAAATCTCGGCTTTGCTCCAGAGAGCCAAAGCTAGCTCCAAGGCAGCACATATCGAAGCTGTCTGTAGGCTTTGTTTGCACAGAGGGACACTTCTATTACACTGTCCTTGGTATCACAATGGGTGGAAGAGGGAAATGTTACTTTCTTTTCTCCAGGATTTTCTTGTAGTGGAAGAGATTGATTGAGACACAGGCAGGCACTAGAATTTGAGCAAAATAAAATGGGAGTTGTCACTGTGTCCCATCTTATCAATTTTCCCTCATGAGTGTATGGGGGAGCAATGTGGTATGGTACAGAAGGGACTGAAAGTTAACTCACACTGGCTAGATGTAGAGCCTGTAAAATAATAGATGACTTTAATTTATTGCTTTTCATAGAGTATAATGTAGTCTGCAAAGCATAAGCTACAGAGCACTGCGAACACTGATTGCAGAGCTTTTTATCAGGATGAAACAGTTCCTGTTTCTCTTTGTGTGTAAAGGAATCCTTAGTCACTGCTGATTCTGGAATTCTTTAGTCTGGTGCTTAATTAATTTGTTTGCTGGGCAGATCCTTCATGCCATCACTGTACATGCTTCTTAACAAGGGTGATCAGGTCATTTTCTGCTTTTTTTGAGATGCGCCCAAACTAGAAGTAGAAAGTCCATTAGGAACACGTCTCAATTTTTATTATTATGAAATAGATAAATAATAGTTCAAATAGGTATGAAAAATATTGCTTAAATTTCTGTACCTCCCACACAAATGTACTCTTTTACATTAAAAAAAAAATAAAAGACCGTATTTTGTTATAACTGGACAAGGTTAAAGACACTTTAAAATAGATAATAGACTTGGCTATAGTGAATAACCTTGAGTCAACAAGAAAGAATATTTCTGAGGTAAAATTATTTGAACTCATTATTTATTCAGTAGCCAAGAAAATATGTCAAATAGTTATTTTGGGAATCTGTTAAAAAATTAAAAGTATTACTAAATTGTTTTATCTGTTTATGAAACTTTTTCTTTTTTGTCTGAGGAAAACAAGAAACTCAGCCTTACTCAGTTGATAGACCACTGTGGGTTAGATGATAAACTGCTACACTACAACAGAAATGAAGAATTTATGGGTGTTTAATTCATAATTTTTTTCTCTGGAATATTTTTGAGAATGACAAATTTACTTAATACATCTTAAAAGGAAGGTAGAAACCATTAGGGCTTAGAGAAAGGTGTCTTGATGAATGTCAATTTAGGGCACTCTGCTATGTAAAGTAAGTTCTAAAATGAAAATTTAGTATTTTGAATAAATTTGCCAGAGAAAACTTGGCATTTAAAGAAATGTGAAAAAAATTAAATCATGTTTACAAAGTAATTGGGTCATTTCTGGAGGTCAATTTTAATACGTTTTGTTTATTGTGGTAAAAAAGTTTTAGAGTTTTATTTTAAATGTTAAAAATTAGTTCAGTCTGGTGAATGTCTAAACCTAAAGTTGTCTAAAAATGCTGGCCTGTCTCCTCTAAGTTTATGACCCTTGTTTCTATCCATTTACCCCACCTTTCCATCTGAATGGTGTAGCAGGTAATTAAACATATTTATATGTCCAAAAAAGAAAAAAAGGGATCCCTGGGTGGCGCAGCGGTTTAGCGCCTGCCTTTGGCTCAGGGCACGATCCTGGAGACCCGGGATCGAATCCCACGTCAGGCTCCCGGTGCATGGAGCCTGCTTCTCCCTCTGCCTATGTCTCTGCCCCCCCCCCCCCCGTGTGACTATCATAAATAAATTTAAAAAATTAAAAAAAAAAAACGAAAAAAAAACCTTTTTCTTTTTACTTTGTTCATCACAAGTATTATTGGCTTGATTCTGAGGAAACAAAAAGCATTAGAACTGTGTGTTAACTGGCTTTTTGTTGCATGGATTTAGATACTTAGGTGGGGGAAGTGGTGGAGGGAAAGTGCGGGGGGAGTTGGAGTATACATAGATTTACTATTACTTTACAGGTTTTTTTGGCTTATAAGACAAACTCTCCATAAACTTTTTACTTTCTCCCTGGTATACTGCACCATGGGGCTGCTGCCACCAGGGGATGTTGATGTCTAGGAGGGGCTACATGATTCAAACTGGAAGACATCTCAGTGACTCATCATTTTGATAAGCATTGATTGATTGATTGATTGATTATTTATTCATGAGAGACACACAGAGAGAGGCAGAGACATAGGCAGAGAGAGAAGCAGACTTCCTGCAAGGAGCCTGATGTGGGACTCGATTCCAGGACCCCGGGATCATAACCCAAGCCAAAGGCAGATGCTCAACTGCTGAGCCACCCAGACGTCCCATCAATAAGTATTTATTGAACTTAATATGCATCAGGCAGTGTGCTACACCTTGGGGATACAAAGATGAATAAAGCACAAAACCGGCAAAGTGATAAAATTATGCATACAGTTCCATAGAAGGACAAAAACAGAGCTAACTTGATATTATGGAAGATGTCCTGAAGGGAATGTGTGAGTCATACCTTGAGGGATGATTGTGAGTTCTGTTAAAGTAAGGATAGTTTTGCAGATAACGGATTCCAAGAGAACATAACTTATGTAAGTTATGCAACTAATATATGTTTTCCTGTAAAGCTGCAATCATAAATTCAAATTAGAAAGTCCTAATTATTAAAAATAATATTTATTATCTTTAAAATTTTTATTTATTAGAGCACAGGCACACAAGCAGGGAGGGGCAAAGGAGAGGGAGAAGCTGACTTCTTGCTGATTAGGGAGCCTGATATGGGGCTCAATCCCAGGACCCCAAGATTGTGACAAAAACTGAAGGCAGCTGCTTAACCAACTGAGCCACCCAGAGATCCCTAAAAATAATATCTCATATAGAACATGTAGGACTATTATTTGGAGCAAGATTTTAAAAGAATATAAATGTTTTAATATGTTTAATTATCTTTTGGTTAATCTCTTTCTGTTAACAACCAATTTTTAGGCTAATTTGTTTTTAAACCATCTTAAAATTACCCTAAACTTTTTAAGATCAAAATGCAATGGATCCTCCCTTCCCCATCTCTTTTTGTCTATTTTATTTGTTTGTCTATCTATATCTCATTATCTGTCATAATTCAGGAACTCCAGAGAGCTTAGAATAAAAAAAAAAGACTTCATTCTATTTAATTTTCTCACCTGCTAATACATTAGTTTATAATGTACAACAGTTGCACAGTTGTTTTCTTCTGTGCCTGAGACAAAATTGGCTTTCTGCCAATTCAGCTTACACTTTATCCCATGAAGCTACTTTAACCAGGTCACTGTCTCCTTGTTACCAAATCCAGAGGATTCCTCAATCACTTCCTAGTGCACAGCTTGAAAAGATTGTCACTTCTCTGCTTAAGACCATTCCATTTTCTCAATTGCTTTTAGTATGAAGTTTAGACTCTGTAATATGTCCACATCTGACCCCATTTTTACCTCCAGCCTTGTCTCTTACTGCATTTCTCCACCCACTGTCAAGATCCCAAATAATTGATTTTCTTTCAGTTCTTTGAATGAACCATGTTCTTTCTTACCTCTGGGACTTGCTGTCCCCATGTGTTTCTTTTTCTACTCCTGTGCTGGCCAACTATTACTCAGCCTTTAGGCCTGAGTTCAGAACTATGCTTTGTTTTTAAAAAAAACAAAACCTCAACCATGTTTTTAAAAATCCATCCACAGTTTCAGTATCTCTAGTCTAAACAGTCATTCTAACATGTCAAAACTACTCTGAAACCCCACAACTGGTGTTTCTGTTTCTACTCCTGCCCCTCAGCATCATCCATTCTCTGTATAGTCACAAGTGTGAGATCTTAAAAATATAAATCACATTGTGTCGCTTTTATTTAAATCATTCAGTGGCTTAGCATATAATTCAGCTTAGGTGTTTAGGCATTTGACTTGACCATGTCACAATTGCAGATCCTACTCTCATTCTTGCCTACAGATATAAAGTGGGCATCCAGGTGATCCAGTATGTGCTTATATAATTTTTTAGAAAGATTTTATTTATTTATTCATGAGAGAGACACAGAGAGGGTGGGACATAGGCAGAAAGAGAAGCAGGCTCCCAGGGGGGAGCCTGATACAGGACTCGATCCCAGGACCCCAGGATCATGACCTGAGCCAAAGGCAGATGCTCAACCACTGAGCCATCCAGACATTCCTGCTTGTATAATTTTTTAGGAATGTTACTAAAATAAAAATACAAAGCTAAAAAATTCTTACAAGTGGTATTCCACCTTTTGAGGTACCTTTAGTCTTTAAGAAACACTAATTCAAGGGGTGCCTGGGTGGATTGGTCGGTTAAGCGTCCAACTTTGGTTTCATCTCAGGTCATGGTCTCAGGGTCATGGGATTGAGCCTTGTATGGGGCTCTGCGCTTGGCACAAAGTCTGCTGGTGATTATCTCCCTCTCTCTTTCCCTATGTTCCTCCCCCCTGCTCATGCTCTCTCTCCCTCTCTAAAATACATAAATAAAACCTTAAAAAAAAAAAAAAAGAAACAAACAAAAGAAACAACCAACATTAATTCAAGCCTTTCCCTGGAAAGTCTTTTCTGACATCCTTGTACCCTGCCTCCCACTACTCTGGGTGATGAACCTCTTTTTTGTTGTTCTTTCCTTAGGATTTACCGTTTGTTGAAATAACTTCTTAAGCTACTTGAGGAATCCTAGGTGATAGTAATGAAGAACCTGGCTATGAATTTAATTACATTTTAATATATATTTTAAAAATTAAAATTAAAGATAATAGTAATCATATACATTCAGAACATAGTATCTCTGTGTGAAACACAGTATGGTGTTCAGACAATGCTTGGTGCTTATATGAATTTACTGGGATCCTTGGAATAACTCCATCATGTTTCCCATGAATTTAGAACTACTGCAGTAGAGAACTAGCTTAGCTATGGATGTTCTGTACAGACTAGTCACCCAGGGGTGTGCCATTTTGGAGTAGTTAACATCTTCCAGAGAAGCTGCAGTAGAGTGGTAATCATTTGATGGTTGTAGTAAATGTTCTGTTACATATGTAACAATGCCCTTTTCCTGGCCTTTAGTGATGACAGCAATTTCAGGGGCTCTTTTAAAAAATTGGGACCCACCCAAAAGCCACTTAGTAAAGTCTTAATCAGGTTAGATTTTGCAACCTGGATCTGGCAGTGGATTGTTACCTACTCTGAGGGAGATCAGATTCAACATGGACTTTTGGAAGTATTCCGATTTCAAGTAGATTGTAACTTTCGGGATTTGCCCTCTTTCCTGAAGATCCCCATTCATTTACCACTTTAAATTCTACATTTTTTTCTTCAAAACTCCACTCATCCATAAACATCCCTCTTATCCTTCTCTGTTCTGATTAGCTGCACCACAAACTCTCATACTTCCTTACATTCCACTTTATATTGTTCTATAATGGCTTTAGTATCAATCAATCATACTATAGGCCATACTATTTTAGTATTAATCAGTCATACTATAGGGCTTCTAGAGGACAGAAATTTTTTTCCCAAAGGATATGGGATAAGACTGGATAATCAGTAGTCACTTACTAAATACATACTTATTTTTTTAAAAAAATACATACTTATTTAAGTTATTAAGTATGCACTCACTGGGACTTTATTTTTCTTCCTTCCCTTTCTAATCAATTAGCTAACAAATCTAAATCTGAGCATCTAAAATAAATGTATGCTGTAGTGCTGCTAAGCTTCTGAAGGAAGGTCAAGGGACCTCTATGAGGCTGAGATGCACCAATTGCCATTGGCTCTGGATAGCAGAGATCTTGAATGTCTGACCCATTTTGCAATAGCAAACACAGCAGAAAGCTATTGGATGTCTGATTGCCCTTGTAGCTTACACTCTTGCTGAGTCACTATTTCAGAATTCTCTTAGTTTGGCTGGATTCTATTTCCAAGACTTCCTTATATCTGCAATGTGAAAAACCTATTTTTCATTAGAAAATGATCATTTAGAAACAAGAGCAATCAGTGATGATGCAAATTAGATTTTGCCCTTTGTACTGAATACACTAAATAGATTAGTAATTTGTAAGTATGAAAACTCCAAAAGACAAAGTGTGTGTAAAGGAGGAACTTTTATCGTTTTACTGTTATCTACAAAGTAGGTACATATTTGTTGTTATTGATGTTTTGATCTTAGTTATTCTAAAACTAAATAAGATGGCACTTTAATTTTATATTCATCTTCCACATCTCACTCTCCTCCTATCAATCATTCAGCAAACAAATATTTATTAGGTGTGGATATGAATGTGTAAGAGAAAATATAATTGAGTTCAGCAAATATTTATGGAGAATTTATTTTGTGTCAAGCTCCGTGCCAGTGGAAGAGATACAGCATTACTAAGAAGTGACTTCCTGTCTCCTGGAGTTTACAGTCTGCCTAAAAACAAGCAGTAAACAATTAGAAAGGTGATCCAGATCAAAGGTATATAAAAATTAAACTGAATTGATACAAAAGATAAATTTAACATAGCCCCTTCTTTTAAAGAGCTTATAGCTTAAGTGTCAAAAGAGAGAGATACAACTTACTAGAATGACAAGCAGAATAAATATTGTAGAAGTAATAGTAATAGTACTTAGGGACAAAGGCTAGACAATGATAAATTGGGACCTGAAGAATTATAAAAGACTCCATGAATAAGAAGGCACCCCGGAAAGGTAGACATTTCGACAGTCATGTAAAGGACGGTAAGGCATTCTGGATGTTGGTGGTATTAATTAGTCATACCCATCATCCAATCCTGTTGATGGTGGAGGTTAAAATATATTATCAGCCATATTGCCGGATTGAGGAATGTGGCTTGGACATAGGGCCAACATGGGGCCTACAGCATTTCTCCTTTCTCCATGGTTACGAGTGTCAACTCCATTGGAGGCATAACAGCTAGAAAACTGCATGCCACCTTCAAAAAGAGGGTGTGCTATGCCGATGGGCTGGCAACTCTGAGAGAATGGGCTAGTCAGAAGCTGGCTCATACCTGAGTACTGACCTTCTCCCCAGTCAGATTGTTTATCTCTTGAGAGGAGGAAATATAAGAAATGGTAAGCGTGAAAGCTTATTCCTCATTACTTCCTGAATACAGCAGAACTATGGGCAGAAGTGCCCATAGGCTAAGCCAGACACTTGGGGAGAATAGATGAAATCTCCCTATACTTGATAAGAAAACAGACAATTGTAATGGTAAATTGCATGATACAAACAGAAAATTCTACAGAGATCAAAGATGGGGGGGGGCTGTTGAGAGGGGAGAAGGGATATCATCAGATCCTAGAAGGGTCAGGGAAGACTGCCTGGAGAAGGGCTAACTTGAACTGTATCTGTGATTCAGATTGAAAAAACAGATTCACACTGGTTTTTCTTTTCTGAATAGCATGTAAGTACATCAATAGAAAACCGAATTACATGTTTTTTGCTAAAAGACATGGGGCAACTCATGCAGTTTCTTGGAACAGTGCATTATTTGCCTAAGAAAGATCGACTTTGGGAGCTTCAAACCAGTTCCACATAGGAGGGTGCCCAGCTAGCATGAAAAGCAACAAGGAAATGCCAAATGTCCATTTTTAATGCTTTCTCCATCCCCCAGTTAGCGTTGATCAAGTATCTGCTCTATTTCCTGACCCCTTCACCTCCATCTATATTTTTCTGGCAAAGGAAAACAGGTATCTTATTTTAAGTAGTATTTCATGGGGATGCTTGAGTGGCTCAGTTGGTTAAATGTCTGACTTTTGGTTTCGGATCAGGTTGTGATTTCAGGGTCATGAGATTGAGCCTCCCCCAGCGGGCTCTGCACTGGGCATGAAGCCTGCTTGAGATTCTTTCTCTCCTTCTGTCTTTCCTCTCCCCTTTCCCCTTTGCTCACATGCACACACTCTATTTCTCTTAAAATAAAATAGTATTTCATGGATAGGTGCCAACACCATGAAGACAGCCTTCCCATCCTCCTTTAAAAAGATATTATGAGTGGGTTGGGAGTGAGGAAATACAAAATTACGGGTTGAAGGAACAGCAAACAGTTGAATGCTCAAGGTGCTTTTAAACAGTTTTATTGAAGTAAAATTGATGTATAGTATTTAAGGCATGCAATTTGATGAGATTTGACATAAATACAATCTGAAATTTCCCTCTATGTAAGGCCTTAGCCTCCCTCAAATGTTGATATGTCATATTTTCATTTCATTCAATTCAAAACATTTTCTGATTTCCTTGTTGATTTCTTTGTCTCAGGGGGTTATTTAGAAGGGTATTTTTTAGTTTTCAGGTATTTGGATATTTCAGATATCTTTGTCCTCTTAATACCTATTTTTGCTGTGGTCAGAGATCATGCTTTGTATGATTTCAGTGCTTTTAAATTTATTTGGCCTGACTTTTGTGGTCACTTGAGAGGAATATGTTGTATTTTTCTGTCATTGGATCAATGGAGTTAACTAGGTCCAATCAACTAGGCTACTTTGTTGATAATATTGTTCATGTTTTCTGTTGTCTTACGGATTTTCTGTGTACTTGTTCTGTTAATTATTGAAAGAGGTATTGAAATCTCTGATCTAATTGTAAATTTGTCCGTTTCAATACCTTTTCATTTTAATCATTTTTGCTTGTATTTTGAAGCTCTGTTATTAGGTACATAATTATTATTATGAAATGACCCTCCTTATTGTTGGTAATAGTTACTGCTCTGAATTCTACTTTGTCTAATATTAATATAGCCATTCTAGCTTTTTAAAAATTGTTATTGTGGTATATCTTTTCCCATTTTTTTACTTTGTATTTGAAATGAATTTTATTTTTTTTTGTATAGCCTGACAAGCTCTCCTTTTTTATTTAGAATTAATTTGGTTAATGATATG
Source organism: Canis lupus dingo (assembly GCF_003254725.2). Lineage (NCBI taxonomy): Eukaryota > Metazoa > Chordata > Mammalia > Carnivora > Canidae > Canis > Canis lupus. The sequence continues at coordinate 48,808,945 of NC_064255.1, forward strand.
ATTAAGTTTAAAGCTACTATCTGTTTTTTGTTTTCACATTTTTTCTTTGTTCTCCTTTTCTTTTTCCTGCCTTTTTGGAGGCAGAATTGAGTTTTTTACAGGGGGTGGGTGGGCAGGACTGAGTATTTTTTTATGGTTCCAATTATTTCCAGTATTGTTGTTATATTTTTTGTGATTGTCCAGAATTTACTGTGTACATCTTTAACTTATCAATACCTCATATACAAGTAATATTATCTCACTTTACATACACTATATGAATCTTACAATAGTATATTTCCACTTTCCCCTACTAACCTTCATTTATTATTGTCCTGTATTTTACTTCTACATGATTTTAGGTTAAAATCATATACTTTATTATTATTGTTGCTTTATTTATTTTATTTTATTTTATTTTATTTTATTTTTTATTATTGTTGCTTTAAATAACTATCTTTTAAAAACATTTTAAAATTAAACAAGTATTTCATACTTAGTCCCATGTTTGCCATTTTTGGCCATCTTCATGCTTTTGTATAGACCCACATTTCTATCTGGCATCACTGTTCATCTACCTAAAGAACTTCCTTTAAAATTTCTTCCTTTAAAATTTGATTGCTGGTGATGAATTTCATTTCACCTTTGTTTTTGAAAGCAATTTTCACTGAATAGAAAATTCTAGGTTAACAGGGTTTCTTTTCCTTTCAGTTTTTACAAATACACTGCTGTTTTCTGTCCTCGACTGAAATCTGTCATTCTTATCTTTATTCTTCTGTATATGCTGTATCTTTTTTCTCTGGCTCTTTAAAGATTTTCCTCTTTTCCACTGGTTTTCAATAATTTGATTTTGTTATACCTTGATATGGTTTTCTTTATATTTCTCATGCCCGAGGATTTGTTTAGCAAAACTTTTCAGCCATTATTTCTCTCTCTTTTTTTTGGGCCATTATTTTTTCAAATAATTTTTCTCTCTTCTCACTTTTATCTTCTCCTTCTGAGACTCCAATTATACATGTTAGGCCACTTAATATTGTCTTACAGCTTAGTGAATTCATTTCCTTCATTTCAGTGATTTTGCAGTCTTCCGTTTTAGAGACTTTTTATTGCTGTGCCTTCACATTTACTCATTTTTTCTAATATACTATCTTATCTGCTGTTAATCTTGCCCAGAGTATTTTATCCTTTAGAAGTTTGATTTGGTCTTCTTTATATCTTCACTTTCTCTCTTTATCATGCTCATACTTTCTTTTACCTTCCAGAACATATGGAGCATATTTTGTATATGTTCAGGTTCAAATAAACAAATTCCCAGGTTATTAGCATTTTTAATAACTTTGTTTACCAAGGGACGCCTGGGTGGCTCAGCGGTTGAGCGTCTGCCTTCGGCTTGGTACAATCCTGAGGTCCAGGATCGAGTCCCATATCAGGCTCCTTGCTGGGAGCCTGCTTCTCCTTCCGCCTATGTCTTTGCCTCTCCCTCTGTGTGTCTCTCATGAATAAATCAATAAAATCTTTAAAAAAACCAACAACTTTGCCAAGTCATTCATCCATGTCATTTCTGGGTTTGTTTCTATTGATTGACTTTTCTTCTGATTATTGGTCATGGTTTTTGCTTATTTGCATATCTGGAAATTTTTATTGGATGCTGGACATTGTGATTTTTATGTTGCTGGATGCTGGATTTTTCTTTAATTCTTTGAAATGGTTTTGGATTTTGTACTAAGATGTAGTACCTGGAGAAGAGTTTGATCTTATGGGAAAGTTGATGTGTTCAAGTTTTTCTGTTGGCCTTTGTTAAGCAAACTGATTTACAGCCTTTGGTCTAGTGCTATATTGTTCCCACTACTCAGGCAATACCCTTCTGAGGATTGTATTCCTTGACCTTATGTTAGAAAGCCTTTCCATTCTGGCTGGTGGGGACATGAACTAATCATGGTCTGTGAACTCTACTTCTTGTGCCCTCTAATCCATGCTTTAGGTAGTTTTTTCACATGAATGTGCCAATCAGTATATAGTCTCTGCTAAAGACTGAAGGATAATTCTCTGCAGATCTTCAGACCTTCTCTGTGTAGCCCTCTCATTTTTATTACCCTGTCCCTGAATTCTAGCTGCCTTGGTTTCTCTTTCAACTCTCATCAGCTCAGACCACGGGGCTGCACCTGGCCTCCTTCCACCTGCATTGTTGGCTCTAAATTCTCTACAGTCAGTAAAGTGTGCTCACCTCTTCTTTACCTTCTGTTAGGGACCTCTGTCCTACACTTCATATATTTTGTCCAAAACTTTTTTCGTTGTCTTAAGCTGAGAAGGAAAATCTGGTCCCACATGGCGACAATTCAGGTAACATTTTAAAGAGTGAAAAAATGGAAACAGCCGTAAAGAGTTTATTTCAGATATTCTTCTTTTTGATTAACTTTGAGGGTAACCAGTTGGGTAGCCTGCTTTCTCCACTGAACTTCAACGGAAAACTTTTGCATTAAGCCTACTTTAGCTGATTAAGCCTTTCCTTTCAATATCTCCCTCAAAGGATTTGACATTCTAGTCTAGGTTTAGGTGACAGTGATCCACAATTGTCCTTGATGACTTTCTCTGAGATTATGATCTTGAGGTTTAAACCATCGATTTAGGAGATAGATAGCATGATGAAGTAATGTTATTAAATCACTGACACTTCAGTTCTCTGATTTTTAATTCAGACTATTTATTAATCTGCACCATGTGACTGCACTTGAACTCTCTGTGGGTAAAAGGACAGTTTATTATTCCTCTATCAAAAGAGTCTGAAACATGAGATTTGAAAAGGTTTGACCCTACTTGATACTAGAAGAGATGCCTGTTCTAATTTTAAACGTTTTAACCTAGAAAACTGAAAATAACTTGCCTTTCCTTTAACAAACAAAGAAAAAACACATTTGATGATTACTGTTTCTCATTCTTTCCCGAAGATGTCTTCCTTTTTCTCAGCAGATTTCAAAAAGCTCTGATTATTTGAGCCTCCAGTAATAAATATAACTTTATAGGTTTCAGAATTAGGCCAATGTATGTAACAGTTCTTCTGATGAAAGGCCTGCTGATGGCATGAAGAAAAGTGCTAGTGAAGTTGTTATGGCATCTATATATCAGTAGGTCCAAATGAAGCTGGAGAAGCCATTCTCAAGTTTGTTTTCACTAAAAGGTACTTCCGTGTACTCAATTACAACTGTCTTTAAGTGATAAAATCTCTTTTCCTCATGTATTGAATTTGTGAAATCACTCCAATATTTACTAATTATCATCTGTCATAATATTACCATCATGCCTCTAAAGCTTTAAGAGCAAGAAAAAAAAAAAACTTTGCTTTACCTTTCTCTCTTCTTTTTGAGTCTGAAAATAAGAGTCCTTTCTGTCTTTCTAGTTTCTCTTTTTCTTGATCACCTGGCAAAGAGCCTTGTTCATTTCACTACATCTCTAGAGGCAAGAATGTAGAGGAGAAAAGTGATTGTCTTTAAACCCTTGTAACTAGAAAGCTTAGAGTGCTTCCTTTGTTTTTGAATAAAGATGAAGTTCTGAAAGGAAGGCTGAGGCCTTGTAGTTGCTCAGCTTTCATCCTGTGTCACAGCCCCGCATCTCTAGCCTGCCTCTGAAGGAACACTTGTGTGAGGAAGAGAAGTGCTTCAGCATGCTGAGGTGATTGACACGTACCTAGAACAGAGCTTATGTCTCTGGGAATACAGTGAATGTGAAAATTCTATAGAAGAGGAGAAAGTAGGTTTTATGTATTTTCCTTTTTTTTTCACAAATAAAACTACATTTATATATTAAAAAAAGACAACAGTTCATAAACGTCCCCACAATTTAAACTCTTTTCCTTTTTTTTATTTTATTTTATTTTATTTTTCTATTCCCTTTCAGTATTTGCCAACCTGCATAATGATTTTGAAGTAAAAATCATAACATAAATAAAACTTGACATTCGAGTTTTTAAAGTCTGCTTTACATATTACAGATTTTGTATGCTTTCAGCAATTTCTTTTGGATTACTGTGTACTCGTTTTGTCTCACTATGTATATCTTTTAAAGTATCATTACCAGAAGACAGAATTAATTTCTCTTTTTATGGGGAAATGTATGTTTTAACTCCTTTTAGCATTTTATGCCTCAGCAATTTTGCCCTTTATCCCTTCTGTCCACAGATACTCGCCAAAGTTAATTTTGACTGATATCTAGAAGATCTAGAAGTCTCTCAGGCACTGTCACTGTGCATCAAATTTACCTTGTTCTTTAGCATTGGTCTAGATTTTTGCTGAAACTACAAATGATTCTGTGTGAATTTGGGAAGCTTTGTTGGCTAATACATACTGCTTAGTTATTAGCATACTCTTTTTGATGTCCCATGCACCACCTATTGTAGTTTCCCTTTCTGTTTGTGTTTTTTAATAACCTCTGTCTCTGAAGCATTCATATGCACATCAGTAAAAAAGAGAAAAATCTTTCTTTAATAAGTGTGATTGATGGAACTTTTCTTTCCTATTGAATTTCTATGTTTCTTATTCCTAATAATATTTTATTAGGCATAAATGTTCCTATATTATATAACTGCTGTGTACACAAACATTACTATTCTCTGAAAATGTGTATTTATAGTCTCAGATAATGAAAGATAAATGAAAAACAATCCTGCATAGCATAGTTAGCATTTCAAAGGGCTAGATCTCTGAAACATCCCATTTTTTCCCTGTCAGCTCTCTTTTATCCACATTTTTATCCCATCCACATTAAGAGTTCATAGTCCTTCTAACAACCACTGTCTTGGCAATAATCCCTTGCTCTTCCATAATGCAAGCCCAGTTAAAAACTAAACCCCGAATAAATCTCAACCTCTTCATGCCTGTTCCCAGGCTCCTGAATTTATCTAGAAAACAAGTCATACAACTAAGCATGAAGGAATGAACGAAAGAAAAGTATTCTTCACTGGTATATAAAAGTTATGGTAGTGGGGCACCTGGGTGGTTCAGTGGATGAGCATCTGCCTTTGGCTCAGGTTGTGATTCTGGAGTCCTGAGATCAAGTACACATCAGGCTCCCTATAGGGAGCCTGCTTCTCCCTCGGCTTATGTCTCTGTGTCTCATGAATAAATAAATAAATAAAATCTTTAAAAAAAAGTTATGGTGGCACAAAATAATTGTTTTAGAAGTCAGACAAAGAGCAGATCATTGTGAATTGTGGGGGGTAATCAGGGAAGGGATGAGATTTAACTTCTCTTCAGTTTTTTGCTATTACTTCTGGGAGCTGCTACCAAGTAAGATTTTGTGAAGAGTTAAACCTAGACATTTAATGACAAAATTAAAATTGTTTAAACTCTCCATACCAGAGATAGACACCAGATTTTTTTGTTTTTTACCAAAGGAAAAAAAATTACTGACTCGACGGAGTGTTTATGCTGGGAGTAATGAGAGACTGAAAGATAAAGTTGGGCCAGTTGATGGAAAGGTCTTGAAATACTGGGCAGAGGACTTTAAGACATACTGGAAATATTTTCTTGTAGTTACCTGTCATCTAACAGTGATTTATCTTCACTAAATCTTTCAAGAAGATTCTCTAGAACTTGGAGTGAGTTTTTTAAATTTTTATTTATATATTTTTAAGATTTTATTTATTTATTCATGAGAGACACACAGAGAGAGGCAGATATACAGGCAGAGGGAGAAGTAGGCTCCATGCAGACAGCTCGACACGGGACTCGATCCTGGGTCTTGGGCTGAAGGTGGCGCTAAACCGCTGAGCCACCTGGGCTGCCCAGTTTTTTTAAAGATAATTCTTTTACACTTTTGATATTTACTTGCGATATATAAGAATTTCGACTTCTCTTGTTTTGAACAAGTTTGCTTTAATACTCTTCACTAATTACGTAGATATTCTTGAGAAATCTGGGGATTATCAAATCTTTTTCCAATTTACCTTTAAAAAAAACAAAAATTTTTATGCTAGATATTTTATATGAGTTGGAAAAGACTTCTAGTCTTTTCTCTCATGATTTTGGCTTTGTTTTCTTGCTTATAAAAGCCTGCTTCTTTCCTCATCGTAACATTTTCTTTTAGTATTCTAACGAGCTTTTAAAATATTTACTCAAAAAAATATTTGCTCCTTTAATATACTTGTATATAAGAACTCATAAAGTAGTCACCTATCTTAGTTTTTCCCAGGTGTTTACTTTATTGTCAGAAGGAAATTTATTTAACCATACATTGTTTCCATGCTAATTTAAAAGTCCAAATGTTACCTATACTAAATTCTAGTAAGTTCAGATCTATTTATGTATTTCTTAGTCTGCCCCCATGATTATTTTTGGATATTCCTGTTCTGGTAACACACCATTGAAATATCAGTGTTAAATTCCATTTACCATATGGTAAGGCAAGCCACGTTTCATTGATTTCCACAATTTCTTTTTTACATATTGTCGATTGATTATTTTATTAGAAGAATATCGGGGGCACCTGGATGCCTCAGTTGGTTAGGCATCTGTCTTCAGCTCAAATCATGATCCCAGGGTATTGAGATCCAGGCCCATACCTGCTCAGTGGGGAATCTCCTTTTCCATTTTACCTTTGTCTCTCTCCCCAGCTCATGCTCGCGCGCTCTCTCTCTCAAATAAATAAATAAAAGTTTTTTAAAAGAGAAGAATATCAGATTATAAAATCCAATTCCAGCTGTAAAAATTTCATTGGCTTGGTTTGACTTGAGTTAGAGATCACTTTGAGGAATTTTTCTTCTTTTAAGGTCTGTATATTTTTTTAAGTTTATTTTTAGGGGTTTTATGTTTTTCATGAATGGTACTTTTTTTTCCTATTGTATTCTTTTTAAGTTTTTTTTTTAATTATTACTTATTTATGATAGTCACAGAGAGAGAGAGAGAGAGAGAGGCAGAGACATAGGCAGAGGGAGAAGCAGGCTCTATGCACCGGGAGCCTGACGTGGGATTCGATCTCGGGTCTCCAGGATCGCGCCCTGGGCCAAAGGCAGGCGCTAAACCGCTTTGCCACCCAGGGATCCCTCCTATTGTATTTTCTAACTAGTTTATGTAACTGGAAAACTTACTAAAATTTGTAATTAGTCCTAAGTAGTATCGAGGTAGATAACTATAAGCTGAAATAATGATAATTTTTGTCTCTTTTTTTCCAGTATTTTTAGTGTTTCTTTTTTTTCTTACTGCCTTGAGCTAAAATGTTTAAAACAGGAATAGCAGCTTTTACAGGCCTCCTGTCTCATTTGTTTTGTCTCTTGATTCATCATTAAGGTTGAATTTTCTATTCTTTTATGATAAATTCTTCATATAAAGTTAATTATCTATCTAATTTAAATTTACTGAGTTCATCATGATAGATTTTGAAATGTATCAAATCTTCTTTATCATCTATCAAAATGATTATATATTTTTCTTTTCAGGTTTCCTAATGTTGGGTCATCCTTGCTGTGTTAGAATAAACCTACCTTGACCATGATGTATTATTCTTTTATTAGACTGCTGGATTTGATTCACTAATATTCTTTTTTTTTTTTTTTGATTCACTAATATTCTAATTTAGATTTTATATCTATACTTATAAATGAGATTGATCTACAGTTTTATTGTGGATGCTATCTTTTTTATCTTTGGTGTCAAAGCTAAACTTCATTTATTCTTCTAATAAACTTCAATATTGAACTTCTGTTATGCCCCTGGAATGTTGTTTGGTACTGGAGATTAAATGGAACTAGATGATAAAATCTCTGCCATCTTGGAGTTGTAGTCTATTGAGGGATGGAGTTAAGGGACCAGGAAATTAAAAGTCAGTGTTGTAAATGCTACAATAAGGAGAGTACATGGCCTATGGGAAAAAATAAGAGGGGCTTCTATTTCAGATTTGAGGAAATCAGAAAATGCTTTCCAGAGGAAGCGTCACTTAAACTGACATTTAAGTAAGAATGTCTACTCAATTGACTTACTTCACTCAGCATAATACCTTCCAGTTCATCCACGTTGAAGCAAATGGTGGGTATTTGTCATTTCTAATGGCTGAGTAATATTCCATTGTATACATAAACCACATCTTCTCTATCCATTCATCTTTCGATGGACACCGAGGCTCCTTCCACAGTTTGGCTATTGTGGGCATTGCTGCTATAAACATCGGGGTGCAGGTGTCCCGGCATTTCATTGCATCTGTATCTTTGGGGTAAATCCCCACCAGTGCAATTGCTGGGTCATAGGGCAGGTCTATTTTTAAATCTTTGAGGAACCTCCACACAGTTTTCCAGAGTGACTGCACCAGTTCACATTCCCACCAACAGTGTAAGAGGGTTCCCTTTTCTCCTCATCCTCTCCCACATTTGTTGTTTCCTGCCTCGTTAATTTGCCCCATTCTCACTGGTGTGAGGTGGTATCTCATTGTGGTTTTGATTTGTATTTCCCTGATGGCAAGTGATGCAGAGCATTTTCTCATGTGCTTCTTGGCCATGTCTATGTCTTCCTCTGTGAGATTTCTGTTCATGTCTTTTGCCCATTTCATGATTGGATTGTTTTGAGTGTTGAGTTTAAGAAGTTCTTTATAGATCTTGGAAATTAGTTTAAGAAGTTCTTTATAGATCTTGGAAATTAGTTTAAGAAGTTCTTTATAGATCTTGGAAATTAGCCCTTTATCTGATAGGTCATTTGCAAATATCTTCTCCTATTCTGTAGGTTGTCTTTTAGTTTTGTTGACTGTATCCTTTGCTGTGCAAAAGCTTCTTATCTTGATGAAGTCCCAATAGTTCATTTTTGCTTTTGTTTCTTTTGCCTTTGTGGATGTATCTTGCAAGAAGTTACTGTGGACAAACATTATATGTTCTCATTCATTTGGGGAATATAAATAATAGTGAAAGGGAATATAAGGGAAGGGAGAAGAAATGTGTGGGACATATCAGAAAGGGAGACAGAACATAAAGACTCTTAACTCTGGGAAATGAACTAGGGGTGGTGGAAGGGGAGGAGGGCAGGGGGTAGGGGTGAATGGGTGACGGGCACTGGGGGGGGCACTTGACGGGATGAGCACTGGGTGTTATTCTGTATGTTGGTAAATTGAACACCAATAAAAAATAAATTTATTAAAAAAAGAAGGAATGTCTACTCAAAAGAGTTAGTGGGGAGTGGAGAGAAGAGTGTCCTTAGGAGATGGAAGAGCCTGTGAGGAAAACCTGAAAGTGAGGGAGAACATGATGCTTCTGAGAAAAAGAAAAATCTTCAGGAGGACTGGAGCAAACGTGGGTGAAGGAGAGGGTTGCGAGATGAGGCTAGAGTGCTTCCCAGAGACCAGAACTTGCAGAGCTTTGTAGAACATGCCCAGAAGTTTAGACTTTCTTCCTAAGATTAATGGGGACCCTTTAAAGGGTTTTAGGCAGAGAAGTGACATGATCGGATTCCTTTATTAGAGGAATCTCACTTGTTGGCTAAGCAGAGAAGCAAGAATGGAGGGAGCCAGGAGGCCAGTTGGAAGGTCATTGTGGTAACCTAGAGAGGGATAAAGGTGGTAAGAACCACAGTAACTGGATGCCAGAGAAGTATAAAGTTCTTTTGTTTTAAAAAGATCTAATAGATTTTGACCGTACTTGGGCTACAGCCAATAAATGGGGTGTTGAATCATACATTTTTGTATTTCTTTCATGATTATTAGATTATTCCTTTTTCTGAACCTTTCTGAGTAAATTTTGGCAATGTGTATTTTTCTTAAAAATCATCCATTTTGTTATATATTTTCAAAAATTTAAGTACAAAGCTTACATGCAATTCTTTTACCATTTTAACCTCACCCATATAGGTTATATTCCATTTCTCATATTCATATTTTTTCATTTATTTTTGATTATACACACCAGAGATTTACCTGTGTCAGCATTTCCCAAATGGGCATTCCATGGGACACTATTAAAAAGAATGCTCACAAGTAAAAAGTGTTTGTGCCTAAATAAATTTGTGAGACTGGATCATACTACTTAAAACAGTTACATGCTTTAGGACTTTTCAGCCTTTAAGATTTATTTATTTGTGAGAGTGGGGAAGAGGCAGAAGGAGAGGAAGAGAGAATCCTCAAGTAGACTCCCTGCTGTGTGGGGAACCCAACAGGGGGCTCGATTCTAGCCCTGAGATCATGACATGAGCCAAAATCAGCAGTAGATTGCTCAACTAATGGAGTCACCCAGGCGCCCCAGGACTTTTCAGTTTTTAATTAACTAGTGTGCATTATGAGTTCTTAAGTGGAAGATTTTTGTTTTTTAAGATTTATTTATTTATTTTAGAGAGACTGCCTGAGTGCAAGTGAGGGGAGGGGCAGAGGGGAAGAATCTCAAGCAGACTTTCTGATGAGCACAGAGCCCAATTTGGGGCTTGATATCCCCAACCCTGAGATCATGACCTGAGCTGAAATTGAGAGAGTTTCAACTGACTGAGGTACCCATGTGTCTCATTATGTGGAAGATTTACAATGTTTTTCAAATATTTTTGCTGCAAAAGATTTTTTCTTCATATTGCACTTATCAGTATCTCCTGGAATGGCTATTCGGTAGAACACTTTGGTGATTTCAAAGAACCAACTCTTAGTTTTATTTATTAATTTCATCTTTGTTTTCTAATTCATTAATGTAAGCTTTTTTTTATGGGTTATTTTTCTCTTCTTTTGATTTGTTACTCTTTTTCTAGTTTCCTAGTGTTAAATGCTTAGCTTATTCATTAGTAGCTTTCAAGGTTATTTTAAAGAACATTTTAAGGCTATTAATTTTCCTCTGTAATGTAGCTGTGATTGCATCCTATAGATTGTAGTATGAACCATCTATTGTTAATTTCTGAATAATCTGTAATTTCAAGTTTGTATTCTGTTTTGACCCAAGAATTAATCAATAAAGTACTTTTTAATATTCAGTGATTAGACTTGCTTGTGATGTTAATTTATAGTTGACTATATATATATATTCAATATTTTATTCTTTTGTAATAGGCATGATCAGAGAATATTTTATCTAATTATAATTTGCCACTCTTTGTTTTCTTCTTGAATTCTTCTGATATATATTTTGCCCAGACCTTTATTTTAAAAATTTCCCTGTGATTTTTTTTTATTTCAGGTATTTCTTGTCACTGATACATGATAAAAAAAATTTAACCCGGGACTTCTGGGTGGCTCAGTGGTTAAGAGCCTGCCTTTGGCTCAGGGCATGATCCTGGAGTCCCAGGATCAAGTCCCACATCAGGCTCCTGGCATGGAGCCTGCTTCTCCTTCTTCCTATGTCTCTACCTCTCTGTCTCTCTGTGTCTTTCATGAATAAATAAATAAAATTAAAAAAAAATTTAACCCATGCTAAGGGCCCTGCTCTTTTATTTATTTATTTGACAGAGAGAGATCGAGCTAGCACAAGAAAGAGGAGCAGCAGGCAGAGGCAGAGGGACAAGCAGACTCACCACTGAGCAGAGAGCCTGACGTGGGATTTAATCCCAGGATCCTCAGATCATGACCTGAGCCAAATGCAGATGCCCAACTGACTGAGCCACCCAGGTGCCCCCAATAGTCCTGCTCTTTTAATAAAGGAACAAAATCATTTACATTGAGGTCCCAATAATATATTTGTTCTTTTCTATCAGCTCTATTGAGATATCACTCATATATAATTAACTCATTCAAAGTTTATATAATTCAATATTTTTAGTATATTCACAGGGTTTTGCAACTATTATCACAATTGTAGAACATTTCATCACCCTGAATAGAAATCCTGTGTCCACTAGCAGTCACTTTCTTTTTTCCCTCAGCATCCCTCTCATCCCTAGTGTGTGTTTTTTTTTTTTTAAGATTTTATTTATTTATTAGAGAGAGAGAGAGAGAGAGAGAACAAGTGGGGAGGAGAGGGAGAACCAGGTTCCCCTGGAGCAGGGAGCCCGATGTGGGACTCAATCCCAAGACCCTGAGATCATGACCTGAGCCAAAGGCAAATGCCTCACCACCCGAGCCACCCAGGCATCCCTCATTCCTAGTCCTAGGCAACTACTAATCTACTTTGTGTCTGTATGGATTTGCCTATTCTGGACATTTTATATAAATGGGATTATATAATGGCTGTCTTTTTAATTAATTAATTTATTAATTAATTAATTTATTTATGATAGAGAGAGAGAGAGAGAGGCAGAGACACAGGTAGAGGGAGAAGCAGGCTCCATGCACCGAGAGCCCGATGTGGGATTCGATCCCGGGTCTCCAGGATCGCGCCCTGGGCCAAAAGCAGGCGCTAAACTGCTGCGCCACCCAGGGATCCCATGGCTGTCTTCTTTAACTTAGTATAACATTTTCAAGCTTAATCCATGTTATAGTATGTATAGAATAGAATAGAATAGAATAGAATATGTATAGAATACTTTATTCATTTTTATTCCTAAACAATATTCCATTATATGGCTATTTCAGGTATTATTTATCCATTCATCAGGGGATGAACATTGTGTTTTTTCCACCTTTTTTTTTTTAAAGATTTTATTTATTCATGAGTGACTCAGACAGAGAGTGAGCATGCCCCATACAGGGTGCCTAATGTGGAATTCAATCCCAGATCTCCAGGATCACGACCTGGGCCAAAGGTGGCACTGAACCACTGAGCCACCCAGGCTGCCCTGTTTCCACTTTTTAACTATTTTGAATAATTCTGCTATGAATATTCATGCACATGTTTTTGTATGGACATGCACAAAAACATTTCTTTTATATACTTAGGAGTGAAATTGCTGGGTGATATGATAACTGTATGTTTAACCTGTTGGGGAAATTACAGACTGTTTTCCAAGTGACTATGCTATTTTACCAGCAATGAGTGAATGAAGGTTGTAATTTCTCCACATCCTCATTCACTCTCCTTATTGCAATTCTTTTTTATTATAGCCACTTGTGTCAACTGAATTGTGTAGTGCCCCCCATCCCCACCGCAGCTCCCCATTCATATGTGGAAGTCCTAACCCCTCATTGTGACTGTATTTGGAAATAGGTCCTTTAAATAGATAATTAAGGTTAAATGAGATCATAAAGATGGGGCCATTACCCAATAGGATTGGTGTCCTTATAAGAAGAGGAAGAGACACCTGGGGTGCCCATTCACATAAAAAGACCATGTGAGATCACAGCAAGGTGGCAGCTATCTGTAAGCCAAAGACAGAGCCTCAGGAGAAAACATACCTACAGTATCTAGATCTTGGACTTTTGGCCTCTAGAACTGTGAGAAAATAAAGTTCTATTGTTTAAGCACCCTCAGTCTGTGATATTTTGTTATGGTAGCCCTAGCAAACTAATAGACCACCCTCGTTGGTAAGAAGTAATATCTCATTGGGGTTTTGGTTTACATTTTCCTAATAGCTAATGATATTGAGCATCCTTTTATATTTCTCATTATCCCTTGCATATTTTATGTCTTCTACTTATTAGGATTTAATGTTGTTCTCTATATTTTATTTCCTATCATTTGCTCAGTTGACTAGGTTCATAAGTTAAATATCCTATTTCAATTATAGTAATGCTTATCCTCAGATTTTTTTTAAAGATTTTATTCATTTATCCACAAGAGACACAGAGAGAGAGAGAGGCAGAGACACAGGCAGAGGGAGAAGCAGGCTCCATGCAGGGAGCCCGATGTGGGACCCGATCCCAGGTCTCCAGGATCACGCCCTGGGCTGCAGACGATGCCAAACCGCTGCGCCACCAGGGCTGCCCTTATCCTCAGATTTTTTTTTTTTTAAGATTTTGTTTATTTATTCATAGAGACAGAGAGAGAGGGAGAGAGAGAGGCAGAGACACAAAGGGAGAAGCAGGCTCCATGCAGGAAGTCTGACGTGGTACTCGAGCCCGGGTCTCCAGGATCACACCCCAGGCTGCAGGCGGCGCTAAACCGCTGTGCCACCAGGGCTTCCCATCCTCAGATTTTATAAATGTATTTAAAAATAATTTTGTCTACGGAAAGAATGAAACAGTGAGACCCTTAGCAATCTTTTTCTCCTCTTCAGTATCACAACTGCCTGCTCTCTTTCCTGTTCACTTGCCAATGCTGCTAATTGATCTCAACTCCATTTCCTATGTCCTAAAACTGATTAGAGTTACTTAGAGGATGATCCTATTGGTGGATCATACTACAAGTTCAGTAGAAAACTCTAGTTTTTAGAGAAGAAATATACAGTTTTCAAACTCTTAAATCCTATTGCTTGAGATTGGTTAATCTTTTTTACTAATACTTTTTTTTTTTAAGATTTTATTTTTAACTAATCTCTACACCCAGTGTTGGACTCAAATTTACAATCCCAAGATCAAGAGTCACATGCTCTACCAGCTGAGCCAGCCAGGTGCCCACTTACCAATACTTTCTAAAAGTTATTTATTATTTATTTATTTATTATTTATTTATTTATTTATTTATTTATTTATTTAAATGTTTTATTTATTTATTCATGAGAGAGAGAGAGAGAGAGGCAGCGACACAGGTAGGGGGAGAAGCAGGCTTCATGCAGGGAGCCCGATGTGGGACTCAATCCCGGGTCTCCAGGGTCACGCCCTGGGCTGAAAGTGGCGCAAAACCGCTGAGCCACCTGGGTAGCCCTTAAAGTTTCTTTTAGATGTTCTATTAAACATCTGTTTGTTTATCTATAAATTTGGAAGTAAAACTTCTGAAAAAACGGATAATGTTTTAGTGAAACAAAATGTAGAGGTTTATTTTTTTTAAGATTTTATTTATTCATGAAAGACAGAGAGAGAGAGAGAGAGAGAGAGAGAGGCAGAGACACAGGTAGAGGGAGAAGAAGCAGGCTCTATGCAGGGAGCCCAATGTGGGACTCGATCCCGGGACTCCAGGATCACGCCCCTAGCTGAAGGTAGGCGCTAAACTGCTGAGCCACCCAGGGATTCCCTAGAGGTTTTATTTTATTTTATTTTATTTTATTTTATTTTATTTTATTTTATTTTATTTTATTTTATATTTTATTTTATTTTATTTTATTTTATTTTTTTATTTTATTTTATTTTATTTTATTTTATTTTATTTTATTTTATTTTATTTTATTTTATTTTATTGGGAGAAAGACATTACATAAGTCCAGAGCCAATAAAATTAAAAGCTATGACTTAAAAATAAATACAATTGGTGTGGGCTGCCTGGATGGCTCACTTTGCTAGGCGTCTGCCTTCAACTCAAGTCATGATCTCAGGGTCTTGGGATCGAGCCCTGCATCAGACTCTCTGCTTGTGCACGATCTCCCTGTCAAATAAATAAATAAACTCTTAAAAAAAAAAAAAAAAACAGTTGATGAGGGGTGCCTGGGTGGCTCATTCGGTTGAGTGTCAGACTCTTGATTTTGCCTCACTCATGATCTCCTCAGGGTTGTAAGACCGAGCCCCATGGCTGGCTTCCTGCCTAATGAAGAGTCTGCTTCGCTCCCTTTCCCTCTGCCACTTTCTCCAATCTTATGTGCTCTCCTTCTCTCTCTAAAATAAATAAATCTTTAAGAAAAATACAATTGGTGAAATTGGCTTAATAAAATTTGTCAAGTATAAAAGTGTGGTTTTCCAAAGCGAGTCTTAATTTTTATAGCTGCATATAATTTCTTCACATGAGCTGTATGTGGAATACTGTCTCAACTCCATTGGTCTTGAGATTGCTGTAATATGCTTATACTCATTCTTGTCAAAGTCATACAAACCTTTTGCCTTTGATTTCAATATAAATGTTTTCCTAGTTCAAATGTCTTTAAAGTCTTTTGTCTGATAATTTAAGCTCAAGCTGTCACCTCTGATTGATGCACTGAAAAATACCTGAGGACATTATACAGCAGTTTATGGTTCCTTTAGAAATAACAGATTGTTGAGCTAGTCAGCAATACTTATCGAGCCTCAATTTTAAGCATTTTACTAAACAGTATGGGAATTATAGAGAAATCTCAGAAGAAGCCCAAATTCTAATAACATATATTGTAAAATAGAGAAAAATCAAAGCAATACTTGAAAGGACATATTAATGGCTAAATTTGCAAGCTTCAACTGAGCCTGAATGAAGTCATGTCCCCATTTGTTAGTGTGGAAATTGGATAATTTATGAAGTTTCAGTTTACACATATATAAAATGGAGAATGTAGTAATGGTACCTGCCTTATAAGCTTGGAAGGTTCAAGTTGGATAAAATATGTATATGTTCTCAATATAGTAGGTGGCAAATAGTAATCTTTCAGTAAACATAAGCAGTTGTTTTTAATAATTTTAAAATTAAGAAATATATATTCAGAAAGTACACAGATGATACATGTACACCTTAACAATGATAAAACGAGCAACATTCTGAAGGCAAGAAATGGAACACTGCCAGCATTCAGAAAGCACCCCTACTCTCAGTGCATCTTCTGCCTCATAACCCTTTCCCTCTCCACCTTCCCTACCTTGAGTTTTAGGATAATTATTTCCTTAAATTTCTTAAATTTTTACTGCCTTAAACCATATAGTTTAGTTTTGTCTGTTTTTGAACTTTGTCAAATGTCTGTATTGCCTTCTTTCATTCCACATTGTGTTTGAGTCCATCCTTGTTGATGAGTGTTGCTCTAATTCATTCATTGTATGATATTTCACTATATAAATATCATAAATAATTTATTGGTTTATTCTACTATGATGAATATTTAAGGTATTTCCATTTTTTGATTCTTAGAAACAGTGCCACATGAACTTGGTTCACACATTTAGGATATTCTGTAGGAATGCAATCTCTGAGTCACAGGGGATGTGTAGCTTCAATTTTATTAAACAATACCAAATTGTTTGTTAACACGATTCTTCCCATTTCACTCTCTCCAACTCAGCATGGAGGTTTCTGATACTTCATATCCTCACAAATACTTGATATTGGTCAGTCTTTTAATGTTTACAATTTGGTATGTTGGTATATTGTTGCAACTCATTGCTTTTTTTTTTTTTTTTTGCAACTCATTTCTTTTAAAAAAAAATCTCAAACTTACAGAAAAATTGCCAGTACAAATATAACCTTCTCTTTCTTGAGCCATTTGAGAATAAATTACTAACGTGATACCCTAACATTCTAGAATACTTTACTTTGTGTTTTCTACAAATGAGAACATTCTTCTTGGTATCTGTAAGGTAACAAAATCATGAAGTTTACGTGATTGCATTGTTACCATCTAATCTACAGATCCTATACAAGTTTTGCTAAGTATCTGAGTCATGTCCTTTAAGATAAAAGAATCCAACTCACCAGCGCTTGGGTGGCTCAGTTCGTTAAGCATCTGCCTTCAGCTCAGGTCATGATCTCAGGGTCCTGGGATCAAGCATCACATCGGGCTTTCTGCTCAGCAGGGAATCTGCTTCTACCTCTCCCTGTGTGCGTGCACACTCTCTCAAATAAACAAATCTTAAAAATAAAAAAACTAGAATCCAGTTCAGATTGTATGTTGCATTTGGTTACTGTGTCCTTCTGGTGTCTAATCTGGAACCATTTCTTAGTCTTTCCTTGATTCTCATGACCTTAATACTTTTAGAGGTTACAGACCAGTTATTTTGTTGAGTATCTCTCAACAATGGTTGTCTGTTGTTTCCTCACAATTAAATTCAAGTTGAGTATCCTCTAGGAATATGACAGGTGATTTTCTATTTCTTCTCATTGTATTATATTCAGTTGTAGATGATTTGGATTCATCCCGTTACTGATGGTGTTAGTTTTAAAAACTTGATTAAGGTGGTGATCACTGAGCTTCTTCTCTATACAATTACTCTTTTCTCTTTCTGTAATATTTCTGAGCCACTGAGAGTCACTTCAAGGAGATTCTGTCTTTTTGACACATCACCCTCTTTCTTCTACTACTTCCTTACCTTCTGGCATCGATTCTCCATGCTGAGTCATCCGCCAGTGGGAACGCCCTCCTCACCTATAGGTGATCACTCCTAAGTTTACTGCTTGCTCAGCTCTCTCTTCTAAATTCCATTCCTATCTATCCAATTCACTACCTGACCTTTCAGTTGGATATCTCAGCGGCATCTTAAATTGTACTTGTTCAAAATAGAATTCTGACTTTACCCATTAAATGTATTCCTCTCCCAGTCACCTTCATCTAATTCAGTTGTAGTAGCAAATTCCTCCTTCCTCAGGCTGGAAACTACCATCAGCCTTTAGCCTTTGCTCTCTTCCTCACCAAACCAAAACTGACAGCTTCAGTCTGTCAGCAGATTTTATACATTCTATTTCCAACATATACTACATGTGTTTCCGTTTTTCTCCAACTCCTCTTGGCTTGCTCTCTCTTTCTTCACTGGTTTCTCCACTTTGACTCTTTCTTCTCTCTAGTCCATTTCCACATTTTATTGATGCAGATTGGATCACAACACTTGCATGCTTAAAACCCTGCAACATCTTCTCTTTCCTTTCAAAATAAAATACAAACCAGTGAAGCTAACTATGGCTTTGCTCAGCACCTCCATTTCATGTTCCTCTTGCTGAAATGTGAAAGCAAGGGAAATGTTCCCTTCTTTCAGCGCCTGAAACATTCTCACCTCTTTTCTACCCCAGAACCTCGCCTGAACAGTTTCTTCTTATTCTTTACCCAGTTGTACTTTCCTTTTCCTCCTCTGGATGAGAAAGGGTAACAGCCTCTTACTTAGATGGGTCTTCCCTGATTACCAGTTAAGTTCATCTCACTCCATGCTTCATTATTTTCTGTTAAAGCACTCTCTTTTCTTCATAATACTTAATGTGATTTGAAGGCATTTGCTTATTTACTTATTGTCTTATTTTTCCTATTAGACTCCAAGCCCATGAGAATAGTGGCTTGTACCCAAAGTACTCACAGTGTAAGAAAGGAACAATAGTTTAGTACTTTTGCCAAAAATGAGCACAGTGCAGTTGCCTAGAAGAGGAAATGCACCCTATGTAAGGTGTACAGAAGATTAAATGCTGTTGTTGATGTAATAGAATAAAATGATTTTTAGAAGCTAATTTTTCTAAAAACTACAAAAGACCGATATAGGAAAACAGAATCAATAAGAATCTATTAAATAACTGTGATAAAATCTGCGTTAATGAATCCTCTTTAAGATGAAAATTAACTTGTCATACAAGCTAATTATAAGGGAGACCTTTGAAAGCCAGTCTCCTCCTGACTTTCGTTTTGTAAATCATTGGCTCCCGTGGAGGATATATATGTAGAGTGGAACAATGAGCTCATCAGAGATGTTCATCATTATCTTTAAGGTTTGTCAGGGGGTGTAGCTACTAGATATAGGAAAAAATAGTAATAAAGAATAGGAAGTAAGTTGCTTTCTTTCTTTCTTTTTTTTTTTAGAGAGAGAGTGCATGCATGGGGAAGGGCAAGGGCAGAGAGAGAGAGAGAGAATCTTAAAGCAGACTCCACACTGAGTGCAGAGTCCACCACTGGGCTTGATCTCACAACCTTGAGACCATGACCTGAGCTGAAATCAAGAGTCAGAAGCTTAACTGACTGAGCCACCCCAGGAACTAAATTATTCACTTTCTGAGAGATGTTTGTAACAATTATTATTATTTTTAAAATTTATTTATTCATAGAGAGAGAGAGAGAGAGGCAGAGACACAGGCTGAGGGAGAAGCAGGCTCCATGCAGGGAGCCCGACATGGGACTCGATCCTGAGTCTCTAGGATCATGCCCCGGGCTGCAGGTGGCGCTGAATCGCTGCGCCACCGGGGCTGCCCTGTTTGTAACAATTAGACACATTCAGATCTGTGGTGAGAAATCTGTTCTGATGATCTGAGATATATACATCTATTGATTTTTTAAAACATTTTTCAAAACTATTTTTTGTTAAAATTGAAATAATAGTAGCTGTTTTAGTCAGCTGTTACGTGGTAACAAATAGTCCCAAAATTTCAGTGGCTTGCAAGAACAGAGGCTCTTTGTTGCCTACATTACTCATCTTTGGCAGATTGGCATTAGATCTGGTACTGCTCCCTGTGTCTTTTTTTTTTTTAAGATTTTATTTATTTATTTTTGGGAGTACGCTCGTGAGCAGGGAGGTGAGGGATAGGGAGAGAGAGAATCTCAAGTAGACTCCCTGCAGAGCCTAGAGCCCAGCATGGGACTTATCCCACTACCCCAAGATCTTGACCTGAGCCAAAACCAAGAGTCAGACACTCAACCAACCGAGTCATTCAGGTGCCCCTCCCAGTGTCTTTTTAATCCATAATCCAGGCTGAAGGAACAGCACTATTTGGGGCATAGTGTACTCATAACAGAAGGAAAAGAGAGCCAATGAAAGCCCACATTGGCTGTTAAGATTTCTGCCCAGACAACGTGTATAGTGTCTATGCGTGTGCTGATGTCCAAGGCCAAGTCCATTGTCAATGGATTGGGGATAAATAATCATGCTACAGGATCCTGCAAATGACATGGCACCAGTGGAGATACCAGAAGATATTTTGGGGACACCTGAGGAACCTAGAAGGGGACTATTTTGGAAACATTAGTACTATGTCCTACACTGGCAAATATTGACTGAATACTATTTTAGGTGCTTTACATTTATTAACTCATTGCATCCCCACAATTATCCTATCAGATAAGTATTATTAATTCTCTTTTACAGATGAAGAAACTGAGGCCCAGGTTCACATAGCTAGTAAATAGCAGAGCCAGGCTTTAAACCCAGGCCATCCAAAACAAAAGACAAACTGTGAAATCATGTAATAAGTGCTTTTAGTGAAGCATGGAAAATGCTGTTCTTTGTATCATTCCTTCTAAGTTGCCATGAAGAGTTACTCTAAAAATTTACTCTACTTGGAGAAAAGGTCCCTGATAAAAAATATCTTTGGAAATCAGACTTTACTGAACTGTGAGTTCTTCAAGAATTGGGAATATGTCTTATTATACCTTTAAATCCTTAGCACCTTACTTGATTCCTAACATTTAGGAGAAGCTTAAGAAATGAATGACTGAAAGAATGACTATCTGTTCTCTGGAAGATTGCCTGAAAGAAATGTCCCCCATCTACTCATTTTTGAACTCCTGAGTCCTATCAGCCAGTCTGCTGGCAAGTAACATTGTTGAATAAAATCACCTTAGTTGCTTAAAGATGTCCTTCATGAAGCTGAGTTTTAATGTTTGTCCTGTTGTTGTGTTTTTTTTTTTTTAATCAAAGGATGGTAAGGGGAAGAAAAAAATCAGTTACTGCATTTAACACAGAAGTTTTGAGGGCAGTGTCTACTGTCTCATTTTAGTGCCCTCTAAATAATGCTCCATCTGAAAATTTCCTTTTAAAATTCAAGGCCAGGAAAACGTTGCTTTCCTGAGGTGTTGTAAGCCTTTTCCTTTCTATTAATGAGAATGATGGGACTAATTGTACCTCTTTTTTTTTTTCATTTTGATGGCTTAGGCCCCAAAATCTAACTTGAAGTTTAATTATGACATGCATATTTGTGCCTTTCATTTCAGTGGTCTTGAATTTCTACTCTTACTTAAGTATTCCCTGTCTGGACTTCAGAATTTCTGTAATATTGTACTGTTCTTTGGTTCTACACGTACTTGCTGAACGCTACCCCAAATTTCAATGGAAGGAGGTAAATTGTAAATAAATACTCACATGCATATATGGATTCTTACAGTCCTAGAAAGAACTCCTAGAAAGGTCTCTAAATGGGTTGTTGACACTTAGTGTGAACAATCTCTCTTCCACAGATCAAGTAGAAATACCAAATGCTGTTTCTCTGTTGTTCCTGTAGGATAAATATGCTCTTTAAAATGTTTGGATTATGCATGTGTAGCTTTCTGAAAATGAGTGGCCTGCTTTTGTGTTCTTTCAGTTTGCTAAAATAGTGCTTTTGCCTGAAAGTCTTGTGGCTCTTACAGAAAATCCTGTAAATAAATTGATGTCTTTTCTAATTCTTTCGAAGGAAAGAACAAAGATCATCCAGCTCTTGCCTTCTTGGGTAAAGGTGGACCTTGTTTGTATTCTGTTACTCTCGAGAAAGGACATTTTGGGGAGTTGTAATCATTTCAGCTCAGTTGGCAATTATTTTATTAGTGTTTTGTAGAAGATGATAAATCTCTGTGTAAGTCTCACAACTTGTCTACTTGATATTTGTTTTAGGGGAAAATTATACCTTATCTTTATGGCCGGCTATCACCTGTGTGATATGTCAACATGGAGAAAGAAGAATGTATATCACAAGGTGACAGCAAACTGCCACATCCATCAGGGTGATGTCACTGAGCTGGCACCACTATCAGTCAATTCTTTAAGGTTTCTGTCTGAATTCTAATTTTGCATTTGGATGGAAGGTGGAGAACTATTCCCAGGACAGAGCCTAGCGCACAACTTCTTTGTCAGCATTGTTACTTGAAGTCCGGAGAGATGCAAGCTTATGCTCTCAGTCCTCTGAACCTGTAAATGCTCTTTTCTCTTTTTTTCCCCAGCTGGCAAAAATTGGATTCTTTCTTCGTATTCAATCCAAAATCATTTTCTCTGTGGAACACTTCCCACCTCCCTTATGCAGAAGTAGTTACATGTTGTATGTGCTGTGAGAGCAGTTATTACTCTTTTTTTTTTAAAGAGTAGTTATTACTCTATAATGTTGCAGTAGCTCATCCCCCTCAGGAAGGTAGTTGCCCTTAAAGTCCTGGTTATAGGGGCACCTTGGTTGCTCAGTCAGTTGAGCATCTGACTCTCAATTTTGACTCAGGTCGTGATCTGTGGCTTGTGATGTGGATCTCTACATCCAACTCCTCACTCAGTAGGGAGTCTGCTTGAGATTCTCTCTCTCCCTCTGCCCCCCTCCCATCTCACACTCTGTCTAAAATAAATAAATAAATCTAAAAAAAAAAAAAAGTCCTGGTTTAAAGTTATCATGAAAAGGAAGAAAAAGTTTTCGTTAGTATCCACAGAGGAGAAAAAAGTTCTGGCACTTAACTTCTGTATCACTAGTACATTTTCTCCTGTTTCTTGAGGGGGGGTCTCTAGGAAAGCTATGCAAAATCTTTCTAGCCATGGTCACATTGTGCAAATATAGTCATCACCAGTGCTATAACTAGTCCCAGGAGCCTCTTCTTCAGCCTGCTAGGTACAGTACTATGTAGTACCTGGCCTTTATCCTTGATTTTAAAAATATTAAAAATAACTTTTATTGGAATTATGCTTTCTATAAAAATTAATGCCTATTTATTATAGAAAATCTAGCAAAAACAGCCGTACTAGAGAACTCACCTAGCTAAGTCACTCTCATTCTTTGATATTTCAACCATCCCATATTTTGAATAGTGAAAGATTTCATACTGTTTTTCTAGCTGCTTTTTAAAGCAAGCTGCTTACAAAGTTCATGTTAACATGAACAGATTCTAGAGAAGACAGGTGCTGCATGGCAGATAATTAGTACATCAGGTAAAAGTGACTGCACTGAATCCATGTTTGAATTCTGCTTTTGTCCATTGTCAGCTATGTGACTTTGGGCAAGCTGCTTAAACCTTGGAGACCTCAGTTTCTTCATCAGTAAAATGAGGACAGTTATACCTGCCTTTCTCAAGCATCATAAAAATAAAATGATTTGATATGCATACGTGTACCTGTTACACAGCATGGGTTTTAGTGTGTTCACCTCTGCTTACCCATCTTACTTCACGCTCAGTACTTTCTGCCCCATGTGCTCCTGCCCTTAGAACCTCCTGCACTTTGTAAAATAGACCAGAATACATGTGAATATTTCTTTAGCCTTTATCCTGAAGATGTGCACTAGAGCAGGAGGAAGACATAGAGGGCTCCAGACGAAGGCTCTGTCTGGGGGGTCTGGATAGGGTTAAGAAAACCACAGAGATATTCCTC
Organism: Canis lupus dingo; assembly: GCF_003254725.2. Lineage (NCBI taxonomy): Eukaryota > Metazoa > Chordata > Mammalia > Carnivora > Canidae > Canis > Canis lupus. The sequence continues at coordinate 48,832,768 of NC_064255.1, forward strand.
GTCCTAAATAAGATCTGTAGTTTTAAAAAAAAATCCATTAATGTCTGTAAGGAAAATAATTAGCTGAAAAATCTTCATTATCCCTGGTAATTGTAATAATTAGTTCTCGGTCTTTGGATTTGTAGGGGTAACTCAGCGGGAGATGTTTGTTTTTATAGGAAGATAACAATAAAGTGATTCTGTCAGGAACGACTAAAATAACATTTTGTTTGTGCATAAATTTACATGTTTTGGCAATGTGTAAAATTAGGAGGGACTGTGGAAAGAAAAAAAAAACGTATCTTCTGGCATTTGGAGATTAGAAAAAAGAGTCACACAGATTGATATAGTTTGGGGCCTGATATTGTTACGTATGCCCACCAGACTCTTCATACTTCTGGCAAATGAAATTTCTTCCTTTTTAAGATCTTAACACCTGTTTTGTGTTTTGGCACATCTCTACTTCTTATTCTTTTAGCTGCTGTTAACCACAGCCTAACCAGAATAGGTGAGGCTACAAATAACTTACTTTATTGAAAAGCACAAATTTGGGTCAGAAGTGTGTAGGTTTAATTTTAATTTTTAAGCTTGGATTTTTAAATTGTATATATTCTGAATTGTATGAATAGTAAATATTGTAAATCTGTAAGTATTGCTCGCTGCAACAAAGATCTTTGCTGCATGTAACTTTTTCCCATATGTTAAGATTACTTCCTAAAGATAAAATCATATATTTTTTTAAATTTATATTTGAGAGAGAGAGTGCACACATGTGTGCGCACACCAGCAGGGGGCAGGGAGGGGCAGAATGAGAAGGAGTAGCAGACTCCCCACTGAGCAGGGAGCCCAATGTGGGGCTTGATCCCAGGACCCTGAGATCATGACCTGAGCTGAAGGCAGACGCTTAACCTACCGAGCCACCCAAGCACCCCAAGATAAAGTCATATTAAGTGGGAAAAACTAGGTTAAAGGAAATAAGTATTTTCTGGCTTAGAATGGAAACCGCCTTTCAATCTGTATTAATTTACATTTCCATTAGCAATACATCAGTCTTTTCAGTCTCCATTTGAATTCTTTGCTTGCTAATTTAATAAGCAAAACATTAAGTCTCATTTTGTTTTATTTCTGTGATTATAAGGTAAGCATTTTTCTGTGTATGTTAATTCATATTTCCTTTTGAAAAAATTATTAATGTTGTTTAATCTTATATCATGAGGTAACACTGTTTCTATATAGATGGGATAGCATTCTTTAATGTTAAAGTCATTCCCTAGGCATCTAGTCCTGATATCCTGGGATTATGTTAGTACAACCTTTGTGCTGATTGTATCCTACTCAGACAGAGTGTAGCTAGGAGCATGGGCTGAGGGAGCAGCTTGGCCTGGGCTTAAACTCAGGTTCTGCTGCTTACTAGCCATGTGTCCTTGGATTTGTGTGTGCTTACTTAACTCTCAGGGCTTTAGTTTCCTCACCTTTAAATGGGGATGATAGGGATCCCTGGGTGACGCAGCGATTTAGCGCCTGCCTTTGGCCCAGGGCGTGATCCTGGAGACCCGGGATCGAATCCCATGTCAGGCTTCTGGTGCATGGAGCCTGTTTCTCCCTCTGCCTATGTCTCTGCCTCTCTCTCTCTCTGTGTGACTATCATAAATAAATAAAAATAAAAAAAAATAATAAATGGGGATGATAATAAGAGCATTTGCCCACTTAGTAGTTGCATGAATTAAATGAGTCAGTCCACATAGCACCTGGCATATTGTGAGCACTCAATAAGTGTGAGCTGTTAGCTGTCCTTTGGAATATAAGCTCCAGGACAGCAGGGATTTGGGTTGTGTTTGCTGCTCTGTTGCTGCTCAGCAAATGGTAGCCTCTCAGTGGATATTCTTGAAATGACTGGCCTCGGAAACATTTCTGAATGCAGTAATACATAAAGTAAGTTGAAGTGGTGGCAGTTGGTGATTTCCATTTTCCCAGGCGGTTTGAGGCAAAGATATGGGTCAGACCAAATGTAGCAGAATGTGATATAATTTTAACTAAATTTAATTCACACCGTGAAACAAGAGCTTCTCAGGCATCTGAAGAATGGCCAGAAACTGCCATTTGGGTCAAGACATTCCAACTGCCTAACTTGTGTTCTCTTTCCTCCCACTTTGAGAGACCAGCCCTGCCCCAGGGTTCTCACGGGGTCTGTCTTTGAGAGTAAACAAATGGAGTGCATTTGACCCAAATCACAATATTAGCTCCTGTTCAGAACTTAACCTGACCAGTAATTTATGGGAACCTCTTAGGCTGATTTATCTTTGTCTGAGGAATTCTCTATAACAGTTTTGGAAAGACTTTTTTTTTTTAAGACTTTATTCACTTATTCATGAGAGCCACAGAGAGAGAGAGAGAGAGAGAGAGAGAGAGAGAGAGAGAGAGAGGGAGAGGCAAAGACACAGGCAGAGGGAGAAGCAGGCTCCATGCAGGGAGCCCAATGTGGGACTCGATCCCAGGATTCCGGGATCATGCTCCAAGCCAAAGGCAGACGCTTAACCACTGAACCACTTGGGCATCCCTGGATAGACTTATTGAGGTCTAATTTACATGCAGTAAACATCACCCTTTGTGAGGTGCAGTTTGGGCCCATGTATCACCACGTTGACAATACCACAGAGTATTAAGACATTTGCATCACTCTGAAGAATTCCCTCACATCCCTTCCTCCTGTTCTGAGCCCCTGGCAACCACCCATCTGAGATACGTCCCAATAGTTCTGCCTTCTCCCAAGTGTCATATGAATGGGATCATATAGGATTTAGCCTTTGTACTTCTTTTACTCAGCATAAAGCTTTTGAGATTCATCCTTGTTGTTGTGCATAGCAGGAGTTCGTTCCTTTTTATTTTTGAGTGTATAATTGTTCAAACAATTTAAAAATTATCTTCTTTACACCCTAAAAGTAATGTCTGGCTCTTCCTGCCTGTTTTTTTATGGAAGCTTCATGAGGGTCAAAATGCCCATGAGATGATACCCTCAAAGAACTTCTATAACTCAGAAAACCTAACAGGAAGATACCGTGGATGTGTAACTTGAGGAGGACACAGTGCAGTGTTTTTGGATTATACAGATTTTTTTCTTTCCCATCATGTTAAAAAAATAAACGTTCAAAAGTTCTTTGGTCCTAAGAGAAAATGTCCTGCAACATAAATTTTAAAAGTGCATCATAAAAATAAAGTGTGTGGCAATCAAATCAGATAAAAATTTCTAGTAATTAACATAAAGGGATTTCTGTATGTTCAAAGAAAAGATTGATTTATTTACTCATCTCCTTTGGAACTGATAAAGACCAAGCATCAATTTAACATTAAAAAAATGACATTTGGGCAGCCCCGGTGGCCCAGCGGTTTAGCGCCACCTTTGGCCTGGTGTTTGATCCTGGAGTCCCGGGGCGAGTCCCACATCGGGCTTCCTGCATAGAGCCTGCTCCTCCCTCTGCCTGTGTCTCTGCCTCTCTCTCTCTCTCTCTCTCTCTCTCTGTCTGTGTCTCTCATGAATAAGTAAAATCTTTAAAAAAAAATTTTTTTTTTAAATAGTAAACCGTGTTGTAAACAGATGTGCTGTTATCTAGGCTTTGTTGTACTATTTCTAGAGAATAGAGTAGATTTAGCATAATTCCTAGGGATCTTAGGATTTTCAGAATGGTAAATGAGCATTGGCTTCAGCTTAAAGTCACCAGCTACATTAGCCTCTGACAAGAGAGTCGGTCTCTCTTTTGAAGCTTTGAAGCCAGACATTGACTTCTCTCCAGCTAGAAGGGTCCTAATTGGCATCTTCCAATAGGAGGCTGTTTTGTCTACACTGAAAACCTGTCGTTTAGTGTAGCCACCTTGATTAATTATCTCAGCTAAATCTTCTGAGTAACTTGCTGCAGCTTCTTTGTCAGCACTTGGCTGCTTCACCTTATACTTTCATTTTTTTTAAATACATTTTATGTATCTTTTTTTTTTAAATTTTTATTTATTTATGATAGTCACACACACATAGAGAGAGAGAGGCAGAGACACAGGCAGAGGGAGAAGCAGGCTCCATGCACCGGGAGCCTGATGTGGGATTCGATCCAGGGTCTCCAGGATCACGCCCTGAGCCAAAGGCAGGTGCTAAACTGCTGCGCCACCCAGGGATCCCTTACTTTCATTTTTTTAATTTAAATTCAACCTGTCAACACATAGTATGTCATTAGTTTCAGATATAGTTTTCAATAATTCATCAGTTGTATATAACACCCCAACGCTCATCACATCATATGCTTTACTTAATGCCCCTCACCAAATTACCCTATCCCTCACTCTCCCCTTCAGCAACCCTCAGTTTGTTTCCCAGAGTTAAGAGTCTCTCATTATTTATTTTCCTCTCTGATTTTTCCCCATTCAGTTTCCCCTCTTCCCTTATGGTCCCTTGTTCTATTTATTTTTTTATATAATATTTATTTATTCATGATAAACACTCACACACACAGAGAGAGAGAGGCAGAGGGAGAAGCAGGCTCCATGCAGGGAGCCCGATGTGGGACTCCATCCCAGGACCCCATCCTGGGACTCCAGGATCACGCCCTGGGCTGAAGGCAGGTGCTGAACCACTGAGCCACCCAGGGATCCCCCCCTTGTTCTATTTTTTGTAGTGTTTTTTATGTTACAGAGATGGATTCTTACCTTAAACCTTATGAATCAACCTCTGCTAACTTCAAACTTTCTTCTGTGTGTTCCTTACCTCTGTCAGCCTTAATAAAACACAAGAGTCAGGACCCTTGCTCTGGATTAGACTTTGGTTTAAGGGAATGTTGTGACTGGCTTGATCTATCCACACCATTCAGAACTTTCTCCATGTTCTGCTGTTTTGCTTCCTTACCATTTGTGTGTGTTCACTGGGGTAGCACTTTTAATTTCCTTCAAGAACGTTTCCTTTATATTCACATCTTGGCCAGCTGGTCCAAGAGGCCTTATGTTTCAGCCTGTTGGTATTTGGCATGCCTTCCTTAATCATTTGTAGCTTTTGATTTAAAGTAAGAGACATGTGACTCTTCCTTTCTCTTGAACACTTACAGGCCTTTGTAGGCTTATTAATTGGCCTCACTTCAATATTGTGTCTCAGGGAATAGGGAGGCTGCAGGAGAGGGAGAGAGTTAGAGGAACAACTGGTTGGTGGAGCAATCAGAACACACACAACATTTATCTATTAAGTTCGCCATCTTATATGGACACAGTTCATGGCTCCCTGAAGCAATTACAATAGTAAGATCAAAGATCACTGATCCCAGGTCACCATAACTAATATAATAACAATGAAAAAGTTTGAATTACCAAAATGTGACAGACATGAAGTGTTGGATAACTGGCACTGATAGTCTTGCTCGACCCAGGGTTGCCACAAACTGTCTATTTGTAAAAAATACAGTATCTGTGAAGCATAGTAAAGCAAAGTGCAATGAAACAAGATATGCCTGTACTCTCAAAATTAAATGATCATTGGGTATCTGTCTCAAAGCTTTAATTTCCATAGTTGGTGAACAGGTGTATAGGTTCATGACCCCTTTCTAGGCTTATCTTTTCATCCATGAACCCTAGATTTTTCTCGAAAAATATAGGAAATTAATAGCCATTTATTCTCCAGCTATCGAGGTACAGTTTATTTCCTAAGATGTGCTTATAAACAGTTACCTTTGAGAAGCTGAAATAAAGCAATAGATGAGTTTACTCATCTGTAATTCAGACAACCAGTAGAAGTATGTATCTGGTGAGCTGCCATACTGCCAAGAATTGAATGAGTTCAGTCTATAATACTCAGGTTTTGTTTGTACTTTCACTGAGCAGCAGAGCAAAAACCCCTCCTTTTCCCCTATTCTCCTTCCTCTGTCCTCCATAATGGAATAACCTCCTGAGGCCAACATCACAAACATAGAGGACCCTTCACTTCTTGGCTTGTCACTCCTATCTATCACATGGTTTCTGATTTGAGTGAAATAATAGTTCCTGGTGGAATCCAATTAGCCATGAAGAGTGAGGCTCTTTGTAGCACTATGCATGTGCTGTTGCTCTGTTGGGAGTGGTGATCATGAATCACTGGTAGTGGGAATGCTAATTGGAAGGTCCAGGAAACATCACATTCTTTTTTTTTTTTTTTTTTTTTCTGTGCTTACTATTTAAAGTAAGAAAGGCTTAGATTTGAGACTCATCCTGGATACTTGTGGGATACAAGGACACTGATTTTCTCAGATCAGGCAATTTGTGAGAGGGGGTGGTAGGTGTAGGTAATAGGAAGGGGTTAGATGGATTAAGTGGGGCCAGGTTTAGTGGGGAGATCTTGAATGACAGGGAGTCATTGAATGTTTTGTAGGAAGGAAGTAACTTAATGCAAGTAGAATTTCCTGAACTAAGCAGGTAATAATGTTTAGTACATAGCAGAGGCTGACTAACTCGATAGTAGGATATTGCAGCAAGTCAGGCATGAATAGATGAAAGCCTGGATTAGGATGGGGACAGAGAGAACAGATTAAAGAGACATTTAAGGAAAGAAAAAAAGATTTTTAAAAAACCAACTAGGCATGGAAAATAATGGAGAATGACTAAGTGAAATGACCGGTGTTAGTCTTAGTAGAACTGTGTTATCATTGCAGCAGGTGAGAAATAGATATTTGATTTGCTTTGAAGATTTATTAAAGAGAGGGAAAAAATTACATGGAGAGTTAGAAGCAACAAGGAAGATACAGTCACTGAAGATACTAAAGAAACAGAAAATTTTAAATTGTGTCTACATAGCATTGTATATTAGGGGGCTGCAGATGGGACAGGGTTGAGTGTCAAGAAATGTAGGTATTGAGCAAAGACTTTTATTTGGGAGTCAGAGGTCATTGTTGAATTTCAGAAATTCAATTTGAGAAGATTGACAACATCAGGAATTATTTGGGGGAGGTTAAGGAGAGAACAGTGCTGAGATGATGGAAAATAAAAGGTATAGACCGCTTGCCTCTGAAATTTAACAGTGAAAGGAAGATGAGAAATGAAAAGTAATAGTAGCAGCAACCTTTCAGATTACCAAAACTTGTCGTTTGGTAAGAAGTATTTCCTGTACAGAGGAATAGTAGAAAATTATAAGATCCAGGAGGGGGTTAGGGGAAGATTTCAACCCTTCAGCCCGACTCTGTGGATAAAGCATCTGTGGAGATGTTCCCGGTGAGCTCATGGCTTTAAATTTCCTTCTTTAATAGCTCCAACCACATAGTGTTGGGCAGGTATTTTGCACCTGTGTGTTCCCAGAAGTTCTGCTGGAACTTAGAAGGCAGAGGAAGTCAGGAGGTGAAGGAGCAAAGTTCCTGTTCTCCTCTTACTAGTGCATGAATGTAAAGAAGAAAGGGAAGGAGGTAATTTATACCCTTTTTTTCCCACCAACCTTATACCATAATTTCATATCCTGCCCAAACTGGAATTTGGGTTTCTTGGCCCAGAGTTCAGATATTCCTAATACTCTGTGCTGTCAGATTGGAGGCCTTGGAGAAGGAAAAGAAGAAGAGTATCACAGTGTGGGTCCTGCTGTCTGCTGGGAGCTGCCCAAAGTGGAGTCCCAGCTACTCTTGCCAACTGCTGTTGAGAATGGGCTGAGAATACGCTGCGCAGAGTGACTGGGTTGTGTCTGCATGCAGAATGGAAGCTGCCCAGGTAGAAACCTAATTCTGCCTGGCCCAAACCAGCAGCATAGTTACTCCCAGGCAGAAACTTTCTTAGTGATTCAGCTGTAGTTTCTCTGTTACAGTCTGTTCTCAAGTGGCAGGTCATAGGCATTATGACTTGCAGAAGTAAGTGAATCCTGGAGATGTGGTCTTGACACCTGGACTGAGAGCTTGAACTACAAGCAACTGACTCTTAGAACTTGCTTATTAGGGTGGACTCCCACAGACGGCAGGTGCTGTGCAACATCCTACTTGTGGCCATGGCAAATGGAAAAAGTCTATTTGTCAACTTGTTCAGAGTAATTTACCTGGACATACTTACTCGGGGCCCACTGAAGGATCCCATTGTTCTTCCCTCTTCCTCTTCTTTATCAGTCCCCAGGGTGTCATACCAAACATATATTGCTTCATTATTGCTCATTTTGTTGTTGTAACTGAAAAAAGAGACCCAGATATAGTTACTCTTGATTCACAAACAAATTGTTAACATTTCAAGTGTTCTGCAGAGTTCCACCTGAGGATACAAGAAAGGAAATGAATAGACATGGGACTAAGTTTCCAAGCCTGAGTGTTCATAGGACAAGTTGTAGATTGCTACCTCAACAGTAAATGGGCTTCCATAGAGCTAGTTTAATTGAACTAGGAATCATAAAATTTATTGGAGTTTCACTGGGCTTCTTTTGCCTAAATGGGAAGGAATTTAAGAGAGGAAAACCAGATTTTGGACCTGGAACCATGCATACAAAATACAGTCAATAGGCATTATTCATGGATTGTATATGTATCAGTTTGCTTGCTAGCTAAAATTTATTTGTAAGCCTAAAATCAATAGTTGGAGCATGTTAGTGGCCATTTGCTGACATGCACAGATCAGTGAAAAATTTTAGTTGCCCAGGATGCATGTTCCCAGCTGAAGTCAGACAAGGCTATATGCTGCCTTCTTTTTTCAGCTCTTGTACTGTTAACAAATATCCTTGTCATGGTCAATTCAATACCATGGTTTGTTTTTGTATTTTTGTGGTCCTTTGTTGGTGGTGGTGGTGGTTGTGCTGTTAAAGATGGCCCCCACACATAGTGTCAACGTGCTGTTGAGTGTTCCCTGCGCGCAAGAAGACTGTGAAGTCCTTTACAGAGAAAAATGTGTTAGGTAAGCCTCAGTCACAAGTTATAGTGCTGTTGACCATGAGTTCAATCTTTTTTTTTTCTTTTTTTTTTTTTTTTATTTATGATAGTCACACACAGAGAGAGAGAGAGAGAGAGAGAGAGAGAGAGAGAGGAGAGAGACAGAGACATAGGCAGAGGGAGAAGCAGGCTCCATGCACCGGGAGCCCGATGTGGGATTCGATCCCAGGTCTCCAGGATCGCGCCCTAGGCCAAAGGCAGGCACTAAACCACTGCCCATCCAGGGATCCTGACCATGAGTTCAATCTTAACAGATCTATAATATATATATTAAATAAGATGTCTTTAAGTAGAAGCTCACATGAAATAAGATTATGTGCATATATTGATTGCTTGATCACAATGTGACCAGAGGCTCTCAGGAACCTAACCCTGTATTTCTCCTAGGAGCAGTGGTTCCATGGTTGCTAATTCAGTATCCACGGCAACTTAGTAGAGCATACCTACATAAATAACGAGAATTGACTGTACACAAAGGGAGTGCTTCCTTTAGAGTAACATATATTTCGCTAATAATGTTGGGTTAATGGTGAATATCAAATGACATTCCAATTGACTAAAGAGAATTATAGCATCATGAGATTTGAGCTGAGCTCCCAAGGCCTACGCAGCACAGGTACTGGCATCACTGGTTGCTGCCCAGGTCCTGGAGCCCTGTGATAGAAGGTGTCTTCTTTAAGAGAAAGGATGAGCTCATTTCAGCATTTGGTCAGTTGTGAGAGGCCCTTTAGAAAGTTTTCTTCAATGATTTCATTTCAGTGTAGTTCTCACTTGCCACCTAAAGGAGGTAAGAGTTGAGAGAAAGAAACATTTCTTAAGGAGTGTCTTTTTTTCCCTTTCTTGCTCTTTTGCTACTTTCTGCCTTTACTGTTTTCTTAGGGAAATCCATGTTGATAATTATTTTTGTTTCTAGCCACCCAGAAAATGGCATTCTGTATTTTACCTGGCCACCCTAAATTGAAGTAAATAGGTCCAGAATCAAGAATTGTGCATGAGAAATTACTAAAAGTTAGCTCTCGGCTGGAGCACGAACTTTGTAAAATTTGAGTCATTTAGGGAGTCATGAGGGACAAAGCTGCAGAGGAGGGCAGAGACCAAGTTATAAAGGACCTTTCATGGTAATACTTAACCACACTGTGGTAATTATTTGGTGGTTTTTTATATTTCTATCAACTGGGGCAAGATGTGCCTTTTCTTTCCTTCCCAAGTCTTTAACACCGTGATTTACAAGCTGTAAATGAAGATTTTTTTCCCCAATGGTTGTTTGCTTATTTATAAATGTTGAATATATGAGTATTTTGAATACCATAAAACATATAGAAAAGTGACATTTTTAAAGGATGAGACAAAGATAAAATATTAAAATTTTTATTTTATTAATAGTACAAAAATTCCTTTTGCTCAATGAGAGTGCATTCATTGAATATATGTCATTACTTTTTGCCTTGTTTTGTCTTGATTTAACACTGTGATATAGACATTTGATGGTATGGTTATAAGTTCATTTATTTTCATAATGTAAGTAGTTAAAAAAGATAATCCATAAAGAGATGTTTCTCCAAATAGAAGAATGACATTGTTAGTTCCACTTGGTAAATCATAATATATGTTTTTCAATTATATCCACCAGCTGTGCCAAAATTTTTGTTTTAATTCGGCTAATGTTTTATTTCCCAATGTTATTCAGTTATTTTTGTTAATTATTATTAAGGTATTACGTTTTTATATTTCTAGCAAAGAGTTTAAGACTCATTAAAATTCATTTGGAAGATTTAGAAAAAATCTGTTTTCAAGCTTTTAAACTATGCAGTTAGGAAGGTTCTTACTGACTACTTGTTCTTTCAGCATTCACATATTCAAATACTAGTGCTAGTAATCATTGTTCGAGACTAGAACAATAAGTACACAACAGACAAAAAATTCCTGCCTTCATTCAGTGGAAAAAGGAGATCAGCAATAAATTGATAAACAAGTAGTTAAAATGTTAGATGGTGAGAAGCATTAAAGAGAAAAAATAAAGGAAGGAAGGGGAATAATGGGGGAGTGCTGGGAATAGTTGCTATTTTAGATAGGGAGGGCAGAGAAAGCCTTGTGGAAAAGTGATGGTTAAGTAAAAACTTGAAGGAAGCAAGGGAAGGTATCTGGGGACATACTCCAGGCAAAGGGAATAGCCAGTGGAAAGCCCTGAGACGAAGTGTCCCTGACCTCTGAGGCACAGCATCATAGGGTCTTGAGTAGATAGAGTAAGTAAACACAAGAGCAGTAGGAAATGATGTCGGTAGGTAATGATAAAAATCATGTAATGACTTGTAGGCATTGTAGGGAATTTGGCTTTTATGCTGAGACATACAGGAAATCATTACATGACTTTGGGTGAATGAGAGGTATGATTTGACTTTGGTGTTAATAAGGTGATTGGCTGCTGGGGGCGTAGTACTGGAGTTGGGCAAGGGAGGTCATCTGGGAAGCTGTAGCCCTGATTTGGGTTGAGAAGATTTTGGTTGAGACTAACATGGTAGTATAGACAGTACGAAGTGATTGTATTCTTGAGGTATTTGGAAGGTAGATCAAACAAAATTAAAAAAAAAAATTTGCTGACATTAATTGTGGGAAGTGTGAGAAAGAGAATTCAGGGATGACTTCTCTAGGTGATGCTTTCATCATATTCAACAACAACAAAATCACCTCATAAAAACCTCTCCAAATACCCATTTTCAAAATATTATTTCTATAGAATAATTTCCTTGAAAAGTAATTATCACTTATTGTTAAAGCATCAACTTTATCAGAAAAATAAATAACAACTGGTTATGGGCAGAATTGCTATTTAGGAATTATTTTTGAAAAAATATTAAACCTGGTTTTTTTTAACATCAAAAATATCTCTTCTGAAGTGGACAGCTGATAGCTGGCATCACTGAAGCAGTCATGATATTTTAGAACACTTGTCTATTTTAAAAGAAAAAAATGTCAGGCAACTTAAAATTTGGTGCAGTGGTAAGCAAATAACCACTGTGCCTCTGGTATAAAAAGTTTTCTTCATCGTTCCCCATGTTATTATAGCATTTTTATAATGATTCTACTAAATTAACTATGCCACTGACATTCTTGGTGCTCTTTTAGATTTAACTTCTTTGCAGTAATGATTTGCCTATGAGTGAGGCAATGAGTGCATTTCTTTCATGTGTGGTATTAACTTTTCCAGGACTCCTTTCTTCACTCAATCAGTGCATATGTGCTCTATAAAACAGTTTTTATTAAAGAAGTCATTTATTAGAACATGTATTTCTTCCACAGTACTCCTTTAGTGGTTCACTAAAAAAAAATAGTTCTTTATGTATTTCATTACTGAGACAGAAACCTCTGTACTTTCATTGAATAGTATGGTAAATTTTGCATGTTGAATAATTTTTGAATATTTACTTCCTCAAATATCCACCAACATTTTCTTCACCTGTTGACTAAGGAATGTATTTGTTTGCCACATTTTATCTGTGCACTACTTAATTATCAATAAATTACTAATGCAAGTGATTGATTTTGCTGTATTATTTAAATCAGTTTTTACAGTGGCAGAACAGATATTTCACAGATGATGTGTGGCTTTTTATCTTTTGTATGAAAATACTTAATACTATGTATTGTATTGAGTATCCCAGTGACAACATCAGTGAAAAATATTTATTTATGTTTACATTCTGGAGACTTAATGTAATTTTATTATTTTTTTATTTCAAGTTTTTATTTAAATTGTAGTTGGTTAGCATATAGAGTAATATTAGTTTCAGGTGTAGAATTTAGTGATTCATCACTTACCTATAACACCCAGGGCTCATCACAAGTGCGCCCTTTAATCTCCATCACCCATTTAGCCCATCGCCTGCCCACCTCCCTCTAGCAACCCTCATTTTGTTCTCGATAGTTAAGAGTCTTATGGTTTGCTTCCCTCTCTTTTTCCCCCTTCCCCTATGTTCATCTGTTTTGTTTCTTAAATTCCACATGAGTGAAATCATATGGTATTTGTCTTTCTCTTTGACTTATTTCACTTAGCTTAATATTTCTAACGCCATCCATGTTGTTGCAAATGGCAAGATTTCATTCTTTTTGATGGCTGAGTCATTTATATTTATGTGTGTGTATGTGTGTGCGCACGCACGTGTGTGTGCACACATACACACCACCTCATGCATTCATCAGTAAATGGGACATTTGGGGTTTTTCCCTTAATTTAGCTGTTGTTGGTAATGCTGCTATAAACATTGGGATACACGTGCCCCTTCAAATCAGTATTTTTGTATCCTTTGGGTAAATACCTAGTAGTGCAAAAGCTGGGTCATAGGGCTGGAGACTTCATTTTAAGATGTCTTTCTAATCACACTGGCTTATCATGTTGTTAATTGACCTTTTAAGGCAGAGTATGCACTAAGAATATAGTTCACTGCTAATAATAGTGGATGTAAATCAGTATTTTAGAAATCATTTCTTTTGATTCACATCTTGGGACTGATGATGTCTTGTCAGATCTTTAGGTCAACATTGTTTTGACCTCATAATGGTGCTGATAAAGAGCTCATGTTTGAGATTCCTGGAACTTTGCAATGTCCCCCTCTTTATTTCTGTTACTCTGAGTTGTCTCTGTAAAAAAATAAAAGCAAAACTCTCATGAACAAAATAGACCTGTGCTTGTCTTTCGGAACAACAATAGAGTAATTAAGGAGACATATTAATCTGTCTGAAATCAACATTGTGGGAAGAAGACTCTTAGGTAATAGAGTTGAGAATGACCAGCTTTGGCTGTTGAGCCTACTGAAGGATTTATTAGTATTACTTGTCTTTTTCAAAGAATCAACTTTTTGCATTTGATGACTTTTTACTTTAAAGTTTGTTGATTTCTGCTCTTATTTTTTATTTACTTCCTCATTCTTTGGATTTATCTGTTCTTTCTCTAATTCCTTGAGATAGACACATAAATGATTGCTTTCTAAACTTTTAAAATATAACTTTAGATGCATTTCACCGTTTTTTATCATTTCTCTATTACGTTAAGTCAAAAATTTTTTCTAATTACCATTGTGATTTCTTCTTTGATCCAATGGTTATTTAGATGTGTACTGCTTAATTGTCAAATACTTAAGGACTCTGGTTATCACTTATATGTTGATTTGTAGCTTAATTGAAGACATACCGTGCTGTCAGTTAATTGGTGAGAGTGCTATGACAATTCAGTTGGGGGTGATAGTCTTCTCAACAAATGTTACTGGAATGAGTGGGAGAAAAGTTAACCTTCTTGCCTTTGGATTACACCACAAACAAAAGTTAATCTGAGATCATAAAGCTAAAACTACAAAACTTCTGAAGAATATTTTTTAGGCTTTTAAGTAGACTTTAAGCAAAGATTGTTAAAGGACACTGAAAGCACTAAGGGTAAAGAAAAAGTGAGAAATCAGAATTCATCAACATTAAACTATTCGGATTATCAAAAAGACAAATTGTAAAGGAAAACCACAGAAGGGAGAAAATATATGTAATACGTATATCTGACAAAGAACTGGTATCAGAATATAAAAAGAGCTGCTGTACATCAGTAATTAAAAAACTATAATTTGGGCAGCCCGGGTGGCTCAGCGGTTTAGTGCCACCTTCAGCCTGGGGCGTGATCCTGGAGACCAGGATCAAGTCCTATGTCAGGTTCCCTGTGGGGAACCTGCTTCTCCCTCTGCCTGTGTCTCTACCTTTCTCTCTGTGTCTCTCATTAATAAATAAATAAAATCTTAAAAAAAAAACAACTACAATTTAAGAAATGGACAAAATACTTAGAACAGATGTTGCATAAAAGAAGATATTTAAAAAGCTACCATTATTAGTCACCAGGGAGTTACAAATCAAAACTTCACACTAGAATGGCTCAAATTGAAAGTCTGCCAACATCGAAGGTTGATGAGGCTGTGTAAACTGGAACTCCTATGTATTACTGATAGGAGTATAAAATGATACGGCCATTTTGGAAAAATATTTACTATTTTCTTATAAAGTTAAACATTCGTCAATTCTGTAACCTAGCAGTTCCACTCCTAGGTGTTTATCCAAGAAAAATGGAAATACATGTTTATAAAAAGGTTTGTACAAGAATATTTATAGCAGTGTTATTTATAATGACCCTAAAATGGAAACTACCAAAGGGCCACTCATAGGGGAATATATTATAAGTTGTAGTATTTTCGTATAAAAGAGTACATTTTGTATGAGTCCATTTGTATGAAGTTTAGAACTAATCTATGGTAAAGAAATGAGAACAGTGTCTTGGGGTTGTGGCAACTGACAAAAAGGGGCATGAAGGAACTTCCTGGAGTGATAGTACGGCTCTATAGGAGCATTTTACTTTAAAAAAGTTATTATTTTTGCGATTTCCTTTGAATCTATATTATGTCAGAATAGTAAGTTCAAAAAAGTACTCTATGGTTTCTATTTGTTGAAATTTCTTGAAACTTACTTTATGACCCACTTTTGATTAATTTCTATAAATGTTTCATGTGTACCTTAAAAGAATATGTAGTCACAGTTGTTAGGTGCAGTCTTCTACATAGGTTATGAAGGCTGAGTTTAATTGTGTTACTCAAATCTTTTGTCTTCTTGTTCTTTGTCTTTTTTTTTTTTTTTCTCTTCTGTGACTTACTGAGAACTATATGTTAAAATATTTTATAGTCTTTATAATTTCAAACACACACATCGCAGTTATTTTAAAGACCATATCCTATGACTCCTCACCTCTGGGTCCTGTTTCATTGTCCATTTCTTTCTTGAACCTATGCCCTGGTGTGCCTGGTTATTGTTGATTGAATGTGGGACATTTTGTATAAGAATCAGATACTGTAGATGGTGGTATCTTTCTCTGTGGGGTTTACTTTTGCTTCTGTTAGGCAGTTAGAGCAGGGCAAACGTCCTTCATCCAATGGAGGACCGAACAGATTTGATACTCAGCTCTGGCACTTTTTTGGTTTGCTCACTTTATGTGCCTCTAAGCAGCTGCTTTCTGCTTGACTTCTCAGCAGTTTTGCCCTGTGTCTCTTACAGATAAGTAGATGTCTTTTTTCTTCTTCATTTTTTTTTTTCTTTTTTTAAAGAGAGAGAGGAAGAGGAGGGGAGGGGCCAAGGGAGAAAGAGAATCTTAAGCAGGCTCCACCCCCCAGCATGGAGCCCAACACGGAGCTGATCTCACAACTCTGAGACCATGACCTGAGCCAAAATCAAGAGTTGAATGACCAACCAACCGACTGAAACACTCAGGTGCCCCAAGATCAGTAGATGTCTTGAAAGGAAAAGCAGCATAGTGATTTGCCTCAGTTTTGTTTCTCTTTTCCTCAAGATATTGGCCTCTCATGTCCTGGTTACCTTGGTAGTACTCCAGTGCCTTCAGACAGGTTTTTAAATACCCAGCTTTCCTAGTTCAGTGGAAAGTTGGTCTGGTACAAACCAGCCCCTTGTAGCCAGAGCTGGGAATCCTTCTCTAAGCCCATACAGTCAACTCCTTGTCAGGGCCAGATACCCATTGTCACCCTGAGATTTGAAAAGATTTCTTTCTGTATCATTGCCCCAGAACATTGTCTTCTTGAGCTATGCAAAAGGCATATTTGAATCTGGGGCTGTCTCCTGGACATTTACACATCCATTCTATTTAAAATCTGCAGTCGCTGTGTGATGGTTTTCACTCTGGCATGTTTGTAAGAGATCCAGCGTGCCCAACCCACAGGGAGCCCATTAACCTAATTAACTCTGTGATTGGTATTTGAATAAAAAGGTTCCTTTGCTACCTCTGGGGGAGGAAACATTCTAATGATTACTGCCTTCAATTCTCTGCTAGGTTGAATTTGTCTTCTAGCTCCTTGAATTTTAGCTAAACTACCATGAAAAATAAATCTGAAAATTCTGTATATAAGAAGGATTGGAAGTCTCAGTATTCATGGATATGATTCTTCCAGTCCCTTCAAAAGTAGAAACAATTTATAAGAAATGCTTTTAAGGCCATAGAATAAATTTAGGCTAAGGAATGCAAGCTTAATATTATTAAACCTAATTTAAAATCTCAGCAAAAACCCACAAAAAAAAACAAAAAAAAAACAAAACCAACAACTCCTGTTGTACTTCTGCCAGAATGGAAAAGAGATTGATTCTGAAGGCTTCCCAAGAGGACTGAAGTTATAAAGCTCTTGATGTTTTGTTTTTTTCTCAACAGTTCGCAAGAGCAGTGATGCCCAGGTTTTCTCAACAATGTACCCCATTTCCTGGCACGCTTACCCACTGATCTCCTTTTTATAAGAAGAAAATTTTGGTGGAGAGTTACCCAGCAAGGAAAGGACGTGTGGCTATTAAGTTAGGTAAGTCGTTTGTTTAGAGGATGAGGAGGAAAGTAGCTTATTGGGTAAGTACTAAATAACATTTTTATATATTGTGAGTGGGACTCTAGAAATGGATAGTATGCATTTCACTGTGAAGTTAAAAGATCCTTGTTACTGATGACCTAATTCTAGATTTAATTCTTAGCTCTTCTTTTAGCAGCTGTATAAACTTGGACATGTCACTTAAATTCTCTGATCCCCTTGTCTTTCATCTATAAGAAAAAATTAATATAAAAAGCTTTTGCAAATGGGAGGATGTAATATTAAAATGTAATTATCACTGTTGTTTTGTAACTACTATAAAATTCTATGAAATAATTAGTGGTCTTGTATCTCATGGTGCTTTTGGACCTTGGAGCTTTGTACTGTGAATTTGGGGGCTTCATCTTGAGTGCCAGTTGTGGGAGACCTTCCCCACCTGCCTCCCCTGTAAGAATACATTATACCATTCTCTTGTGTACAGGTATATGCTACTTTTTAGAAGGTAGCAAGGGATGAAAGTTAAAGTCAAGATCAAAGGAAAGAAAATAACTACCTATATAAGTTGTTATGGCAAGCATTTATATTAAGTGTTTGGATACATTATTTCATTAAATCTGCTACCAAATCTTGTAAGGTGGATGTTATCCATACCATGACATTTTTCCTTAAGAGACAGAATCCCTTAGGGAGTCACTTAGAAGAAGATAAAAACCATCCTGATTTATTAAAATTTGAAAGATATTATTGGATGGTAGGAATCTGAAGTTTTAAATTTTTTCTAATGTTTTACAGTACACATGTATGGCTTCTATAATTATAAAGTGGTTAATTAAAAATAAATAATGGATTTTAAGGAATCTTTGTCAAGCACCTATTATGAACTAGATACTGTTTTAGGTGCTTGTTCATATCAGTGAGCAAAACATGAAGATCCCTGCCCTCATGGCACTTATGTTCTAGCATAGAAAGAGACAGAGGATAAATAATGCATGTAATAGAGAAATAAATTACTAAGCTATTAGAAAACCAATAAGAATATGGAAAAGAGAAAAACAAGAGCTAAGGGGAATTGGGAGTGCTGGGTGGCACTTGGAATACAAATTGAAATGTTAAATGAAACTTCCAAGATCAGCTTCACTGAGAAAGACAGGAAATCAGGAGTTCACCCTGGGCAAGCTCCAGGCAGAGGAAGTAGCCGCTGCAAAGACCCTAAGGAGTGAACATGGTGGGATATTTCAGGCATAGTCAGGAGGCCAGTGAACTGGAGCAGTGTGAACAGGATAATAGTGGGAGGTGGGTTTAGAGAGGCAGTGTCAGCTTTGGAGAAAATAATGTCATTTCCTTAGTTCAAATTCATAAGAAAAGTTACCTGTTTTCTTCCTGCCTACTTGGTTTATTCTATGTGTATTCTTCTTCATTTAAAACACACACACACACACACACACACACACACACACACACAATTATAACTCCACCACTGTATTAGTTTTTTAGGGCTACTCTAACAAAGAACCACAAACCTAGGTGGCTTGAAATCACAGAAATGTATTGTCTCACAATCCTATAGGCTAGGAATCTAAAATCAAGAGAGGGCCATGCTCCCTCTGAGACATGAAGGGGGAATCCTTTCTTACCCCTTCATAGCTTCTGGTGGTGACCATCAATCCTGTCTTTCCTAGGTTTGCTGCTGCATCATTTCAGTCTCTGTCCTCACATGTCATTCTCCGTCTGTGTGTGTGTGTTTGTGTGTTTATCTGTGTGTCTTCGTCTTCACAGTGCTATCTTTCCTTTTCTTAGGATAGCAGGCATACTAGATTCAGGACTCTACTGCAGCATGATCTCCCTTTAACTAATATACTTACAGTGATGCTCTTTCCAAATAAGGTCACATTCTGAGGTACTAATAGGGTAGGATTTCAGTATACCTTTTGGGGGCATAGTTTACCCATAACCATAATGAACAATAGTTGTTACTGTTCCCATCTTATTAGGGGTGAAGCAGCCTCAGAAAGCTTAAGTAGTTTGCCCAAAGTCAGAGTCAGCAGAAGCACTAGGTTAGTGCACTGCTGTGGCAGGGATATGAGATGGAGGTGATAGGGAACTATTATGGCTGAGGACAGGAATTGTGCACACACAACATTGCAGTCCCCATTCAACTCCTGAACCCCAAGATAGCTCACAATTGATGCTCTATCTCAGCATTCCTGTCAAAGGGAAAATAAATGCCCCCTCCATGACCCAACTCCCCATTTTGTGTTTCATTACATAGCATGACACACAGAGGAAACAGATGCTGTTTCCCTATTTTCGGAATTTTTCCCAAAAAATAATACTGTAATTTCTTTGACGTGTAGAACATTTTGTGACGAGACCACATGGGTTTTTCTTACACAACATAGGAAAATATACGGCTGTCTGAGTCAGTTGGCATATTGCAGTCGAATTAGGGGATTCTGAAAGCATTTGATAGATTTTGCTCTCATTATATTTAAAAATTCTTCCTTATTATGAAGCTTGTCTAGCCATTTGTGAGTCTGAAATCAGCATTAGAACTTTATTTCTAGTCTTAGTCTTGAGGGATATACCTGAGAAAAGGAAGGGTACACCAAAAGAGAACTGAACACTTTTTTTTTTTTTTTTTAATTTATGATAGTCACAGAGAGAGAGAGAGAGAGAGGCAGAGACATAGGCAGAGGGAGAAGCAGGCTCCATGCACCGGGAGCCCGATGTGGGACTTGATCCCAGGTCTCCAGGATCGCGCCCTGGGCCAAAGGCAGGCGCTAAACCGCTGCGCCACCCAGGGATCCCCTGAACACTTTTCTGTGAGTCTTAGTAACATCCCTGGGTCAGGCTACATGTGCATGAAGCCAACAAAGGCAATATTCCCAGAGGAATGTCTAGATCTTGGTCAAGGAAAAACAAATCCCAAAGCTAAGTGTTAAGTCTAGGTGGTAAGACAAAGCATGGCTGGAAAAAAGGTCATAAGGTCAAAATCAGAAAAATTAGAGGTATGTTAAGAAGTAGAATGTGAGACATATTGAATGGTTCAGAAAGTTGGTTGGGTGAGGGCTTAGGAGGCTTATTTGTCCATGGCCCTGACTGCATGGTGTGAAGTGAGAAGGAGGAGGTGTCCTGTAGGACTGGGCAATCCCCTACCTGCTTTTAAATAGAGTCATTAGCTATTTCTTATTACATACCCTTGTAGTTTCTTTTCAGGGCCCCTTCTTTTTACCTCTGTTTTCAGTATGATTTTATTCCTCCTAAGTTCTTGGACTTCTCGTTTCACTTAACAGCTGACTGCTTTGGATCTGTGTGTTGAAGCATTCATTCTTCTTAGTATCAGAAAAGGGAAAAACTGCCTCTCTTCCAAAGATGCTTCTGCTCTGTTAAAATCGATTTTCTTTGATCCTGAAAGAGTGTGGCAAGAGTAAGTTCTTCATATTTTCTGCTGAATTAAAAAGACCCATAGTCTTTGTTTGATGTCCCCACCACAGAAGGCCACTCCCCAGAATGCAGCAGTCACCTGGGTCTGGTGTGGAGGAGGAGTGCAGGGTTCATAAACACAGGTGCACCCCTTTGACTGTTGATTATCTAGCCGGCCCTTTGTAACTGCAGATAAGCAGTTGCTGCTCTTGTTACTGCTGCTGCTCGCTAATTGTCAAAGGCCAAGCAAGCCAGGGGTCACTGGTTTTAATTACTTCCCTATTATAGACATTTTGTGAAAATACTAGGCTTTTCACAAGAAAGGCCTAAAGGTGACAAGTATTAGGACGTAGGGTCTGCTTAGTTCCTCTAAGCACTATGAGATGGGAATAAAATCCTCCTTATTTCCCAGTAGCAGTAGATTGTTGAGCAGTGAGAAATACAGAGGCCTTCAATTAGAAAACAATTATAAAACATGTATTTTTTTTTTATTCAGGTGAAATTCACATAGCATAAAATTAGCCATTGTAACAATTTATTTATTATTTGAGAGGGGGAAGAAAGCACACTCATGAGCGGGAGGGGCAGAGGGAGAAGGGGAGAGAATTTGAAGCAGACTCTGCACTGGATGCGAAGCCTGACATGGGGCTCTCTGCCTTACGATCCTGAGATCACCACTTGAACCGAAACTAAGAGTCGGACACTCAGACCAGCTGCACCACCCAGGCACCCTAGAATTAGCCATTTAGAAGTGAACCATTTAGTGGCAGTTAGTACATTCACAATGTTGTGCGACAATCCCAGAACACTTCCATCACCCCCTGAATTAAAGCCCCGTACACATTAAGCAGTTATTGCCCATTTCTCCTTCCCCTCAGCTGCTGACAACCATCCATCATCTTTCTGTCTCTAGGGGTTTACCTATTCTAGCTTTTTAGTATAAATGGAATCATATAAAATGTGATTTTTTTTGTGTGTCTGATAAAACACTTCTTTTTAAGTGCAACAAATGCAAATCATTTGTTTTTTTCAGTCTCCTCTTGTCATAACACTGGGAGAGCTGGGGTGCTGCAGAAGTATTAACATCTCTGTAATTAGGCCCTCACAGAGAAAAACCTCTTCAGGAATACCTGCTTCACTTCCACTGTGGGTGGGTTTCTCCATACAAGATAACTAGCAGTTTAGAATTAAGTCGCCTAATCTGCAAGGATATGAAGAATTCGATTTCGCTTTAGGAAAGAGATCAATTCCTTCTGGCATCCTTTTCCCCCACCTCCAATTTAGGTCCTTGTCTAGTGGTCCGAACACCAATTTATCCCATCATCCAAATGAAGCTGTAATTGATACTTTGGCTTCAGGATAGCTGGAGATTATATTGCTAGCTAAGCAAGAAAGCAGAGTCTTTCCCGCAGGGAATTGAATGATACCAGCTGTGGAAGATGAAAATTTGAGAAATACTTTAGTCTCATCTTTTGAGGAGGTTGATCATCCTGCCACCTCCCTTCTCTTTCTGGTGAAATAGAGGCTGCTCAGGGAGGGCTGTGGGATGCAGACAGCAGAGGCCTGAAATGAGATTCCTCTCTCTGTCTGCCAGACGTAACCCAAGTCGGTTGCACAGATGAAGCCGGCAGAAAAAGGAGCTGGATGGCAAACAAGGTTCTGAGGGGACCAGGATTCCAGTTAAATCCTTTTGTGGAAGCAAAAGAACCTGCTAGTCTAGTGATGCAGAACTCAAGAATTAAATTGGCACAGAGCTAGTGCTTTCAGTAAATGTAACCTCTGTAAGTCTTTTCTGTAGATGCCTTGGGAGCGGGAGGACAGTTAAATGCAGGACAAATTATGGCTTGTTGCCCTCAGATGGTGATTATCATGTATGTATTAGCCAGGTGTGTTTGACACATTGACTGTCTGCTCCAAAATATCTCTTCCCCAGATCTGAGAATACCACCTGTAGAGTAACTGAGGGGTGGGGTGGGGCACTTTTGTTGATTTCCCTCCCTTCTCTCCTTTCCTCCCCCTTCTTTCATCTTTTTCTATCTCCTTCCCTCCATTAACATATATGGAACTTGTTATATGCCAGACACTGTGCTAAGGATATGAACTGTGACCCCGCCATCCCTCCCATTGTCTCCTCTCTAAATGTGTTCTCTTGCAGTTGCCGAGAATAAGTAGTTGTATACTTGTCTGTCTCTCAGAGAAGGAAGTAGCTTCTAAAGCCCAGAGTCCTCGCCTTGGAGCTTTTGAATCTAACATGGCCCAGCAGAACTTTATGGAATTGAATTCAGATATGTAAGCAGATAACTATATAAAATGTGCTTAGTGACATTTGAGAGAGTTCTGCACAGAGTGCTGGGAAACACAAAAGGCAGAGTAAACAACTGCCAAAGGGAGCCACAGGGCCTCCCAGAGGTGTCATTTGAGCTGTCTTGAAAGATGAGAAGGTGTTTTGCCAGACAAACAAGGTGGAGGGCACACAATCTCCAGAGGTCACACCTATGTGAATATGTTTCTTGGGAGGAGCCTGTGATCCTCTAAATCCTGCCCTTTCTTTCTTTAATGAAACTTCAGAAGATTAGTACCTGATTCACCATTCACCACTATCTTTGGATCAAGCCCACAAACAGTGTAGGCATCTCTTCCAGAAAGTGATAAGCCGGTTTCTTTTTCAGGGCTACAAGCCCCTCCCCCACCCAAAATTCCTGTTGAATTCCTTATCTCTAAACTGTCATGTATTTTAATCTTCCTTTTCTTTTCTTTTTTTTTTTTTAAGATTTTATTTATTTATTCATGAAAGACACACAGAGAGAGAGAGAGAGAGAGGCAGAGACATAAGCAGGCTCCATGAAGGGAACCCGACGTGGGACTCGATCCTGGGTCTCCAGGATCAGGCCCTGGGCTG
Source organism: Canis lupus dingo (assembly GCF_003254725.2). Taxonomy (NCBI): domain Eukaryota; kingdom Metazoa; phylum Chordata; class Mammalia; order Carnivora; family Canidae; genus Canis; species Canis lupus. Next base: position 48,856,326 of record NC_064255.1, read on the forward strand.
AAGGCGGCGCCAAACCACTGAGCCACTCGGGCTGCCCTAATCTTCCTTTTCTGTGTTGAAATAAATGTTTTTTTTAAAAATCTTTTTCTAAATTAGTTTGAGGGGAGCCAAGAGTTCACTTCGATAATCCTTTCACTGTTTCAACAAACATATGCGGAATGCTTCCACTGCTCTGGAGTCTCAGGTTACAGAGAACAGTGAGATAGTTCTCCCAAGAAGACTAAAACGGACAAGAAGACTAAAACAGGAAGCTAAAGTAACACAGAAATGGTCCTCCTTTAGCATTTATGAAAGCATGGTCTTTTGGGGTTGAGTCCCACATCGGGCTTCCTGCATAGAGCCTTCTTCTCCCTCTGCCTATGTCTTTGCCCCCCCTCACCCCCCTGCCCCCCCCCTCATATGAATAGATAAATAAAATCTTAGAAAAAAAAAAGCATAGTCTTCACACACAGAGTTGGCATTGAAACTTTTTGGAATATATGACTCCAATTCTGAACTGAAGTTTAGAGGTCTAAGGAACAAGAAAGCCATCCTTACCACTAGGAATGCTTACAAGGAAAAGTAAAAAACACCTTTAGTCTAAGCTTTACTGGGTACATATTTTAAGGAGCCTCAGGAAGTCCCATTCCATGCAGAAAGATACCCCAAAGGGAGCATGTAAGATAAAGTTTTGTATTCTATTAAGTATTTGATCACATGTACTTATGTATTTTATTTATTTTTTTAAGTAGGCTCCACACCTAACAAGGACCCCAACATGGGGCCTGAACCCATAACCCTAAGATCAAGACCTGAGCTTGAGATGAAAAGCCTGAGATCAAGAACTACCCAGGCACCCCTATACTTGTATATTTTAAAAACATGCCGGGATCCCTGGGTGGCGCAGCGGTTTGGCGCCTGCCTTTGGCCCGGGGCGCGATCCTGGAGACCCGGGATCGAATCCCACATCGGGCTCCCGGTGCATGGAGCCTGCTTCTCCCTCTGCCTATGTCTCTGCCTCTCTCTCTCTCTCTCTCTCTCTCTCTCTCTCTGTGTGACTATCATAAATAAATAATAAAAAAAAAATTAAAAAAAAAAACATGTCATTTGATGTTCATTTATTTGCTATAAATTTTGGTGTTTTTGTAAGGACTTCAGAATTTTCTGGAACTAGAACCCCAATTTATTATTCTGGTCATAGGTCATATAAGGACATAGCTTACCAGGGCTTGTCTTACTTTCCATAGTAGGGAACAGCTTAGTTCTTGAGTCAGATAATGCCTATAATTGGTAAGGTTGCTCACCTAGGTGCCACCTCTTTAGAATGCCCTCCTTTTCTCTCTTCCCATCAGCCTAGCTGCCCCTAAGACAAATTTATATCCCAGCTCTTCCATAATTCATTCTCTCATACCCCCCACTTCCCAAAAATGATTCATTTTTTTCTTCTAGACTTCCACAAAGCTCATCCTGCCGCCGCCCCACCTGCCACACACACACACACACACACACACACACACACACACACACAGAACCTAACATTTTTCTACCCAGTTTATAGTTTTTGGTAAATGTCATATCACTATGAAATGATAATTTCCTTGGATTCAGGAATATTTTGATTTTTCTTTATATCTCATCCCTTTTTCCCTCATTCCAGTACCTGTCACAATGTAAAGCTATAATGGATATTCAATAATAATCCACTGAAGTGGCATCAGGGGATGAATTTCAATCTAGATAAATGAATGTCTGCATCCCTTCTGGGATGCCATCATCCATAGTATAAATTCTTAAACTATTGTTTTCCAAAGTAGATTCCAGTTAAATAGTCCTTAAGATATCTATGATTAAATATTTTTGGGGGAAAGTCTAGTATAAACAAAGTTAAACAGGATTCTGTATTGTAGGACTTCTCAAATTGTAGACACCAAGAGGGAGATACAGTGAATAACGTTTCCCCAAATTATTTGACCACAGAAACCTTGATAATTTTCTCAGGATATATATTAGTTTCCTATTGCTGTTATCAAACAAATTACCTTGAAGTTAGTGGCTAAAAATGATGCAAGTTTATCATCTTAAAGTTCTGGAGGTCAGAGGTCTAAAATGAGGTAGTAGGGCAGTGTTCCTTTTGGATGCCCAAGGGGAGAATCCCTTTCCATGCTTTTTCTAGCTTCTAGAGACTGCCCACCTTCCTTGGCCTGTGGCTTCTTCCTCCCATCCTCAAAGCCAGCAGTGTAGTGTAGGGGTGGAAAAATGTTTCCTTCTAGGTTCTTTGGCTGGTTTAATAACTAAATGGACATAAGATATTAACAGGAAAAAAATTTGATTTCATACATATAGGAGCCCCCTAAAAATATGAGACTCAAAGAAGTAACCTGAGCAAGAAGCTTCTGTACCTCTTAGACAAATAATAAATTTGTGATAAATTGACAACAAAAAGATTTGGGTTTGGGGGTACTAAATTAGTGAAAAAGTAACAAAGTTTATTTATATAGCCTCTTGGCCCTAATTTGCCTCTCTAGTAATAAGAGTAGTAAGGATGCCTTCCATCTTCCTGGTACAGGGAGGGTACCTTTTGCATGAGAGATTTATGTTTTGCTTTCGGGGGGGGGAGACAGAAGAGTCAAGCATGTCCTTCTTGCACTGGCTGTCCCCCAAGTAACTTGGCATGGGGGCGCCCTGCTCAGCGGGGAGTCTGCCTCTCCCTCTCTCTCTCTCTCTCCCCCCAGCCCCGCGCACTCAGTGTGCTCTCTCTCTCAAATAAATAAAGTCTTTAAAAGAAATAAAAGAAAGTGGCCATCTCTGGAGGGCCATCATTCTACGACCTCATGACATTCATTCTATAATAGCACTATTGCATTTAGAGGAATAAGCCTTTAATCCCTCAATGGAAATCTGTGTGAAATACCACAACCATAATTTACAACACTATTTCTAAGGGAGAATGAATTCTCAGTTGTGATACAAAAAATTCACATCTGTGATCCACAACCATGGATAAACTAGGAACTCTTTGTGTAGTAACCACAGCAGACTCATCATAGCCTTCCAGCACACAAATCTGCTTGAGCAAACATCAAAGATGAAACCTATATGAGGTTAATAATGTGAAGACTTATGGGGAGAGATTGACCATGAGGAAGAGTAGAGAAATGAAATGAGAGATGAAGAGAGAGATGACTGAGGAATAGAAAAATGACTTGAAGTCTGACGTGTCATGTTTTAAAAACTTTGGGAAGAAAGAAACAAACATTGTCCTATGCAAAGGAAAATAAGTAACCTAAGGAAGATACTTGATTTCAAATAGGTAGAATGAGAAGACTTTTTCTGATCTCAAAAACATGAACCTTTTCTTACAAAATACAGGCATATGAGAGATCTTTGAAATTCCACATAGAATTATGATAACAGACATTAGGGAGAAGTGTTTTAGGATTGACTCATATCAGCCTCCCTTCACCCTCTGCAGGCAACACTCTCAAAGACTGAGTTCCTCCAGGGCAGGAACAATGTCTGATTAATCTTTGAGGCCTAGCCCTAGCATGTACTTTGGCAGAATCCTGTAATGTTTGTCAGGCACCAAGTAGAATGATCACAGAGATAGTTCCTACTTGCGTATCACAGCAGTATTCATATGGAGGAAATTATGGGTTGTTTTTTTTTTTTTTTTTCATTTGGAGGAAATTATGTTTGAAAAAAAAAAAAAGGCCAAAAAAACAAAAACTGAGGCACCGGGGTGGCTCAGTAAGTTAAGCATCTGGCTCTTGATTTTGGCTCAAGTCATGAGATGGAACCCCATGTGGAGCCTGCTTCAGATTCTCTATCTCAATAAAACAAAACAAAACAAAACAAAAACAAAAAAACTGACACGAGAAAGGGTATATTAGAAAAGAGACAAAAAAAAAAAAGAAAAGAGACATAAAAAGTATAATATGTTATGATTTTCATAGGACATGTCTAGAGATTTTCTTCATTCCCAAATTGTTCATTTTACTACAGCAGGTAATTTCCCCCCAAATCAGGTACATTATGAATAGAAAAGAAATGGATTGAGATGTTGCTATTATTAAAATCATTCTTCAATTAAATTGCAAATTGTTACTTATTGTATGGCCATTATTGTATCCATAATCTAAGGGAACCCCTTGCAAATAACCAAATTGGCAAGCTACTAAATCAAAGAATGCTTATAGCCAACTGTTTTATTTAGAAGATCAAGAAGAAAAGTGTATTTTTTTTTTTTTATATTCCAGTACTGGAGCATTCTCTATCTTGCCTCTGTTGAAATTATAGATTTTTTTTTTAGGACAGATTATGATTTGTGCTTCTTTTTCTGTTCCCGGTTTGTATAGTTCAATATTGTAGGCTTCATTGGCACTTAATAAATAGTTGATAGACTTGGGTTAAATGGAAAAATATACCAATATGAGCACAGTAAAAGTCAGTGCAGGTAGGCATAAAATAGAGACACATTCTTATGTAGAGTGAATGATATTGATACATTTTCCTAGCTCTTGGCTAACTTTCCACCATCAGATGGGTAGATTGTAAAAGACAAATTCATAGGCAATACTTTGCAGTATACAGTAACAGAAGATCCTACAAAAGAAAACAGGTAACTGATTTCAGCCTAATCCAACAGAGGACATTTGTAAGTCAGGCCAAGAAAATTGCATTCTAAAGCAATATTGTGGTATTTACAGCAGTATGACAGCAGCAGTAACAAAAAAGTAGTGAAGCTTCAAAATAGCCAGTTCTTAAGTGACAATGGGATTTAAGATTACCACTAACAAAGTAATTAAGCTAAGGAAGCAGCTAAGAGATACATAAAAAGAATCTAAATTGAATAAGAAACCACGAATACTATAGTTTATGTTTTAGAAATAGATGAAAAATGAAAAATAAAACCAGGGGAAGTAGGGCTAGTTCTCTGAAAGTGTTTGGATCCTCCAGTGGTTCAAGTGTAAATGCAGGGATGACATTTATATTGAGATTGTGTTAATTGTCATAGCAATAAATTCAATAGATTAAGAAGGGGTGGGAGTAATAAATTTAGGAATTTTTAAAGGAAGAGACTTTTGTTGTAGTGTTGATAAAAGTATAAGAAAAGTATTCAGTTTATTTAGTTTCATGTTTCTACTTGAGATTTTTCATGAGTGATGTGATTCCTTTAAAAAAATAAGACCTAGGAAAGGAACAACTCAAGAAAAGTATTATTTTGAGTTTCAAATATGATGATGCAGAAGTAGGGAGGATATATAGCTTGCTTAATAGAGCCATGTGCCAGGATATAGGATTTTCAGGGCATAGAGGGGAGCATAGTCAAAACATGGCTATAAACATGTAGGAAAAAGATACACAAATGCTTCATGGCAAAATGTTGCAAGAAAACAGATAAAAGCTGTACAAATTACAAAGATAAAAAGTTTAGCAGTGCCTACGTGGCTTGGTAGGTTAAGCATCTGACTCTTGATCTTGGCTCAAGTCTATGTCAGAATTGTGAGTTCAGGCCCTACATTGGGCTCCATGCTGGGCATGAAATGTACTTAAAAAAGTATTAATAAGAAAAAATAAGTTTAAAGTTTACAGAAATGCAGAGAAATTTCTACTTTAAAATGTCGTTGGTATTTGAAAAAATATAAGAAAGGTAGATAAAAGGTATTATTAAGACAGCTAGGAACATGGATGCCAAAAGAACCTATGGGCATAGTTAGAAAAGCACATGGAACTTAATTCTTCTAAAGGAATACAATTTGAAATAGAAATTTATTATACCTGGCAAAGCAGGAGGGTAAAACTTGACCTTTTTATAAATTTAAATGTTTCAAGAATTATTTTTGCCTTAGTTTGTCAGTCCAGGATAATTTTTTTCCTAATGAACAACCTCTGTGAGTGAATATTTACAAAATATGTTGAGCTACTTGGAAAATAATGTGGGAACAAAAGAAAACATCACCATGATTATTGTTACATTTTATAAACCTATTATTCTCCTAGCTTAAAAACATTACAAGAAATTAGACTATAATAACAGAATACAAATTTTTGGATATTAGAGGGCATTTTGAAGCAGAAGAGATTAAGATGTGAGAGGGTTGTAAATTTGGCAAGATAGTGTTTTCTTCTTTATAGTTTGGGAATTATGTAATTTCATGTAGTGTAAACACTGACTCCATTAACACTGAAAGGGAAAACATCCATGAACTAATCCTACCTTTCCTTTTCAGGTATGAGGAGTGCAGTAAATTTCTCGCTCTTGACAGGGGTCAGAAGTTTGATGGAGACTGTAATTCTGTGAATTTTTATAGACTGTGAAATGCAATAATAATTTCAGTGTTTTATTACAGGTATCAGTTTGTTTCCTCCATCTATGTCATTTTATTACAAATTATATGCATCAGTATGATGAAGGTAATGTGTTTTCTTTCACTGAAGTGGAAGACACAGAGCAGAATTGATAATACAAGTGTGGGGCACTTTTTTTTTTTTTTTTTACAATTTCATAAGCTTTGTGCTCACAGATTGCATGCTATACTTTTTATTACAGTAACATTTAACAAAATCATGGCCATGGAGGAAATTAAACTTACACAGAATGTCCCTAATGAGGCTCTGGGTGCTGTTGTTTCAGGTATGGTACAGAGTGGTTACTCTGAGTGGCAAATTAAAGAGACAAAAGCCATCTTTTCCTTGTTGCTTTTAGTGTACAAAATTACTTGGATTTAACCATAAATTACTTGTACAATAACCTCAACTGTCTGGGACACAGCAAAGCAAAGGCAGCTCAAACAGATCCCATTCATCCTCTAAACTCCTAGGGGAGCTTCTTAGGCTTTTGATTGACACCTAATGATTCTCTTGACACATATAATTCTATCCGGCTTGATTATTTAATCTCCTATTTCACAGGCACAAAAAGCATACATTTCAAAGGAGAGGGAATTATGAGAATCAGACTCACCAACCTAGTAAGAAGTAACAATGAAACACATAATAGGAGCAGAATACTTATTTTAAAATAGGGCCAAAAATGTTTTAAGGCAGAAGGGCACTGATAAGAACAGACCATCTTGAGTACTTCCCTTAAGACACCATTTTATTGCATCTGAGCCTTATAGTAGTGGCACTGAGACCCCAAAAACAGTTTACGTTCTGTTCATGTATAATTTACCATAGAGAAATTTCTGTTTAAAATGCTTTTATTTTTGAAAATGTTGATACTGAAAGGGATAGCATTTACTTAACCTCATCCTTCAGTAAAACCATATAAATAAGAATTATCGTCTTATATTGCATCGAATAAGCCCCAAAATACATCTATTTTTACTACTAGTGATAAGAATATTTTGATTTTAAACTCCCATTTCAGTTTTTTTCCCCCAAAATTCCTTCAAATGACTTACATGGAAACCAACAATGATTGGATTTACCCCACCCTTTCTTGGTGGAGATAAAAAGAATCTGTGTTTATTAATTCATCCTTGCTGGTTGATTTCCTGAGGGTTATGTATTTTTGTTTTGTTTTATTTTATCTGGAGCAGTTTCTCTCCTTTAAAAAATAGGTTTAAAATAGCTTGTTTGGATGTTACAAACTTTCTTCTTTGGGAAAGTAGAAATCAAAATTAAGATAAATGAGAGCTTTGGAAGACATTCTGCATTATCTCTGCACTGAACTTCTCTTCTTCCTCCCCCCTCTCCTTCAATAACACAGACCCTCTGGCCAGTATGACTTATCAGTGTGTGAGAGCCTGGGCCCAGAATAATTTTCTGTGACTCATGTTATAAAGGTTTTTACTATATCCCTAAGGGGGCTTACAAAGAAGTCTATTAGGCCTTCCTAGTTCCTTATTGTTTAGGGTGAATGTTTGGGGGGTGTGGGAAAATGTTTTTCTTTTTTTCTTGATTATGTGGCTTCCTTGACAAATTAGAAATCACAGCTTTATTTTGCTGTGTGGTTCATCTGTATAGTTCTGTGATTATAAAGTTGATTTCTCAAGTATCTCTTATCCAAACCCCAAGTACACCAGGTTTCATTTTAAGCTATTGTTTCTTTGAATCATGAGAAATTGTGTTATCCATTGACCATGAGCCTCAAATAGTAGGTAGGAAAAGGCACCAGAACAAATCTGTGTTATTGTAGGTCTTTGACATTAGAAGTTGGCTCTGGCATTTAATCAGGGAAGAAGCAGATGCATAATGATCTATCTCATTCCTACTCCCCTAGGATACAGCAAGGTATTTGTCTTTTAGATGGGTAGGAGGTAGCATTTAATTCAGAAACAGGAAAAAATGGTCTGCGCTGAACTGCTTTGTACCTGTGAAGATGTAGATAGAACCTTCAAAAGCAGAGCTCTCATTTTCTACTTAATGGGAGTTTATTATCTATATTGTGCCAGGTACTGTGCTCTGTGTGACTTCACAAGTAACATTTTTCTTAGAGCCATACCCATGTCCTTTTAGTGCCCATAGGATAGAATAAGAAAATTTGTTTCTTCCCCATGCTGACTTCAAAAAAAAAAAAAAAAAAAAAAAAGCCAGAGAGAGGATTTGTACCCTTACAATTGAAGGGGAAAATAAAAGGCATAGAGAAAATAATATACTTTAAAGTGAGACCAAAGTATTAACCTTAGGTTACTAGTTTTTGTTTTGATGAATGGTGATTTGATGAGTGATTCAAATTTAATGAAACCCCAGCAGCCATAGGTCACTTAAGTTCAGTCAAAACTTTCCTTTTTCATTCATCAGGTGGATTCCTTTGTACTTTTTCAGCTTCTGAGTTATTATTTGTTTGCATTTTCTTGGGCTCCTTTTTACCTCTTTGAAAATAAAGTAGCTGTTTGGGGAGGTCAGTCCCCACAGCTTGATCTATAGAAATCAAAACAAATCCTTCAGATTGTCTCTAGTCACAGACCCTCCTCCTAAATTACACTGTCACAGGAAGAGGATCTGAAAACGCAGCCACTTGAATGAGATATAGCTCCCCAAAAAACTTATATCAACATACCAAATTGAAGGAAGAAATGTGAAATTTTGTGACAAATATTGTTTAGATCTTGTTTCATGTTTTTAGCAGTACTATGATTTAGGTGTGAGGTAGGCTTGGCTAGAAAGAACCTAACATTTCCTAATGCCCTTAGTTTGAAATCTAACCAGTATTCAAGGATTTCTCCTAAGGATTTCTCAAGTTTTCTTTCAGTAAAAGGCATTCTCCTATCTGAGCTTCCAAGAGCAGATTTTACAATACTTGGAGTTAATTTAAACTTGTAAGATCCTAAGTTGGGGGTAGTGGCTTTTTCCATACTCTAGACTGCCATACACAGAAATATTCTTTTATTTCCATTCATTATTTGGGCATAAAAATGGATCTTATTTTATATATCATTTTGAAGAACAGAAACATTAAAAAAACGGGATCCCTGGGTGGTGCAACAGTTTGGCGCCTGCTTTTGGCCCAGGGCGCGATCCTGGAGACCCGGGATCGAATCCCACGACGGGCTCCCGGTGCATGGAGCCTGCTTCTCCCTCTGCCTGTATCTCTGCCTCTCTCTCTCTCTCTGTGACTATCATAAATAAATAAAATTAAAAAAAAAAAAGAAACATTAAAAAACACTCAGAAATCTATTTTTACCAAATTCATAATAGAACAGTTCCACTTGTACCTTGATGATTACTATGGCTTCTTGTTTAGCACTTTAGATGTAGTATTTGTTAAGTTCTCTTTTTTTGGCTCAGCCTTCATATAGAAAGTTCTAAAAGAATACCTAGCCCCCAGACAGCTCTTGTCCATTATAGTACACTGGTGATAAATGGAATCAATTTATTCCTGGTGGCTTTTTAATTAACCTAGAACTTATTTTTTTATAATTTTTTTTATTTATTTATGATAGTCACACAGAGAGAGAGAGAGAGAGAGAGGCAGAGACATAGGCAGAGGGAGAAGCAGGCTCCATGCACCGGGAGCCCGACGTGGGATTCGATCCCGGGTCTCCAGGATCGTGCCCTGGGCCAAAGGCAGGCGCTAAACCGCTGCGCCACCCAGGGATCCCTAGAACTTATTTTTTTTTTATATGAAACAGTTCAACACAAAGAAATTTTCATTAATCATCAGCTGGGACTCCAGAAGCTGAGCCAGAATAGAAAGAAAAAGAATGAATATCTCTACCATACTGTCTCTCTCAATATTAATATTATTAATTCTACTATGCATAGTGGGAGCATAGATCACTCTACACAGGCTCAATAAGTTGCCTTAGGATCAAAGTCACCCAGAAGTTTTTGAATATGCTGACACAAATTTCATTGGTACTTTAAGAAGCCACATTCAACTGCTTATCAAATATTATTGCCAAGAACAAGGGGTTGCAAAGAGATTTGTCCATGCTGTAGCTTTTATATATTCTACTGCCTTCCAGAATTTTTAACAAAATTAGTGGAAAATTAACAAAGACTGCATCATAGTATTTTCTTAAAATATACTTTATTTTTTAGAGCAGTTTTAGTTTTATAGCAAAATTAAACAAGCACAGAGTTCCCATATATTGTCTGCCCCTACAATGCAGTATTTTAACTTCAAAATTTTACTTTTATGAAGATCACGACTTTATTGAGAAATAATAATACATATATCATCACATTTAGCTTTTTAAGGTATACAGTTCTGTGTTTTAGTATATTCATGGAGTTGTGCAGCCACAACCACCCTAATTTCAGAATTAAAACTTATTCTTAAATGATAAAATTAAAATACCATTTAGAAAATTTAAGAAAAAAATAACTCCCAAACTCACCATTCTAACCAAAACATTTCTCATTTTTTGTAAATTTTATTCTTTTTTTTTAAACATCCAGATATTTTTACAAAGGATGATGACTATTCTGTACAGTTGTTTAAAATTTTTCTGGTGAGAGTAGATGGCTCTGTCTCTTTAAGGCTGCTCACGGTGTGATGAAGTGTGCTGTGATTCTTACTGCTGTGTGTACACATGAAATTATTCCAACAAAGAAAATAACTTCATGGCTGTGTATGCTGTGGTGTGTTGCTTTCCACTAAGCCATCTCTTGGTATTTGAACATTCCGGAGCACTATTAAAGCTTTATACTTTTGGTCATTAGTAGCTGGTAGACATCTTTTATTCTTTCGTGCTAGGATGTGAGAATAAAAGATAAATTAACTAATGAGGCTAGTGTCTTCTTGGATGCTGCTGTCCCCTCAGTCTAAGGGCAGCCTCAGCACTGGGCATTGTGAAGAAGTAACTGAGCTAGCATCAGTGGGGGTACTGAGCAATGAGTATATAAAAGTGAACAACAAGAGAAAGATAGAGAAACGTAGGCATGGATATGAACACATTTACAGAAGTTTCACAAGTGGCCAAAAATTATATGAAAAGATGTTCTGGGATGTGAATGAAAACACTTCTTTTAGAATCAGGTTAAGAACATTTAAAAAACATTGGTAATGTTATATGCATTAAAGGATGTGAGAAATGGGATACTCATATGCTGTGAGAGTATAATTGATCAATCTTTTAAGAGGCTAATTTGATAGGGTTTATTAAGATTTAAAATGTCCTCTTTTTTTTTAAGATTTTATTTATTTATTCATGAGAGACACAGAAACAGAGAGAGAGAGGCAGAGACACAGGCAGAGGGAGAAGCAGGCTCCATGCAGAGAGCCCAACGTGGGAATCGATCCCGGGTCTCCAGGATCACGCCCTAGGCTGAAGGTGGCGCTAAACCTCTGCCACCGGGCTGCCCTGAAATGTCCTTTTTAATTGGAGAATAACACTCTTAAGAATTTTGCAGAAGTAGGGGTGCCTGGGTGGCTTAGTCGGTTAAGTGTCTGACTGTTGGTCTCAGCTCAAGTCTTGATCTCAGGGTTATGAGTTTGAACCCCACTTTGTGCTCCATATTGGCCATGGAGCCTACTTAAAAAAAAATTTACAGAAGTAATAGCATTATATATAAAAATACATGTGCAGAAATTTTCATTGAAGCCATATTTGCGGTAGCAAGAAACTATGCTCAGCAATAGGAAAATTGACTAAATAAATCATGGTTCAGACAGCCATTAAAAAGAACAAGGTTCATAGGTGTGTGTGTATGCTGCCCATTGTAGATGTGCAATGATATATGTGGAAAAAAATGAAAATTTTATAATCTCCCTTTTATTTAAAAGAAGTGTATTCTCACCTGGCAGTGGCAGTAGGCCCTGGGTGCACTGTCATTACTGGTCCATGGATTACAGGTGGGCCTAGTCAGTAGCTTCTTGAAGTCCCTTTGTCTCTTCACCCCCAAGTCCAGAATTGCATAGTAAACTGTGTTCCCAGAGGCTGCAGCATTGAGTGGTTTCCAAATCCTCAGCTTTACTATGCCACCTTTATCTTAAGGAATAGCTACTTAATTTGTGGGGTCCTGTACAAAATGAAAACGTGGGGCCACTTGTTCAAAAACTAAGAATTTTAAAACGGCACAAGCAAAACATTAGAACAAGCACTGGGGTCTTTGGGACCATACAGGTTATATGCCCACAACACTTACCTCCTAACCCAGGGGTACCCTATTACTGAAAGAGTGTGCATAGATAGTATCCCCAATTCTTCTTCTCTTTTTGAGATCATCTGGTACTTAATTCCATACAGGGCTATAGACCTTCTAATTCTTGAAACAAAACTGCTCTTTGAGCTGAAATCAAGAGTAACATTTAACCAACTGAGCCACTTAGGCGCCCCTGAAAAGACGTTTTTTAATGTGTGCATCACACTTAGAATGGGAGTACCCAGAGATGATAATAACTTCAAGGGATGGTTAGAATTTGATCTTATATACCATCTTAGTAAGGGGACAATAAATATTTAGAGATCTGACAAGGCAAAGGAAAGGGGCTTTGAATTTCCAGGGGTGACAAATTGTGGGAAGGCAAAATATATGGAGAAATTAATGAAAGATAAAAGCTAGATAGATTCTTCTGGTGCCATCTCCAGGCTGATAAGGATCTAAATTGTCTCCAGTACTTAACTTTTGTCCTTCTTGGTAGAGAGGGGGAGGATAGGATGATACCTTTGTAAATGTATGTTAAATGTATGTCCTCGGTCTAGGCAAATAAAGGCAGGGCAGAGAGCTTTTCTTGTATCTTCTGCTCAATTGCCTTCAGCTCAAAATAATCCATATACTAAAGAGGCATATGCTGAAATGGCATTATCTACTATCCTACAGTTTCCTCTCTGGGCAGATGCAACCCCATGGGCCCATGATTCAAAACCTTGTGCATATTCAAAAAAGCTGCCCTCCTTCCGGCAGACACAGCTCTATGCCAGAGCACCTGGCCTGGCACTTAATGAGTGGTAGGCAAGCTGGGGTTCATTCACTTCTAGCATACTTGGCTGAACATCCTCATGCAGGGGGTATCCTGCATCATCCTACAGTCACCTTGCCTGGGGGACAGCCTGGCTGGTCCTTTGATGCAGTGGCAAGATAGATAAGCTAGAGTGTCCTTTCTTTTGCTTTTTAAAAATTTATTTATTTGAGAGAGTATGCATGGGGTGGAAGGGCAGAGGGAGAGCACGTCTCAAGCAGACTCCATGCTGAGCAGAGTCCAATGCGGGGCTCAGTCCCACAACCCTGAGATCATGACCTGAGCCAAAACCAAGAGTCAGATGTTCAACCTACTGCACCACCCAGGCGCCCTTGTCCTTTCTTCTTGATACAATAATCGAAATCCCTTGATTTGGGGTCCTTGAGTACCTAAGCTTCTCTGGTTTACACTTTAGGCTGTAGCTCTTGGCCCTTTTTTGGGTTGTTTTTGCTTTTATATATTTAAAATTCCTTTTCTTATGATTTAAATGGTTTATTATTGGGATAGGGCAGTCCATCTCCCCAGCTTCACTGAATGAGATGTTTTAGTAGTAGGCAAACATCCATTAGACTCTTCTTCCATCATTCTAAATTGGTGAGGTTTTAGGTCTCACTTCTTAAGTGAGATGAAACATGTTTAAACAAGGAAAAATTTCAATGAAATATACCAAGAGAAAAGTGAGTCATTGTGATCCTTATAGTCTTGTGATTATTGGCTACCTTTGCCTGGGAATAAGCCAGGAAAAGGTGAGGATTGAGGTAAATAAGGTCAGGTCCTAAGAAGGTTTTTTAAAATGGGTGCTGACATTAAAAATTAGGAAATTAGATTCTCTTCCTTTCCCATACCCACCAGAAATAAATAATGCACATACCAAGAGTTATGGGAGATGGAATCTGTTCTTATTCACCTTTGAAAATTTTGTATTTGTTCTTACCATGAAATTACAGTAGGGTAACAGAAGGGCCATGCTGAGTTGCTATACAACTGTCTTACCTTGGTATCCAGACTGCAGTAGTACCAAGGAATGGTTTAAAGTGGGTCAGAGACTATGGCAATGTACTTTATAAGAGCCTAAATCATCCAGAACCAATGACTAAGCTCCCATTTCTTTTTTAAACTCTTTATTACCTGTGTAAATGTTTTGTTTGTATGCATTTCTCTGTGTGGAGTATAAGCATGGATGTGTTTGAGTGTTCAGGTGTGTGTGTGTGTGTGTGCATGTCTGTGCACATGTTAGGAAAAGAGCTGGAAGTTAAAATAAGTTCAGTACTCATTATAGAAAAACATACTTTATTTATTTACTAGTGTAGATCCTCAGATTTGTTTCAGATTTGTTTGCCATTTCTGATGGCAAAGAGGGTCTATGGTTTTGAAACAGAGTTCAGTATTCCTGTGGCTCAGTATTGTAGGAACTTCCATATGAAATATTCCATATGATCAGATTTATATGCAAAGATAGATGTGTGCTTGCTCACCCTTTCTCTCCATAAATGCAAAATTTATTGGCATATGAGATTCTTACCCCTGGAAATATTTAAAGCAGATTGGAGGAAAATTGTCTTTGATTTTTATTTGAAAGCAAAACTTCCTTTTACCCTTCCATATTGCTTTGTTCCTGATAAAAGAATTGGTTCACTAGGTTAGCATGAATTAATAGGTGCTTATTTTACCAGTCAGGTTATATAAGCTTGACCACAAAGAGCAGTACCAAAATAACAGTAACTCAAATACAATAGAAATTTATTTCTATCTCTTGTAACAACCTAGGGGTAGACACCTCAGCACAATATGGTGACTCTTTGCATAAAGATGTCTGGGACCTAAGTTCTTTCTTGTTCCTTGGCCAACCCTAATGTGCGTTCTCCACCCATTTAGGCACACATCCTGGAAGTTCACTGTATCCCATTACCCAGAACTTAGCTGTAGACTTTTTAGCAGATAGCCAGGTATCCCACTAAAAATGGAGCTTAACATTTTATTAAGGAACTGGAGAATGGATACTGGGATGTAGCTGTCCCTCACTGTCACATTTGTCTTTGAATCATGCTCTCTGCTCATCACATTTTCAACCCAGAGCAGTTCTTATATGACATAATTAGCTTATTAAGCAGTTAGACATAAAAATTTGACTTTAATTGCAAATAGCTTCAGTTATCACAAGTCAATTTTGATTATTTACTAGTGGTTTCCAGTGGTACTATGTTAAAAAAGATTGTAGAGCTGTATTTGTGCTGAGCAGAAAAATAATGACATGATCAATAAGTGATACCTACCCTTAGCGCACAGGATAGGAGAATAATATCATGTGTTAGCTTTAGTCTTAATCCAGAGAACAGCTCCTATAACATCATAGAGTTCATCATATGTGGCACTGTTAGATATGTGTTATTTTTTTCCCCAGTGATTCATTCCACTGCCAGCAAGCAAGGGTGTAAAATGGGGGAATGGGCTGGGACTTTATGTATAGTGGAAATACCACTTACTAGTGGAAAGGAAGATTGAATTGAATGACCAATTGAAATAAATTTTTAGAACACACAGGTAAACCTTAGAGTGCCCAGAAAGCTGCCGTTATATGATCATATTCAGGGAAGAAAGGGTGAAAAATAGATTGGTAAGAGTCAATTAATTTTCTCCTTGCTCTGAACTTGTTTATATGCCTAAATTAGGTGTTTAAAATACAGTATATGTACTGCCTTGTTTTGCATTCTCTCTTTGTATCTTATCTCTTTAACCAGACTTAGCTCTTAAGAAACAAGTCTAAATGTGACACCCCTCTGTGTCCCTGACAGTTTCTAGCACATTGTACACAAAGAGGGAACACAGTAGATATTTGTTGATTGCTGGATTGCATGATGATCTAGTTAGCAGGGTTTCTTTTTTGTATTCAAGGAGTTTTCTCACTGCACAAGCATTACTATCCTCAATTTATCTTTCGGACACTGAGGTTGAAGGTGACTAAGTGAATTGTACCATTCTTCCGGTAGTTCGGAATGCATTATTGATTAGTAACAGAATTGACTAGCATAAATGGCAGTTGAGGATTTTCTTCCCCTCTTTCACCTGTGTTTTTCTGGCAGAAGTGAAGGACAATATTCAAGCTTCTCCAAGAACTGCATGATAAATAATTGCTGGATAAATTAATAGTCTCGTCTAGATGAGAGCAAAACAAGGGGCCAGATCTGGCTGTCCTGATTTTGCTTTCCTTGTTCAGGCCACTGGCGGGAGTCACCCTTGTTCTTGGTTCAGGTCCCAGCTCCTCCCTTTCTTGTCTGTAACTGTGGGTGAGTCATGGCAACCTTGCTGGCCCTCCTTTTTCCGATTGTAAAAGAGAGATGAGTCTCTACCAGATGATGACTTAGAGCGCCTCTGACTTCTGGGATGGAGGACCCTCTGGAAACATAGGGCATTGTTGTTGCTATGCTCTTTGCATGATAACTCATCTTCTTTTCTCGCCTCAACCAAATTTCCTGCTGAGGTAAGTAATGTGGAGTGGGGTTTTTTCTTTTAGCTCTTATTTCCTTTTGTGTATGTCTGGCCTTGTAAATGTGGTGAATAAATGCTATTATTATAACCCTTTTTGACAGCTCTGTAATTGTAATTCATTCTGAGCATCTTTTTAAGACAATGATGTGTATTGAAGATGCAGCTGTTCAATCTCATCTGCTTAAATTGACAGGAATTGTTGCAATCGTAGTCCCAGCAACTGTGGGAACTTCTGATCTATTCAAAGCCAAATAGAGGGATACACTCTGTGTGTGTGTGCATGCATGTGTATGTGTGTGGGGGAGAGGGGGCGGGCATGCACACATGCTTGCGGCCACTCTCCCCTAGTTTGGAAAAAGTGTCAGTGTGGTATTTAGAGAAGCATCATTTAAAATTGGCCTTTGCATAAATATGTAAATTATTCTGAAGTGGAAAAACTCTTGGATTTGTTTTCTGTGGTGAGCTAAGCTATATACCTTCTGTTAGCATTAAGAGGTAGTCCCTGTGTTAACCTGAAGTTGATTCCTGCCAGCATTGGCTGGGGGTTATTAGAATCCCTTTGGTCATCAGTTGTTGTTTTAGTTTGTTAGGGCTGCCATAAGAGAGTACCATGTACTAGTGGTTTACA
This sequence comes from Canis lupus dingo, assembly GCF_003254725.2. Lineage (NCBI taxonomy): Eukaryota > Metazoa > Chordata > Mammalia > Carnivora > Canidae > Canis > Canis lupus. The sequence continues at coordinate 48,873,773 of NC_064255.1, forward strand.
CAACAGAAAGTGAAAACAAATCAAGAACCAGAAATTCATTTCTTCATAGTTCTGGAGACTAGAAGTCCAAATCAAGGTGTTGGCAGGATTGAATCCTTCAGAAAGCTCTGAAAGAGAATCTGCTTCATTTCTCTCCCCAGAATCGAAGGTTCTGGTAGCCTCAGGTGTTCTCCGGCTAGTACAATATTCTCTCTGTGTTTTCAGATTATCTTCCCTCTCTATCTGCCTCTCTCCAGATTTCCCCTTTTTATAAGGACATGGATTAGGGCCCACCCTAATGACCTCATTTTAATGTGATGATTCTGTAAAGACCCTGTCTCTGAATAAGTTCACATTCTGAAGTCCTGGGGGTTAGGACTCCAAAGTATTCTGGGAGGGACAAAGTTTGATTCATAACAGATGTCTACTTGAATATGCAGGAATTTTCTTCTTATTGTGGCTACAAATAATTTGTTCCCCAAAAGGCTTTTGGATGATTGCAGGAAGATTCTCACTGGAAATATTTATCTTATACTGATAACTGTTCCTTTCACTTACTTTGGGCTATAACACAGAGCAATGAAATCTGCCATCTTTCTTGATACTTGGCAAGTAGTTGTAGTGGAGCCTAGTCTGCCTTATGACCTTTACTGCCCTGAATGCAACTTACTCATGTTATGAGAGAGATATAATACCAGGTCACTTCAGAACTAGATGAACTAAGGATGAATTCATCTAACTGAAGATGAATAGCTCCCCCCAAGTCCAGCTCTCTGCCCACCCTGCCTCTACCTCTTTGACTCCTGTTGCAAAGGGAGTTTTAATAATTCAATACAGTGCTCCTGGTACCAGAAAATTCCTTTGTTTGAGGATTCTGGTGGGCTTGCCCATAGTCTGTTAGGAAACAGAAATTTGAAAACTGTATCTAAGAGTAAGGGGAAAAAAATGAAAGGAATGGAGATAGTTCGATATGATAGAAATAACAGTGAACTGAATATTAGGAAAACAAGACTCTGATCAAGGTTCTGCAGGTAACTACGATGATCTTGGACAAATAAGTTCATCTCTCTGTCTCTCACATACCTTCCAGCTCAGTCATGTGATCCCAGGGTTGCCACAGGGTAAGAAGAGGTTCTTAGTAATGATTTAGGTCAGTGCTTAAATGTTGTGTTTGGTGAAATTTTAAATGGTGTTGGGTCAGAGATTGAGCATAACCTGTGAAAACATAAATGACTTTTAGGTGCACTGAAGCTTGCAGTATGATAACACTGCAGGTAAGTAAAAAGGAAGAAGAGGGAAGTAAAATTAGGGCAGTTTGGTTGTAAGAAATATGGGAAAGGAGACCAAAAGATTACATTTGAGTAAAAGAAAAAAGGAGTAAAAGCCCTCAGACACCTACCTGTGGGTGGGGCCTGCAGCCACTTGTCTGGAGGGCCACCTCCACTCCAGCACTTTGATTAGCACCCACGCCTTTTCTTTATCAATGCTCAGCAGTATTTCTATAGCCATATACTTGTTCATCAGGTCAAATATCCTATACATGCAAGGAAAAAAAGTAGTAAAATTGAAGGTTTCCCTTGCTTTCTGGGAGATTAGCACAGGGATCTAATTAGGAGTGTGTGTGATTTCTGGTATCTGTCCTTATGACTCTTGATTCTCCATTAACAAGCTCTTCAGCTTCACTCTCCTCCCTAAGAAACTAGACAGTGGAGTTTTAGTTGGTATATGCCTAGGGGAAAGTTGTTCCTATTTGAAGGAGTCACATAGCCTGCTGGAGCCTGTTGGACGAAGGGCACAAGCTTCACTGCCACTCTCAATGTGTTGTGTGAGTAATACAGGATGTTGATTTCAAGAACCATCTGGATTGAAGACAAGACAATAAATTCATTTCAGTGAACTAGTAATTTTTTTTTTACAAGCCTGGCTTTTGATTCTCTTTTGGAATCCCATTCTTTGAATTTAGGATCATTGGAGAAGGAGTTGGGGTGGCTGTAAGGCATGATAATTCACTTATTAAGTACTGGCTAGACCAAATAATAGTAGTGGCCAGCTGTGACATGCACTATCTTATTTGAACAAAGGACTCTGTGAGCCTGATGGAAGGGGGAAATTAGTTCTGCTAGGGGAGCATGGTCCCTGCAAGTTCTGCTTGGGGGAAGTAAGGGCAGCCATCCTAAAGTTGGAGCATGTTAGCTGGGTCTTAGCTGGAGAAGAGAAGACACGAGTTAGAGGCAGGGAGATTACCATGGACAGAGAAAAAAGTGATTTATTCAGAATCCAATCAGTAATCCAGTGTGTTTGGGGTTTAGGATTTGTAGGGAAAAGTTACAAGGCAAACCCTTGGAAAAGGGGTAGGTTAAAGGTAGACTATGAAAGATGTTGAATGTTGTGCCATGCTAGGGAGTTGAACTTGATCCAGTAGGTAAGAGAGAGACACTGAAAGTTTTTTGTTTAATTGAGGTTTAATTGACATCTAACATTATATTAGTTTCAGGTGTACAGGATGATTCCATATTTGTATATGTTGGAAAATGATTACTATAATAAGTCTAACATTTGCACCATATATAGTTACAGATTATTTTCTTGTGATAAAAACTTTTAAGATCTCTCTTAGCAACTTTCAAATATGCAACCACAGTATTATTAATTTTTTTTTAAAGATTTTATTTTTAGACCACATGTGCATGAGAGAGAGAGAAAAAGCAAGCAAGCACGCATGTGCTCACAGGGGCAGAGGGAGAGGGAGAAGCAGACTCCCTGCTGAGCAGGGAGCCCAATGCAGGGATCAGTCCCAAGACCCGGGGATCATGACCCGAACTGAAGGCAGACACTAAACCAACTGAGCCACCCACGCTCTCCACAATACAGTATTAACTATAGTCACAATGCTGTACATTATGTCCCCATAGCTTATTCGTTTTATAACTGGAAGTTACCTTTTAATCCCCTTCACCCATATCCCCATCCCCTCTCCGCTGACACCTCTGGCAACCACAAGTCTGTTCTCTGTAAGAGCTCAGTTTTTTGGAATTTTATTTCACTTAGGAAAATGCTCTCAGGATCCATCCATGTTGTTCCAGATGGCGAGATTTCGTTCTTTTTAATGGCTGAATATTTCATTGTATCCATATATATTACATTTTCTTTCTACACTCATCAGTCAGTGGACACTTAGGTTGTTTCCATGTCTTGGCTATTAAAATAATGCTGCAGTGAACACGGAGGTGCAGATATCTTTTTGACTTAGTGTTTCATTTTTTTCAGATAGATACCAAGACGTAAAATTGCTGGATCATGTGGTAGTTCTTTTTTTGGGGGGGGTGGAGGGTAGTTCTATTTTTTAATTTTTTAGGAAACCTCCAAAAGTTTTTAAACATGATTAGATCTGCATTTTAGGAAGATCATTGCAATGTTTAGGAAGATATTCTAACAGCCCCATGGAGTATGGATTGGAATGTGCAAGACTGCAATCAGGAAAATGAATTTGGAAACTATTGGAATATTCCAGTGAAAAAAGCAAGACACATTACCTTAATTCAGGTGCTCATTATCTCTTGCTTGCTGTTAACTTCTACAGAAACTTCTGCTTGGGAGCTTTTATCATGGTCATATCAAGGTGAAGAGCTGCTGTCCTTTTTTTTTTTTTTTTTTAAGTTCACTGGTACTTTTAATTTTGTTTTCTTTCTCTAATTTTTAAATAGGTGACAGATTTCCAAAGGTCAAAAATTCGAGTTTAGAAAGTATAAAGAAGTCTTCTTCCCATCTCATCCCTAATGCCAATTTTTCCCTCCTTAAGATACCACTGTTTTTAGTTTTATACGAATCTCTTTAGAGATTTTTAATATGTATACAAGAAAATATTAATCTATAGTTTTTCCTTCCATATATTTTTTAAAGATTTTATTTATTTATTCATGGGAGGCACAGAGAGGCAGAGACATCGGCAGAGGGAGCAAACTCCCTATGTGGAGTTTGATGTGGGACTCAATCCCAGAACTCTGGGATCACAACCTGAGCCACCCAGAAGTCCCTCTTTCCTTCCTTCTAACAAATATGTATGCAGACATACTATTCTTACATTTTTCACTGGAGTATTATACTCTGAATGTCCTGAGTCTCAGAATGTCCCATAATATGGATTTTACAGATTCATCCCTGCAGTGTAGTTTCTGTGTTCTTCTGTTTCTTTAAATTGGTCATTGGATCAAGGCCGGACTATCAGATTTAAGTAGTTGTTTGTTTGTTTTGTTTTTGAAGACTACTTCATAGGAGTCCTTCCACCAGGGGGCAGATAATATCAGGTTCTCATTTTTTGTGTGTGGCTTCTTGTGCTTCCTTGGTTACATATTTAGCATTTTAATTTTTGCTCAGCTTGGAGTTTGATTTGGGGTATTGTGTGAATATTGGTTCTAAATTTATCTTTTTCCAGTTGGCTGTCAAGCTATACAAACAACATATATTGAATGGTTCCCCCCTGATTTAAGATGCCATTTTAAATTAATTAAATTCCAAAATGTATTTGGATTGATTTTCTGAACTTTCTGTTCTCATCTGAATCTGTGTATTCATGCAATAGTTTCATGCTGTTTTAATTATTGAGAGTCTGTAAAACATCTTAATATCTGGTAGGACTATCTGGTTTTGCCTTATTACTCTCCTCTTCAGAGATTTTCCTACTATTTTTACTGGAATTGCATTTGACTTCTAGATGAAGTTCAAGAGAATGATGTCACATTTTTCTGTCCAAGACCATGGTGTGCCTTTCCATTTGGTCCCTTGCTTGTCCCTTAGAAGTGTCTTGAAGTTTTCTTCCTATATTCCTTCATTTTCCTAGTAACTTTACTCCTTGGGATTTTGTTGTTTTGGCTGTTACTATAGTTGAGATCTTTTCATCTATTATATCTTTAGTTTACTGTTTCTGAAAGCCTTATTCATACTCCATCAGACTTACTGAATAATGTTCAGTTTTAGTAGTTTTTTAGGCGACTTTCTTGGGTTTTTCATCGTATCATCTATAAGTAGTGATGGTTTAACCTACTCTTTTCCAGTCTTTTATTCATCATTCCTTTCCATTGTGTTGATTAAACCTCCCACTTCTTTAATCCTGATTCAAACCTGTTTTTTTCCTCAGTTGCTAGTACTGTTTTATCATATATTTGCTTTTGTCTTAAACCGAGTTTTTTCTTCATTACCTGACAGCAGATGACATACAGGTTTCCTTTGCCCTGGAGCTGAAAGCCAGGTATCCTTAAAGTTGGTATCAGATTTGGTTTATTAAGTGTCAGAGGATATACACCTTAGGCCATAAAATATCAGTCTTCCCCTTAGGCACATTCTTATTCTTGTAAGATAAATAGCTCTTCATTTGTGATCTTCTCTCAACATTGTAATTTTTTTTGAATAAAAACAACTTGAGTGGGTATTAATCTTCTTTATCTTTCTCCTCTTGATCTTCTTTTCTCTTCCCTCTTTGTCCCCGCCTTCCTCAACCCTTTCCTTCTTTCTTCCCGTTTATTTCTCTCTTCTCTCTCTTCCATCTTTCTCTTGTTCCAGGTACCCTTTATTTTTTGTATTATATTTGATTTTGAGTCATGAGGTGATTAAATTCTCCTTAGAAAGGAAAAATCTTACAGCTAGATTTACCCTTTATCAGGTAGAAATATTTAGGACTTTCCTTTAGTTCATCATTGTTAAATGGAGACAATTCTCTTCCTCTTTCTCTGCCCCTGCCCCAGCCCCCTGCCCCGTGTGAGAGTATGCATACTATCCCTCCTATAATAAATATAGCTTAAAAAAAAAAATATATATATATATATATATATTATTTTTTTAATGATTTGGTGAACTAAACTAGACCAGACTGCTGTCATTTCAATGCTTGTGTTTCCCCAAGATTTGTATGTTGAAATTCTAATGCCTAAGGTGATGGTGTTAGAGGGTGGGGCCTTTGGGAGGTGACAAGGTCATGAAAGCAAAGCTTTCCTGAATGGGATTAATGCTTTTATAGAAGACACTCGAGAGAGCTCCCTGGCCCCCTCCACCATGTGAGGACATAATAGGAAGTCTGGAGTCCAGAAGAGGGCCCTCACTGGACCGTGCTGGCACCTGATCTCCAACTTCCAGCCTCCAGAACTGTGAGAAATAAATTTCTATAGTTTATAAGCCACCCAGTCTATGCTATTTTGTTATAGCAGCCTAAATGGGCTAAGACACAAACCATCCCATTAAATCAGCACTTTTTTTTTTAATCTAGGAATTTCAGCATGAGATTGTTAGTGCATTTATTTATTTATTTTTAAAGATTTATTTATTTATTTATTCATTCATTCATTCATTCATTCATTCATTCATGATAGACATAGAGAGAGGCAGAGACACAGGCAGAGGGAGAAGCAGGCTCCATGCCGGGAGCCTGACGTGGAACTCGATCCCCGGACTCCAGGATTGTGCCCTGGGCCAAAGGCAGACGCCAAACCGCTAAGCCACCCAGGGATCCCCGAGATTGTTAGTGCATTTAGACCACTTTCCAGTTCTAGCATTCTCCTGTAGGAGGGCTGCTGAGAATGCAAAGAGAAAAGCAGGTACAAGAACTACAAAATCAGCTTTCTTAGCTCTTTTGTGTTAGCTCAATTAACCTCCATTCTTTAGTGGCCCTAGAGGACTATAATGTAACAAATTTCATTATGATGATTCTGAGTCAGCAAAAAATGGTTAAAATGTGTTTAATATACTCTGTTCCAATGACAAAATTTATGATGAAATACATTCAAGAAAGGATTCCACTAAAAATGATAAACATAATGTGAAGGATATACTTTTGTTAACTCAAAAAATCTACTGCTTCCTTATAGTCAGATAAGCAAGTTGTTGCTGTAATTACTTTACCTGACTGTCATACACTGACAACTCATTCTCTGCCTGCCCTAACATTTCTTTTTTTTTTTTTTTTGCCCTAACATTTCTCATGAACATGAGCATTAGTAAATAATCTTAGATAGACATAGTACACAGGTGCCAGGAAATTTCAGTCCTAGGAGATAAGAGTAGGTAAAATAATCTCAGCTTCACATATAAATACATTAAGAATGATCAAGTGATGGGGTTATAGACCAAAGCAATGGATTGTCAGTAACAGAAAGAAATGTTCTGGCCTCCCTGAATCTGTGGACATCTTCTGAGTCTCCCTTGCCATAGATTGCTTTGTGATCTCTATAAAAAGCGGAACCAGATTTTATAGCAGAGGTGGGCAAACTTCTTTAAAGGGCCAGATAGTGAGTATTTTAGGCTTTGCCGCAGCAGCGACTCAACTCCATCTTTGTAGTACAAAAGTAGCCATAGGCAGGGCTTAAAAAAATGCATGTGCCTGTGTTCCAATAACACTTTATTTACAAAAGCAAATGTGGGCTGGGCATTGTCTTAGAGAATTACCTGGATTTTAAAAATATACTTCTATATCCCATGATCAGCGGCAGGTGTCTTATATATATCATACCTACCAATTGTCCTCCAGAAGGTAACTTTTTTAGGTCAGAGCTCACACTCTTTCTCTTTTCCTCTCTTCCTTTCCCTCTCTCTGTCTCTTAGGAGCAATTTAATGTCCACCTAGAGCTCATTCCTGGCCCACTATTGAAGCTAGTCTTCTTTCTCAAGTAGGACATGTATATGGAGCATCAGATCAGCCTTGCTGCTTGTTCAGCTTTCATTGTATACCTAGTTTCAGGAGGTAGCTCCCTACCTTGGAGCCCTCCTGGTACCTCGGTTCCTTTAAGACTGAAACTCTGCCTTATTTTCCTAACCCTAGTCATCTTGATGACCATGCCCTCCTATGATGCTAGGTACAGCACTGAAACAAAAACAAAAATCATCTGTTTTTGCTATTGAGTGCCTCCTCTGTGCTAGATACTAGTACATGTTCATGAGTAAAGGTATATTATATCATGCTTTACCACTGAAGGATTTGGTCTTTAACAGGAACAAAATTTCAACACATTGAACAAATATAAAATAACTGATGTGTTGGGATCCCTGAGTGGCTCAGCGGTTTAGCGCCTGCCTTTGGTCCAGGGCGAGATCCTAGATTCCTGGGATTGAGTCCCGCGTCGGGCTCCCAGCATGGAGCCTGCTTCTTCCTCTGCCTGTGTCTCTGCCTCTCTCTCTCTCTCTCTCTCTCTCTATGTCTATCATGAATAAATAAAAAATCTTAAAAAAAGAATAAATAACTGATGTGGTGTAACAAATAACTTAACAGTTATGGTTTACTGCAAATTATATTGAATATAATGAAATGTCAAAACGTGCGGTTCAGACATAAATTGCTTTTAGTGGAAGATTATATCTGTCAGACATTTGTGCTGAGCCTTGAAGGCTGTATAGAATTTGGTGGAATGAAAAGGAAAAAAGGATATTCTGGGTGAGGGTATTGTTTTTGAGCAAGCAGCTAGTGTGTATTGGACAGAAGTGTGAGAGAAGGTTAAACAGGAGAAGGCACCAGATAGGGAGGAAGTGAAAAGCCACATGGAGGCTGTGGTGGTATTTATCAAAAGGACATTAGGAAACATCGGATAGTGTTATATGTGTTTTAGTAGAAAGTAAGGTGTAATAGAAGAATGATGGACTAAAAACTTGAAGTTTGAGGTTCTTTTTTTTTTTTTTAAGATTTTATTTATTCATGAGAGACAGAGAGAGAGAGAGAGAGAGAGAGAGAGAGAGAGGCAGAGACACAGGTGGAGGGAGAAGCAGGCTCCATGCAGGGAACCCGATGTGGGACTTGATTCGGGGTCTCCAGGATCACGCCCTGGGCTGAAGGCAGTGCTAAACCGCTGAGCCACCTGGGCTGCGCGAAGTTCAAGGTTCTTGTTTCACCTGGTCACTTATTAACCATGAGATCTTGGAGTCATCACTCACAATCTTACAGCATAATTTTCTTTTTTAACTTAAATTTCAGTGAACATACAGTGCAATATTTGTTTCTGGAATAGAATTCAGTGATTCATCACTTATATGTAACACCCAGTGCTCACCACAACAAATGCCCTCTTTTTTTTTTTTTTAATTTATTTTTTAAAAAAGATTTGAGAGAGAGAAAGTGAGTACACAAGTGAGCATGTGTGAGAGCAGAGGAAGGGCAGAGGGAGAGGCAGAGAGAGAGAATCTCAAGCAAACTCCACACTGGACATGGAGCCTGATGTGGGACTTGATTTCACGACCCTGAGATCATGACCTCCACTGTAATCAAGAGTCAGTCAGTTGAGCCACCAAGGCACCCCACAAATGCCTTCTTTAATACCCATTACCCATCTACCTCCCTCCATCAATCCTCAGTTTGTTCTCTATTGTTAAGAGTCTTATGGTTTAGGGGTGCCTGGGCTCGGTTGGTTAAGTGGCCAACTCTTCATCTCAGGGTCATGAGTTCAAGCCCTCCATGCTCACCATGGAGCCTACTTTATAAAAGAAAAAAGAAGAGTCTCTTATGGTTTGTTTCCCTCTCCCCTTTTTTTCCTTTTTCCCCTCCCCATATGTTCACCTGTTTTCTTTCTTAAATTCCACTTATGAGTGACATCATGTGGTATTTGTCTTTCTTTGACTTATTACACTTAGTATAATATACTCTAGCTCCATCCACATCATTGCAAATAGCAAAATATTCTTTTTGATGGCTGAGTAATATTCCGTGGTATATATATACCACATCTTCTTTATCCATTCATCAGTTGATGGACATTTGGCTTTTCTTCATAGTTTGCTTATTGTTAATAATGTGGAGCATAAGTTTCTTTATCTAAGTCCAGTGGCAAGTACACATCACAGAGATGTCATGAGGGTAAAATGAGAAAATAGATGTGAAAAATACTTTGAAAGTCATAAAGTCTTCTACAAATGTCAGAAATTATGATAACATTATGACAGTGGTGACACAGGAAGAATAAGCTTGCAAGTGTGACCAAATGAATTATAATGGGAGAAACTACACACAGGACAAGCTTATTCAGTAGCTTGTGAATCGACAGAGGAGGACTTGTGCTATGCTGTGTGTGTGGACTACCAGTGGAGGAAATAACTTCAACACAATAAAAAATCCACAACAAAACTTCACTGAACATATGCCCTGATCCTTTCTTACTGATACAAATGCCACCTCATGATGATCATCATATGCACCAATTCTAAAAGTATTGCACCCTATTTTATGAATATAGGGAAGGCTGCCTTTTTATAAACTCAGCTTGGGGTAAGACACATACCAGAATTTGGAAGTTCATTTTCATCCCTCTTGCATCCATTGATGCCCCTGCTCTGTGATTCCATTCTGGATTTTTAATTCTGTCTCTCCAGTACTCAGTTCCTTCATAATGATGGAAAAACAACTACAGGGAAACACTTTGAGCAGTTACTGCCAGCACTAAAAATCTCTTTTGGAAAAAAGAAAAACATGTCCTTGTGTTTGCTCCTGCACTGGGGGTTTACAGCTTATAATTTCTTCATATCTCTTATCTTCCCTTTAAAGCCTGAAAATAGTCTGCTTCCCTTCCCATCTGTTCACCACATTAATTGCTCTGGGCAGGAAGAAGTTTCTTCAGTCTTAAGACTTTTTCCTGCTTTTGGTTTTTAAGTCCATTACATACGCAGCTGCTTTATTATTTAAGTTCTTAATCTACCCCTTACTGGTACTGGGAAATGTCCTTGGTGTCACTGAGGAGGCTAGGCATGGAGACTGAGATGATCCTTAGCTCCTTTTATAAAAAGCATGTATAGCATTTTCTATATATAATTAACTTTGGGTAATAATCTGGCCTTTTCCAATTGAATAGCTATTGAATATCAATTCTTTGATTTAAAAAAAAAAAAAAGATGTTCTGAGCACTGCTGTCTGTCTGTGCTGGCCTGGGTGGGAGACATAGGGGTGTAGAAATTGTTACTGTGTTTGGAGAGTATCAGGTCCACTTGAAAAGCAGTGATGTGTTGGAAAACATTAGACTCCAAATCAGAAAATTTGATTCTGTAGCTAACATGCTTTATGGCCTTGCTTCAGCTTCTTTTTCCAGAAAATGAATGGATTGAATTGGATCAGTGGTTTTTAAACAGTATCTTAAAGATTCTTGACATTTCAAACCTATTCACTTTAGAGGACTCAGCAGACAGGGCTCTGATTCCCAAGCCTCTTTAAAATGCTCCCAGTGTCTCACTTGTATATATTAAGTTTGATGTGAAATTTCAAATAAAGGCTTCCAGAGCCAAAAATATTTGAAAGCAAGTAGACCAGAGGAGTCCTATCATTTTTTCCAATTCTGATTTTCTGTGAGTCTAAGACTTTGCCACAAAGTATAAGAAAAGAACATATAAACATGGGCTAGGTAGGTGACATAGAATTCTGTATTAATCATTCAACAATCCTTCACAAAATTCCTTGCAGATTGGAGAATGTCATAGCTTCTGAACATCATACCTGTCTTCTCTTTGGTACTCTGTGGGTTTGGATCAAAATGTATATGAGAGGTAATATGCTCAATAGTCCTAGAAAATAGAGAAAAGTTGAAAAGAAATTGCTGATAGATACTCCCCTTAGAAACAGTCACTTTTACATTTCTGATTTGTTTTCCTTCCAGGTCATTTTCCTGTGTGCCATGATAGTTTAACATAGTTTTTGGGGGTTCCTGGATGGCTCAGTCAGTAGGACATGTGACTCTTGATCTCAGGGTCATGAGTTTGAGCCCTACATTGGGCACAGAGTTTACTTTAAAAATTTTTGAAAAATTAAAAAAACAGAAAACCCCATGTAGTTTTGAATATATATAGTTTTATATCCTGGCTTTTTGTTTAATTTTAGAGTGTAAAGTTTTTCTCAAGTGCTATTTCTGTCCTTTTTTTGAATGATATTAAAACTCCCATTGCCTGTCTTCTAGAGCTGAATGTATGCATACCCTAGGAACCAGCAGCTCTACTCTTAACTAAGTATCTAACAGATATGCATGCATATATTCACTGGAACACCTGTTCTGAAATGTTATAGGAGTAATACTAATAGTTGCCTCAAACCAGAAACTACTAGGATGCCTATATGTTGAAATAAATATGTGGATTCATACAAACAATGCAAAACAGCAGTAATAATTAACAATCCACAACTAGGCCCAAAGCCAGTCACAAAACAGAGCATGCTCCATGATTCCATTAAAAAGTATAGGAAAAACTGGGACACCTGGGTGGCTCAGTCAATTAAGTGTCCAACTCTTTTTTTTTTTTTAGAATTTTATTCATTTATTCATGAGGGGGGGCCGCCGGGGCAGAGACACAGGCAGAGGTAGAAAGAAGCAGGCTCCATGCAGGGAGCCTGACGCAGGACTCAATCCTGGGTCCCCAGGACCATGCCCTGGGCCAAAGGCAGCACCAAACCGCTGAGCCACCCGGGCTGCCCGAAGTGTCCAACTCTTGATCTCAGCCCAGGTCTTGATCTCACAGTTGTAAGTTCAAGCCCTGCTTTGGCCTCCACGCTGGATGGCGAGTCTACTTAAAATATATAAGAAAAACCTATCTGTGCTATTTTAAATCAGTATCTGTGCTATTACAAGTCAGCTTAAGAAAAACTTCTAGATGCTGCTATTCTTTGATATCTTGATCTGGGTGCTGGTTGCACATCAAGCTGTACACTTAAGATATGTCCACTTTTTGTATATATATATTGTACTTTAAAAATTTGAAAGAACCCCTATAGGGCACCTGGGTGGCTCAGTCAAATATCCAACTCTTGGTTTCTGCCCAGGTCATGATCTTAGGGTTGTGGAATTGAGCCCCCAAGTCAGGCTCTGCACTCAGTGCAATCTGCTCCAGATTCTCTCTCCCTCTCTCTCAAATAAATAAATAAAATCTTAAAAAAAAAAAAAAAGGAAAGAGTTTCTATAGTTTTCTAAATTATACATGATTCAGTATAATAGTAAAGTGCTGTTGAGTACCTTAAGGATTTGATCATATTTCACTCATAAAAGTAGAATTGAATCTCTTATGAATCCATTTATTAAGCTACCCCTTGGATATACTTCAGTGTACTTCTCCATTATAGTACCTACCACACTATAATTTTCTACTTCTTTTTCCCCCATTAGACCAAAAGTTTGCTGGAGGCAGGAACTTTTTTTAAATTTAATTTTAATTTATTTATTTACTTATTTATTGAGAGAGAACACTAGCAGTGGGGGGGCAGGGGCAGAAGAAGAGGGAGAGAGAGAATCTCAAGCAGGCTCCATGCGGGGCTCGATCTCACAATCCTGAGATCATGACCAGAGTTAAAATCGAGTCAGATGCTTAACTGACTAAGCCACCCAAACACCCCTTAATTTTATTTTTAATTGAAGTATAATTGACACACAATATTATACTAGTTTCACATATACAACATAGTGATTTGACAATTACATACATTGTGCAGTGCTTTCCATGATGAAGTGTAGTTATTGTCTGTCAACCTACAAAGTTATTGTCACCTTACAATATTATTGCCTATATTCTTTATGCTATACTTCTCATTCCTGTGAATTATTTATTTTATACCCCTTAATCCCTTTAAATTTGTACCTCTTAATCCCCTTTATCTATTTTGTTCATTCTACCACCCTCATCCCTTCTTGGCAACTACCAGTTTGTTCTCTGTATTTTTGAGTCTGTCTCTGTTTTGTTTTTTAGATTCCACATGTAAGTGAAATTGCATAGTCAGTCTCTGTCTGACTTATTTCACTTAGCTTAATGTCCTTTAGGTCCATCCATGTTGTTGCAAATGGCAAGATTTTATTTTTGATGGCTGAGTAATTCTCTCTCTCTCTCTCTCTCTCTCTCTCTCTATATATATATATATATATATATCACTTTTTTATTCATTCATCTGTTGATGGACACTCATCTGTTGATGCTCTATATTTTGGGTATTGTAAATAATGTTGCAGTAAACATAGGGGTGCATGTGTCTTTCTGAAATACTTTAGGTAAATAGCCATGGAATTATTAGATTGTACGGTATTTTTACTTTTAATTTCCTTAGGAACTTCCATACTGTTTTCTATAGTGGCTGCAACAATTTGTTTCCACCTACAGTGTACAAGGGTTCTTTTTTTCTCTGCATTCTTGCCAATATCTGTTACTTCTTATCTTTTTGATACTAGTCTTTCTGACTGTTGTGAGGTGATAACTCATTGTGATTTTGATTTGGCTTCCTTGATGATTAGTGATGTTGAGCATCTTCTCATGTGTCTCTTGACCACCTATATATGTCTGTCCTCTTTGGAAAATGTCAGGTCATCTGCCCATGTTTTAATTTGGACTATTTTGAGTTTTTGGTGTCAAGTTTTATAAGTTCTTTGTATATTTTGGATAGTAATCCCTTATCAGATTTATCATTTGCAGATATCTTCTATTTAGTAGGTTGCCTTTTCATTTTGTTGATGGTTTCCTTTACTGTGCAAACACTTTTTAGTTTGATATGGTCCCAATAGTTTATTTTTGTTTTCATTTCCCTTGCCTGAGGTGATATAAAGACAAATATTGGGATCCCTGGGTGGCGCAGCGGTTTAGCGCCTGCCTTTGGCCCAGGGCACGATCCTGGGGACCCGGGATCAAATCCCACATCGGGCTCCCGGAGCATGGAGCCTGCTTCTCCCTCTGTCTATGTCTCTGCCTCTCTCTCTCTCTCTCTCTCTCTGTGTGACTATCATAAATAAATAAAAATAAAAAAAAAAGACAAATATTGCTAAAGCTGATGTCCAATAAATTATTACCTTTATTTTCTTTTAGGAGTTTTATGGTTTCAAGTTTCGCATTTAGGTCTTTCATCAATTTTGGGTTTATTTTTATGCAATGTGTAAAAGAGTGGTCCAGTTTCATTCTTTTGCATGTAGCTTTCCAGTTTTCCCAGCACCATTTATTGAAGAGACTGTCTTTTCCCTATTGTATATTTTTACCTCTTTTGTAATAGATTAATTGACCATATAAGTGTGGGTTTATTTCTGGGCTCTTTCATTGCACTGATAAATCTATTGTTGTGCCAGTGACTGCTTTCATTACTAGAACTATGTAATATATTTTGAAATCTGGAATTGTGATACCTTGTGCTTTGTTCTTTTTCCCAAGATTGCTTTGGTATTTGGGATCTTTTGTGGTTCCATACAAATTTGTGATTGTTCTAGTTCTGTAAAAAATACCATTGGAATTTTTTTAAAAAGATTTATTTATTTATTCATGATAGAGAGAGAGGCAGAGACACAGGCAGAGGGAGAAGCAGGCTCCATGCTGGGAGCTCGACGTGGGATTTGATCCTGGGACTCCAGGATTGCTCCCTGGGCCAAAGGCAGGTGCCAAACCGCTGAGCCACCCAGGGATCCCCATACCATTGGAATTTTGATAATTATTGCATTGAATCTATAGATTGCTTTGGGTAGTATGGACTTTTTAACGATATTAATTTGTACAATCCAGAACATGGCATATTTTTCCATTTATTTTTGTTGTCTTCAGTTTCTTACAGTTTTCAGGATACAGGTCTTTCACCTCCTTGGTTAAATTTATTCCTAGGCATTTTATTCTTTTTAATGCAATTGTAAATAAGATTGTTTTCTTAATTTCTCTTTCTGCTGTTTTCTTGCATAGACATGTAACAGATCTCTATATATTGATTTTGTGCCATGTTTACTGAATTTATTTATTTATTTTTTAAAGATTTCATTTATTCATGAGAGACACACAGAGAGAGAGAAAGAGAGACAGAGACACAGGCAGAGGGAGAAGCAAGCCCCATGCAGGAAGGCCGCTGCGGGACTAGATCCCGGGTCTCCAGGACCACACCCTGGGCCGAAGGCAGGCGCTAAACCGCTGCACCATCCAGGGATCCCCATGTTTACTGAATTTATTTATCAGTTCTTATAGTTTTTTGGTGGAGTCATTAAGGTTTTCTATATATAGTATCATGTCATTTACAAATAGTGACAGTTTTACTCCTTCCTTACCAATGTGATGCCTTTTTCTTTCCTCTTGTCTAATTGTTTTTGCTAAGACTTCTAGTAGCTTTTTGAATAATAGTCATAATACTGGACATCTTTGTCTTGTTTCTGATCTTAGAGGAAAAGCTTTTAGCTTTTCACTATTGAGTATCTATGAATTTTTCATATAAGGCCTTTCTTATGTTGACATATGTTCTCAACTCTAAGCCCACTTTGTTGAGAGTTTTTTTTATCATGAGTGGGTATTGAAGTTTGTCACATGCTTTTTATGTATCTATTGAGATGTTTATATGATATTTATCTTTTATTTTGTTAATGTGGTATATCCCAGTGATTGATTTATGAATATTGAGACATCCTTGCATCCCTGGAATAAATCCAACCTTTTATCATGGATGACACTTATAATGTATCACTGAATTTGGCTTGCTAATATTTTGAACATACATATCAATGTTCATCCAGGGAAATTTGGCTATAATATTATTTTTTTGTGGTCCCTTTGGTTTGTTGTCAAGATAATGTGGGCCTCAAAGAATGAATTTGGAAGCATTCCTTTCTCTACTATTTTTTAGAATAGTTTGAGAAGAATAGGTATTAACTCTTCTTTAGATGTTTGGTTTAATTCATTTGTGAAGCCATCTAATCCTGGACTTTTGTTTGTTGGGAGTTTTTTTTATTACTGGTCCAATTTCATTATTAGTAATTGGTCTCTTCATATTTTCTATTTATTCCTGATTCAGTTTTAGAAAACTGTATGTTTCTAGTTTATCCATTTTTTCTAAGTTGTTTGTTTTGGTGGCATATAATTTTTCATAGTAGTCTCTTTACTCTTTTTTCCGTGATATCGGATGTAACTTCTCTTTCATTTCTTTTTTTTTTTTTTTTAAGATTTTATTTATCTATTCATGAGAAGCACAGAGAGAGAGAGAGAGAGAAGCAGAAACACAGGCAGAGGGAGAAGGAGGCTCCATGCAGGGAGCCCAATGTGGGACTCGATCCCGGATCCCGAGCGGCTTGGGTCCCGCTCCAAGCCAAAGGCAGGTGCTCAACCACTGAGCCACCCATGTGTTCCTTCTCTTTCATTTCTGATTTTATTTATTTGCATATTCTCTCTCTCTCTCTCTCTTTCTCATTTTTGATGAGTCTGGCTAAAGATTTACCAATTTTGTTGATCTTTTCAAAGAACTAGCTCCTGATTTAATTGATCTGTTCTATTGTGTTTTTATTTTATTTTATTTTTTTATTTTATTTTTTTAAATTTTTATTTATTTATGATAGTCACAGAGAGAGAGAGAGAAAGAGGCAGAGACACAGGCAGAGGGAGAAAGAAGCAGGCTCCATGCACCGGGAGCCCGATGTGGGACTCGATCCCGGGTCTCCAGGATCACGCCCTGGGCCAAAGGCAGGCACCAGACCGCTGCTCCACCCAGGGATCCCCTATTGTGTTTTTAGTTTCTATTTCATTTATTTTGTTTCTGAGCTTTATGATTTCTTTTCTTTTACTACTCACTTGGGTTTTGTTTGTCTTTTTTCTAGTTCCTTTTGGTGTGAGGTTAAGTTGTTTGAGATTTTTTTGTTTGTTTCTTGAGGTAGGTCTGTAACACTATATATTTCACTCTTTTTTTTTTTAAGATTTATTTATTTATTTATGATAGACACAGAGAGAGAGAGAGCGAGAGAGGCAGAGACACAGGCAGAGGGAGAAGCAGGCTCCATGCTAGGAGCCTGATGCAGGACTCGATCCCGGGACTCCAGGATCGCGCCCTGGGCCAAAGGCAGGCGCCAAACTGCTGAGCCACCCAGCAATCTCCCTATACTTCACTCTTAAAACAGCTTTTGCTGCATCCCAAAGATTCTGAACTGCTATGTTTCATTTTCATTTATCTCCATATATTTTTTATGTCCTCTTTGATTTCTGCATTGACCCCTGGTTGTTTAGTAGCATGTCATTTAGCCTTCACATGTTTGCATTTTTTCCAGTTTTTTTTCCTTATAATTAATTCTAGTTTCATAACCTTGTGGTTGGAAAAGATGCTTGATATGATTTTAATCTTCTTAAATTTATTGAAATTTGCTTTATGGCATAACTTGTGATCTCAAAGAATATTCCATGTGTACCTGAAAAGAATCTGTATTCTGTTTTGGTAAGGAATGTTCTATATATGTCTGTTAAATCTATCTGGTCTAATGTGTTGTTCAAAGCCAGTATCCTTATTGATTTTGTCTGGATGATCTATCCATTGATAGAAGATACAAGTGGGGTGCTAAAGTTCCCTACTGGCACTGTAATACTGTCAATTTATCCCCTTTCTATCTGTTAATATTGCTTTATATATTTTTTAGGTGCTCCCATTGTTGGGTGCATAGATACATAAAAATGTTATATCTTGTTGGATTGACCCCTTTATCAATACATAAATCTGTTCTTTGTTTCCTGCTATAGTGTTTGCTTTCGAGTCCATTTTGTCTGATAAACAAGTATTGCTACCCTAGCTTTTTTTTTTTTTTTTTGCTTGTAAAAATCTCTTTATATCTCTTCATTTTCAATGTCTATTTGTCCTTAGATCTGAATTGAATCTCTTGTGGGCAGTATATAGATGAGTCTTGTTTTTTTTATCCATTCAGTCACTCTGTGTCTTTTGATTGGGTCATTTAGTGTATTTACATTTAAATTATTGACTGCCATTTGTTTAATTATTTTCTGGGGCTATTTTGGTAGTTATTCTTTCTTCCTTTCTTCTTTTTTCCCTTGAGCTTTGATGACTTTTATTCTCTTTATTCCTTTCTCTTTATGTTTTGGGTATCCTATTACAGGTTTTTTGGTTTGTGGTTGCCATGGGGTTCACATATAGCATCCTGTGTATATAGCAGTCTGCATTAAGCTGATGGTCACTTAAGTTCAAACACATTCTGGAAGTACTACATTTTTACTACTCCCCTCAATGTTTTATGTGAATGACATAATACTTTACATTTTTAAATTTTGTGTATCTCTTAACTAATTTTTATAGATATAATTCATGTTACTACTTATGTTTCTAATCTTCATATAGCTTTATAAATGATCTACTACCTTTATTGTATGTTTACTTTTACCAATGAAATTTTTTTCTTTCAGAATTTTCATGAACTAATAATTTTCTTACTTCTAGCTATAGCCTTCCTTTTTTTTTTTTTCTTTTTTCTTTTTTCTTGAAGGAGTTCTTTTAACATTTTTTGTAAGGCCAGTTTACTGGTAATGAACTCCTTTAACTTTTTTTCCCTTGTCCTTGAAACTCTATTTCTCCTTCAGTTCTTCTTCTTTTTTTTTAAGTAAGCTTCACTCTGCGTGTGGAGCACAACACAGGGCTTGAACTCACAACCCTGAGATCAAGGCCTGAGCTGAGATCAAGAGTCAGATGCTTAACTGACTGAACCACTCAGGTACCCTTCTCCTTCAATTCTTATTGATAACTTGCCAAGTAGAATTTTTTTGGTTATAGTTTTTTTTTTTCCCTTTCAGTATTTTGACTATATTGTTCCATTTCCTTCTAGATTGGAAAGTTTTCTCTGAAAAACTCAGCTGATAGCCTTATGGAATTTCCTTCCTATTTACCTGTTTGTTTCTCTCTTGCTGCTTTTATGAATCTTTCTTCATCTTTAACTTTTGACATTTTAATTATGTGTCTTGATGTGGACCGGCTTGGGTTCATCTTGTTTGGTACTCTTTGCTTGGACTTAGATGTAGGTTTCCTTCCCCAGGTTAGGAAATTTTTCAGCTAATATTTCTTCGTATAAATTTTCTGCCTCTTTTTCTCTCTTCTTCTTCTGGGACCCCTATAATGTGAATGTACATATATTTGATATTGTCCCAGAGATTTATTAGCCTTTTCTTACTAAATTTTATTTTTTTCCCCACTATTCAACTTGGGTACTTTCCACTACCCTGTCTTCCAGCTTGGTAATTCTTTCTTCTACATCTTCTGATCTGTTGTTGATTTACTCTAGTGTATTTTTTCATTTCAACTATTGTATCATTGAGTTGTGATTAGTTCTGGTTTTTTAAGTTTTTATTTAAGTAATCTCTACACCCAATATGGGGTTCAAACTCAAAACTCCAGGATCAAGAGTCACATGCTCTTCTGACTGAGCCAGCTAGGTGTCCCTAATTCTTTTTAATATTTTCTATCTTTGTTGAAGTTTTCACTGAGTTTATCCACTCCTCTCTCAAGTCTGGTAAGTATCTTTATGACCATTACTTTGAACTCTTTATCAGGTAGATGGCTTATCTCCGTTTTGTTTAGTTTTTCTTTTTCTTGAAATTTGTCTTGTTCTTTCCTTGGAACATATTCTTCTGTCTCTTCATTTTTTTTTCAGTTTTTGTTCCTATAAATTAGGTGGAACAGCTACTGTTCCCAGTCTCAAATGAGTGGCCTTGTGTAGGAATGTGTTCTGTGTAGATTGCATGTGTCTGGCAACTTTGGTTGGCTGACTAGAGCTGGACTAGGCAGGGCTAAGAGATCCTGACATACCCTATATCCAAGCCACCCTAGGAAGACTGCTAGAGCTGGAGTTAGTGTGGGCTGATGCAATTTGTGCAGGGAGGGATAGCTAGGGTGGGTACTGGCAGAGTGTTGTCTGATGTGGGCTTAGAGGCCCAGGGCTTACTGTGGTAGCCCTATCAGGCTGTCTAGAGCACCTAATTCTACTCCCCTCTGTGTTTTTAAAGGAGGAGAAGATAATAAGGTGGTGCTCAGCAGAGCCTTTGACCCTGGAGACAGTGAGAGTTCCAGGAGTTTTCCTACTGTTTGGTAGATGCTCTACATTTGTAGGTGGATTTTCCTCTACTTATAGTTTCTCTTTAAACCACTGTTTTGTTTTGTTTTTTTCTTTTGTTTTTTGCCGTGTCCCAGGTCAGTTGAATCTGTGCTTGGCCCCTCAATGATATTCTTCCCTTTTGTGGGTTGTAGGGTAAGGGTCGTATTCCTACCATTACCTTGTCTCCATTTCTCTTGCTCTTTTCTTTGTGATCCCTCTGTATTGTGTAGAAACTGTTTAATCAGCCCTCTGTTCTCTTCAGGAGGCATTGCTGTATATGTAGGCAGAGACTCAGTGTGTCCATGAGAAGAGATGAGTTCAGGATGTTCCTTTGCTGCAATCTTGGGCCCCCAATTTCTGAAACATTGTCTTATATCCTTAGGACCTAGTGGGTACTCAAGTACTTACTGAGTGCACAGAATGAATAGTTCTTATGAGGAAGATAAGACTGTGAATAGGGACACTGTCCTGAGCTCCTGGTAGACATTCTCCTGTTTTATTTATGATCTGCCAAATTGATACCCTCCTTCAGAATTTGCACACATTTTATACAGGGAATAGCTATAGCTAAAGAAATATCCTCTTAAAAAAAAAAAAGAAATATCCTCTAAACCACACTAAAAACAATGATGTAAGAACTATAGTTAGAATCCTGTTAGAGGAGCACTCTACCTTATCCTTCGATAATCTTTTGTTTCTTGAATCAGATCATCCACTAATTATGTATGACTGGATTATATCATCTGCCTTTACATTGGTAATGTTAATCAGTATGGTCCCTATATCAATTAACTTAAATTCAACTTAAAAAAATATAGGAAAATAAGGGAGAAAAAGGAAAAAAAGAAAAATATCTTTCTTATATACCTAGGAAAAAACATTAGTGAATAATAATATAGCATGCTGGGAATATAAAACCAACACTGGAATCTCATAAGAGGCCTAGCCAAGCCACCACGTAAGCTACACAAATGACAACAGCAACATACATAACCACATCTTACATTAAGATGATAAAGTGCCAGAATGTTCAGTACAAATAGAAATTCATCTATTTGTACTGAAATTCATCTATTTCATTCCTTACTGTATTGTAAGGAATGAAAATGGCTAATAAGCAAATAAACAATACAAAAATGAGACTCATTAATAGATAAATATTAGCAAATTGAAACAAGGGTGAACATTTTTACCTACAAATCAGCAGTTGATTTATATGCATAAATAATGATATGGTAGAGATAAATATAGTATCTCTTACCAATTGGCATTTTTCTGGAGTAAAATTTGCCACTGTATAAAACAGTATTAAAATCTGTTCTTTGACCCAGAAATTTTGTTTTTTATACTTTATATTCAAGCATCTGTAAAATTGAGGTTTCAGTGATTAATTCACTATAGAACATTTACTGCATAAACACTGTATCTCAAAAAAAAAAAAAAACACTGTATCTCATAAATACCTAAGGATACACAAAGAAATTAGTAAGTATAATGGTATTTATTATACCTAGAGTAGTCAGATTCATAGACAGAAAGTAGACTAGTGGTTGCCAGGGCCTGCAAGGGAGATGGGAATGGGGAATTTCCATTTAATAGGTACAGAATTTCATTTTGAGATAATGAAGAGATTCTAGAGGTGAATGGTGGTAATGGTTGTACCATAATGTGAAGGTGCTTATGCCACTGGACTGTACACTGAGGTATGGTTAAAATGTAAATTTGATCTTACATGTATTTTACCATAATGAAGAATATATAGTAGATGTGCAATAAATGTTTTTTGAATGCATAAATTGTTTAAGAATCAAGGGATTTGATAGGGTGAAGAAAAGGTAGGGGCAAAGGTGACTATAAGATTTAAAGATGTAAATGGTGCCATAGGTAGAAATGGTAGGGATGTTGATTGATTTGCTTTCATGACATAATTATATATGACATATATATTATATATGTCTCATATATATGATTATGATATGATATATATGTATCATATATGATAATTATATATGACATATATGACTATATTTATATTCATATATGTATATATGAATATATATGCATGTATATATTTATGGATCACAAATATATATGACTGAAGTAGAAAAGTTTTTGTGGACAATTAGAACTTAGAAGATAAAGGCTGAAAATACAAACTTAGAAATTATCGTAGAGGTAATATTAAAGTGAAGGGAGCCCTCTGATTTCCTCCTAAGCACTACATAGGGGATTAAGCACATAATGCCCTCTGCTTTGCCCTCTGATCTGATTCATACGTTAGAGTCCTATTCTGTTTAAGGGCATGTTTCCAACAATTCATTGACATTTGTACACTTATGATAAAATTGACTTTTCAAGGTGTCTGCAAACTGTAGATTTTGAAATAATTAAAATGCCTCCCCTTACTTTCACTTGATAGAAAAAACGAAAGATTATGTTCTTGAAAAAATACAATGGGAATAGGGGTAGAAAGATTGTAAAAGCTCTTATTAATTCATAGCTGACCAGATGCTGTGAAGCAATAAATCTCAAGGTATTTGTCAAGTCAAGGCTTTCATCAAAGACAGATGGGATATCTAAAGCCGGAGCTGCCTGGATTTGCATAAACCAAAAGTTTGTTTATTAACAATGAAATATTATGGAACTTAGAAACTTGCATTTTGTGAGATGTCTATAGGAAGATTATTTTGAAGGTTACTTTTATTTCCTTGAAGGAACAAGAAATAGATTAGCATGTTTTATAATGCTATAGACTCATATACCAGCTCACATCTCCACCAGTAAAGCTAAGTTCTTTGAGGATTGGAATTGCTTTTTTGAACAAAGGTATCAGGCAAACCCCCTTGTCCAAACCACTTGTTTAGAACTCACAATGGCACAGATACACAGTCTCTCTGGACAGTGGCAGCAAAGTAATAATTTGTTTGTACTTCAAGTGCTCAGTGTAGAAAAAATAGTCTTGTGCAGGTCAGTCTCTTCCACCACGCCCACACCCACAAATGCTAATCATTGACAGTGTACTGAGCTTTTAAGACAAAGGTCTAAGCAGCCATAAAGAAAAGATTGTTAGATTTGACATAAAACATTTAAGACTTTCGTGCTGCAAAATATGCCGTGAGAAAAGTTTAATGGCAAACAGAAAAAATACTTGCAGCATATGACAAGTGATTTGTATCCTAAATATATGAAAAGTATATAACATTGAGACAGGTTTCCACCCATGAGAGAAAGACGGAGGGAGGAAGAGAGAAAATATGTTGCTGGTAAGGGTGCACAGAAATTGTTGGAGGGAATATGAATTGCTGTATCCCTTTTGGAAAGTAATCTAACAATGTATATTAAAATTTACTGACCTAGGAAGCCTACTGTTTAGAATTTATGTTATAGAAATAGAAGCATCAGTGCCTGAAGATATATGAACCAAGACATTTATTTTAACATTGCTTGTAGTGATAGAAAAGAAAAATCTGGAACAACTTGAATACCCATCTATGGGAGAAAAATTTGAATAAATTATGGTAAGCTGTTAGGTAGAATGAGTTAAATCCAAATCTGTTACCTGGAGAAATATGATATGATATACATAATCTGTGGTAATTATGAGATGAAAAAGCAAATTGCAGAGTAATTTATAGAGTAAAATTTTTGTTAAAAAGAGAAAAACCCATATGCTTTAATGTCTTTGTACATATGAATAAATAAATAAATAAATAAAGGAGAGCTGGGCATGAACCAATGATGAATATTCATGAACCAATGAATATGAATGCTAACCTAGTTTTTACGTTAGAGGTCCATTTATTTGCACATAAGGTGCTATAAAAAATTATAGGAAAAATGGACCTTAGGTGCAAAGAGTTAGATTAATTATAATTTTTGATTCATGACTTACTATCTTGTCAGTAAATGCATCACTTTTTGTGTTGCTGCCTTGTGATTGATTGTATGAATATAAAATATTTAATCAGTTCCCAGTTGCTGAACATTTTAGATGGTTTAAAAACGTTTGGTTTTATTAATAATGATCTATAGCTATTTTGGGGTATTTTTTAAAAAGATTTTTATTTATTTATGAGGGAGCGGGGGCAGAGACACAGGCACAGGGAAGAGCAGGCTCCATGCAGGGAGCCTGATGTGGGACTTGATCCCGGGTCTCCAGATCAGGCCCTGGGCTGAAGGCAGCGCTAAACTCCTGAGCCACCTGAGCTGCCCTTTTTTTTTTTTTTTTTTAAAGATTTTTATTTACTTATTAAGATTTTTATTTATTTATGAGAGAGAGAGAGAGAGAGTATTTTTGTGTATTTTCTAAATATTTTCTTAGCACAGATTTCTAGAACTGAAACTGCTAGGTTAAAAGATAGCTGTATCTCTATGTATTTCTATCTATCAATATACATATAAATATAGATATAGATATCTTTTAACCCAGCAGTGTATATAATGTTCTACTTCTCTATTGCTACATAGCCAACTACCCCAAAACGTAGTACTTCTTTTTTAAAAAAGATATTTATTTATTTGAGAGATAAAGAGAGACAGCAAGAGAGAACAGGAGCAGAGTAGGGAGTGAGAGGGAGAAGCAGGCTCCCCATTGAACAGGGAGCACAATGTGGGGCTTGATCCCAAGACCCTGGGATCACAACCTGAGCCAAAGGCAGCTGCTTAACCGACTGAGCCCCCAGATGCCCCACCAAAACTTAGTACTTCTAACAACACTTATTTTACTCATGAATCTGTTAGACTAAGCCTATCTTACTTAGGATAGCTTATTTTTGTTCCACTTGACATGGGCTAGGTTGGCACTAGGGTGGGAGGCTGGAATCTTTGAAGCCTCTTTTACTCGTGTGATGCTATGGCTGGGAAGAGTCAGCTAGTTGGGAGCTGGCACAACTTGGACTCCTTAGATGCCATTCTCTATTTGTATGTGGTCTTTCTACCATGTTGATTTGGAGGTAGCTAGACTTCTTCCGTGCAGCTTAGGGCTTCCTAATAGAGTGCCCAGTGGAAGCAATGTCGCCTTTTCTAACTTAGCCTTGGAAGCCAGGCACTATCACTTCTACTCTACAGAACTGCCCAGGGCACATAGACTCCCACCTCTCAATGAAGGTGCATCCACATCACATTATAGGAAGAGCAGATGGGATTATGGATTATATATTGGTGTGGCTGTCTTTGAAAAATATAATCTGCATCATACTTTGTAAGACTTTTGATACATATTGCTAAATAGCTACTCCAAATAAGGTACAATGATGAAAATGATTTTTCTTGAAACTGCTAAATAAGGATATCTTTTTCCATCTTTACCAATCTCATCTGAAAAGTTACTATCTCATTTTTTAATTTACTTTTTTGGTTACTCCTGAAGTTTGTTGGCCATTTGTGTGTGTGTGTGCGTGCGCGCGTGCACACTGCTGGTTCACATCTTTTGCAGAAATAATATAATCCAGTATCTGAAATTTGAATTAGAGTCTTAGAAAGCAAATAGTTCATACCTATCCTTTTACCGATAGGGAGACTGAGTCACAAGAACCCCAAGTTCAAAGTTCTGTAAACTCAAGCAAAGCTTATGTCAGGTAATTCAGTACTTTGAATAGATACTACACACTTTGGGTAGATGGAGCAGTGATTCAAAATAATTTGTCATTGGGAACTGTAGTGGATGGGAAGTAACGTTCTGATAGAAGTTTTATAATAAGGAAGCCTGTCTCTGTAAAGAGGATCCTAACCATATAGTACCCTTAGAGAAGCATTTAGTAGTACTCCAAGTATATCCCCAACAAAACTGTATATGATTAACAAATGCCTTTTTGCTTCTACTTGCTCAGCAGTGAATCAAGCGATGCATTGTATCCTATATATACAGTGGTGCAGAGAACAGATTCTCTGCCTTCATGGAGCCTTTTCTCCCCTGGTAGTGATGGACATTAAACAGTGAAATAAATATAAAACTGTAAGTTGCAATGAGTGTTGTGAAGAAAAGCATAGGGTGCGTGAGAGCACAGAGTTGGGGGTCTGTTTAAATATCCTTCAGAAAGAGACATTTCAGTTGAAACCTGCAAAATGAGTAGGAGGTATCTAGGCAAAAGTTAGGATTTTCACTAAGGAAGCAAAAACCCAAAGAAAGGAGGAAATGTGTGTTTGAGGAACCAAAAGGAAACCAGTGTGACCCCAGGAGAGTGAGCAAAGATGAGATTGGTGAGGCAGGCAAGGCCAGAGTAGGTGAGCCAATAATAAAGATTCTGGACCTTATTGGACTTACCTTGTTAAAAGATCCTTTAGCTACTGAAGGATCAACTTTTAAAGGATCAACCTTTAGCTACTCAACTCTGCTGAGAAAGGACTGGAGGTAGCTAAATGTGTGTAAGTGGATTACAGTCATCCAGCCAAAAACGAGAGTGTCTTGATCAGGTGTGCTGATGTGGATAGGCAAAATTTTGACAAATATTTTAAGGTAGGAGTTATTGGACTTCTGTTTCACATTTCAATACTACCCTTAATTCATTACATTTTGCAGGATGATGATGTGTTCAGCCTTTTTCTTAGTGTCCTTGTCTCATTCCATCTCTAATATGTCAAAGTGGCTTCAGTATGGTCACATGACTATCCTGAGTGAAATGTGGTTTTCTGATGTGATACTCCACTAGGCGAGGAAGGAAAAGACACCTTAGAAGATGTTAGAAGTTTTCTGATTCCTCTTTGGCTTCTTATCACTTCCTGAAGCAAGGGAGAAACAGCATGATGAAGACCTAGGGTTTCTCAGTGGAATAGAATTGAGTGAGTTTAGAGCAGTTTAGAGGGAAATGGGAATGATATCTAAGTCCTTTGTTTTTCAGATTTTATGTTTCTGATGGTTGTATCAAAACCTATTTTATCTGCTGCAGTCCTCTGAGAAAGAAATTCTTTGTCAGAAAAGTTGCTTTCCACACATCTTTGGCTAGCACCCTTATTTAATTCAATTGATTCAGATCCACAAACACCTATGTAGAACCTACTATGTATCAGACACTGTGTTGCACTGACATCATCCCCTTTATCCCTCACCACAGCCCTGTGAGATAGGTATCATCATGCTCAATTTACAGATGTGGAAATTGACCTTTAATGTAAAAAGTCAATATCTACTTTCTGTTTTCATCAAAGAATGACAGAGAGAACCATCAACACATCCCTTTCCCCCAAGTTTAGCCAAAATGAGCAATGACCTAAATGCCATCTAAATGCATTTAAGCAGAACTGAACCTGGAGCAAATTCAAGTCATCTTAACAGCTTAAAAAATAAAGAAATTTAGAAATAAGATGGATACTGTCAGACAAAATGGACCATTGTGGAAAAACCAACTAAGCCACCATCAGGGTCAATTAGCATGCAGCTTTAGGATATCTTGGACCTCACCCCCACCCCTTGCTCCAGTCTCCTAATGTGTTAAGAACACTAGACCAAAATAAAAGGCCTCATGTTATAATTACCTCAGAACTTACAGACTTCTGGAATACAAACACTTTATAAAGGACAGATGGCCATCAGCTGTGCTGATGTTTATGTGTGAAATAAATCGGATGAAAGTCGCGAGAAATTTTTAAACCTACAACTCCATAAGGGGAGGAAAACTTTTTCCTTCTTCCCTTCTACATTCTTTGGCTGGTCTTGTAATTAAATTGACATAAGCAAATTAACAAGAGAAAAGCAAAATCAATTTGGTACATATGGGAACCTATATAAATATGAGATTCAAACAATGACCAAAACATGCAGCATTTATATCTTTCAGACAAAGAAACAACAAATCTGGTGAAGAATTGAAGGAAATAAAAAGACAGAGAAGTTTGAAGTTTGGGCTTGGGGTAATAAATTAGTGAGGGAGTAACAAGTTTTGTTTATATAGTCTTCATGGCCTTGAATTCCCTATCTCTGGTGATAAGGATGCTTTCTGCCTACTTGTTAAAGAAAGCATACCTTTCACATGGGAGATTTATTTCCTGCTCTCAGGAAGACAAAGGATAGTCAGAGTGTCATTCTTTTTTTTTTTTTTTTAATTTTATTTATTTATTTATTTATGAAAGTCACACATAGAGAGAGAGGCAGAGACACAGGCAGAGGGAGAGGGAGAAGCAGGCTCCATGCACCGGGAGTCCGACGTGGGATTCGATCCCGGGTCTCCAGGATCGCGCCCTGGGCCAAAGGCAGGCGCCAAACCGCTGCGCCACCCAGGGATCCCCAGAGTGTCATTCTTGCACTGGCTGTTTCTTAAGTAACTTTAATTCGAAATCATCAGTATGCCAAAGCAGCGTATTTTGCTCCCCTTCAACTCTTACTATAGAACTTTTTTAAAGCAATTAAATTCTGGGTATTTTAATTTCATTCATTTTTTAATTATTCATCCATGTATATGACCCAGGCATATATTAGGTTCTAAGAATACAGAACTGTACAGCATTATATTCATTTGTTAAATATGTATACCAAAGGTATATGAATAACATCATTCCCAACCTTAAGAAATGGTAAAGATTGGCAAGGGTATGGAAATAAATACCCTGATTAGAGATAGGCCAGAGATCTACCATAGCGTGTGATGATTGGGGAGGGGAGGACCTACACAGACTAGGTTGGGGAAGTAGGGTAACCCCAAGAGAGATTTCCTGGAGGAATAAATCAACTACACAAAAACATCACTACAGTTGAGCTCAGTATGTGTGTTTTATGTTTTACTCTGCCTCTTTCCTTTGCCAGCTGGGTCTCATAATTAAATTGACATATGGTTGGAAATCAACCTCAATCTTAAGCAGGGTGTGTAGGTGGCTGAGCTCAGTCACAGAGTTGCCCTTCCATTTGGCTGTGCCTCATCTTTAAAAAGAAGATTCTTACATTTTGTCTTCTTCTCCTTCAGCCCATTCCTCTGCATCTCGGAAACCTGTTCATACGGTGCCCACCTCCCACAAGAGTTCCATTAGTGCAGCCATGATTAAGTCTGTCTGCACATCCACCATGGCTTGGGAGACATCCTGCCGCACTGTCAGCATGATAAATGGATCTACATCATGGCAGCTGTGGTGGATGAAAGCAGTAAAGGAGCTCAGATCTTCCAGTTAGCAGTTCAGCCTACAAGTCTGTATTGGAGTCATTGCTGTTCTCTTCCATGTATCTGGTTGACATATGGAGAAGGGCAGACCATCACCCACAATGCTCACAAAGTTTTCCTACCCTCAGTGGTTCTTCTCTCCAAAGTGACTACTCATTATAAGGCTTTTGTGTTTTCTGGGTCCATCAACTCCCATCTTTAACCTGGGTGGATTTCTGACCATTAAAGCCAAAGAGCCTTGTAAAACAAATACTCAAAGAACAAATTTATGCATCTTTTTGTCCAGCCAGCAATTCAGTGGCTTAATTTCCAAGGTAAATTTTTATTTCTGAAGTTTTATTTAATTGAGGCTTATAGAAAACATTTTCTGTGCTTGGCTCAGTTAATATTGAGTCACTAAGGGAAAGAGTGAATAAAAGTAACCAAGGTAAATTATCTCTCTCGATTCCTCTTTCCTTGATTTCACTGAAGAACTTTTATATCCAACTGGAAATTAGCATTTCCCTTATTCATTCAATAAGTGAATATATAACTAGCAACTGCTATGTTCCAGGCATGGTTTATAGATGCTAGGAATGTGAAGATAAATAAGACATGACCTTTGTCCTCCAGCAGCTCAAAGTATAGTGGGAGAGACTAACAAATAAACCAGTGATTATAATATAATAAATGCTATTTATGGGGGAACACTGGATGCTGTGAAATACACAGGTGCAGCACCTGATCAGTCTTTGGGAGAGCCTAGGAGGTAGTCAAGGAAGGCTTCTCATAGGAGCTGACAACCGAAATGAGTCTTGAAGGATCAGTGTGAGTTGGTCAGAGAAAGGAGCTGAAGAGGGCATGTTGTGTACATGTTGTAACAGCACAAATGAGAAAAGACAGTCTAGGAGCACCTGGGTGGCTGTCTGTTGTGTCTGCCTTCACCTCAGGTCATGATCTCAGAATCCTGGGATTGATCCCCGTATCTGGGCTCCCTACTCAGAGGGAAGTCTACTTCTCCCTCTCCCTCTGTGTCTTCTTTCTCTCTCGCTCTCTGTTAAGTAAATAAATTAAAAATATTTTTTTTTAAAGGCTAATTCTTTCATGCCAAATTAAAAGTTTTTATATTAAGTTTTATTCCCCAAAATTATCTTTCAGAATAAATAGAGTTGCCTTATATTTGGGTCTTTATTTTTTTTTTTTTATTTGGGTCTTTAAAACCCTCTTACACTATAGGGCACTCTTTTACATTATTCTGAACCACAAACGATTGTTTAAGAAAGGCACAATAACCTGGAATTACCTCTGTCAGTGCTGGTTTATATCCTTATAGAAGTCATTTGACAAAAGAAGCAAAGAAATTCAATATAGATTTACTGTAAGTATGGGAGGTGGTGGGAAATGACTTCACAACTGTAAGTCTTAGATATCCTTGCAAATAAGCCTTTTAAAGATCACTTTAAAATGAAATGCAATTAGTGGTTACTTTGTGGAGATCGTGAATATATACCCACAGGATGAATGGAAAAATAAAACTCTTCTTATTTTAAGCAAATGGACATTTGTGGCTTGAGATAAAATTTCCAGTGATAACATCATGTACAGACAAAAAAATATCCATTTTCAAGGTAATAAAGCCATTTTCACTTGCTTCTTTTTCAAATCCCCTAAACAATAAAGAGAACAAGAAACAGAAATTCAGACTTCCATCTTTGACGATGCTAGGAGATAGATTTAACCCTGAACTGGAATTTATGAAGACTAACAAGTGGCAGAGAAATGGGAAGGGAAGAGCAAGTTCAACTCTAAGTTCTCGCCATGCAGGCATTCAAGGAATCCCTGAAAAGCTCAGAAATAAAGGTATTAGGGACCACAGGAGATAGGGGCCGGGTGGGAGAGCAAGAGGGTGGCTTTTAGGAGAAAGTCTGTCCAAAAGCAGTCTCTCCCAGCTCCCATTCCACACAGACAATTAACTACGCCTCCTCTACCTCCAGGACATCAACCAGAGGGCCACCAGACTCCGAGATGTCAGGCAGAGAGGAGGTAGGAGTGAAAAGCCCTAATTTGTGCACTTGACGGTGATTACCAGTAGCCTGGATATGCCAAGCTACTGATTCACTCCTAGAGAAAATGAATTATCCTGGAGAAAAATCTGGAGGTACTGACATCTGAGAGTCCCTTTGTATCAACAGACCCCTCCTGAGTTTTGGCAAGGAGCATGGCTGTCTAGAGACTACATTTTCTGGGCTCCTTTACAGGGAGGTTTAACCACTAACTAAATTCTTATCAGCAGCTTGAGCAGCAGCTTTTAGCTCACTTAAGAGAAAATTTGCCTGTCCTCCTCTTTTCCCTCACTCCTTCCAAGGGTAGGATGTGAATGTGCTGCTGAGGCCACCCCAGCCATGTGGGCAAGGGAGAGACTCTGGGGGATGGTGGAGCAGCAAGGCAGAAAGAGCAACAGCTTGTCCAGCACTAACCATCAACTGTGGAATGTTAAAAGAGAAAGAAAAGAACTCCTTGACTTCTTTGAGCCACTGTATTTGGGGACCTCTTTGTTGTAGCAACTTAGCCTGTAACCTTCTAATACATTATGTATGTTAAAAACAACAAAAGAGACCAACGTCTCCTTTTGCCCAAATACTCTATAGTGAAGCCTACCAGTGCATATCATGTGCCAGCTTCAAAACAACTTTTTAGCACCTCATTATTAAATATGAATGGACAGCTAAGAAGCACTAGACACTTGATTAAAGAAACCAGCATGAAAGGCAGAAACCAGAGTGAAGAAACAGGAAAAGGGAACTCAGAGGAATCAGAAACAATGCAAGGAGCCAAAGAAAACTTCAAAGAAAACAGTTAAATCCTCAGTGGGTTAAGAGAAAGAAACTGTCTACGTGAAAAAAGAGTAAGATGCTATTCATTCAGAGAGTAAGAATGAACTCTTGGAATTTAATCATTTAGGAAGCAGGTAGTTCAACAAAAGTGTTGGACGATGAAATTAGAGATTTCCTAGAAGGTAAAATTAAAAAAAAAAAAAACAACAATGGTCAGTGGTGAGCAAAAATAAAAAAAATGTAGATTATTAAGTCCAACATATTACTAACATGTTTCAGAAAGATTGAGAGAGAAAATAGTGAAGGGGACTATCAAAGAAATTATCAAAACCAATGTGTCTCCCATCCAAGTACTAACCAGGCTCGACCGTACTTAGCTTCTGAGATCAGACGAGATTGGCACGTTCAGGGTGGTATGGCCATAGACTCAAAACCAATTGGTGTATCACTGATTTATAAAATGTCCGAAATGAATAATACAGTATTTTCAGATTAATGTATTTAATTAAATAAATGCATTAAGTTAATATAACATTGTAAGAACACATTTGACTATTTTTCAACTATATCCCTAAAATGTTACACATGTAAATAGGCCAGGAAGTCTTGGCCAAGATTTCTTGGCTGGGGTTAGGAAGGCAATCTTATTGAGAAAATGAGAGAGTGCCTGAGATTCAGGATCACCTTATATTTGATATGTTCTGGAAACTCTAGAGCATTCTTAGGGGAAAAACGTAGAGCATGAAAGAGAGAGATTGCTCTGGCTCCTATTAAAATTTATACAGCATTGGTTTCCCAAAACTAAGAAGGGAGTTCATATGCTGGCCATGATGTTAGAGCCTAATAGTGATTGCCAGATTTCTGACATGAGTACCTCAGTACCATAAGCTTATGGTGACATTTCCTGAAGTAATCATAAGATGTTACATGTTTAGGAAATATTATGATAGTTTTCGTTTTAGACATACTGAGGTTTGAGGTATCTTTGGGGCATCCAAATAGAGGTCCATTCTATAGATCTGAAAAACAAATGGTTTTAATTAGCTTTTTACTTTTTAAAAAATTACTGTAGGGATCCCTAGGTGGCGCAGCGGTTTAGCGCCTGCCTTTGGCCCAGGGCGCGATCCTGGGGATCCAGGATCGAATCCCACGTCAGGCTCCCGGTGCATGGAGCCTGCTTCTCCCTCTGCCTGTGTCTCTGCCTCTCTCTCTCTCTGTGTGACTATCATAAATAAATAAAAGTTTAAAAAAAAAAAAGGAAAAAAAATTACTGTGGAACTGAAATTCAGCTAGTATACATTGGTGTGGTTGTGTTGATTGCTAAAATTTTGAAAATCTTTGTACTCATTGGTGAATGGTCACTTCTCCTAAAACCTCAAATGCCATCCTTGCCCACACCCTGGCTGTTCTGTCCCATTTGTTCATCTTTACACATTACTACCCCACAGTCCAGCAACCAGAAGGTTAACACCTGGCCCAGAAGTGGGCCTCTAAAACCATGTTCCAGCTCCACAGCTGTCCTGTCTGGTCTAATTGTTAAAGTTTTTAATTTAATTCATACTCATAGCTCATGAAGGCTGAACTCCTTTCCCACATATCAACGTTCTTAGTTTGTGTCATGACCTTCCACAAATCTGATCCCCACATCTGGTAGCACTTCTCTCAAGTCTCCTCCACTCCTGCCAGTCTGAACTGCTCATTGCTCCCTGACTCCCTACATTTTCCCATCTTCATTTCTTTGTGCTCACTACTCAAAAACTTTTCTCTGATTTCTGAACATTCTATGTTCAGAATAAATTCATCCTTCAAGGTTAGTCCATTTTTCCCTTCTACTAGCAAGACTTACTCATTTAGAAGTGATAATTCTCTCCTCAAAATAACCATCCCTTTCCCATGGAACAACGTATCACTTCCTCTCTTATATTAGAGATAACTTACTACTTCCTATAAAGTCTTTTTTTTTAAATCATGGAAAGGCAACAAAAATTGTTGAGTAAATGAGAGTGTAAGTTAGTTTGCTTGCTTATTTATTTATTTATTTATTTATTTATTTATTTATTTATGATTGTATTTATTTATTCATGAGAGACACAGAGAAAGAGGCAGAAACATAGACAGAGAGAGAAGCAGGCTCCCCGCAGGGAACCCAATGCAGAACTCAATCCCAGGACCTCGGGATCATGACCTGAGCCAAAGGCAGACCCTCAACCACTGAGCCACCCAGGTGTCCAGAAAGTGTGAGTTTAAAGAACTCCTTGCCAGTCGTCATTGGTGTGTAGTTGCTGGCAGTTTCACCATTTCTTTAGAATGTCTATGTAGAATAATCTCAGACTCCCACTCCCCTCCAAAATCTCCCTGAGTCTGTTTTCTATAATTCAATATTTGGTTACATGTCAAAAAACAAAAGTAAACCACAACAACCAAAAACCAACAGATGCAGAAATGTTTGCTGATTTTCTGAACTAAAGTTTTTAGTACATTCAAGGTGTGTTTTGGTCATCTGTCTCTAATGTAAAACAGTGATAGTAATTTTCCATTTTCTGCACTTAATTAATCGTTCAGAAATGCTAGAGCAGAGCTTTTCTAAGGAGTGTTGCACTGTTTGCTGCAGCAAATCAAGTTCCTATTGTGACACTGGCAGCAGAAGATGAGTCATTGCTTTGGCTGGCACGAAGTGTTTCCTGGAGTCAGACACAAGAGCAGAATACCTAATGGTTACCTTGCTACCTATAATCTCTCTCTAACACTCACTCTCCTGTTGCCCTTCACAGAAGTCAAGTAAAAATCAAATTTCCAGTGTTTGATTGAAGTAGCAAATAATTTGCACTTAAGATCGTTGGTATAAAAAAAAAAAAAAAAGGTCGTTGGTATATATAGACAAATATATTTTCTTGGCATACATCTAATTCATTTTTCTCTTCCTTTTTTTTTTTTTAAAGAATTCAGGCAAAATATAGGCCAGGATGTGTTTCTCATGTGGTACCTCAGTCTGTTTTACCCTGGGGTGGTGTTTAGCATTTGTTCTGTGTAGATACTGATGGAGAGGAGGATACATGGAGGCATTAGCCAGGACCTGAGACAGCACTTGCCAGCCCCAGCCTGCTGGCCCAAGCACCCAGCCAGAGCTCACATCTGCACTGCAGTTCTCCACAAATCTTTATGTTTTCAGATATAGGGGAAATGGAACTTCCTTGAGATGTCATTTTCCTATCCTCTGAACCCAGAAAATGCTAAATATAACTAAGCAACTAATCTCTCTCATCTCCCTTACTTTTTCACTGGTATCTTTTAATGAGATTACATATCTTCACCTGGGGCAAATGTGAGAGGTGAATGTAAATAAAATTAGCTGATGTACAAATGATGTCACGGTCAGGAAGGAAAGTGCGCGCAGTAGCACGGAGGGCACTATGCTGTTTCACACATGCTTCTCAGGGCGACTGTTAGGAGCAGAATCCTGAGTAGAATACTCCATTGGCCATTTTCTCCTTACTGGAATTAGAATTATGTCAAACACCAAATCAATGGTACCTGTACCTAACCTGAGTCATACTGTAAAATTTTTACCATAACATAGTAAATGCCCTACTGGCCCCTGCATCCCCTGTGTTGCAGTGTCTCTGACTGGGATAAGCTACCAGATAGAAGAGTCTCATATGTTTAATTGGGAAACTTTAGTTGGCCCAGAAGGTAAGTGTATGAGATGTGAAGGAAAGGCCCTGGACTTGTCCTGATCTGGGAAATGGAAGAGAAAGGCAACCAACATTAACTCTAATGCCATCGCAGTATAACCTCCAGCTTTTTACACAGTGTGTCACCAACTTTATACAATGGTGTATTTTCCAGTCACTTACTATTAGTGAGGTACCTAAGTTCTCCAAAATGTTAGAGTGCATTCAGAGTTAGCACTCTGTAGATGATTCCCACTTACCTGCATTTTAATAAGCTTTGTTGAATGGGAGATGAAAGGGTGCATTATTGCTAGGGCAGAGGTGTTACACATAATCTAAGCTTTGTGCTCTATACCATCATCCATCATGGAGGTTATGGGGAAAGTGAGGCTAAAACCCACTATGGCGTGAGCCCCTTTGTGAACTATGTCTTCTCTTTCTTCCTTGTAAGAGTTGGGACCCAGATATAGTCAGTATCTTTTGAAGCTCTTAATTCTCTCTTACTAGATCCTTCTTATTCACTCAAGCACTATTCCACAGATAGCCTTTTCTAACCTGGCTTATTTCTGTGTTGTGAGTGATTAACATAGCAGCCACTTTTCCAGCTATATGATCTGGCCGTCACTGAGTGGCCGCTGACAGTAACTTGAGAATCTGAAGAAAAGCTCATTTTCAGAGTTACGTGAGGGACCTCAGCTCCCTTCCTCTTTCCCCATAGATGAAAGCCTTCCAGTTAGTAGCTGGGAGGGGAATGCTCACTAGAAAGTTGTGACACTTGGGAGAAGATTTTACATGGGATGCTTCATACTTACTGCATTCCGCGGTGTTTTATCAAGACAAAAAATATGAAAGAGTGCATTCTACAAGGCAGAGGATAATTCGAGATGGTATCCCCCTCCAATAAAGAAGTAAATGAATAAAACATCACAGCAGCACCAGAATGTAGAATTAATCTTTCAAGTGGCAGGGTTATGGGGTCCTGTTAGAGAATACTCTGTTTATTGTCCTTGTATAGGCTCTATTGCAGACAGACCAGGAGCATGATTTGTTTCCCACTGAAAAGTTGGGAGCATCATGGAGGATGGCACAGTGCAATTTGTTCTCAGAGCTTCTTTCACTCAGGTTATTAGAGAGTATTTCTTGGAATAACTTGTCCTGAGTCAGAGCTGGCATCTTACTCTGCACATTTGAGGGATCTAGTTTTGCTTATACATGAAAGACTCTATGTTTTAAACTTTTGGCAATTAATATGCACACTTTGAGTGAACTAGTACTACATCCTGGTCAGAAGTATTTATTAGGTGTCTCTTTGCTCCTACCACAATTAGGTAGATCACATAAGGGATGCAAGGAAGCAGAGGACACTGCCCTCCTGGAGCTGACAGACAGCCTACTTGTTTAGATAGCATAAGCTGTCTGTTGCCTATTGAGAGGCACTAAATTTTACTACAACACCAGGCACCTACCTTCACAGTTCTGCTAAAGCCTCCACCTCCACAAAGTCCTCTTGGATTGTGTTGGAGGAATGAAGATTCCTCTTGGAATGTGACTGTTTGCTCTTTACCCCAGAGCCCTGCAGCATACCTACAGAGTCCAGTGACATTATCAGGATATAGGTTGGTTTCTAGCCTGCCCAGAAAAAGGAAGAATGCTGCCTCTCATGGTTCTTTGAACTCTAATTTTAAATTGTATATGTATCTATTACTGTCTGTGTATCTGGTATATAATATTACTTATTTATATGTTTGTCTAGAATTGTGGGCAGCTGGAAAAGAGGGTTAACATTATTTTCTTGCTCTCTAGAATACTCCTGCATGGAGTGAGATTTACTTCTTCTGGGATTGGGGTAAAACAGAATAAGCACCTTATTTACATCTTCTGAGTAAACCTATATTACTCTGAAAACTAACTAAAGCTCCTAAACTTTTGTATTATGTACTTCCTTACATTCTTTTTTCTTCTTCTTTCTCTTCTTTTGCTTCCATATTTCCCACTCTTCTTCCTCATCTCTTTTTCTAAGAGATGCCACATAAAGGTCAATATGTATCTATTTATTAATTCAGTGAATTTCTTAATACTCAGTACCAGCACTGTAATAGCTAATGTTTCTTGAGTACTAAGTGCCAGATATTCTGCAAAATGCTTTATATGCAGTACTTAATTTAATCAGTAAGCTTCATATTACTATTATCCCTATTTTATAGACAAGAAAACAGAAAATTAAGAGATTATGGAGCTTGCTCAAAGTCTTTTTTTTTTTTTTAAAGATTTTATTTATTCATGAGAGACACAGAGAGAGGGGCAGAGACACAGGCAGAGAGAGAAGCAGGCTCCATGCAGGGAGCCTGATGTGGGACTCGATCCCGGGACTCCAGGACTACGCCCTGGACCAAAGGCAGAAGCTACGCTGAGCCATCCAGGGATCCTCTCACTCAAAGTCTTATAAACAGTAAGTGAATTGAGACTCAAACCCTTCAGAGGCCATTTGCTTCATATACAGTGAGGTCTCAGTCATGTGACATCTCCAAGACACACTTTTGGAATGCAGCAGAATGATTAAGAATGTGGGATTTGGAATTAGACTCAGTTTGAATCTCTCAGCAATGCCACATATTAGCCTTATTAATACTGGCCAAATAATTTTACCTCTCCAAGACTCCCCTTCCTCACCTATAAATGTGGAAAATAGTAACTTACAGAGTGCTTGTGATATTATTACATGTAAAACTTCAAGGTTTACATGTAAACTTTGGCACATAGCCAAAGTTTAATAAAGTTTGCTAGAATTATTATTTATGGGGAAAAAAATAGCATCTGCCCTTTCTGCTATAAACTTCATTTGATTACAAACATATTTTGAAATATTTTTCATTGTCCTCAGTTACCATTGGGAATTTACCATTAATAAATGTGTCTAAATATTTCTTGAATCTGTTCATGTCCTCATTCTGTGTTGTTCTTTTTTTTTTTTGAGTTTTCATTCTAATCCAGTTTGTTAACATACCGTGTAATATTAGTTTCAGGTGTATAATATAGTGATCCAGCACTTCTCCGGTGTTCCTTACAAGTGCCCTCCTTAATCCCCTTCACTTATTTCCCTATTCCCCCAAGTATCTTACCCCTCCTGGTAACCATTAGTTTGTTCTCTGTAGTTAACAGTCTGTTTCTTGGTTTGCTTCTCTTTCTCCCCCCTCACTTTGTTTTATTTCTTAAATTTCTCATCTGAGTGAAAGCATATGGTATTTGTCCTTCTCTAACTGACTTTGCTTAGCATAGTTGTATCCCATGTTGTTAGCAAATGGCAAGATTTCATTCTTTTTCATGGCTGAATAATATTCCTGTGTGTGTGTATGTATCATATCTTCTTTTTCCATTCATCAATTGATGGATATTTAGGCTACCTCCGTAATTTAGCTATTGTAAATAATGTTGCTATAAACAGAGGTGCATGTATCCCTTTGAACGTCTTGTGCAGTTCTGGAAGTTAGTAACAGGTTCTAAAATTTCCTACATGTTGTATAAGGGAACATAATATAGTGCTTCCAACTTATGGTACCAGAATGATCTTCAGTCTTCTGCCTAAAACCCTTTTGTTTCATCAGTACTTTGGATATTGGTCTCGGAAAGGAATCTGTGAAAAACTTATGGAGAAGAATGGAATATTCTGCACCAGTCTGTCTTCTGACCTCAGTGCCTGTCTCTCTATATGGCTAGAGATCAGGCTCAGAATACAGAGACCTGGTTTCTTTACTCTTGACATCTGACCTTGTTCAGCTAACAGCTTCTCCAGTCTGATGTGGAAAGCAGGTAGTGACTTCACCATCACGCCCAACTCCTTGAAATTGTTATATAAAAGGCACTTGAAAAATACCAAATAATGTGATTCAGCAGAAATGAATCTGGTACATACAGATTTTATTTCCTGCATGAAATTGTATATTTCAGTAATTTTCTGTAAAAGGCAAAACATATACAAAAGTAAAGCATAGTACTTTTTTAAAGTTATGCCCCAAATTATGAGTTTTTAAGTTATGCCCAAACCAAGCTCAGCAGGCACAGAATCTCAAATTTAATAAAGCTCTCTTCTTTAACTAAAAAGTAGGAGGTTCTGTTCAACCCTGAGATAGTTTCAGTACTTGAGAAACAAAAAGATCAAAGCCTAAGTTGAAATTTCAACAGTATGCACACATCAGCTCTGGCTTTAGTAGCTCATCTTCCTTTAGCCAAAGTGACTCCCCATATACAGTGGCTTGTGTTGACAAATAGTTGTTGACTGTAGGCATCTAAATGTCTAACTTACTGGGACGTGTGGCAATTTTTCTTGATTAGTGTTTCTCAAATATTTATGACTTGATCTAAAGAAAGAAATATGTTTTATGTCAGAACATATGTATGTATAAGGCCATGTATACAAACATACATATATAAAAACTAGAAACAAGTTTCATGAAATAGAGCTCACTCTTTTGTATTCCACATTATTCCCTTCTTTTCTTTTCTACTTAGTTTTAAAGGACTCAGGACTTTTAAAGGCAGCCCTGGTGGCTCAGCGGTTTAGTGCCGCCTTTAGCCCAGGGCATGATCCTGGAGACCCGGGATCGAGTCCCACGTCAGGCTCTCTGCATGGAGCCTGCTTCTACCTCTGCCTGTGTCTCTGCTTCTCTCTCTCTGTGTATCTGTCATGAATAAATAAATAAAATCTTAAAAATAAATAAAGGACTCATGGTCATGGCTCACTAAATGGGTTGTTGTCTATTATTTGAAAGACGCTGGCCTGAGGATTCACCTTGGTCCAAACATTGTTGGGCTTCACATGCCCTCAAGGGAAGATTCTACAACCTCTTCAGCTCATCCCCAATGTACCACCTTCCTGACCACCAACACTATCACTAAAACCCTTTGGACCTTCAGGTAGAGAGGGCCCCAGGGAGTTTTCTCCTAGTAAGACTCCAGCTTTTTCTCACAGGAGGCCAGAATCTTGAAAACTTTGTGAATTTTGAAAAGCAACTTACTCTCCTAAATTTTGAGTACTAGCAGGTGTCAGAAACTGAAGAATTCCTGTGATATGCCAGTTCATTGCTCAGTACACAGTAGGACTGCAGTATTTGTCCATTAGTCATGGTCTGGGATCTGCACTGAATAAACATCATGGAATAGGGCTCTTGTGGAGGTAACATTGATCTGTGCTGGATAGAAGAGTACTGCTTCTCTGTAGACGGCA
The DNA here is from genome assembly GCF_003254725.2 of Canis lupus dingo. Taxonomy (NCBI): domain Eukaryota; kingdom Metazoa; phylum Chordata; class Mammalia; order Carnivora; family Canidae; genus Canis; species Canis lupus. Next base: position 48,915,320 of record NC_064255.1, read on the forward strand.
GAGTTTAGTAGACAGTGTATAAAATTGTAGGGTTATTAGGTAGAGTAAGAGTCCAGGTAGGGCATAGATTCTTGAATATACAAGATACCAAGAAAATCAGATAGGGATTCTGCTTAGATTTGAGGCTCACACTTTAGTCACTTTTCTTAGAAAACTTCACTGAATCAGACCTCAGGATGGCGATGGGGTGATGGAGGTTGGGGGTTCAAATTCTAGGTTCCTTCTCCATCAGTGTTGTCATTCCTAATATAGGGACCTGGATCCTGACACAAAGAGAAGGAATGATGATTGTCCTCTTTTACCAACTTGGAAACTATGTTATTGCTTCTCCCAAGCCCCAAATGTCATTAATTTTCCTAAATAAACATGGTAACAAAAGCAGCATCATTTAGAGACAAGCCAGGAGTAGACATTTTTCTTTTTAATCCTTAGGATGAGCTTTATTGCCAGCACCCTCTGGTGAGGTTCCGCGACTCGGGGACAGGAGAGTCAGGGAAGTTGCTGAGTAGACAAAATATAATGAATATAATTTTTTTTTAAAGATTTTATTCATAGAGAGACAGCTAGAGAGAGAGAGGCAGAGACACAGGCAGAGAGAGAAGCAGGCACCATGCAGGGAGCCCGATGCGGGACTCGATCCCGGGTCTCCAGGATCACGCCCCAGGCCGCAGGTGGTGCTAAACCGCTGCGCCACCGGGGCTGCCCCTATAATGAATATAATTAATAGATAATTTATGGAAAGAGTTACAAATTTTATGAGTTAGAATATATTCAAACTTGCCTTGCTTTTCAAGGAAACAGTTCATAGAATTTTGGAATTGGGCAGGGGACCTTAGGTAGTATATGACTCTGTCACTTCATTTTGTGGATGTGGAAGCTGAGGTCCCAAGAAGCTAGCAAATGGCAAAGGTGACTAAATAAGCCCAAATCAGAAGATATTTGCAAATGACATATCAGATAAAGGGCTAGTATCCAAGCTCTATAAAGAACTTACTAAACTCGACAGCAAAGAAACAAACAATCCAGTCAAGAAATGGGCAAAAGACATGAACAGAAATTTCACAGAGGAAGACATAGACATGGCCAAAAAGCACATGAGAAAACGCTCCGCATCACTTGCCATCAGGGAAATACAAATCAAAACCACAATGAGATACCACCTCACACCAGTGGGAATGGTGAAAATTAACAAGACAGGAAAACAAATGTCGGAGAGGATGTGAAGAAAGGGGAACCCTCTTGCACTATTGGTGGGAATGTGAACTGGTACGGCCACTCTGGAAAACTGTGTGGAGGTTCCTCAAAGAGTTAAAAATAGAATTGCCCTACAGCCCAGCAATTGCACTGCTGAGGATTTACCCCAAAGATACAGATGCAGTGAAACGCCAGGACACCTGCACCCCAATGTTTATAGCAGCAATGTCCACAATAGCCAAACTGTGGAAGGAGCCTCGGTGTCCATCAAAAGATGAATGGATAAAGAAGATGTGGACTATGTATACAATGGAATGTAACTCAGTCATTAGAAATGATAAATACCCACCATTTGCTTCGACGTGGGTGGAATTGGAGGGTATTATGCTGAGTGAAGTAAATCAATCAGGACAAACATTCTATGGTCTCATTCATTTGGGGAATATAAAAATTAGTGAAAGGGAATAAAGGGGAAAGGAGAGAAAATGAGTGGGAAATCTCAGTGAGGGTGACAGAACATGAGAGACACCTAACTGGGAAACAAGGGATGGTGGAAAAGGAGGTGGGCGGGGCGTTGGGGTGACTGGGTGACAGGCACTGAGGGGAGCACTTGACGGGATGAGCACTGGGTGATATATGTTGGCAAATTGAACTCCAATTAAAATAAGCCCAGATCTTCGAGACTCGGGAGCTCATTTCCCCATATTCACACAACATCTTGAGGTGAAGAGCATTTCTCCTTTGGGAAGAAACAGTAAACAAAAATGTCAGTTTTAGCCATTGTTGGACTTGGTGATGCTAAAACAGACATAAACAGAAAAGCAGCAATATTTGCCCAGAGGGGCTGCCTTTAGGTAACAAAACTCAAGCCACAACGTTTGTGGTTTAGGAGTGACCGTTGTAAAGTGTCCTGATGGTAGTTGTGGAGCTCCTTTGACTCCTTGAAGTGACTCATTTCAGACAGTGAGTTAGTTGCATGACAAACATTTGCATTTCTAAGACACTTGTCACTACAGAACCTAGATTGCCTCACAAAAGTGATTCCCAACCATGAAAGGAGAAAGGGCAGCTTTGGTTTTCTCCCCTACTCCCACATCACACAGACCTGGTAGTCAGAAAGACGTTACATCCAAGATACAGGTGAAAATTTAAATCATTGACCCTTGTAATCGCAGAATTGGGTTGCCATTCTACCAATGTCTAGTGCATGAATTAATGGAAAAATCCTACAAAACTGGTAGTGGTATCTTTTTTAAAATTTCTCCCTAGAATGGAGCAGTGCCAGAGTAAATCTGTTACCTGTCTGAGCTATTGACCAAGAGTTAGTCTGGGAAGGAGAAATCCAGGGGGGAGGACAGTGATTCTCAAAGAAATGTGTCATCCCTGCCTAGTGCTCTCCAGTGAGAACTGAATAAGGAGCAAATGAAATAAACTTAGCATCAGCACAAGAGAATGGGGTTCAGATCAAGGAAGAATAGCTTGACAGGACTACTTGACACAATCTGGAACACTGAGACAGACTCGAATTTTTAAAAATCTTTTAAGAAAATATTTCTTTCTGTTCTCAGAAATGATAACAGAGCAGCTCTACCCTTAGGCACAGAGGACCAGGTGAGTTCTTATTCCTTTCTTAGACCATCTGAACACTCAACAGTTTCATTCTGCTACTCCTGGGATCTGTCTTTCATAGGTCATCTATGCAAGCCACAAACACCTTGCCTGATGGTTCTACAACACTTTAATGTCACTTTGACCTTGGTCCACTTGCTGCTGGTACCATCAGGAGTTTCAGCTAAGCTTATTAAGAACTGATGCTCACATAGTAGAACTAGGGACTTCTATCCTTTATCTCTAAGAACATTTATATATTCAGTCATGGTTTGAGAATTTGACCCCAAACTTACCTTCTATCCAGCAGGAACTAAGATTACACCTGCCAGTAGGTTAAAAAAAATTATTAGTGAATCAAATCCTCCTGAAATCTGTAACTAAATAATTATTGCACAAACCTTTATTGAGTCTCTGTATTATCAATAATTACAATTTTTGTCATGATTTCCAGCTGTCTAACCACTGAGCTCATTTACAGTTATAGCCACCCAAGTTACTAAATGTCCTCTACTTGACAGTCCTCAACATTACATTCTTCAGAGCTTAGTTCTGGTTTATCAGTGCCACCCAGCTTTCAATTTAATGAAGGTATTTATGCAAGGGCACATAGACTTTGAAACTAGTTCAGGGGTACCTCACTGAGATACTGAGTCTTTTAAAAATGAGCTTGTTTTTCAAAGAAATCACTAATACAAAATGATATTACAGAGGCTAAAAACTTATAAACATGGTGATAGGACCAGCTGAGCAGGATGTAGCAGTTACTCTAGACAAAGTGGGAAGACATCTTCATGCCAGAAAATGGGAAATAAATCCCACTGAAATTCAGGGGCCTTTCATGTTAGCAAAACTGCTAGCGGTCTACTGGTCTGGAGCATGTTGTGATATCTCCCCTAAGGTGAAAGAGAAATTGTTGCATCTGGCCTGTCCAACCACCAAAAAGAGGCACAACACCTAGTAGGTATCTTTGGTTTTGGGAAGCAGCCTATTCCTCTTTTGCGTGTGGCCACTTACTGAGTGATCAAAGATCTGCTAATTTTGAGTAATGCCTAGAACAAGAGAAGGTTCTGTAACAGGTCCAGGCTGCCATGAAAACTGCTCTGCCATTTGGTCCAGCAGATCCAGAGGTGCTTGAACGTCACTGACAGAGAGGGATACTATTTGAAGCCTTTGGCAGGCTCTATATGAGTCACAGCAAACACTCAGGATTTGGGGATAGAACTCTACTATCCTCTGCAGATAACTCTAGGTCTTTTGAGAAACAGCTTTTGGCTTAATAGACACTAAACATTTCACCTTGCACCATCAAATTATCATGTGACCTGAGCTGCCCATCATGAACTGGGTGTTGCCTAACCTACCAAGTCATAAAGCTGGGTGTGCACAGTATTCCATTATCAAAAGGAAGTAGAATATGCAAGACAGGCTCGAGCAGGCCCAAAAGGCACAAGTAAGTTACATGAGGAAGTGGCCTAATTACCTACAGTCCCCATTCCTGCTACACTGCCTTCTTTCTCACATTCTGTACCTACAACCTCATGGGGAGATCTCTATGACTAGTTAACTGAGAAAAAGAAAACTTAGTCCTGGTTTATGGATAGTTTTGCATAATATTGAGGCACCATTCAAAAGCTGTAATTCTGTAGCCCTATTCTGGGACAGCCGCCAAAGGACAGTGAAGGGGAATCCTCCCAGTGGACAGAATTTCAATCAGTATATCTGATTGTTTTGTTTATAAGAAAAAATGGCCAAAGGTACAAGTCTATAAAACAGTTCATAGGTAGTAGCCAGTGGTTTAGATAGTCAGAGATTTGGAAGGATTATTATTAGAAAATTGGTGACAAAGAGGTCTCTGGAAGAAGTATGTAGGTAGACATCTCTGAATGGGCAAGGATTTCAGGATATTCGTGTCCCATGTGAACACTAACTAAAGGATGACCTCAGGAGGATTTTAATAATGAAGTGCATTGGATGACACATTTTGGGAGTATCTATCAGCCTCTTTCCCCATCTGTTTGTCAGTGGGCCTGTGGATACAATAGTGACAAGGATAGAAGTTATGCATGAGGTCAGCAACACTGATTTCCACCAGCCAAGCCAACAGAGACCTACACTGAGTCCCCAATATGACACCATGCCCTGGAATGAACAGCTACCTACCTGGTACAGATTCATTAGACTGGACCACTTCCATCATGGAAGGAGCAACACTTTGTTCTTATTAGAACAGACACTTATTCTGGATACAGATTCACCTTTTTTTGCACACAGTGCTTCTGCCAAAACTGTCATCTGTGGACTTATGAATACCTTATCTGCTGTAATGGTATTTGACACAGACATCACTTCTGATCAAGGAGCTTGATAGGCCTATGCTCATGGAATTCCCTGGTCCTACCATGTTCCCATCCTCCTGAAGTGGCTGGCTTGATAAATTGGTGGAATAGCCTTTAGAAGACTCAAGTTACAGTACCAGCTAAGTGGCAATACTAGGGCTGGGACTCTCACAGCCAGGCTTCATGGGTCTAGGAATAAAGGAGTAGAAGTAGAAATGGTCACTATTACTCCTAGTAACCTCCTAGGAAAATTTTCATTTGCTATCCCCTTGACCTAAGGTTCTACTTGTCTAGAGTTCTTAGTTATGGTGGGAGGAATGCTTCCACAGGGGACATACAGTGATTCCATTGAACTGAGACTGTCACCCAGCCTCAGGGGCTCCTCATGACTCTGAGTGAACAGGTAAAGAAGGGGGTAACTGTACTGGCCAGAGTGATTGATCCTGACTACCAACAAAAAAATTGGGCTGCAATTGCATAATAGAGGTAATAAGGAAGAGTATGTCTGGAATATAGATGTTTTATGGCATCTCCTAGTACTCCCGGGTCCTCTGGAGTAATAGAAAACTACAACAGCCCAGTTCAGGACAGCTAATGGCCCAGGTTCTTCAGGAATGTAGTGTCCCCTTACCATCCAGAGAACCTAGCCAACCGAGTTCCTTGCCAAGGACATGAGGAATGTGGAATGGGTAGTGGAACAAGACGGCTCCAGAGATTACATAGAAAGACTACATACATGTATTCATGTAAACATGCATATGCATATAAAGAAAGCTATGACCACATGACCAGTTGCCAAAACAAGGACCCATAGTATGGGTATTTCTTCCATATCTTGTAATGAATATGGTTGTATATATATATTAACCAAATATTTTTGTTTTCTTCCCTTTCCTCTCCTTATCCTTTAATGTAAGATACATTAATAATAGCATTATACCTCAGTATGTAGTTATAGGAGAAGTGTGAATATTACTCAAGGACTTTGCATCCTCTTCTAGGGAGCAAGTTAGTGTGTTTTCAAATGTATGTGGGATATTGGTATCATGTTAGTGGAAGTATGGCTTTGTTACTGACTTTATTTGGAAATTAAATATGGTTAAAGGAGATGTATATGGTTGCCAGGTTGACAAAGGATGAAGTGTGATGATTATTTTTTTAAAGATTTTTTTTGTGTGTGTGTAGAGAGTGCTTGCCTGAGCAGGGAAAGTGATAGAGGGAAAGGAAGAATCTCAAGGAGACTCCCCCAGAGCACTCAGTGTGATGCAGGGCTGCATCTCACTACCCTGATTTCACAAAATGAGCCGAAATCGAGAGTGGGAAACTTAACCACTGAGCCATTCCTTTGTGTCCCAGAGTGTGATGATCATTTTGATGTGTTAATTTGTCCCTAGTTGTTTAATCAAACACAAATACTGTTTAATTGAACTATTGCTGTGAAGGTATTTTAGAGATATAATGAAAGTCCATAATTCATCGATTTAAAATAAGGGAGATTATTCAAGATAATCTGAGGGGGGATACCTGAGTGGCTCAGTGGTTGAGCATCTGCCTTTGGCTCAGGGCATGATCCTGGGGTCCTGGTATTGAGTCCCTCATCAGGCTCCCCTCAGGGAGCCTGCTTCTCCATCTGCCTATGTCTCTGCCTCTCTCTGTGTGTCTCTCATGAATAAATAAATCTTAAAAAAAAAAAAGATAATCTGAGTGAGCCTGAATCAATAAATTGAAAGGCCTTGGGTCACCTGGGTGGCTCAGGCAGTTAAGTGTCTGACTCTTGATTTTGGCTCAGGTCACAATCTCAGGGTTGTGAGATGGAGTGCTGTGCTAGGCTCTGTGCTGGGTGAAGAGGCTGCTTGGGATTCTCTCTCTCCATCTTAATAGATAGACAGGCCTTAAAAATAGGACTGAGCCTTCCCTGAGAGAAGAAATTCCATCTGTGAACAGCAGTTGTAGTCTGTGCTCTTGAATTCTAGCCTTCCTTCTTAAGGACTTGCCCTGTGCATTTCAGACTTGCTTAGCCAGCCACCACCTGGTATAAGACAATTCCTTGCAGTAAATCCTTTAATATATCTTACACATGTGCATGCACGTTTCTACCTCTATCTCCTACTGGTTCTGTTTCTCTGATTAAACCCTGATCAATACAGCCTCTGATGTCCCTAAAACTTTTGTCCTACTACACTAAATATGTGGGGTAAAGTAGCAAGCAACTCCCACTTGCCAATTTTTTCCACTCAAAGTCAGCCTGATTTTTTGTATTCACAGCACTCTTTGAAACTCAAGTGGCACAATTTGGCAGTGAAAAGAACCAGCACCCACACATATTCTAGCGTGTGGGAGAAATGTGTCCAGACACAGATTTCACATTAGCAATCATATCTGCCTCTGTTACTATTTCTAAATATCATTTCGTTTTACTTGTGAATTGTTGTAAGACATATCAAAGGACGTTCTGAGACAGACCAATGGGAAAAACAGAAAACTATAAATTGATGTGGTTTTGAGAAATAATAGGCCCCAAAAAACTGCCAAATTGTTGTCATTTTGATAGTCCCTTACCTAGATCTGGGTTAAGTACAGACATAATTCAGTAGGTTTTGTGTAGGTATTTACAGTCAGTGCTGCTGTTATGTGACCTAAACATTGCCCAAAATCAACATGTTATGCAAAATTATAAAATGAAAACCAAGTCTATTGGGAAAAATAGGATATTTAACACAACACACGAAAAATTTATCAATGACATATTTTATTTTATTTTATTTTCAATGACATATTTTAAAAGAATAGGACCCTACTAAAAGAAATAGTTGTTTTCCACATATTAAATTATAATGAAATATGTAAATACTATAATAAATATGTAAGCCTTGAAAAAGACCTGAAGTTTGCTTGTGGACTAGCACATTAGAAGGGCTGCAGCTTGTGAGGTAGGGGAAGGCAGGTTATCAAATTGGACAGCAGCTGCAATGCCACATGTGTTGTATGAATGCATCTTCTGACACAAGGAGCAACGTGGGGTAACTGGTAGGTATTTGAGGGGTGTGCATGTGTGCATTTTGCTACATATCTCACTTTAACTGGGTGAAATTATCTGTATTCACCTCATGTTTCTCATGGGTGAGGTACCCTAGGTCAATCACGCTTGAACACATTTGCATTGTCAAAACAAGTACTTTTAATATACTACATAAAGAGATCACCATCCTTTATCTGCATTTTCAAAATCTCAAACTTCTTTGGAAGTTTGGCACAGGTGTATATATTAGCAAAACTTAAAATGAATAAAGGTGTTTTTCAGAAATCCTACATTTGATTATGAATTGTCACAGACCCCCTGGGGTCTAAATACACCCTTATACAATCTGAAAAATTCTGATTTCTAAAACACATCTACTCTGAAGGAGATAGGGAATAGTAGGTACGTTTTATTGAGTGCTCCAGGCATCATGATGGGCGCTGTAGATGTAGAATAAACAAGGTTCAGTCCCTGTACCCAGGGAACTTGCAGTCTAGGAGCTATAGCATGCTCTGTGGTATTGTAGTAGATGTCTGTGCATGCACAAATGGAGAACAGAGGAGAGAGTCATTCTTTCTGGCCAGAGAGTGTAAGGACATCTATCCAAGGAACATGACACCTGGAATGTGCTTGGGGTAACAGTTGGGAATTCTCTAGGCAAAGGCAGAGAGGTATTCCTCACATGCCCTTTCCTTTATGTGTATCTGTTTTCCTAATCTCTTTATAAGGACACCAGTATATTTGAATAGGGCCCACCTAATGACCTCCGTTTATCTTAATTAGCTCTTTAAAGACTCTATCTCCAATACAGTCATATTCTGAGGTACTTGGGGGTTAGGACTTTAACGTATGAATTTTGAGTGGACACAGTTCAGCAGTTAGGTTCATAACATACAGTGGCACAAAAGAAGGGTGAACAAAGCACACGGAAGCCAGAGGAAGGTGTGGTCAATTACTATTTGGCTTAGTGACTTGGGAAAGGCTTCAAGGACATAGGTCTTGAAAAATGAATAGAACCTCATCAAATTGAGAAGGAAAAAGATGATATTTTTGTCTGAGGAAATAGCAAATCCAAACCTTAGGCCCACCTCAGATCTACACCATATGCCATAGCCTGTGTCCAGGACTTGGTATTCCCTGATATGGGCCAGTCACCACCTGCTCTGTTTGTGCCCCCTGACTTGTGAAAGCCAGTCACTACCATCTGTGGACCTCTCACCATTTGTTCTAGCCACCCCTGCCCTCTTATAAAAGAACATTATTGATCTTGTCTCTTCATTTTCTGAAAAAGCACAGCAGTAAATATCTGCTTCCCCCTGTGCTTCCCCAGAAAAAGAAACAACTCTTCCTTCTTCCCTCATGTAACTTGACAGCCACCATTGATACCCCTTCCCTCCTCTCTAGAAGGAGAATCTCAGTCCTTAGCCTTTTTATGATATGACACTGGAGGGTGCTGCCTACCTGACATGTTGCCAACTCCTTAGTCAGAATGTACTGGGAAACTGGACACAGTAAAAAGGTGATAACTACCAAGTGCTTGTGTATCACTGTACTTCTAGTGATTTTTTTTTTTTTTTCAAGAGAGGGAGAGAGAATCTTAAGCAGTCTCCATGCCCAGAGTGGGAACCCAACATGGGGCTTGATCTCACAACCCTGAGATCATGACCCAAGCCGAAATCAAGAGTCAGATGCTTAAGTAACTGAGCTGCCCAAGTGCCCCTCTAGTAATCTTTTTTAACTGAACAGTTTCCTCTCAAAAATACTCTGATGTTCCAGAGCCAAAAAAAGATGTTGTGAAATTACCTTTATTTTTTTTTAAGATTTTATTTATTTATTCATGAGAGACACGGAGACAGAGAGAGAGGCAGAGACACAGGCAGAGGGAGAAGCAGGCTCCATACAGGGAGCCCGATGTGTGGGACTCGATCCTGGGTCTCCAGGATCACACCCCGGGCTGAAGGCAGCTCTAAACCACTAAGCCACAGGGGCTTCCCGTGAAATTACCTTTAAATTAGATTACAGGATTCAGACAGTTGTTGTGTACTGTGTCCTAACATACACTGTTTACTTACATGAGTGAAATCAGAACTTTACATAAATATTAGGCTTAATTAACCAAAATGTTTCAGTTAACTCACTTGAGTTTACTGAGCAGTGCACTGTAGATTGTAGGGGAGGTGTGTGTACGAAATATATGGTACCTACAGAAAATAAATGATTTTTGAGAGAGGATTGCCTGGCTGGCTTAGTTAGTAAAGCATGTGGCTTTTGATCTCAGGTTATAAGTTTGAGCCCTGTGTTGGGTGTGAAGGTAACTTAAAAATTAAATTAAAAAGAGATTTTTGAAGGAAATAATAAAGTGATTCCCAGGGTATCTTCAGAGGAACACTTACTCATGACCAATATCAGAAAATGAACTCTGGGAAGCACTGCATATTCTCTCCTCTTTTGGAAAGCAGTAATGATACCAGCATATTAAAGACTCTGAAAGGTCTCATAGTAAAGAAACATATTTAACTTTATTTTACATGGATTCTCAAATGTACTGGTCTTTGAATAAGAACCTGGTACCAACCACAGAGCACATTCTGAGAAACTCCAAACCAAGGCGCTTATGATGCTTAAAATGAACTACAATAGGAAATTCTGTTTCTCACTTGGAAGCATACTATATAAATCCAATACAGATAAATTGCACATTTTTATTGTTTTAGGTTTAGAAATGAAAATGTAAGAATTGCATCTTTATGACAAATGGAAAATGAAGCAGATTTGCTTGACTTGCCCAGTGATTTTTAATTTTTAGAATATTCTATATAAACTAGCAATTATGATGATGCAGCCATCAAATGGCATGTAATTATATCCATGAAATAATGGATAATGTGCACTCTTTTAAACTGATAAGAACAGATACTACACTTGATCTTAGCCAAAAGGCCGAGAAGCGATGTGCACTCTTTTAAATGAAAAAAAATTCCCTAAAGTAATTATTGGATGATGAAAATAAATTAATTCAATGCAGTACTTAAAGAATGAAAATTACTGTGATCCCTGAAGCAATCTTTATGCATATATAGATTCTTTCATGTGAAAAATTGCAACAGAAAATTGCTGAAATATTAAGAAAATATAGCACCCACTGTCTTTTCTATAATAAATTCAATCTTATAACTTAAGACCGTAAATTAAAAAAAAAAAAAAAAGACAGTAAATGTACAGAGAGGCTGGTAAGCAGATGTTTTATGGCTAGTAAGAGATGGGATCAGAATTCAGGCCATGTATTCTTTGTCTCTAGGGCCCACACACTTAACCCTTAACTAGCTGCAGCCAGTAAAAAACAAATTTTAGTAGGAATTCCTTCTCTCTTCCCTTCCCCTTACCCCATACCAGCCACCCAGTGAAAGCAGATTTGTGTTACTAAATTCTAAAATGCAGGCGTTTCCGTAGTGTAGGGGTTATCACGTTCGCCTCACTAAATTCTAAAATGCCATCTCAAATACAGTAATGTTGGATATGACTTTGCTAAACTACTTACACTTCTAATGTATGGCAGTTGTATTTTGGAATATTTCACACTACCATTGCAGAAGTGCTTTACTACATTGTCAAAATTGCTTTGATCTTTTAGACCCTATCTGTACAAAAATTTTCACAGTAAGGGTTGGTGTTACCTATGAAGAAGATAGCTGCTGGTGATAACCATACACTTAATCCAGTTGATTCTATGGAGACAGGGTATCCCCCAAATCATAAACTGATCACAAAATAGTTAATTTAATGACTATTTGTAGACATATGCTCAGGATTTCATAATGGTTGTTGTGCCATAGATTTGCAAATATTTCATAAAATTTAGTTACTTTTTTGATGCAAGAGATCTTATACCAAACTTTGAGAGTAAAACTGGGGAACTGAATAAGTATAACTCCCTCTCTGATTTATTATTATTATTATTTTTTAAAGATTTTATTTATTTATTCATAGAGACACAGCTAGAGAGAGAGAGAGAGAGGCAGAGACACAGGCAGAGGGAGAAGCAAGCACCATGCAGGGAGCCTGATGTGGGACTCGATCCCGGGTCTCCAGGATCACACCCCGGGCTGCAGGCGGCGCCAAACCGCTGCGCCACTGGGGCTGCCCCCTCTCTGATTTATAAGATTTCATTTCCTATTAACGTTGCTTAGTTATGATTTGGTGTCAGAATGTAGGGTGGGCCTAAATGTAATTACTGAGTCTTTTAATAAAATTAATCCTGGAAAATTAATTAATTGTCCCAATCAATAATAAAATAATCATACAAACAAATATTTAAACTGTATTTCAGATGAAAAATATTTCTGACAGGAAATATTTTAGGGGATGCCTGGGTGGCTCAGTGGTTGAGTGTCTGCATTCTGCTCAGCACGTGATCCCAGAGTTCCAAGATCGAGTACCACATCAGGCTCCCTGCGAGGAGCCTGCTTCTCCCTCTCCTGTGTCTCTCTCTGTGTCTCTCATTAATAAATAAAATCTTAAAAAAAAGAAAAAGGAAATGTATTTTGGAAATGAGAAGGGGGAAAATTTATTTTTTATTTTTGAAAATTATTTTTTATAACTCAGATGTGACCAAACACTAAGACTCTGGAGTATACTTGTAAGTTTCTGCATTCTCACTCCTCCTCTGAAGAGAAATTGATGTTCTTAGGCCTAGAATCTCTTTTTCTCATGGTAAGAAGGATTGGTTGTTGGATGGATAGTTCAGATAGGTTTTACTGTTCTTTTACCTTTCCCATAATAACTAAGGCATTAAAAAAAAATAAGGCATTGCTAAAATGGCCTTTCTGGAGTAATCCTTGAGAAATATGCTCACATTTGGACTTTGACACATCTTCCTAGATAATGTGTGTGTACTCATACAAGTGATTGCCCATATAATGTGCAGGACAGAGTGCCTGGTTCACAAGGCACTCAAATGGGGCCAGCTTTACAGACGAAGCGCCTGAGGGAGGCCATTCTGTGCTTGCATGAAGCCTATCAAGTTCACCTCCCAGCTAAGGCTTCCATACCCTGGTGTCCTCCCCAAGGCTGTCTTTATCCCATCCTTAACTTTGTATTCAGTTCCTTCCGGGTTCTCTTCACTCACTTGCTCTCCCCCAACAATATGATCAATGCAGACTAATTTTATATGGTGGCTGCCACCATTCTGAACACTGAAGCAATACAAAAAATACATATCAGCCTCCTTGGCTGACTGTATAGACCACCCATTAGTGAAATGCGCAAGTCACCTGTTGTTACTGTAAGAAACTGTGGTTTATCTAGTAAATTAGTAGTTATAGTTAACTCCCTTGGTTCCAACTCAACTGAAGACCACCAAATCCACCTTGACTTCAGAGCAAGTGTTGATTTGTTTCCCCATCAATAAACTCTGACATGATCTAAAATTATCTACTTAGCTAAAAAGCTAGGTTTGTGGGTCCAGACTGGGGATAATGATTTCATAACTGATACTTTTAGAATTTTGCTATGGTCTTTTAGAATATTTCTGATTAGAGAATTAAGGACTAGATATTTCTGTAGTGGGGAAAAAGGCAATCAATATGAAAGGAAAAAGGAAAAGTTTCACCTCAAAAATAAGTAAAATGTAGCACAAATTACTCTTTGACCATATATAATAATGCTGCCAAATCAAGAAATCAGGTGTCATTTGCATATTTTGAGCTTTGGACAGTCATAGAGAAAATAATTCATTTATTTCATCAGTCAGTGCCAAAGACCAACTATATAATATAATGATACTTGTAGTGTCTTATAGAATACTTTAAAATTTTTAATTGACTCATTTTATATAAGGTTAGCTCTTTTAACACTTGATGTTCTTTGATGGTCTTCAGAGACTATTGATTATAATTTTAAAAAATTATTTATTGATGGGAACCAGAAGTAGGTGTCATGAAAATCTCTGGCTTATTTTCCTGAATTAAATAACCACTGAAAACAAGCAGTCTGAAATCAAACCCTCCCATTTGTATTGTTTGTTTTTACCATTTTTAAGTGGTTTTTTTTTTTTTTTAGATTTTATTTATTTATTCATGAGAGACAGAGAGAGAGAGGCAGAGACATAGGCAGAGGGAGAAGCAGGCTCAGAAGCAGGCTCCCTGGGGGAGCCCCATGCAAGCCTCGATCCTGGGACCCTGGGATCACGCCCTGAGCCAAAGGCAACCACTGAGCCACCCAGACGTCCCACCATTTTTAAGTGTTATGATTTCAATTGTATTGCACACACTTCTTGTCTTTTAAATAAACATAATGAAAAGAATTTAACTCTGGTTTGAGGACTGCATAGCTGGCACAGAACATTGTGGATGGGAGGCATCTGATACAAGTGCCCTTTCCTCTTAAGTGTGATATAATTCATTACTGTTTCAGGGGCCACTGAGGTTGGAAGGTCTGTTTGCACCTATAGTAAGGATCCCAGACTGTTGTCTTTTTGTGGTTGGCAACTGTTTTGTGTGCTTTCTCAGTGTTTTATGTTACAGTTTAGGGCAGAGAGGTTTAAACCACTTTTTCTGGGCAGCCCCAGTGGCCCAGCAGTTTAGTGCCGCCGGTTCAGCCCCGGGGTGTGATCCTGGAGACTCGGGATCGAGTCCTACGTCAGGCTCCCTGCACGGAGCCTCCTTCTCTCTCTCTCTGTCTCTCTCTCTGTCTTGAATAAATAAATAAATCTTAAAAAAAATAATAAACCACTTTTTCTGTGCTTCAGACTTGGTCTCAGGAAGGCCAGAACTGAAGATCACTAAAAGAAATGAGATGATTACCTTGCACATCTTGAACCTCATTTTTATACGCCGATTTTTCTCTGGCCAGCAGAGGTCCAGGGTATCTGATACTCAGATGCAGACTCATACCTAGGTGTTTTGTGCAGGTACTTTTCCATATGCTTTGCAAGCTTCCATCTTTTCTTTTCCCTCAGAGCTCTTGACTCCAGCTTCAGAGACACATTTCCCCTGACATAGACAAGTTAGTTCATCTGTCTGTGCCTGAGGATCCTCTTCTGTAACATGGGGATGTTAATAGTATCAACCTCATACGGTCATTGTGAGGATTAACTAAATTAATACTTGGAAAGTTCTTGAAGCAGGGGTGCATGTTAAGGGTTAAGTAATTAAAAATAAGATGACCACTGGGTGACTGGCTTCTTAAAGAAAAGGAAGGCCCTGAAGAGATGCTGCTTCTGGTACAGTGTGATACACACTTTCTTTCCTGAGGTAGGAGCGGAGTGATGTGGATGGATTTGTGATTGAAGAAGCAGAACTGAACGGTATAAACTAAAATATCTGTTGGAAATGCTGGCACTGAGCCCTGGGTCCTGACTGGATGAAGTAATATATGGAGAGACGTTCATAGCAACTCTTTTGGGACTCTTTGTAGTGGATTTTAAGAGGAGAAAAGAGAAATAAACTGGAAATACATAGAGGTGGAGGGAATTGGGGGCAAAGCTTATGCCAAGAGTTAGCAGTTACCTTCCGTATCTGACAATGGCTAAAACAGGGTGATTCTCAGGGGAGTGTGTGTGTGTGTGTGTGTGTGTGTGTGTGTGTATACACACACGCACACACATGCACAAAGTTATATACGTAAAGGTATATACATTTTTTTAAGCACCTGTCTGACTTAACATATTTTCTCAGCTTCTTCTGTGGAGAAGGGCACTGGCCATCTGCTTTGTTAAAGAAAGCAGGCACCACCTTTGTGTAGCATGTGCCCGGGGGTGCTGTGCGGCCACTGTGATGCTTGGGACCCCTCCGTGTTGACCCAGGTGCTTTTTTGGGAGCCTGGTGGCAAAAGCCTTTCCATGCCCTTGGCTTGTCTCTGCCTGACTGTGCCCAGACAGGGGCTGGCCCTGCCGTTGCTGGCACAGGGCTTGGTCGCTCACTCACTCTGATGGCTGCCCTTTGCCCCAGCTCCCTTGGCCAGAGGCAGCTCACTTGTAATTTGCTCTCAGGCTCAGAGGTGCAGCTCTGTCAAACTGCAGCATATGTTTATCTTCTAATCCACAGACAAGAAGAAAGGAGGTAAATTCCAGCCTTTTAAGAAGTTGTTTGGCAGAAGGAAAAAGAAAGACACTTTGTTGTCCCAGGAGGTGTCAACAGGGACTAAGATTCGCTCTTCCCGGAGTGTCAGCAATGGGACCTTCTCTTCAGATGAGGAGACCCTGGAAGACAATCTAAGGTAACAATTCATACTCCACCCACCCCCACCCTCCAGATCTTTGGCAGAGTCCCAAGGTGGAGAATGGGATTCCAGAGGAGGCAAGGGTGGAATCACAGCTGTGTTGTATCTATGGGAAGGTGGAAGACGTGGGGTACTTTGTGCATTCTGTGTGGAGAAGTCACCGTAGCAGGGGGATCAGCAATGAATCTGACCCCATTTTCCAGGAGAGCACAGGGATCTGCACCTTCATTTTGCTGCCCTCACTGGTGGTAGAGGCAACACCCCCACTGCATTGGCTCAGCAAGTTAACCTGGATAGAAGGAGACTGCATTCCCGTGTCCTGTTGCTTGACATAGAGAAAGGGTGGTCACAGATTAGGTGGGACATCCACGTTGAGAACACAGACTGCTCAGGCACTGAGTGGTCACCCTTCATACCTCTGGCAATCTCTAGCAGCTTCTGGAACCTGTCACGGAACTTGTAACTTCTACTCATTGTTTTCTTTTTCTTTTTTCTTTAAAGGCTTGTTTATTTATTTGAGAGAAATAAAGATTTATTTATTTGAGAGGGAGGGAGAGGGGCAGAGGGGAGACAGAATCGCAGGTGGTCTCCAGCTGAGTGTAGAACCCACTGGGGGCTCTGTCCTACCACCCAGGGATCACCGGCTGAGCCAAAACCAAGAGCCTGACAGAGGCTTACCCAACTGAGCCACCAGGGCACCCCCTGCTCTTTGTTTTCTGTTTCTCCGTCTCTCCCTCTTGCTTCCCTCTTCACCCCTTCCCTTTCTCCTTCCCTCCCTCTCTCCTTCCCTTCTTCATCTTCCTTCCCTCTCCCTCTCTTTCTTTCTGAGACCACAGGCTATAAATCTGGCCATGACAGTGTCAAGAACTCAGAAAAGCAGGGTCAGGAGGTACTTTCTCACCTGAGTGCTGGGAATTGAAATCGGAGTCAGAGATGGTTCAACTCTGCTACTGATGGCTTAAAGTCAGCTCCTCTGAGTAGCGTCTTCCCGTGACGTGATCTGATTAGTTTACCCTTGCCAGTATTCCCCCAGCGTCATGCACCTGGCTCCAGCAGAGAACTTGTCACTTTCTATGGAAATTACTGATTTGCTGGTCTGTCTCTCTCATTTGACTGCCAGTTCCATGAAGTCAGGGACCAGGTTTTATTCGGTCTTGTATTAGGTGCTCCAAAAACGTTTCCTGTGAATGCCTGGCACAGTACGAGTTTCCCTAATACACATGGAAGGAATTGACAATGTCATCTGTGATGGTTTTTCTATGATTCAAGGATGAGAACAAAAACATCCTCTGTGTTGTGTGTCAGTAAGTAAATTGTAATAAACACTGCCGTTGAGCATAACTTACAGACTTCTTAGGCAAGCAGGAAACATGAAACTGCAGTGCTCAGCCACCGCATTTGTGGGTCCTGACTAATACTGACTCTTCCTTCACAGGCCTGTATTTGTTTTCCATTATCTTTAGTAAGAAAACTGAAGGAAATTATTTTACTGAAAGAAGAACACAGCTAGCACTGAATTCATCCAGTTGTTGGAATCTCAGTTATGTACTGATGTATGCTTGAGTATTGTTCAGTATGAATGTTTTGATTTTACTTCAGTTTATTTGGTTGTAAAACAGGAATGCAAACCCTTTTGCCTCAGAGTATCAGAATGAGGTGTACAAATAACTAAAATGTGACGAACTAGTAGTTGAATGCGAATGAAGTTGAGTCTAGAAAGTTCTCCTTTAAAAGGACTGTTCTGTGAAAACACAGCCTGTCCTTTTTATGATTTTGCCAAATCCCTGATTGCTTACTGAATGACTTTGGACCTTTAGAGGAGCCTGGATCCTGGGGGTTCTCTTCTCCTCTAAGTTCTATTCCATCTACTCCCTTGGAGTTTTCCATAGGTTTTAAGTTGTACAAAGCCTTGGAATTCCATAGGGGTTCAAACAGCTACATTTTTATAAAATACAGGTAAACATTCCCTGTCCTTGTTATTGGCTTTTGTTAATAAACCTATATTTTTGAGACATACACTATATTTTAATTATTTAATACTTATTTTTATAATAAAAGAAGCTGGAAGGATAAGCTTTGGGTAAAGAGTTTTTTAAAATGTCTCCTTAAATATTTTTTTAAGATTTTATTTATTTAAAAAAAAAAGATTTTATTTGTTTATTCATGAGAGACAGAGAGAGAGAGGCAGAGACACAGAGGAAAAAGCAGGCTCCATACAGGGAGCCCGATGTGCAACTCGATCCCGGGGGACTCCAGCATCATGCCCTGGGCCAAATGCAGGCGCTAAACCGCTGAGCCACCCAAGGATCCCTTATTTTTTAAATTAAAAAGACAAGAAAGGGATCCCTGGGTGGCGCAGCAGTTTAGCGCCTGCCTTTGGCCCAGGGCGCGATCCTGGAGACCCGGGATCGAATCCCACGTTGGGCTCCCGGTGCATGGAGCCTGCTTCGCCCTCTGCCTATGTCTCTGCCTCTCTCTGTCTCTCTCTGTGTGGCTATCATTAAATAAATAAATAAATAAATAAATAAATAAATAAATAATAAATAATAAAAATAAAAAAACAAGAAACAGGAGTCATTTAAAATATGTTTCCTTTTTCTTCTTAGAAATTGACAGTTGCAAAATAACTCCACCTGCAAAATAAACCCTATATCCATTGCTTACCGTATAGCTGAATTTCTGATTATTCACCCCCTTTACAGATGGAGAAAATGAAAGATGCTGTTTCCAACACTTCCTTTTTTTTTTAACTAAAGTATAATTAATGTGTTTCCAATAATTTTTATTTTCCACTTACTGCTCAATTAATAATCATGTTACTTTAGATTGTATAATGATTCACAAAATCTCTGTGCATTTTATTTGCTATCTCCACGATGGACAGCTCTCATTGAAACACAAACCTCAAAATTCTGCTGGCACCGTCTTGGGTGGAGGTTCCATGGAGGCAGATTTCAGCCCAGGGTGAGGGAGAATTTCCTAAGTACTAGAGCTGCCTAAAACGGGAGGCTGGGTATGTGCCAGCAAGGGTTTGGACTGATGAAGGGAAATTCTGCATTGGGTGAGAATTTAAAGGAGTTGAACTTTAATACGCTGTCAAACTCCAAGAATCTGTTATTCTAGAAGTGTCTCCATGGCCAAAAATAGCTCATTATTGATCTTCCTCCTGCCTGAAATTTCTCATTTCCTTTGAGCTTTCTGTTCTTTCGCTAGGTTATAAGCCTTTTTTCTCCTTGGCTGCTGCTTTTAAATTATACATACCTGCGGGGAAAGCAAAATAGTAAAACATGTTCAGTTTTTAACAATTTAAGACTTCCTTTATTAATTAAATATAACTAAAATTGTATTTCCCCAAATGTGTTGAATTTAAAAAGGGGAAGAGGGTCAGCTTGGAAAATAGGTTTGGGGAATTCTTGGCCAAAACAAATTAAATAGGATCCTTTACATAAGACTTTTCAGAGCTTTTACTATGCTAATGTGCCCTGGGAATCTCTGAGAAGGGAGATGCAGTATGGAACATTTCCAAGACTCCTTTAACCACAAACCTTTTTTTTTCACAGAGAACATCCAATGGCATATTATTAAAGCCACCACTTGTTGAGCTTAATGCAGTGTGTTTTGCATAGGTGAACTCATAGTGCCACACTATGAGATTGATGTTATTATCCTCATTTCTTTCTTCCAGAAATTGAAATTCTAAAAAATTGAGATATAATTGACATATACCGTGTTTCAGGTTTACAACATAATGATTTATTATTTTGTATATATTGCAAGATGATCACCACAATCTGTTACCATACAAAAGTTACAAAAAATTTTTTTTCTTGAGAACTTTTTTTTTTTAAGATTTTATTTATTTATTCATGAGAGATGCAGAGAGAGAGAGGCAGAGACACAGGCAGAGGGAGAAGCAGGCTCCATGCAGGGAGCCCGACATGGGACTCGATCCCGGAACCCTGGGATCACGCCCTGGGCCAGAGGCAGATGCTCAACTGCTGAGCCACCCAGTCATCCTCCTGATGAGAACTTTTAAGATTTATCTTCTTAGCAACTTTCAAGTACATGATACTGATAATATATACAATGCATAGAATAATATATATCATACAATATAAATAATTGTATTATTAACCATAGTCACCATGCTGTACATCTCCATGACCTATTTGATAACTGGAAATTTGTACCCCTTCACCTTTTTCACCCACTCTTCAACCTCCTCCCCTCTGGCAACCATCAATCTGTTTCTGTATTTAATAGTTTTGTTTTGCATGTTCATTTGTTGTAGTTTTTAGATTCCATGTATTAGTGAGATCATACTATATTTCTTCTCTGACTTAGCATAATACCCTCAAGGTATGTTCATGTTATCACAAATGGCGAGATTTCATTTTTTATGGCTAAATAATATTCCTGTGTGTGTGTGTTTAACATCTTCTTCGTCCGTTCATCCATTTATGGACATTTAGGTTGTTTCTGTATCTTGGCTAGTCTAAATAATGCTGCAGTAGACAAGACGTGCATGTATCTTTTCAAAATAGTGTTTTTGTTTTCTTTAGATAAATACCAGTAGTGAGGACACCTCGGTGGCTCAGTTGGTTAAGCATCTGTCTTTGGCTCAGGTCATGATCTCGAGGTCCTAGGATCAAGCCCTGCATCGGGCTCCCTGCTAGGTGGAGAGTCTGCTTCTCCCTCTGCCTCTGCCCCACACTTGTGCTCACTGTCTCTCTCTCAAACAAATAAATAAAAGCTTTTAAAAATTAATTAATTAATTTAAAATAAATAAATAAATAAATAAATAAATGCATACTAGTAGTGGAATTGCTGGATCACATGGTAGTTCTATTTTTATAATTTTTGTGGAACCTCCAGACTGTTTTCCATGGTTGCTACACCAATTTATATTTTGACCCACCAGTGCAGAAGGGTTCGTTCCCTTTTCTTCACATCCTCGCCAACACTTGTTATTTCTTGTCTTTTTGGTGATGGCCATTCTAACATTCATAGCTCATTGTGGTTTTGATTTGTGTTTCCCTGATTAGTGTTGGCTAGTATCTTTTTATGTGACTGATGGCCATCTTTATGTTTTCTTTGGGAAAATGTTCAGATCCTTTGCCCATTTTTTAATCATACTGTTTTTTTGTTATTGAGTTGTAGGAGTTCTATATATTTTGGATATTAACCCCTTTTCAGATATATGGTACGCAAATATCTTCTCCCAATCAGTAGGTTGCTTTTTCATATTGTCAGTGGTTACCTTTGCTGTGCAGAAGCTTTGTAGTTTGATGTAGTCCCACTTGGTTATTTTTTATTTTGTTGTGCTTACCTTTAGAGTCAGATCTAAAAAATCATCACTAAGACTGATATCCATGAGCTTATTGCCTGTTTTCTTCTAGTTTTATGGTTTCAGGTCTTACATTCAAGTCTTTAATCCATTTTGAGTTATTTTTGTACATGGTATAAGATAGTCGTCTAATTTCCTTCTTTTGCATGTGGCTATCCAGTTTTCTGTACACCATTTATTTAAGAGACTGTCCTTCCCCCATTATATATTCTTACCGCCTTTGTTGTAAATTAACCATTTACATAGGTGTTTATTTCTGGGCTTTCTCTTCTGTACCATTGATCCATAAATCTCTTTTTATGCTGATACCATAATGTCTTGATTACTGCAGTTTTATAACGTAGTTTGGAATCAGGGATTGTGGTATCTCCAACTTTGTTCTTGTTTCTCAAGATTGTTTTGGCTATTTGGGGTCTTTTGTGGTTCCATATGTTTAGGAATGTTTGTTCTATTTCTGTGAAAAAAACCATTGGGATTTTGATAAGGATTGCATTGAATCTGTAGGTTTGGGTGGTATGGACATTTTAACAGTTCTTCCAATCCATGAGCACAGAATATCATTGTTTATGTCTTCATTTTCTTTTAGCAATGTCTTATAGTTTTCAGTGCACAGGTCTTTCACTTCCTTGGTTAAATTTATTCCTGGGTATCTTTTTTTTGGATGCAATTGTAAATGGGATTATTTTCTTAATTCTCTTTCTGATAGTTCATTGTTAGTATACAAAAGTGCAACAGATTTTTATATATTGATTTTGTATCCTGCAACTTTATCGAATTCATTTATCAGTTCTTTTTTTTTTTTTTTTCATTTATCAGTTCTAATAGATTTTTTTGGTGGAGTCTTTAGGGTTTTCCATATATAAAATCATATCCACAGATAATGACAGTTTTACTTCTTCCTTTCCAATTTGAACGCCTTTTATTTCTTTTTCCTGTCTAATTGCCCTGGCTGGGACTTTCAGTAGTAGGCTGAATAAAAGTGGCAAGAGTAGACATTCTTACCTTGTTCCTGACACTATTGCAGTTTCAAAGATAAGAAAACTATGGCTAGATAGTGACTTGCTGATAAGTTCCTGAGTCAGTAATTAAGCAGTAAAGAGTTCATTCTTCACCATCCACTGTTCTGCCTCTCAAGAGGCCTCAGCCTTCTAGTCCCATGGCCCTGAGTTGTTCTACTGGTCCTGAGTCATCAGGCTCAGGTGTCTTCCTGCCTTAGCTGCCCTCCCCTCCTTAGGCTCTGCTACTCACTAGGACTCCACTTGTCCTGCTTCCAGCTTCTACCTCACACCCAGCATTTACCATTTCATTTCAGCTACAGCTCTTTAGAGTAAATTTCAGCTATAAGCACATTCAGAACCGAAGGGGCTTTTGGAAGGGGGAGCTCACTCTGGGACTAGAGCAGTTAAGAAAGGGTTCAGGAATGAGGAGGCCTTGAACTGGCTCCAAACGATGGACAGGACTTAGAATGGCTAATGGAAAGGCATGAACATTTCAGATCTGGAATGGCATGAGTAGACTCACATATAAGAATGAATGTGGCAAATAGAATAGGAGGGAACTTTCCAAGTCACTGTGTGTGGCCATTGTTACCCTAACACCACAACCAGGTGAAAGCATCACAAAAAAGAAGCCTAGAGACCAATATCCCTTATGAATATAGACATAAAAATCTTCAACAGAATACTATCAAACTGAATCAAGCAACGTATACAAAGGATTCTACACCATGATCAAGCAGGATTTATCCAAAGAGTGTAAGGTTAATTTAACATACGTAATCAATCAATGTAATATACCATATTAAATAAAGGACAAAGACCACATCATCATCTCAGTAGATGCATAGAAAGTTTTTGACAAAGTCCAACACACTTTCATGATAAAAACTCTCAAAACTAGGACTAACATAGAATGTCTTTAACTTGAGGAAGTACAGCTACAAAAAATTCACAGCTAATATTATACTTAATGGTGAAAGAATGGATGTGTTCCCATTAAGATCAGGAACAAGACAATAATGTCTATTCGATACTGTACTGTAGATTATAGCTAGGATAATTAGGCAAGAAAAAAAAATAAAAAGCATCAGTCTTAAAAAGGAAGAAGTAGATGCACCTGGATGACTCACTTAAGTGCCCAACTCTTGATTTCAGCTCAGGTTATGATCTCAGGGTCATGGGATCGAGTCCCACGTTGGCTCTGCACTCAGTGTGAAGTGTGCTTAAGAGTCTCTCTTTCCAAAAAAAAAAAAAAAAGTCTCTCTTTCCCTCTACCCTTCCTCCCACTCACACACTCTCTTTCAAAATAAATAAAATCTTTTTTTAAAAAGGGAAAAAATAAAACTATTTGCAGATGCCATGATCTTATATATATAAAAATCCTAAAGAATCCACAAGAAACCTACTAAACTAATAAACCAAGTTGAACAAAGCTGCAGAATACAAGATTGGAATTTTTGTGTTTCAGCTATATTTCAGTACACTAACAATGAACAATCTGAAAATGAACTTAGGAAAGTAATTCCATTTACAATAGCATCAAAGGAATAAAATAGTAATAAATTTTTAAAAAATATTTATTTATTTATTTTTTAAGATTTTATTTATTTGTTCATGAGAGACAGAGAGAGAGGCAGAGACAGAAGCAGGCTCCATGCCGGGAGCCCGATGTGGGACTTGATCCTGGGTCTCCAGGATCACGCCCTGAGCCAAAGGCAGGCGCTAAACCGCTGAGCCACCCAGGGATCCCCAGTAATAAATTTTTATAAAAGAAATACAAAGGGTGCCTGGCTGGCTCAGTCAGAAGAGCATGAGTTCAGGGTTATTAATTGAAGCCCCGTGTTGGGTATATAGATTACTAAAAAGAAAATAAACTAAAAAAATAATAACAACAGTAAATGGTATTGGGAAAATAGGACAGCCAAGTACAGAAGAATGAAACTAGACCATTCTCTTACACCATACACAAAGATAAACTTAAAATGGTTGAAAGATCTAAATGTGAGACAAGAATCCATCAAAATCCTAGAAGAGAACACAGGCAACAACCTTTTTTTTTTTTTTTTAACATTTTTATTTATTTATTCATGGAAGACACAGCAAGAGAGAGAAGCAGAGACATAGGCTGAGGGAAGAGCAGGCTCCCTGCAAGGAGCCCGATGTGGGACTCGATCCCGGATCCCAGTATCACACTCTGGGCCAAGGGCAGATGCCCAACTGCTGAGCCACCCAGGTATCCCAGCAACAACCTTTTTGAATCTGGCCACAGCAACTGCTTGCAAGATACATCTATGAAGGCAAGGGAAACAAAAGCAAAAATGAGCTATTGGAACTTAATCAAGATATAAAGATTCTGCACAGCAGAAGAAACAGTCAACAAAACTAAAGGACAACCTACAGAATGGGAGAAGATATTTGCAAATGACATATCAGATAAAGGGTTAGTATCCAAGATCTATACAGAACTTATTGAACTCAACACCCAAGAAACAAACAATCCAGTCATGAAATGGGCAGAAGACGGGAACAGCCATTTCTCCAAAGAAGACCTACACGTGGCCAACAAGCACATAAAAAAATGCTCCACATCACTGCTATCAGGGAAATACAAATCAAAACCACAATAAGATCCCACCTCACGCCAGTGAGAATGGTGAAAATTAACAAGACAAGAAACAACCAATGTTGGAGAGGATGTGGAGAAAGGGGAGCCCTCTTGCACTGTTGGTGGGAATGTGAGCTGGTACAGCCATTCTGGAAAACAGTATAGAGGTTCCTCAAGAAGTTAAAAATAGAGCTACCCTACAACCCAGCAATTACAGTACTGGATATTTACGCCAAAGATACTGATGTAATGAAATGCCGGGACACCTGCACCCCAATGTTCATAGCAGTAATGTCCACAATAGCCAAACTGTGGAAGGAGCCACGATGTCTTTCGACAGATGAATGGATAAAGATGTGGTATGTGTGTGTGTGTATATATATATATACATACACACATACACACATATTCCATTATATGTATATATATATGTGTACATACAATGGAATATTAGTCAGCCATCAGAAGAGACGAATACCCACCATTTGCTTCAACATGGTTGGAACTGGAGTGAAGTAAGTCAGTCGGAGGACAATCATCTTATGGTTTCACTCATATGTGGAATATGAGAAATAGTAAAAAGGATTGTAAGAGAAAGGAAGGGAACTGAGTGGGAAAAATTAGAGAGGGGGACAAACCATGAGAGACTCCTAACTCTGGGAAACAAAGGGTTGCAGAAGGGGCAGTGGGCAGGGGGATGGGGTAACTGGGTGATGGGCTCAGAAAAGGGCATTTGATGGGATGAGCACTGGGTGTTATACTATATGCTGGCAAATCGAACTTAAATAAAAACAAATTTAAAAAACAGTAAAAAAATAAACAAAAGATTTGTACACTGAAAATGATAAAACACCATTGAAAGAATTTAAAAAAATCTAAATAGATGGGAAGACTTCCTCATTCATGGATTGGAAAAGTTAATATTATTATGATGGCAATTCCCCCCGAATTGATCTATAGATTCAGTGCAATTCCTATCAGAATCGCAACTGACTCTTTGGCAGAAATTGGCAAACAGGTTCTAAAATTCATATGGGAATGCAAGGGACCAAAGTAACCAAAACAATCTTCGAGGGCTCATGCTTCTCAAGTTTAAATCTTATTACAAAGCTACTTTAACCTATGCGGTGTTGTACTGGCATATGGGTACATAGGTCAATGGAATTTAAATGAGAGTACAAATGTAAACCCTCACATTTGTGATCAGATGATTGTCACCACATTTGCCAAGCAATTCAGTGGGTAAAGAATAATCTTTCTCAATAAGTGGTGCTGGGACAATTGAATAGTCAGCCACATGCCACAGAATGAAGTTGGACTCCTTCACTATTCACAAAAGTGAATTCAAAATAGATTACATACTAAATGTAAAGTCTAAAACTATAAAATTCTTAAATGAAAAGAATGAAGTTGGACTCCTTCACTATTCACAAAAGTGAATTAGAAATAGATTACATACTAAATGTAGAATCTAAAACTATAAAATTCTTAAATGAAAACAAAGGAGCCAGTGTTCATGATTAGTGATTTCTAGATACCAAAAGCACAGGTGACAAAAGAAAAAATTGGTAAATTGGGCTTCATTAAAACTTTTGTGCTACAAACAATGCCATCAAAAAATGAAAAGACAATCCACAGAGTGGAAGAAAACATTTGCAAATCATAAATCGGGTAAGAGACATCTTCAGAATAGATAAAGAACTCTTAAAACTTAGTAATAAGATGATCACAACAATTTTATTTTTTAAAAGATTTTATTTATTTGAGAGAGAGAACAAGTGGGTGGAAGCTCAGATTGAGAGAGGGAGAAGCAGAGTCCCCACTGAGCATGGAGCCTGATGAGGGGCTCTATCCCAGGACCCTGGGATCATGACCTGAGCTGAAGGTGGACACTTAACTGACTGAGCCACTCAGGCACCACAACCAAAACAATTTTAAATGGGTAAACTATTTGAATAGACATGTCTCCAAAGAAGATAAAGAAGGTCCATTATGTATGAAAACATACTCATTCAACATCATTAGTTATCAGGGAAATGCAAATCAAAACCACAATGAGATATCACTTCATGCTAGTAGGAAGGTTATAATAAAAAAAAGACAGGCAGTAACATATGTTGGTAAGAATGTAGAGAAATTGGAATCCTTATATGTTGTTGATGGTAATGTAAAATGGTACAGCCATTGTTTGACAGTTCCTCAAAATGTTAAACATAGAGTTACCATATGACCCAGAATTCCAATCCTAGGTATATATCCATGAGAAATGAAAACACATGTATGTCTACACAAAAACTTGTATACAAATGTTCATAGCAGCATTATTCTTAATAGCCAAAAAGTTGAAGCAAGCCAAAAGTCCATCAAAAGATGAATGGATAAGGGTACCTGACTGGCTCAGTCAGTAGAGCATGTGACCTTGGTCTGGAGTCTTGAGTTCAAGTCCATGTTGGCATGAAGCTTACTTAAAAAAAAGAAGATGAATGGATAAATACAATGGGTTGTATATCCATACAATGGAATATTATTTGGGAATTAAAAAAAGAATGAAGTACTGATACATAATGTGACATGGATAAACTTTGAAAACATTATGCTCAGTGAAAGAAGAGGGTTAGAAAATACCACCTATTGTATGATTCCATTTATTTGAATGTTTCAAATAGGCACATTCATGCAAATAGAAAGATTAGTGGTTGCCAGGCATGGGGTGGGTAGGAGGGTGGCTGTTAATGGGTATGGGGTTTCTTTTTGGGATGATAAAAACTAAGGTGGTGGTGATAATTGCTCAGTTTCTTGCATATACTAAAAAACAATGGAAATCATTGACTATACTATAAATCGTTGAATTCATCCTTTGAAAGGATGAATTTTATAGTATGTGAATTATATCCAATAAAGATTTTGTTTTAAAGTAATGAATGTGGCATTGATGAGGTCATACCTGGCTGAGGCGATAAGCTCATACTGGCAGGGGAGATTCAGGGCTTATTCTTCTCTCATAAATCCCTAAAATAGGAGATAGAAATGTGGGGCAAAACAGAAAAGGATAATTTTGAAGTAGGACATCACTGCAGAGTAGAGTAGGCTGGCTTGGAAGGAGAAGCAGTGGCACACATTCACTCCAGGGTATTGAACGCCCTGCTCTGAGGGAAGCAGTTGGCTCAAAGGGACAGAGGACATGAGGAAAGAGCCACAGGTCATGTTTGAGACTGCCTCTTGAAAACAGTTGCCTGTGCCTTTTAGGAAACATAGAGCTGTCCCTTTGGCCACGTACATGTGAGTCTACAAGAAAAGTGATTACAGACATCAAGGGAATGGGCACCGTCAGAAAGTAAGGCCGCACAAATGTTACCATGACAAAACTGTTAGAGTCCGCAGTATTACCCAGGATGCTATAGGTCCTGTTGGACAAGATTCTTGTCAAGAGAATTCATATATATACATTGACCATATTAAACCCTCTACTAGCCCAGATAGCTTTCTGAAATGTGTGAAGGAAAATGGTCATAAAAAGAAGGAAGCAAAAGAGAAAAGTACTTGGGTTCCAGTGCCGGCTTGCTCCACCCAGGAAAGCACAAACTTTTCTAGAACCAGTGGAAAGGAACCTGAGCTGTTAGAATCCTTTCCTTTGAATTCCTGGCATGATACGCACTTAAAAATAAAAAAGATATCTGGACTATAAAAAGAAGAAAAAATTGCGTATGGTTGACCTCATGCAGACACACACACACACACACACACATACACACCCCAATATTAAAAGTCTAAGGTAATTTTTAGTCCTAATCCAATACCTTCACTTTACAAATAGGAACACTGAGTCTTGAAGTAATCTTATTAGTGTGGTGCTGTTGGTGTTAGAGGTGTGAATACAATCCAAGCCAGCCAATTTTACATACAGTAGTCCTTTTATCTAGAACAATCCCATCTCCCATCTCCACTTGCTTCACCCAGCTCATTACTCTTTATCCTGTGGCTTTTGCGCAAATATGCCTTCCTCGAGGAATAAGCTTGCTCTGGACTCCCTCAGCCTAGATCAGGCCTTCCTGCCATTGTTCTCACAGTTTACCTTTCTATAAGGGCAGGCCTGCGTGTGCATTCACTGTATTTCCAGCCTCTAGAACTATGCCTGGTACATAGCAGTTGTTCAGATTGTTCGTTTACTGAATGTACAAATACTGCTCTTTTTTTGCCATGCTGACTCTTCCCACTGTACGTTCAATGTTCCTCTATTTCATCCTTCGGTTTCCCACCACGGTAAAGAGTATCACTGTCCCCTTGACCCACTGGGAAAAGAATATTACGCAGTGTAGTAAGACAACATGTCATCAGTGAGATTGCAGTGGAGCTTAGGCTCCCTGGTTACCATGTGGTACCTTAGATCACTCGGCCTTGCTGCTTTTCAGGTGAAGTCAGAAAAGACTTAGGTGACTTGATCAGTTATACTCCACCCTTAGGAACCTGGGATGTGCTGATTGAACAGGAACCAGAAAAGAGGGACAAGACCATTAAATGAATGAAATTTAGGGACTAAATGGGAGAAGAAATGGATCTGAGCTGAGTAAGTCTAGAGGGAATGAAGGTTGATGAATCTGCAGTTACTGGTGATATGGTATGTGGGAGAGCAACAGAGCGGGAGCCAGGGTCTCTTGTGCATGCAGTTGCTTTCACTCATGAGCTGTTTGATCTTAAGCCGCCCGTTCATCTTTTAGATGGATGTGTTCTCTCCCCAGCTTATAATGAGAAAGAAAGAAAGAGAGAGAAAGAGAGAGAGAGAGAGAGAGAAAGAAAAGAAAAGAAAAGAAAAGAAAAGAAAAGAAAAGAAAAGAAAGAAAAGAAGAAAGAAAAACCATTATCCGCTATAAAATCCCAGTTTGCAAATGCAGGGTAATATTATTACTGAGATAAAGAGGGTGTTGATACTAGTTTTCTATTTCCAGAGCATAGACCAAGACTAAATTGATTCAGCAGGTGACTAGAGAAGTTTCTGAAAACATCTTTCTTCAGGTGGAGAAACTGAGAAGTGAAACAGACAGCATGCAGACCCGTGGAGTCCTTCCAGAATTTTACAGGCAGGTTAGACAATTGCTCATCCTATGTGCTGGAGACACAGGATTGAGCCCAGGGGCTGGAGTAAATGATCCTTTGACTTCCAGTTCTAAGAGTGTGTGTTTTAAGATTCCAAAATTCCCTCCTCTTCCTTGATTTTTTTTTTAACCTATCCTGTCTTTGTTGTAATTCTTAGGTGATTGGTGCTCCATAGCTTGTTGAGCACCATCTGTCTTCATAGGATACCAAAGTCTGGGATGAGCCTCCAAGATGCCACACAAAATATAATCTGATTCCAGTCTCTTCCAGCAGCTCTAGTTTATTTGATGAGGGTACTTAATTGCTCTTTAGCATTTCATTTGAATGAGGCTCACGGATCTGTTTAGAAGAAAACTGCTGATCAATTGCAATTGCCCCCTGTTGTCATGGAAACAAGCTGCCATGGGACTATAATTATATTTCCTTATTTCTGAAGTGAATCCCTAATCATTTCTATGGTAATTACCCAATATCTGTGGTCCCAAATTACATGATGCTTATCAAAAAAAAAAAAAACAAAGAATAAGGAGTAGGGGGACTGGCCTGAGACATGTGTTAACTGTGCAGCTGCAGAAAGTCCTCTCCTTTTTTGGGTGGGGTGAATTTCCCTGTGTAGGCTCATACTCCAAGGTTAGATGATGTCATGGCATCTTAGAATGTGGCCAGTGTGAAGAGTAGTTGCTAGAAGGCTGTATCAGGTAGGATGGTTTCAGCTGTAACAAAAAACACAATTGGTATCTTCAACTTAGGTAAAGAAATATATTACCTAACGTACCCGGAAGTCTGGAGGACTTGTCAAGTTTCAAAGTCCATTAATGAAGCAGCCCAACAACAGCATCGAGATCTAGGCTGATTCCTTCCTAGCTCATCTTCAGCAAGTAGGCTTTGGTCCTCAGGTTTATCCCTTTATAGCCCCAAGGTGGCTGCCAGGTGTCACATGTTGTTCCAGCTGTTACATGCAGACGACAAAGACTGGGGAAGAAAGAGGACCTTCCCTGTCTTGTGTCATGTTTTGTGGATGAGGAGAGCTTTCCCAGAAACCCTTCCTCCAGAACACTTTCCCTCACTTTGTATTGTTCCTTTCAGTTTGTCATGAGGTGTCTCTGCTTTTTTAAAAAAATTTATTTAATTATTCATGAAATACAGAGAGAGGCAGAGACATAGGCAGAGGGAGAAGCAGGCTCCTTGCAGGGAGCTCGATGTGGGACTCAACCCCAGGACCCCAGGATCAGGCCCTGAGCCAAAGGCAGACACTCAACCGCTGAGCCACCCAGGCATCCCAACGAAGTGACTCTTCTTGACACCTGCTGTCCCTAGCACCAAGTGCACATGGGTGAGGGATGGAGTAGCATGACTACAGGGCCAACGACAAGAAAGTCTTGCTTTCCTTCTCACATTCTCTTTCTCTCTCTCTCTCTCTCTCACCCTCCTCCCCCCCACCTCTGCATCTGGTGGCCTAAGTTCCAGGCCGTGGTCCCATCATGTGCCCGCTGTCTGATCTCTCCCACTTTAGTAAATAAGCATGGGCACAAGGCACTGCACCTGGGCTTGGGCATCCCAGTAGCATGGGAGACAGCATTGCTGGCTCTCAGGCAGCAGCACATGCTACCAGGAAGAAAGCCAGCTTCTTGCAAAAGCAGAGTCAGAACCCCAGAGTGCTTTTCCAATGACTTGTCCATCCAGCTGGGCTAAATTGGAAAGGAGAATCAAGACACAGGATCAGAAGCATGGTGTGGTGGCTGTTTCTTTTCCCAACAGTTTTTTTCCCCCCAGTTTTTTCCCCCCAGGGAATCAAGTTTATCTGTGTGTACCTCTAATAGGACATAGCACCTGCTTCCTGTGACAGAAGCCAAAGGGCCAGATCCTCCACTTTCCTCCACCTGCAGCCTGACATGAGCGTGTGACCCACCTGGCCATTTGGTCTTTCTCTCCTGGACTTTGGCTTGCTCAAGGATGTAAGGAGCACAACTGTGGCAACAGCCTGTAACCAGGCTCTTCCTGTGGTGTGGCAGCAGCTGTGGTTCCTGACGCTGGGACCTCTACAGTTCTAACTCCTGTCTTTTTCTAAGCTTTGACTCTAGCTTCTTTTGTTCTTTGAACGCCCACCATTCTTCCAGTAAATTTTCTTTTGGTTAAGTGCAACCAAGTTAATTTCTTTTGCTTGCAACCGAGAACTATAACTGATAGAGGATAAAACCAGGAAAACTAGGTGAGAGAGAGTTTGACGCAGAAGGTAGGAAGCAAAACCTGGAGCAGATTGAAAAGAAGACCCAGAAGAACCTTTTAAAGATGCTGAATGTCCTCCTGACTTGCCCACCCATTGGCTTCTCAGAGTTCCACAGTGGCCTGCACCTGCTGTACCTAAAAAATGCCCATGCTCTGAAAATACACCTCCTCCGCACATCAACGCATTTGCCTCAAGCTTTCCATTCCCTTAGTGACCTACACATCTGGTAAACTAACTATTCTACAATATTAATCATTTACTCTTCTGTTGAAAAATTTACTACATATTTTATCATATAAAGCACTGTGGGAGGAACAAAGACAACAGATATGATCCCTGCCCTCAGGCAGCTCCTAGTACTGTGGTGGGGATAAGGTAACACCATTATTGTTGGAATCACGTCTCTGTAGCACTCTACAATATGCACAACACTTTTATTTTCTCTCTCATTTAAAGCATGATTATAGTAACCATAACATAAAACAGTAAGAGATATGTGCATAGGCCTTTCAGAGGAAAAGACTCCTTTCCTCCAGGCTGCAGGAGGGGCTGTGTGGGGTCGGTATGATTTCAGCTAGACTTTGAAGGATGAGTAGGGCCTGAACCGAGAGACTGGCACTGGGCAGTCCATGGAGGGGAAGAACCCAGAGAGGATGTTTGGGGAATGGTGTGATTTGCCTTACAGGGTGTTTGAAGTAGGGTGACACTTTTGTAAGTGCTTACACTATTCTCAGTGCTTTACATGTCATAATTCATTTAATCCTAACAGAAGCTTCATGAGGTATAGGTCCTCTTATCCTCTCCATTCACTGATAGGGAAATTGAGACACCTAGAGATTTAGTGACTTGCACAAGGCCATTCCGCTGGTAAGTGGGAGAACTAGGTTTGAGTAGTAGGCACACTGGCTCGAGTCTGAGCACGCACTTCCTACACTCCATGATCTCCATTTCATAGAGCCGAGGCATTTGGGGCCTGTTGTGCAGAGCTTTAAGTGCCAGCAAGCATTGCAGCTTCATCTGGTAAGATTTTAGCAAAAGGGAACTGCTGGAAGTTTCTGAGCTGGCAAATTAACTGCTTTAAGGTTACTGCAGAGTTTGAGAGGAAGCGGTATTGGAGAGGACTTCAGTTGGAGATCATTTACAGATATCAATCATATTCCAACAGGCTGGAGGTAAAACCAGGGTAACAGTGACAATTATACAGCTGCCATCAGTGTTCTGAGGTCTCCCTCACACGTGCTTTTATGTGTTTGAGACAAATCCTTGAGCCTCCACTGTCCACCTAGATTGGAGGTAAGGAAGGGCACCATGCCAGCAGCTTTCCTCCAGTGGTCCAGGAAAACAAAAGTTCTTCATAATTGCAGAGATTTTAGAAGTCTGAAGTAGTTTTAAAATTAAAAATAATTTAAAAAGCTTCTCCTGAGCAAAGGTTAAATGTGCAAACTTTATATTATTTTTGACATGGTTATTAGCATAATCATCCAATTCTGGGTATTATAGCAGAGTGGGACAGTCCATTCAGGCCTCAGCTGAGTTTTCTGAAATCTTTGACAACTTTAAGTGTAGAAATGGGCCCTTCCAAACAGCCCTGTAATTTGGCCTATGTGCTGCCAAAGTGTGCCCAAGAGTACTATATTATTTATTCTTAAAAAGCCTTCTAGAGCTTCTGGGTAGAATAGTGAGTCCAGCTGACTCTGGGTAAATAAAAGAGAAGGAGGTAGAGTTGGGGAACAGCAGTGTGTCTTTCTTTCTCTCTTTCTCTTTCTTTCTCTCTCTTTGACTTAGATCAAAGGGCTTAAACGTAATAAGATGTGGGTAGAACAGGACTGCCTAAGCCACTCCAAGCCTGTCTCAGTGCTAATAATCTATTACAAGCCCCTGGTCTCCAGTTAGTAGTCCTGTTCATGGTGTTTAAACTTCCTGGGGTACTTGAGATCAGGATGCAGCCCTAGGGGCCGTTGCTCTGTGACTCCGATACTATGATCAGCATTTCAAGCATTGCACCTCCAAATTTCCCATGATTTTAGGCAAATGTCAAGAAATCCTTCTTCCTCCCTCTCCTCCTCCTCCTTTTTTTTTCTTCTTTTGTCCTGTAAAGTCTACTAATCTTTATAGAAAATGACTATTTAGTTTGGGTAGAGGATATGAAAGTAATGTCAGATCTTTGGTGTGAAATGAGGACATAGGGCATACCTACATATCTTTCAGCCATATGTATACAAAGTTATAAGTCATGATGCTATACTTACACATTTTTTAAAATCTTGCTTAAGGGCAGCCCGGGTGGCTCAGCGGTTTAGAGCCACCTTCAGCCCAGGGCCTGATCCTGGAGACCCGGGATCGAGTCCCACGTCGGGCTTGCCTGTCTCTGTCTGTGTCTCTGCCTCTCTCTCTCTCTCTCTCTCTCATGAATAAATAAATAAAATCTTAAAAAAAAATCTTGCTTAATACCAGTGTTCATAGCAGCATTATTCACATTGGCCAAAAGGTAGAAACAAAATGCTCATCCATAGATGAATGGGTAAACAAAATGTTGTATTCCACGTCTAGTAGAATATTATTTAATCTTAAATGATGAAATTCTGACACATGCTACATGGATGAACCTTGAAGACGCCAAGCTAAGTAAAATAAAAGCCAGACACAAAAGGACAAATGTATGATTCCACTTATATGAAGTGCCTGGAATAGTCAAATTCATAGGCATAGAAAGGAGAATAATGGGGCACCATTATTGGTTGGTTAGCCATCCAACTCTTGATTTTGGCTCAGGTCATGATCTTGGGGCCATGGGATTGAGCCCCTCATTGTGCTGTATACTGAGCATGGAGTCTGCTTGGATTCTCTCTTCCTCTCCCTGTGTCCCTACCCCCAGTGCTCGCTCTCTTGAATAAATATTAAAAAGAAGAAAGGAAGGGGAATAGTGGTTACCCAGGGGATGGGGAAGGGGAGATGGATAGTTACTGTTGAATGGGGATAGTTTCAGTTTGAAATAGTGAAAAGTTCTAGAGACAGATGCAGTGATAATTGTGAATGTACTTAATGCCACTGAACTGTGCATTTAAAAATAGCTAAAACAACAGATTTTAAGTATATTTTACTATAACAAAAAATCTCAGTCACTATTTTATAAATACAAAAAATACACAGATGCTGGGATCTCATTTGGTGTTCACAGATATGGTATTTAAGCAATAAAATTGGCTCACCTTCTTTTGTGTAAGATTTGTAGTCGTGGGTGAATTGAGTGTCTCTTAACATTACTTTGTTGTCATAGTCTAGCAGCTGTTGTTCACATAGCATCTTTGTTCCCAAAGAAATCCGAACATCTACAAGCACCATGTTAAAATAGAAAGTTCGTCAGCTGTGACTCAGGAGCCTGAGTTCTGGTTTCAGTTCTGTCTTGGTCAAGTCTGTCTCTCACCTTCTGGGACCTCAGCTTCTCTTGTCCAAAAGGAGTCTGGTCATGGACCCTGTGATCACAGGAGGGCCTGTGAACAGTGACTGTTGGAAGGACTGCCATCTGTTACTGTGGATGGTGCCCTGGATTAGCAGCTCCCCCTCCAGCTGCTGGTTCCCTTGGAGAGACCCACTGGAGATGTGGAGAGCAGCAGCCTGAGCCTCCAGGCAGCAGTGGTGGAGGAGCACAGGCAGGCAGAGTGGAGTGCAGGCTTGGAGTAGGTCTTGGAGCTCGGGATTTTCAGTCTTCCCCATTGATTTACACATTGTTTTTGAAGGATTTCTGAGTGTGAAAGGACAGATGGTGGTTTTCATTAGGGTCTAATGCACTGTAGTTTTTCCCTAACCTGGACCTGACCTCACTTTATAAGATCATACAGCACAGAGTCTGAGGGGCGATAGTAACAAAGAAATAGGAAACAGAGGAGTTTTGTGGGAAACACTGATGACTTTGGTTGCATTGATGTTGAGTTTGCAGGCAGTGGGACAGCCAAGTAGCAGGGTCCACTGCATAGCTGGAGACATGCGGGGAGACGAGAGTGTCGTGTTGGAGTCACATAGACCATTTTTAAAAGTGATTGTTAAAACCAGAAGAGTAGTTTCAGGCTGTTCTACCATCTGTGCCTTTGAAAAGATAACCATAGAAGTCAGCAAAGAGTGGAGGGGAAAGACCAAAAGCTGGTCTCTATGGGCTGATTGGAGGCCTCTGATTAGATGTTTGAAATTTGAACCTTTCTACCAATAACAATAACATCAGTACAACAGCAACAAAGCCATGACAGAGATACAGAAATGAGAGTTATGACATCTCAGCCATGCTCTCTGGCCATAGAGCCCCAGGAACTTCTGCTGCCTGAACCTCCCAAGTCCAAAGGGACCATTTTTCTGACCTCTATAAGGCATGGCTGTGCTTCTTCCCTGAACTAATGAAGACTTCCTGTGAGATCAGTGTTACTATAAATTTCCCAAGTGGGCCTCTTTTTCTTTCCTTCTAGAGTTTGTTTTTACTACAGGTGCTTTGCATTGGAATTTAGATCTTATTTAAATTTAAAGGAGTGTTAAACATATTGACAATCCTTCATTTAGAAGTTAAAAATCTAGGGGATTTTAGGGGCAGCCCAGGTGGCTCAGTGGTTTAGCACCGCCCTCAGCCCAGGGTGTGATTCTGGAGACCTGGGATGGAGTCCCGGATCGGGCTCCCTACACGGAGCCTACTTCTCCCTCTGCCTGTGTCTCTGCCTCTCTCTCGCTCTGTGACTCTCATGAATAAATAAATAAAATCTTTAAAAAGAAAATCGAGGGGGTTTTAAAGGGCTTTATACATCTCTTCTCTTGATCAAGAGGCTGCTCTGTGTTCTTGGCATGGGAAGAGAAGGTTCCCACACAGGGTGACCCCTTTTTTTTTCCATTTAAGAACGTAAAGCCTGAGGGAAAGTTGTGGCCCCTGCCTCTAGGTTCACTCATAATAAAAGGAAAGGGAGAATTGGCCTGCTTCACAATCAGTTGTGAAAGATCTTTAAATGTCAAGAATAAAGAAGTCCAGGTGAACTCGCTAAGGTACAATTTGTGCTAAATTCCCCCTCCACCTCCCAGTCATGTAATTCCTAGTTCCCAGCTGGTAACCACAATGATTCCACCAAGCTCTTCGTAAGAACATAGTTTCAAGCTGAGATCTCTACACGTGGCCTTTTCAGTTTGAATTCCAGCCCTTCTTCAAATTCTGGAACTCTGGGCAGTATTTTTACCTAGTCTTTGTCTTAGCTTCCGCTTCAAAGAAAAGGAAATAATTTACCTTGTAGAGTTGTTTGAAATCAGAACTGTTAACTATGATTATCAAAGATTTAAAATTATACAAATTGCCAAGAATTTAATGTTAATTTGCATTATGTAAAATGAAATATTTAGAAGAGAGTGTTCGTTCATGTAACTAATAAACCAATTACCATTCACCTCCACTGTTGCTTCTCAGAGCTTTAAAATAGGATAAAAACTAGATCTAAGAAGAAAAAGGTAGAAATGTTTTTAGTCACTTTGAAAAGTAATTCTCTTAAGAGTAATGGCCTTAAAAATGAGTAGATTCTGACAAAGGTAGAAACTTCATAAATATCAAAAAGTTATTTAATCACTTCTACTTATGGCTGTGATGAAGTAGCTTGTAGCAAATCAGTGCTCCCACCAAGAACAACTAGAAATGCAGATAGAATATTAAAACAAAGACTTCTGTTTGAAGGCATCAGATTGCTGCTAGTGCACCAGAATTGAACAGTGAGATACTGGAGAGAATAGAAGTCCACTGAGTTGAGCCCAACTTTCTGCATATAGCTTCTCCCCTGTGGGCATTAATTGACCCTTCGTGGAGGACAGGAGACCAAGAAGCCTGAGCATTGCTGCCAAGAGGAAGAGAAGACAGCAGAGTTGTAGGCAATCTCCTGGAGCCTAGAATACAAAAACTGGAGTTTGCAGCTGCTGAAATAGCCAGGACTGGAGGGAATTAAAATCCCCAAGAGAAGAGAAACTCCGAAGAATGAGTCTAAATCTAGGCAATAGTTTTCCTTTTGATGAATTTGTTGATAAAGCTGCACAGGGATGGAGACTGGAAGGCAGGTCAGAGTTGTAGATGGTCTGTGATGTTGAAAAGATGAAAATTGGGGTTTGAAGCCTACCAAGGAGGGGGACCTTAGGAAGTAGCCTAGGCTGTCAGTTGAGATGACAACAGGAGGTCTATACCCTAGAAGTGGAGACAGAGCAGAGGTAGTCTGAGCCTTACAAAGATTGTTAATTAGCCATGATCAGGTCAGTCCTTGATTGGATTAAGGTGCTCTGCTCCTCCACATGACTAGCAGATTGGGTGGATCCTCTCTGGAAGGAGAGAACCCAGCTCTACAGTGTTCCATTCTTGATATATAGAATTCAATCGGGATGCCTGGGTGGCTCAGCAGTTGAGCATCTGCCTTAGGCTCAGGGTGTGATCCCAGTATCCGGGATCGAGTCCCACATCAGGCTCCGCAGGGAGCCTGCTTCTCCCTCTGCCTGTGTCTCTGCCTCTCTCTCTCTCTCTCTCTGTGTGTGTGTGTGTCTCTCATGAATAAATAAATAAAATCTTAAAAAAAGAATTCAATAAAAAAAATTAACAGGCAGTTGAGAAACAGACTATGAGAAAAAATAATGGAAGTAGACCCAAAGATGATAAAAATACTGGGAGTTTCAGATATTTAAATAATTGTGATTAATACAGTCAGTAAAATAGTTGGCAAGATAAAGAATTTTACCAGAGAACTGGAATCTACTAAAAAGAATCAAATGGAAATTATAGATAGGAAAAACACTACTGAAAGTAAACGCTCAATAGATAGTTTTAACAGCAGATTAGATTCAGCTAAAGAGAATTAAGGAGCTGAAGGTTAGGTCAGCAGAAAAATCCATACTAACTCATATTGAGTAAAAAGAATTGACAGATATGGAAAACAGCATAAGGACATCTGGTTCATGGGGAGGCATTCTAACACCAGAGAATCAGAGGAGGAATAAATGAAAAAAGGGGTAGAAGTGATATTTGATGGAATAATGGCTGAGAATTTTCCAGAACTGGTGAAAGCCACCAAGCAACAGGTTTAGGAAGTATGATGTATCTCCAACTAGATAAATTAGAGGAAATTCACACTAGCTTGTGTAAAACTGCTGTAAACCAATGCAGAGAGAAGAATCTTCATATCAACTATAAAAAAAAGATGATAGATTGCCTGTCTTTTCAGAAGCAGTGATATAGCCTTTAAAAACTCTATAGGAGGGATCCCTGGGTGGCACAGCGGTTTGGCGCCTGCCTTTGGCCCAGGGCGCGATCCTGGTGACCCAGGATCGAATCCCACGTCGGGCTCCCGGTGCATGGAGCCTGCTTCTCCCTCTGCCTGTGTCTCTGCCCCTCTCTCTCTCTCTCTCTCTCTCTGTGTGACTATCATGAATAAATAAATAAAATCTTTAAAAAAAAAATAAAAATAAAATAAAAACTCTATAGGAAAAAAAAACTATAGGAAAAAAAAAACTATAGGTTACAGCATAAC
The DNA here is from genome assembly GCF_003254725.2 of Canis lupus dingo. NCBI lineage: Eukaryota > Metazoa > Chordata > Mammalia > Carnivora > Canidae > Canis > Canis lupus. The sequence continues at coordinate 48,955,482 of NC_064255.1, forward strand.
TTAATGGTAAAATATTGAATGCATTTTTGCTTAGTTTGAGAACATAACAAAGTCCACCATCACAATTCTCTTCAACTTTGTATGAAGTTCCTAGATAATGCTATGTGACAAAAAAGAAAAGAGAAAAAGGGTGGGGGGGAGGGAGGGAAGAAAGAAGGAAAGAAGGATTTAAAGTAAAGAAAACTGCTTTTTGTCACAGGCAACCTGATTGTGTAAATAGAAAATCCAAAATAATCAAATTATTATAATTAATAAATTTAGCTAAGTCTAGTTTTAAGAACAATATGTAAAGAACAATTGTAATTTAATATTCCACCAATAAACAATTAGAAAATAAAAATTTGAAGCTATACCATTTAGTCTTCTCAGAAACATCAATATATGGGAATAAATCTATCAAAATATGTATAAGACCTCTACACACAAAACTACAAAATACTGAGAGAAAGTAAGTGGAATCTAAACAAATGAAGGGCTGATATTCATGGATTATAAGATCAAATATTGTGAAGATGTTAGTTATCCCAAAACTTATCCGTAGATCTAATATCATCACAAAAGCAATTCTAGGAGTGTGTTGAAGTGTGTATGTATGTAAATTTATGCAGAAATGCTAAGATAAGAATAGCCATTTTGACCCAAAAAAAATCAGAGATGGAGAGGTTAAACTACTATTTACCGAGACTCGTTAAAAAGCTGTAGTAATTAAGACAGTGTGGGATTATTGCTGTAAAAAATAGACAAGTAGACCAATGGGGACGAGGCCAGAGACAGATCCACATATATACAGTCACTTAGTTTATTGCAAGTCACCCAGTGTTTTCAAGTCTTAATCACCTCTTCTGTAAATAGGCTTCATAATAGTGCCTACCACATAAAGTTGAAATATGACATTTTACTGAAGAGGTTAACACATGCAAGAGACACAGCAAGTGTCTGATAAAATTTAGCCAGTATTAATATTACCATTGTGACTGCCACTATTATCGTAATTATTACAATTGCTATTGTTACTGTTCATTTTCTGTTTTTCAGTATAATCATCTGGAAGTGGGGAATGGGTAGACATTAAATAGTGGTTTAAGCAAGCAACATTTGACGCAACACAACCTACCTGGAAAAAGAATGGGACCAGGGAGATAAAGTTCATGATTCAGTCAAAGTTGACTTAGAAACTGGAATGGGACTTGGCCTAGCATCAGGGTAATGTGGCCACACAACCATAGTAAACATTTATTAAGTAAACATTTACTAAGCTTCAAACTAGGTTTGTATATATATGTGTTTGTAAGAGTATTTGAAAGCATGTGTATGTGTATAAGCCACTTGTAAAAACACTGTGTAGAAATGCAGTCAGTTAGCAATTCTCGCATCTGAATCATAGCCAGGGGTCTGAGAGAGAAGTTTAGACAGAATATTAAAAGATCTGATTCTATAACTTTATTTTTTTTATTCCATAACTTTAAATGGAAAATTTATTTTATAGCCTCTTTTGGGTAAACCTGGATGTTCATTTTGTAACATAGGTCACAGAGTCTCTGCAGACAGGGAGATAATGATGTATTTAATTCTTTTCATATTCATTTCCTAAACAATGCCTCATATTTCATAAAATGAGTTGCTGTATAGTATCTGGTGTTATGTAGCTGAAAGCTTACCAGTTCTTCCAGTCAGTTAGTATCTCGAATCCTCCCATATTCCAGCCCACGTGGCATTTCCCCTCCTGCTGGCCCAGCTACACCCTATTTCATTCACAAGAGAAGACTCTAAGACATGCTACTGCTTTAAAACCCTTCAGCTGTCTGGTGAGAAATTGTACTCAGCAGCTCTGAATTCATTTTCTCATTTTACTACTACTTTTTGGATGACTTTAGATAGAGTTATTTACCCCTGAGTTTCATCTGCAACGAGGGTTGGGGCCGAAATAATGAAAGTAAAACCTCTTGGCACAGTGTTTCACTGAGGTGAGGGTTGGTGTGGCTATTACTATTATTGACAAAGATCTTCCAGCCAGGAGGCTCGTATCCAAGTCTTGTTTCTAAACCGCATGTGCTTTTTTACCATGCTGCCTGTAATTTGGCAAGTGAGAAGATGGGCCTTGGTACTCAGTCTTCCTCACTCCATCTAGATTGGGTTAGGACCCCACCCACTGCTTGTCTGTAACTCAGTTTAGAACCACCAGCTGGAGCGCCTTTCCCCCAGTGCTGGCACATGGTCACTGGTAAAACCTCAAGGTGGGACCCCTTTTTAAGGAAGGGAGAGGGAGAAGTGCTTTCTCACCCCCGGGAGTCGGCCCTGTGCCTGGATCATGGAAATGCGCCTGCCTTGCCTTACAGAGTGTGATGCTGCCCAGCCCCATGAGAGGCTTGGCATGGATTCCTTCCCAGAGAGCGGTTAGTGTCCCCCACGCAGTAAGCAGTGGTTGGTTTCCGCTGCTTCCTCTTCCCTCCTGCAGTTCACCCCTTCAGGCGGGAGTCCAGACTCCTGGACGTAAACCCTTCAACTGGAAAGTGCTTGTTGTTGGGTACCTACCCCTTATGAGCTGCTCACTGCACACGAGGCTCATCAGAGTTGCCCTAACACACGTGTCTCTTAGGAGTCCAGCCCGAGACGCTATACCTGTAGGCCCTGTCAGCAGTTCTCATCTTTGTCAAGTCTTTGTTTGAGATGTACGTATCTTTCTAACAATTTGATTGTAATCTGAAAGAATCTGGCCTCTAACTTCTAGATATGCATGTTACATAAAAAGCTCTGGTTGACAGGGCCTCCTGGGCAAAAACCAACAGTGGCAGCACATCAGGACCTGGGCTTCTCCAGTGAGAATTCCTGCCGGGCGCCGTGTACTGGGTCCTCTGCAGATCAGTAGCTGTCTCTGAGTTCTCTCATTGAGCCGCTCTAAAACATCGTGCTGGCGACATGCTGCTTTATTCTGGGAGACCCTTTCTTCTGCCCAGCTATTTGGCTGACCCCCAGCAAAAAAGGACACAGTGCCGGAAGTGCTTTCTGAACGAGACTGGGGTTGTGGGGGGAGTCCCCTAAATCAGGAGGAACAGGAAACTGAATTGCCAAAAGAAACATTATCATCCTAATAAAATGAAGCCCATGATTTGCATTCCAGGTCCTTCAACTATTCTATGGGAACCCGGGCATTTTCCCATGACAGTATTTTTATCCCTGATGGGGGAGCAGAAAGTGAGCAGACAGTTCAAGCAATGTCACAGGACAACATCCTGGGCAAAGTCAAAACTCTTCAGGTAAGACAGCTGGAGATTGGAAAGTCAGAGCCGTAGGAGGGGGCCCAGCTGTGGCGGGAAGTGGGGAAATCCCTAGAGTGACCTTGAGTAAGGGATCCGGAGATCCATGGGTAGCTTCTGGTCAGGATGTTTGCTTTCTCAACTCTGCCTCTGTTCGCTGGAAGCCTGCTGTCAACCTTGTCACCATCGTACCTGCCTATATAACAGCCCCACTCCTTTTCTGTCAACCTGTTCCCTCATTTTTAACTGCGTATCACGAGGGCAGGTACCCAAGAGAAGCTGCTGGATTTGGGGGGTAGGGGAGAGTTGGAAAAGTAACCATGAAATGTTGCCCATAATCCCTGAGCACGGGGTTGACTATTGGCAGAGGCCATGCCGCATATCCGTACTTGGACGGTGAACGGAGGGATGCTCTATTATTTGCTATGTTCTTAAATCTGGCTCCCCCTGAGCCACCCTGTCTTGGAGGAATGCCAGGAAGCTCCCAAACCTCCCTCCTGCTGCAGAATCGGGCAGTTGTCCTCCATAAAATCGACTCAGGTGGTAACTCCTGATAATGAAAATATAATAAAATAATGATTCACTAAATGTGACTGAGATAATGGGAAATCTAGGGAAAGCAAAAGGAGCAAGTACACCTGGGATCCGACCACATAGGTTTGCCTGCTAGCCTAGTAGAATTCACTCACCCGAGAGAAGTGCCTCAGCAAGCACTTCTCCGAGATGGGAAGGCTTGGAGGCCATCCAAATTATGAACGGGGGACTCTGGTTTGCTGGTTTCCATCTGTCTCTAAGTCTACAATAACGAATGTATAAATGAATGAATGAGGGGGGGAGGAACAGCTGGCTTGAGTAGCTGCCAATACAATGAAGCATTATACTCAAAGGAAATTTTCTATTTTCTTGAAATGTTCTTGTTTCTACTGAGCATTAGCTATGCATTTTGTGACCTGTGTTTGGTTACATGTCCGCACACACTCAGCTGAATATAGCATATGGCAGGCGGGGAAATAGCAAACACCCTGGAAACAGACCGAACTTGCCTGGATCTTCAGCCCTCCTGCCAAGCACTACCCAGGGCCACCGTCCTGCCTTCAGGGCTAACCTCGGCCCTTCCTTCAGATTCCAGCATGTCCTACCCAGGCTCTGCTCTTAGTTCTTGCTAAGAACTTGCTAAGAAAAAGCAAGCTGTCACTTCTCATAGGTTGGAGAAGAGGAAGGGGTGGTGATCGCCGCAGAAAACCTTGGGCCCCTCCCCACCTTACCTTTCCTTCTTGAAGTCTTTTGATTTCTGGACCATTTTTCTTAAGTTCTGAGGCCCTGGCTCATAATACGCCCTTTCCAAGAGAAGTGACGTCCAGAGTTCAGTCCATGAAACAGCTGGATTTTATGAGGGCTTTCAAGGAGTTTTTTAAAGATTAGATAATAGTGTGTTGTCTTAAATGATGTCTGTGCTAACATCACACTGCATGCCACTGCCTTTCTGGGAAGTGGGTTTGGAGTTGTAAAAAATATGTAATTCTGCACTGTTGCAACTCGGTAAAAATATGTGTCAGTTATTCCTAATAACACTGCAAGGCGCAAGTTTAAAGAATCTGATCTCACAATTAAGATGTAAGCCAACTTCCCTGAAGCAACAATTCTATTAATAACAAGAAAAATATGAGTAAATAACTAATCTGAGTGCTCTCTTTTGGACAATATCTACTCATACAAGGTCTGCCTAATGTTGCTTCTGTCTGTGTACTCACAGTCTTCCTTACAGCTCCATCATTATATTTTTTAAAAAAATAAAGAGACTTTACTCTTTGAGGAGGGAAACGGGGACTGTTATCATAGAAAGTGTGATTTTTGGAGTGACATTAAGATATAACTGTATCACCCCCAAAAGACTGTGCTTTATTTTTCAGTCGACTAAGCAGTATGTTCCTGGTAAGTCATAGAAATAGTAGTTAACTTTATTAACTTGCATGAATGCTTTGCATTTTTCATGACAACGTTATGCTGGTATTGATGCTTAGTAAGCAGCATAAAAGACCACCCCCTCGTAGACTCCAGCATGGAATGAGGGTGTTTAGTTATGTCAGAGGCATGTATGTTTTTTATGTCCAAAATTGTGTTTGTCTATGTATGTGTGTTTATTAAAAACAGAGAGGAGTAATGGACACCTATTTGATGGTAGACATCCTGGCAGGCTGATTAGCCACTATTATTAAGACATTTTTTTGAAATGAGATTTGTATCATAATGCCATGGGGTGGGGGGAGGCCATTTTCCTCTGGTCTGAGAAACTTCTCAGCCCTTGGAAAACCCCAGAACAGTGAGTGCACTGACTGTGTTGGGAAAGGTTGCCCTCTAGTGTCCACACGTGGTCAGCCCAGCCCGCCAGCCATACCTTGCACTGCAGCGGTCTGGAACCTCTCTGAGTGCAGGATGGCTAAATTCAGCATGAATAATAAGCCTACACTTTTCCAAATCAAGTCAGTCTATCACTGGGCGAAATTTCTGTGGCAGATGATTGAACCTTTACAAGAAAAATTACTCTCTTTTTTCCCCCCGAGTATTAAAAAAATACATGTTTGTAGGGAGAACAAACTTTAATATACAGGATAGTTATAGGGACAAAGCCAACAGTGGCGCCCCTTTCAAAGACCCTACACACAACCATCAGTTGTTCACGGCCAGTGGGTGAAATAAAAAATCTGTGCCAGTTCCCCCACCACCACCTGGCCGTGTGGCTTCCAGTGCAGTCTTTATACCTCCCTGACCCTCAGTGTCCCCATCTGAAAAATAAGGGGATGAATATGATGGATGACCTGGCCCACCTCCAGTTCTTAAAGTCTGCCATCTATATGGAATCACTCCTCACTTGCCATAGCACAGAGCAGTTTGGTGAGCTTCACGCTTCTGTGCACTTGGACCTCAGTGACCTTGAGGTTCCTTACAGCTGCCCAGGTGAGGGGTCAGGGAGGTGCCTACTTATTTCAGGTCAGACCCAGTTGTGTAACAACTGATGATGACACTCAGGCGGGAACATCACGGTCCAAGCCTGCAGGTGATACTTAGAATTATGCCACACCCTTGTCAGGAAGAGCTAACTCTGTTAGTCCATGGATTATTCAGCTCAGGAGGGAAAGCCTCCATTTTCAGTAGCCCCTGGCTCCTGCTGAGCTGGATCTCACTTAAAAATGCCAAAGTCTCATATATTTGAGGATTTTTGACACCTCCTGCAGCTGTCAAGGACACAGAGAAGAAATACCCGCTCTTAGCCACTTCTGCATAGAGCAGATGTCTTTAAATCTACATGCTTTTTCTTCCGCCTCTCTTTAAAAATTCATTTTAACTGTGGGCATATCTGTAGTTGACTCAGAAGACAGCAACTTTATTTTTCCTCTGCTTTGTTCTCACAGACATGGTCTGTGAAAAATCTGGGGGAACCTAAATACTGGCAGCGTGAGAGCTGCAGAATATGATGTGCTTGGAATTCCCACACCATAGGAAAAAAGACTCATAAATATGGATGTGCATTCCTATAACATCATTCTCTGGCATTCCATATTACAACAAAATGGCCCAATTTGAATGAATAAAATATAGTCCCTTTTAGCTCACATTCCAGTCCCAACAGTAACCCCATTCACAGCCACAGGCAGCACTGACGGTCAGCGTAGGCACAGCGTTCTCCCCTCCTCTCTGGCTGTAAGTGCAGTGTATCCGAAGAGCCCCCGGGTAGTAGGTGGAAGGGAGGGAGTGGTCCTAGTTGACGAGGGTAAGCTCCCTCTGAACCATCTGGTTTTCAGTGATTCCTAATATCATGACAATGCCTGAATGCGGGCAGAATGAAAGTCACAAAAGAAAGTCACACTGATCCCTCTATTTAAGTAACATGACACCCGAGATTGCCAAATGGGTTTCAGGAGTCACCTTTTAATTGTCAGTAAATCACACAGTGTCTTGACAACCCTGTCTCTTTTGAGTCAGCTGAAGGAAGCATTTGGAGCAGGAACCACAGGTGAGGGAAAACATGCAGGTGCAGGAGCCTCGGCCTTGACAACCTGAGGATCAGTCACCATAGCCTTGAACCCTAAGTCCTAACCCTGGTGTACTTCTGCAGTCTCATCCCTGACAGCTGCAGGTGTGTCTAGGAAGACAGTCCTTTGTCTGGACAGAGAGGCTGCAGCCCGATCCCCGAAAGCAGCCAGCGTTTCTGTGATGACCAGGGTCCTCCCCTCCTCCATTCCCCTCAGCTCACAGCCACTAGCCTGAATTTATTTTTTCTAGAGGGATTTTAAATCAGCGGCTTTACAGAAACGCACATTGTTATTCTCAAAGGCAACAGCATTGTGTTTCTTTTGCCAGGATGAACATCTCTGTGACATAAATCATCCCTTTGATATGCACACGTTCTCATTCCCTCCCGCCACCTCTTCTTCCCTCCCTTTCTCTCCACCCTCAGCTGTCACACCTGCCGCCAGGCCCATGGCCACACCCCTGCACCCTCCTCCCTGCTCAGCCTCTGCCCCTGCACCCTTCTCTCATCCCGCCTCTTTGATTTCATTCTCTGCTTCAGTTCTCAGCGCCACCCTCTCCACTTCCCTGCTCCATCCCGTGTGCCTTATTTCTCCTGTTCTTATTCCCTCCATTTCCTCCTGCCATTGTCTCGTAGCTCTTCCACTGCTCACCACGACACCCATCCCACCTTGGAGCTTATTTCCACTTAGACTGCGATTACATCGTGTCATATGCTTGTTTGTCTCTTAAGCATCAGGGGGGGAGCAACATCAGTATTCTAAAAAGTGCCCTAAAGAAGAAAAATATTAGCATATTCATTCTTTTTTTGTGTGTGATGGTGGCAAAAAGTCCTAACCGAATGGCATTAGAGTGTTAGGCCAGGTTCTCCTTGGAAGCTCGTTAAAGAATATTCTGTGATAACTAGAAGAAATACCCTCATCTTAGTGGTTCAGGAGCACTGAGAGAGGGTAGCCGCTGACAACGGAGTCTCCGTCTACAGGGATTTAGAACACTCTCTAGCTCTTGGCCAGTACTCCCAGAGCAGGGATAACTGGTAAACCAAAGGCTGGGCTGGGAGTCTCCGAGGGACCTGCTAGGGCTTTCACTAGGACACAGGAACCAACCATGCCACCTCTTCTGCCCAGGTCCCTGTTCCTCTCCCACAGGTCAGCAGAGTGAGCTGGGCTTGTGACTTTGTTACACCATGTCCTCTTGTCTATCTCCATCGGCTGCTCTAACCGTGCCTGCTTATTGATCTGCATAGCGTAGATACTAACTGCCGCTTCCTGCTAAACTCGTTTTGAGAAGACACCCTTTTGCAGCCTTCTCTTCCCAGAAGCCCTTTCAGGCTGCTCAGGCTGTACTTCACTGGCTGAACTCGGGGCTTTGGATGTGTGTTCCTCCCCTGTGGCACCAGGGGAGCCAGGCTCAGGCTGAATAGCAGATCAAATACAAGTCCTCTGTCTTTCTGTGCTCCTGACTTGGCATGCTGGGGGGTGCCCTGGGGTGCGGGGAGGGGAGTCTTGGGCTCATCTCTTCCATGTCTCTGCAGTCTCACCGTCTGCCATGCAAGGCTGAGAGGGAGCTGGGCACAGGTGGGTGGATTTAGTACCCTTGAGTTCAGAAGGGGCATTTCCCTCAAAGGATTCCCCTGCCAGGGAACTTCGGCAAGGTATTAAAATTGCCACATCATCTCTTTATTTCTGCCCCTAAAAGAAGAAAGAAGCACAATGTCAAATTTGTGAGAACTTGTGGAATGCAATGCAAATAACACTGAGATGGTTTTAGGAGACCTGGATTCAAATCACTTTGTGGCCACTCATTCTTTCCATAAGCTTGAGCCAGTCACCTCTCACCACTAACCTCTGACATTTTTAATAAAATGAGGGTGTTGGACTATGTGATTGCTAAGGCTCTTTGCAGCTCTATGGGCATAAAAAGACTATGCAGCTCAAGTACCTAGATCTAGAGCAGTAGCTCTTAGCCACAAGCAGTTTTATCCCCACAGTGGATATTGGGCAACTTACAGAGACATTTTTGGTTGTCTCGATGGGGAAGGAATTGCTACTGGCATCTAGTGCCTAGAGGCGAGGGTGCTGTAAACATTTTACAATGCTCAGGACATCTCCCCACGACAAAAAATTATCTGGCCTAAAGTGTCAGTAGTGCTGAGGTTGAGAAACCCTGCTGCCGATGAAAGCAGGAGCTTCTACAGATTTAATTCAGTGGTCTTGCAGGTGGCCACGGCATAGCCTTTTTTCTTTCTGAATGTTGTTCATTTTCTCTGCCACAGCCCATTAAATATTTTGCCCTTTCTTTAATATTTATATATATTTTTTCTTCTTCAGAGAATATATTTCTTTTCTAATCTGGCTTTTCTCGAATTCTAAACACTACTTCTCTTCTAATTTCTACCCTGTTTCCATCCCCCCACACACACCCTTCTCGCTACCTGCCGCCTATAACAAATCCCTTCGTGGCCCTTCCCTTCTGCCTACTCTCTGTCCCTTCCCCGTGGTCCCTTCTGTCCCACAGTTCACAGCGCCTAGCTGCAGCAAGGCAAAAAGAAGCCCCTGTGGCAGGACAAAATTATTCCTGTGCCTTCCGTGATTTCTGCATTGATCACGGAAAGACTTGCCAGCCCTGGGGCTTCCCTCACCTTGGTGCCCACTGGGACTGGAACATGGTATTCAAGCTAGGGGCTGGTGAGGAAGGTGGCTAACGCATATTCAAGGAGAATGTCTCCAAAACATTTCCTCCAGTGGTTCCTACATTTCATGTGACTATTTTCTATACAATGTTTATACTTTGAAGACTTTTTTATGAATAAATGTATAGGTTAATCAGAACATTTTTGTCATAATGTGTATCCCAACTTTTGGTTCAGAAATATGGACTCTCTACCCCCTGGATAATGTTGGCATTTCCATGAAAGAGGTGGCTGGATGAAAAAGCTCATGGCTTGAAGGTGGGAAAGGAAAAGAAAGGAAACAGGACAACAAATTCACTTATTACAGGACTGCATCGTGGCTTACTGGCATGGTATTTAGTCTAGAAAGGTGCACAGAACATGCCTCAGTGCCTACTAGATATGCTGGGGCATCTGGTTGCACTTGTTATGAACTGCTTCACTGCTTCAGAACATCTTTCTTTTGTCTGTCTCCAGCGACAGTTGAGCAAAAACATCAAGTTTGGGCAGCCACCACCCAATGCCATTCCCATGAAGAAGGCAGACAGTGGTGAGGCTAGCTTAGAAGAGGATCTGTTCCTGACCAGTCCCATGGAAATTGTGACTCAGGAGGATATCATTCTCTCAGACACCGAGAACAAAGTAAGGCTCCTCCAGGAAATGACTTGATTGCTAAGGGAGGGGAGGATGTCGGGTAGTGGACAGGGGCATCCAATAGCTTTTGGGGCGCAGTGCAGGGAATATGTGAGAGAAGCTTCTCTGATGAGTGGCCCTGGGCCGGAGGGCACTTCCTGGTCAGTCGCCACTGGGAGAGGCGGCTGGGCCTGGGGAAGTGGAAACATGCCCTTGGCATTCACTCCTCACAGCATCTGCCACTTCCTCAAGACTCAGGGTGGCCCACCTCTCCTGGGAAGCCTTACCCAGCCTTACCCCCCAGCCGTGCTATCTCCTCTGTACCTTCATTGCACCAACTCCGTGCTTCTTACACATCCGTACTCTCCACATCTGCGTAATTGTTCTCCCTCTGTCTCTAAATGTTGACTTCCTTGAGCACAAACTGGATCTTACACATCTCTGTCTCCCCAGGACTTAGTTAGTGCTTACTTAGTAGCACGGAGTAATTACTTGTCAAAGTGGAGTCATTTAAAGGGAAATGAGAAAAGAAAGAAGTAGGTGCTTAGGGAGACAGAATGATCAAACAGGCCAGCTTGAAGTCTACTTAATGAGGGAAGAAAGTCACATTCGTCCAGCATTGTCCTATCTGAATTCAGTCTTGATACTTGGAAAGAAACCCCGTGAGCATATCCCAGAATGAGAGTCCTTCCAGCAGCAGAAGGGATATCCTCAGGCATCTAGTGGGGAAGGAGGGAAGGCCTCGCCAGCAGCTGGAGCAGGGAGCTCTCTAGGTGAGGCACAGAATCTTCCAGTCTCAACAGAAAGCATCTTCGGTACTCTGCCTGCCAAGGCACCTGAAATTACGCTGGATGTTATTAAAATGGATGTGCCCCAAGAAGTCATGCTTATGGCCAGCTAATAGGTCATAAGGGCAGTAACAAAGAGAAGTGATTTGCAAAGCAAAGTGAGGAAGGAAAGAGCAGGCCGTTCCCCACTGTTGCCCACCTCTGTCCGGCCCGAAGACTCCTGGTTCCCAGACATGTGGGTGGTGGGCGGTGTGGTGGGTAAAGTAGGATGGGGCCCATCCCTCCACTAGGTCCAGCCTCTGCAGTGCTAGGCGGCAGCAACAGCCACCAGCCTTAATGCAGAGATTTCCCAAGGACTGAGCAATGTCCTCACTGTTACTGAGGAGCTCATAAGTGCCAGGGACTGTGGCCTGAGGGAGAAGGAGGCGCTACCCCAGCTGCGGGTATTACAGAGGTGAGTCAGATTAGTCACATGGCAAGTCAACAGAGATAAATACAATAACTTATTTATATAATAAATGTAATATATATAATAACTCTGGATCAAGAAAAATGCACAGAAAGTAAAACAGAGCGATGGAAAAGTGAGTAACAAGGTGGGCCAGGGGTTGTTCTTTAGATAAGGTCAGCAGCCAGAGTGACCTGGAGGTGGGGGCTGTGTTCCAGGTGGAGGGAAGAGCAAGTACAGAGGCCCAAAGATGGGGCTGACGGCTGACGGTGTCCCAAAAGAAATCAGGTCGGTGTGGCTGGCCCGACCCTGGAGGGGGCAAAGGGAGGATATAGCGAGACATAGAGGCCAGATTGTATAGACCACAGGAAAAGGGTGAATTCTATTCTGAGAATAACAGAAGCCTCTGAGTATATTAAGCAGGATGCTGACATAATCTAACTTGTATTTTCTTTTTTTTTTTTTTTTCTTAATTTTTTTTGGGGGAAAGAGAGCATGAGCAATGGGGGAGGGACAGAGGGAGAAGAGAGAGAGAATCCCAAGCAGTCTCCACACTCAGCTCAATGCCGAGCCTGACTCTGGGCTCAGTCCCACCACCGTGAGATCATTGACTTGAGCTGAAACCAAGAGTCGATGCCCAACCAACTGAGCCACCCAGGCATCCCTGATTTGTGTTTTCTAAAGATGCTTCTAAGTGTGGTGCAGAAAACAGGCTGAGATAGGACAAGCTGACACTATTGCTCTGGGAGGGACGATAACAGCTGTTTGCAGATCTTGGCCATGCACAGTAGAAGGTATGGTGGGCCATCAGAAAGGTGCAGGTGATGTGGTGTGGGGTGTGGGCATTCCTGGGGCAGGTGAGCAGCTGGGCTGGGATCTTCAGCCTTTCTCTTCTTCCTCCTATCCTGAGGTCTTTTTCTCCTCTGGTCATCCACCTTCTCAGCCCAGTCGTTTGCACACAGCATCGCTAGGTCCTTTTCTTCTCACAGAGAAGAGGTCTGGCATAGAGTGGGGAGGTCCAGCAGGCAAAGGGGGTGGAAGGCAGCGAGCACAGCCAAACCTCGGAGGTTGCAGGCCGAGTGCGACACCCTCCTGCTTCCCAGGTGGGGTGGCTAGGGGGTGGCACCTGGCGTCTCTGAGAGGTGGGGAAACACATCAAAGACTGAGCTTAGAGACTGCCTGGATGGAAGTGTGCCGAACCAGGAAAAGAAGAAAGTGTACACTCTGTGCCTCAGGAGTCCTTGTCTGGACATTAGCAAGGTCCCCACCATGCCTCCTGCCGACTCCCTGAAGCCAGCTGCAGCCTTTTCCACCCGCGGCGGTGTCTGGTTGTCTGCCCAGAACCCACTGTTCCGGCGTTTGACTCGAGTGCTCTCTTTCCTGTTCCAGCCCAGTGATACGCCAAGTTCTCGGAGTCCTCTGAATCTGCCTGGCACCAGAAGTGAGATGGAAGAGAAGGTAATAGGATTTGAACTTATGTATTTAGTTTCTTTATTTCAACTTCCATTTCCGCCCCCCCCCCCCTTTATTCAATCTGCTGTCTCATTTTTCCAATCATAAATGCTGCCTTCACCCCTTACCTTAAATCCCTTCAGAACGGAACCAGTGGTAGAGGTTAGAGCATCTGTTTCCAAAGCAGTGCACCTGCTGGGACTGACCCCTGCCCTGAAAAACAGCCCCCTCCCAACACGTGCATATTTGAGCACAGAGACGCTGGTCATTTTCCTAAATGTGCCGGGTACTTCAGGACACTGTTCAGCCATTGAAAAAGACTTTGCAGAACACCTGGAGGTACACAGGTCTGTAAGGAAAAGAGTCTCCTTCTATTTAGAGATTTAAAAAAAGAAAAGAAAAAAGACCTTGGCATGTCTCTACTTGTGTGTATTTTTGCTTTTTAACTATTCTATGTTCTGTTGAAACTGGGGCCTGGGCCTGCAGGTGTCCAGGAAACTCTGGGGGGCCTGTGTGCCCCTCTCCTGTAGAGGCCAGTCAACTGCCATGAGCAGTCTCCACTTGCACAGGGGTCCAGGCATACCCCCAGGGTCTGGTACAGTGAGCAGAGTAGGTCCCAGAATCTTTTGAAGGGCGGATGGCTCAAGACCGTGCCACCATCCAGAGAGTGAAGCAGCCCAGCTGGAATAAACCAGAAACGAAGCTTTGCATTTAAATCTCAGCTTCAGATCCTTCTCTGTGCCCCTAGTCTATCACATTGGGCTCTAACGTCTTTTATTCATGCATCTAATAGGGGATGGAAATAAATGTTTGATTCATCTCTTTTCAACAGGAGTTCAGAATATGATACCTTTTATAAAGATAACAATAAATAAATAAAAGCTAGGAGCCCAAAGGCTGGGATTATTTTGCCTTACTTCTGTGCTGCTTATTGTAAGTTTATTTACTGAGCATCCATTTGGCCTTGGACCTGGCTTGGTCCTTTATCTTCTGCATAAATATGGAAGGTAATTTTAAAAAGCAAAGCTGTCAGCTAAGCCCCACTGGGTCTGCATGTATAGCATGAGTGCCAGCACATGAACCCTGGCCTCGCCAGGGCTGCCCCCGCGCCAGGGAGCTGCGGGCAGCGCAGCCAGGGCCGTGAGTGCCCCCTGCCGCACGCAGGCGGGTGGAGCTGGGAGCCCTCACCTGGCTGCCTGCCCGGGAATGCTCAGTAGTTACAGGGGTGCCCTCTGGGTGCAGGCTGAGCTGTGGTCTCTCTGACCTCTCTAAATATGTACAGTTTGTTGAGGCTGCGCATCTGCATTACGGTGCTGCAGTTCATCCTGTGAGGGACTGCCCTTGCCCCTGTGCGGCACGTTTCTGCCCGCCCTTTTTCCACCTGGGGGCCTCCCCCTTTCAGTTGCTTGGGGCACTCGACTCAGGGCTCTGTGGCTTTGGAGTGATTGTGCTAGAACATTTTTGTGGGTAGCAGTTTTGTGCTAGAACATTTTTGTGGGTAGCAATTTCATGGCCTAGGTATAGATGATAGATATACTTTGTTGTTGTTCTTTCATTCCTCCAAAAAATATTTATTGAGCACTTGCCAAATGAGATTTGCTACTTGGGCATAAAGGAGAATGAAAAGATGAAAAAGACACGTTCCCTGACTCAAAGGGCTAAGGTAGAAGCTGAGGGACGTTTGCAGGTGTCTGATGCCGTGTCTTAGATGATAGAGTCCTCAACATAGAGATGAGCTAATCCAGGGCTCAGCAAACTATGTCTTATTTTAGGCTTTGTGGCCATAAAGTCCAACCAGGCTACTCTCCTGCCTCTTCCTTTGTAGCACAAAAGCAACAGAAGACAACGGACCATGGGTATGGCTGTGTGCTGGCAAAAGTTTATTTACCAAAATAGGCTGTGGGCAGGATTGGGCCCCCTGGCTAAGTTTTGTCAACCACCCCATCTAATCTAACCTTCCCCACGTATTATTCAGAGCAGGAAAATTAGTCCCTGAAAGGTTATATAACCTTTATGAGTTAATGCAAATGTCACTGGCCAAATAAAAAGTCAGAGTCTTCTTTTAATTCCCAAAGCAAAAAAAATAAAATAAAAAATAAAAATAAAAATTCCCAAAGCAGTGCTCACTTCGCTGTCCCAGTGAGCCCTGTTTGCTTGAAGTGGTCCCTGGGCCGGGCCAGGCAAGGTGCAGTCTCTAGCAAGTGCTGCCGCTCTGGGATTCCTCACACATTGTTCTGATCTGGGCTGTGTGGTTTAATCTCCATACAGGTGGCTCCAGTTAAACCGTCTCGGCCAAAAAGGCACTTCTCTTCTGCTGGAACCATCGAAAGTGTCAACCTAGATGCCATCCCCCTGGCCATCGCTCGCCTGGACAACAGTGCTGCCAAGCACAAATTGTCCGTTAAGCCAAAAAACCAGAGGGTGTCAAAGAAGCACAGGCGACTTGCCAGGGTATGTAGAGCCCTTCCAGGCTGACCGGGCAGATGCCCTTGCTTGCTTTTTTGCCAAAGGAGGTGGTGCTGGGAGGGGCCAGTAGAAGGACCTAGGTCTCTCCCATCAGGGACCTGGTGTGTTGCAGTGAACAAGGGCCAGCAGGCCCATTTCCTTTCCATCGCCCCTTCTAACATGCTGTCTGCCTGGGGGCTGGTGGACCTCAGAATGAGAGGCTGCCCTTTGAGGGCCTCTTGAACACTTTGTACTTGGTTTGCCACAGAAAGGTGACCCAGCTCTCCTGCTATGGCTTAGCCAAAGGTTCTTCAGTGTGACAAGGGTGGACTTTATTTCCTCATCGTTCTAATGCTGGGCTATTGGTTTTCCTACGATTCATTTGTACTGAGCAAAAGGAATGTGAGAATGACCAATAAAGGGGCTACTGAGTAAACACGAAGGTGATGTGTTTTCCTCCACCCTTGCAATTACTCCTGGTGTGCTGGCCTGGGTTTACCTAGCTCTATACTTAGGAACAGCGGCCCCTTCTTTTGAGATGAAGAGGGCCACCGACATTGTGATAGGGTGGGAAGTGGTTGCCTGTGCCAAAGGCAAAGGCTAATTCTTTTTTCCTTACCAACATTAGGATCGACCAAATGAACAAGGTGGCCTTCCACGTCAGCTGTCCCTCGACCAGAACGGACACTCTGGAGAAGACAAGCCAATTTGGCACGAAGAGGAACCAGAGCTGCTGGAGTCCGAAGAAGAAAAGAGATGCCAAGAAGAATACTGGCTAGAACTTGAGGCCAAGTGCAAACGGCAAAAGGCCGAGGCAGCAGAGAGGAGACGTCTGGAAGAGCAGAGACTCCAGGCCCTGGAGAGGAGGCTTTGGGAAGAGAATAGAAGACAAGAGCTCTTGGAGGAGGAAGGAGAGGACAGGGAGGGAGAGGAGACAGAACTACAGCTGGAGGCAGAAGAGGGGCAGGGCAAAGAGGAGAAGCAGAGACTCAAAGAGCAAGGTGGCCAAGGCCAAGAGTGGAGAGAGCAAGAGGAAGGAAGGCACCTGGAGGCCCAAGAACAGGCGGTGTGGAGAGGGCAGGAGGCTGAGAGGCAGCGGCAGTTAGAAGAGCAAAGAGAGTTGAAGGAGCTCAGGAGGCAGGAGGAGCTGGAGGAGCAGCAGAGGCAGGAAGCCGAGAAGCAGCAGCAGGAGTTGGAGCAGCGGCAAAGGGAGGAGCAGCAGAGGCTGGAAGAGGAGCAGCGGCAAAGGGAGGAGCAGCGTAGGCTGGAAGAGGAGCATTGGCAGAGGGAGGAGCAGCAGAGGCTGGAAGAGGAGCAGCGGCGAAGGGAGGAGGAGGAGCAGCGGCGGCGTGAGGAGCAGCAGAGGCTGGAAGAGGAGCAACGGAGGCGGGACGAGGAACAGCGGCAAAGGGAGGAGCAGCTGCTTTTGGAAGAGGAGCAGCGGCGGCTGGAGGAGGAGCAGAGGGAAAGGGAGGAGCAGCGGCGGGAGGAGGAGGAGGAGGAGGAGGCGGCCACGGCGGCGGTGGCGGCGGCAGAGAGAAGGGCGGAGCTGGGAAAGCGGGAGGAGGTGGAGGTGCCCCGGCGGCCGGAAGCGGAGGCCGCCCGAGGGCACGAGGAGAAGCGGCCGCAGCCGGAGGAGCTGAGGGGCTCGAGGAGCGCGCTGCACGTGGACTCTGCAGAGAAGCCCGGGAAACGCGAGCACCTGAAGCTCGAGAAGCAAGGAGAAAACTCTGAGGAATCAAGGGTTTGCGAGAAGCAGAGCCGGGAGGCCGAGCCGTCCGGGGAGCAGCAGGCGCAGCGCGGGGGTCTTCCGGGGCACGGCCGTCGGGCACCGCAGGGCATGAGACCCGAAAGCGGCCCGCAGCCTCCGCAGAAGCCGGAGGCGCCCGTGGAAGAGACGCCGGCCCCCGGGGGGAAGAAGGAAGCTGCCGCGCCGGAGACCGACCGGAAGGTGGAGGAACTGCGCTGGCAGGAGGTGGATGAGCGGCAGACCATGCCCAGGCCCTACACCTTCCAGGTGTCGTCGGGAGGGAAACAGATTCTCTTCCCCAAAGTCAATTTGAGCCCGGTGACGCCCGTGAAAGAGGCGGGGCCCGCCCCTGCTGCCCACGAGCCCGGGACCCCCAGGCCCAGCCCAGCGCCCCCCGCCCTGCCCTCCTCCCTCAGCGTCCCCCACACGGCCATCCTGGTCACCGGAGCGCAGCTGTGCGGCCCGGCCGTCAACCTGAGCCAGATCAAGGACACGGCGTGCAAGTCTCTCCTGGGCTTGTCGGAAGAGAAGAGGCGCGCGGATGGCCCCGGCCCGGAGCAGCCGCCCCGAGCCGCCGAGCCGCGGGCGGGCAGCGGGAAGGCCCGCGCCCCGGAGTCCGCGGCCGCAGGGGCCGCGCTGGCCGAGTGGGCGTCCATCCGGTCCCGAATCCTGAGGGGCGCCGAGACTGAGCGGCGCGGCGACGGGGGCCCGTGCCGGCCGGCGGAGGAGCCGCCGCCCCGGGCCCGGTGGGATTCCCGCGGGAGCCTCCGGAAGACGCCGCCGCTGAACGCCAAGTTCTCCATTAAGCCCGCTTGGCAGAAATTCTCCGACGGCGGCGCCGAGACCTCCCGACGGAACGCGGAGGCCGAGGGCGGTAGGAGGCGGCCCGCGCCGTGGCCCGGGGACGCGTCGGGGCCGCAGCCCCCGGCTACTGGCGAGCGCCCCCGGGGCGCAGACGGGCCCGAGCCCGACGCCACGGAGGGATGCAAATTTGCCAAAGACCTCCCGTCCTTCCTGGTTCCGAGCCCTCCGTACCCGCCGCAGAAAGCGGGGGCCCCCGCGGAGGCCGGCGCCGCGCCGGACGGGGAGCCCACCGGGGCCGGGGGCAGGCCGGACCCCGCGGCGCCTGGCCAGGAGGAGAAGGCCTCGCCCTTTGGAATAAAATTGCGAAGGACCAACTACTCCTTGCGCTTCCACTGCGACCAACAGACCGAACAGAAGAAGAAGAAAAGGCACAGCAGCACCGGGGACAGTGCGGAGGGCGGGCCGCCGGCGGGCAGCGCGCCGGGAGAGGAGACGGCGGGCGCGGCCCCCACGCCCGGCCCGGCGCCGCCCGCAGCCTGGAAGGACCCTGCCGACCGGCCGGCCAGCAGGGGGCCCGCGGCGCCCAAGCCCGCCCTGGCGCCCAAGCCGGCCGGCCAGACGCCCCCGTCCTCCCCGCTCGCCAAGCTCAGCCGGCCCTACCTGGTGGAGCTGCTGGCGCGCCGGCCGGGGAGGCCGGAGCCCGAGGCCGCCGAGCCGGGCAGGGAGGCTCGGGAGAGCAGCGCCCCCTGGCCGCCGTCGCCGCCGCCCGCCGAGAGGAGGAAGGCGCCCCGGCGGGCCGACGAGGAAGCGGCGGACCCCGAGAGGAAGCCCGCGCGGCCCGAGAAGCCTCCCCAGACCCCCGAGGCCGCGAGGAAAGGTACGTGGGGGACACGGACCGCCTCGCCTGCCCGGCGCGCCCGCTGCGCCCGCTGTGCCCCGGGTGGCAAGTTCAGGTGCCGCACGGACCGCCGCGCTGCCGGGTGACCCGGAACGTGGAATGCGGCCCCCGTGCACGCGCTTGCCCGCAGTCCCGGGCCCGAGCAGGGACGCACGGGAGGCTGGGCTCGTCTCGGGGCCGTAGTGGCACCAAGGTGCATCGGCCTGAGGAGCTTCCAGGTGGATGATTGGCTTCGGCTGGGTTTTGTGCAAAATGCTCCGCACGTGCCTCCCGGTGCCGGCAGCTTGCGGCGCGAGGCCTCCTACCGAGGAGCTGGCGCGGGCCTCGCTGCCGCTGCCCCTCCGGCGTCTCCAGCCGGGCCGCGGTCAGGGCTGTGGTCACCTGCGTTGGCTTCGGGGCCCTTGAGAATCTTCATCTATTGCTTTTTCTTTCCTGTTTTGTAGAGTCGGAGGTAAAGTTGGGTCCTAGTCCAGGAAGTTGCATTCCTCAGAGAAATTCTTCCCGAGGTGTTTTAGGAAGCCCGCAGGCCTCTCTGGGTTAACCGTTTAGGAAGCTTCCTGCGGAGGCCGGAGCTGCTTCCCCAGCAGCGCCGGCTTGGTTACTTGCCTCGCAGAAGGAAGGTCCGCCGTCCTTTTTAACCACGCCTCAGACGGACCGCGTGTCGACCAGCAGTTTCCAGACCCTTTCTCCCTCATTTCCGTCGGTCCTGCTGATGAGCCCACTTTCAACCTTTTGTTTGCATTTTCGTTTTTACGTCCGTCCGTGCTCGGGTCTGTGCTGGGGTAGCCGAGGGGAGTCCCGCAGACCCGGTAAGAGCCGCCCCTTAGTTCCCTGTCACCTTGTGGGGCTCATGCTCGCCAGCCCCATTGGCTCTCAGAGCTGGGCGTTTTGTGGGCCTGTCAGGTAGAAGCCTTAAAAGTTGGGGCACCAGATGTGGAGTCCAAACCCTTTGTTCCTCAAGGAGGAGCCAGGACTTGTGAGTTCCCTGCTTCCCAGTTGTGGGTTGCTGCACAGGAGGGTGGGTTTATGGTGAGCTTGTGCCTCAGCCTCCTCAGCCCCTTCCACATGGGGTTTTCCTCTTTCACCCAGCGTGTAGGAATTGCTGGGCTAGCTTTTGGATTTATTTTAAAGGGATTTGTTGCTGTGTAGCTGTATATTGGGTGTGTCCATGGGAGGAGAGGAGTTCAGGAAACTTCTATGTTGCCATCTTGAACTGGAGCCCAATTTTTAGTCTTAACATTAGTGTTTGTCATTAGATTTTATTGTCTCGTCAAAGTCCTTCAGTCTGGGGGACTCCATCCCTCTCCTTAGCTTCTCTCCAAAGAAATAACTCTGTTGTGCTTCTTACTCTTAGAGAAGTCCCTTTGATTATTAAAATTTTCTACCAAAAACCGTTACTGTCTTCTCTCCAAGTATCTAGATTCTGGGCTGTCAGGCTCTGCTGATTGAATTGGTCTTTGTTAGAAAAGAAGCGTGAGAGCGAGGTCCATAGGCCCTGTTGGTGTTGCCAGAGACCGCTGGCATTTTCCCACCTCATTCGAGGCCAGGCTGACCAATGCGTCTGACCGAACACCCCCATCAGCAGAAAAATGTTAAGCCTGGGTCTCCAGTTTCATTTGTGAAGTGTGTACCGGTGGTGCCGTCATTAGCTAAAGCCCCCACAGCACCATATACATTTAGGGCAAAGGTCCCTGAAACAGGGGTGGACATAAGTCTATGTTGCAAATCACGGTGCTACCTTTTCTTTTCCTTGGCCAAGTCCTCCTCCGACCAGCCGCCTTCATAAAGTGACAGGCAAAGAGCTTGTCAGCTCCGCTAGTTCTTCTGTTTGTGTTCTTAGTAGCCTCGCCGTGGGCCGCAAGCACACACTGAGGACAGCGCTTGGTGTCCTCCTGCCTAGTCCTCCTGCCTCGCTGCGCTTGGTGCTTCCAACTTCCCCCGGGGGTCTGTAAATACACGTTCGTTCTGTATGGCCTTCTGGTATTTAGGCTGAGTGAGGATGTCAGTGCCAATCTAAATATTAAATATTAGAAAAGCTTGATTTCAATTTTTCTTTTCAGATTTACAGATATATCAGAAATTCTAACTTTTTCTTCCTTTAGCCCCTGAATTGCCTTGCACATACTCCCCTCTTTTTTTGGTGGACCACTGCTTTATTTATTTATTTTTTAAGGACTCTATTTTTGTTGAGAGAGAAACCATGAGTGAGCACAAGCTGGGTAAGGAGCAGGGATCCCCTGCTAACCTGGGAGCCCCATATGGGGGGGCTCGACCCCTGGACTCCAGGATAATGACCTGAGTCAAAGGCAGACCCTTAACCCTCTGAGCCACCCAGGGACCACTGCTTTAGAAAGAGATTCCAAACCCCAAAGCCGAGGCTGGTGAGGTCCAGTCCATAGGCTGAGCCACTGGGAGGGCTTTGACTCTGAATCCACCCACAGTGGGAATTAAAATAACAGTGGTAATCCCCGTTTGTCCTCTAGAGGTCATCTCATTCTGAAATTCCTACCTCCTTAAGGCAGCCCTTTGTCCAAGTACTTACCTGCGGCAGCAGTGGCTGAAGCCCTGGAAAGGCCAGCTCTTGTCCCCAGAACCTGAAGGGGAGAGAATCTGAATGGGCTCTGGTTCCCCTTGTCCACTGAGTTTAGAATGAGAGAGAATAGGTTTAAATAAATGTTTTACCCCTGCTTCTTCCACCTCAACTCTGATTTTTCTGTGACCTTGTGGTAGCTCTCTGAGCCAGTCCCAAGTAGGTGATCTAGAACTTTATTTTAGGATGTGAGAGTCGAGTCATTATTTGTTGAAGGCCTTTGGGTAACCCGGGCTGAAGTTCAGACAGGATCCCCATTTTACCATCCTAAAAGGTTTTTTATTTGTTGATCCCCAGGTACAAACCAGACTTGTTAGGCCTTTACATGTATTGTGTTACAGCCTTTTTAAAGTCTGGTCATAACTCTAAAATATGCTATTCAAGCCACCGTTCTAAGGAAACTAAAATTGGGCTAGTGATTTACCGTTGTCTTTTTTTATTTTTTTTTAAAGATTTATTTATTTATGATAGAGAGAGAGAGGCAGAGACACCGGTAGAGGGAGAAACAGGCTCCGTGCCGGAGCCTGATGCAGGACTCGATCCTGGGACTCCAGGATCATGCCCTGGGCCAAAGGCAGGAGCCAAACGGCTGAGCCACCCAGGGATCCCCTGATTTACCCTTTTAAATTAAAAAAAAAAAAAAAAAAAACAGGCAATCATACTTTAAAGGTATTTTGACTCTGTGATAAAACACAGTTCAAAATTGTCTGGAAACTGGCCAGCTGTTTTAATGACCTTCAGATGGAATGTTTAGTGTAGGATTCCTTTCACATAATAGCTTTAAATAGAAATCATTTTGATCTTGGCAATTTGATTTTTCAGGTATTTTACACACAGGTGTCACATTGCCCTGGAGTAAAAGACAAACAAACAAACAAAACTTTAGTTCCCATGTATCTAAAGCTTCTCGGTTAAGCTTAATGCTTGCATGTGGTGAATACAGTTGACCCTTAAACATTGTGAGGGTTAGGGGCGCCAACTTCCTGCACAGTCTTAAATCCTTGTATAACCTTTGACTCCCCAAAAACTAAACTCTTAGCCTACAATTGACTGATAGCCTTACTGATAATGTAAACAGTGGATTAACTCATATTTTACATATTTATATGTATTATACTGTATTCTTAAAGTAAGCTAGAGAAAAAATGTTAAGAAAACCGTAAGAGAAAATACATTTACAGTTACTGTACTGTGTTTATTTTTAAAAATCCACACATAAATAGACTTGCACAGTTCAAACCCATGTTTTCAAATGTCAGCTGTATTTTTTAGATTTTTTTTGGTTAAAGATTAATTAAAAATACCTTTCAGATTTTTTTAATACTTCTGAAAAAATGCTGGTTTTCTTTACTGTGAGAGATCCCACCTGAATCTTTATTTGTGATGATTAGGGATCGTGTAATGACCAAGAGTCATTACAAATAGGAATTCTCAGGGCAACTGGGTGGCTCAGTTGGATGTCTGCCTTCAGCTCAGGTCATGATCTCAGGGTCCCGGGATAGAGCCCCACATTGGGCTCCCTGCTTAGGGGTGGAGTCTGCTTCTCTCTCTCCCTTTCCCTCCACCGTGCGTGCGCGCTCTCTCTCTCAGGTAAATAAAATCTTAAATAGGAATTCTCTTTGTGCAGTGTCATAGATCTAAAAGTATAGAAAATCAGAATCTGCCCCTTTTTGGTGCTTGAATTCTTAATTTGATTTTACTTTGGTTCTTTCTCCTCAATGTAAAGTCAAGTTGAGGGCAGTCCAGGTGGCTCAGCGGTTTAGCGCCGCCTTCACCCCAGGATGTGACCCTGGAGACCTGGGATCGAGTCCCACGTCGGGCTCCCTGCATGGAGCCTGCTTCTCCCTCTGCCTGTGTCTCTCTCTCTCTCTCTCTCTCTCTCTCTCTCTCTCTCTCTCTCTGTGTGTGTGTATCATGAATAAATAAAATATTAAAAAAAGGTCAAGTTGACTTAGAGCCCTGGTTGGTAAGGTTCTGGATCATCAAAGGGTAAACTTCTAGTGGATTTCAAAAAGAACAGGACTATAGTGAGCCCTTTTCCTTTGGCATAGTAAAGGATTCAGTGCCAGAATAATTCTCTCTCCAAAAGGACATAATTTTTCCTTGAGGGGAAAACAAGGGGGTGATTTTCATAGACCTAAATGGTAAAGAACAAGTCACTTTGTAGAGCCACTTTTGCCAAGCACTGTTCTAAATGTCCTGACCCAGGATCTCTTCATCTTCGGGGCAGCCTGATGAGGCATGTCACATGCCATTATTGTCTCTACTTTGTGGGTTAGAAAACTGTAGGGAAGTTAAGTAGCTTTTGTTTGACGTGAGGTCAAACCTGTAGCTGCTCAGTTTAAAAGTCTAGTTACTCAACCTCTGATACCAACCACCTGTGAAGCGTGTTTACCCCCGTTGCATAGGTGAGGCCATCACCCGCAAGAAAAGCACAGACTGGAAGGCAGAAGTCCTAGGTTCCAGCTTCAGCCTGTACACTTAACTGCCAGGTGGCCTTGGGCAGGGCACTGGGTGGCTGCGGACACTCATGCCTCCTGCCTGTCGGGGGAGAGCATTCGACCCAAATCACAGTTTCCTTCCGCATTCCTCACAGCCCTGCTCCCCCCCCCACCCCCAGCAGCCTCACTAAGTAGAGCAGTATCCCTTTTACCTCTTTCATACATTGGGGTTCCATGTAGGATGTTTGGGGGCAAGGGGTTTAATAAACAATAAGAATAACAAATCAAATAACAGCCTGGGTCCCCTGTAGGCCTGAGATTTTCTGACACAGGAGATCTTATTTTGAAGGAAGGAAAATGCTTCTGTGTCTGTTGATCAGATATGTGACCTCCCCACCGAGGGAAGTCGCTCAGGCATCAGAGCACAGTTCGTGTCAGGAAAGGCAGCTGAATAGTTCGTATCACAAGTGTTGGGGGGGAAGTGAGCAGCCTCACTGCAAACCTGCTGTTGCTCTTGCGGGTTCTGATCACAGAACGTGATCGTGGCTCGTGGAGGTTGTGGCTCTCCACGCCACCAGACAGCCCTTGGTTCTGATGCCGGCTACCTGGAGACAGCATCAGGCCCCACAGGTTAAGGACTCAGTCCTGCAAGACGGTCCCCACATCAGATGCCATTCCCAAATCCAGGCCATCGCCTGTGCTTCTGATTCACCTAAATCAGAGATTCCCACGACCTCCTCCTTAGGTTCAGTTAACTTGCGAGAGTGGCTCCCAGAACTCGGGGAAACATTTTACTTGCCAGGTAACCAGGATGTAACTCAGGAACAGGCAGATGGAAATGATACAGAAGGGCACGGTATGGGGAACGGCATGGAGCTTCTGTGCCCTCAGAGCACACCTCTCCCCTCAAATCTCCATGTGCTCACCAAGCAGAAACGCCCCAACCCCTATCCTTTTGGGTTTTGTGGAGGCTTTGTTACGTAGGCGGAACTGATTAAATCCTCAGACACTGGCGACTAAACTCAATCTCTGGTCCCTCTCCCCTCCACAGAGGTGGAGAGGGTGGGGGGTGGCGTTGCTAACAAAAGATCCAGTTCATCTAAGTCACATGGTTGGCTCCTCTGGCAACCAGCCCCATCCTTAGGGGTGGTCCCAAAGCCATCTCCTTAACAGAACCAGAGACACCTTATGCTCTCATGCTCTCGATCACTTAGGAAATTCCAAGGGTTTTAGGAGCTCTGTGCTCTAGAAATGGGCACAAAGACCAAATACATATTTCTCTTTTCATTTTTTTAAAGTTTATTTAATCTCTACACCTAGTGTGGGGCTTAAACACATGACTCCCAAGATCAAGAGCCATATGCTCCACTGACTGACCCAGCCAGGTGTCCCCAAATATATTTCTTCTAAATCACAGTATCAGGGCACCTGGGTGGCTCAGTTGGTTAAGCATCTGCCTTTGGCTCAGGTCATGGTCCCGGCGTCCTGGGAAGGAGCTGGGTGTCAGGCTTCCTGCTCACTGGGGAGCCTGCTTCTCCCTCCCCCCTGCTGGTGCTCGTTCTCAAATAGATAAAATCCTTTTAGAAAAGGGGAAGGGCGCTTGGGTGGCTCAGTCAGCTAAGTGTCTGAGTCTTGATTTCCGCTCAGGTCATGATCTATGCTCAGCACAGTCTGCTTGTCCCTCTCCCTCTGCTTTCTTATCTAAAACAAAATCTTTAGGGGATCCCTGGGTGGCTCAGTGGTTTGGCGCCTGCCATCAGCATAGGGCATGATCCTGGAGTCCTGGGATCGAGTCCCACAGTGGGCTCCATGCATGGAGCCTGCTTCTCCCCCTGCCTGTGTCTCTGCCTCTCTCCCTCCCTCCCTCTCTCTCTCTCTCTCTCTGTCTCTCATGAATGAATTAAAACATCTTTAAAAAAATAAAACAAAATCTTTAAAAAAAATAATAATTGCAACATCACGTCTCTTTTTCCACAGAAAAGCCGGTCCTTCAGAGCAGGCACTCTTTAGATGGCTCCAAACTTGCGGAGAAGGTTGAAACCGCGCAGCCGCTGTGGATAACGTTAGCGCTGCAGAAGCAGAAGGGGTTTCGGGAGCAGCAAGCAACTCGAGAGGAGAGGAAGCAAGCCAGGGAGGCCAAACAGGCAGAAAAGCTCTCCAAAGAGAATGTGAGTAGCCTGGTCTTCAGCTTGAACTCTGCCTTCCCCGAGTTTGGCTCTTTTAGGTCACGAGGATTTAAAAATAAATAAATGAAGCTAGCTGGGAGTCGGGAAGAAATACTTAGCGCAGAGCAATAGATTGACCACCGTTAAGCCCGGGAAGTGTTCTCAGTGATTTTGCCTGGTCTCCACGTGCTCTTCGGTCAACCTGACTTGGTAGACTGCATGACCCCTAGCAGCCGTCCCCCTCTGCCGTGGTTACGGGAGGAGTTGGGGAAATCCAGAGTCTTGCTCTGTGGCCCTGGCTTTCTGTGGCCCAGTCTGTTCAGTGGGCCTCTCCTCGGGAAGCAGTTTCTCCTCTTTGAGACCTTCGTACTGAAGTGCTCCGTGCTTCCAGGTGGAGTCCAGCCGCCCCTGAGGAGCAGGGCTTGGGGGCTGGCAGGCAGAGGCCCCAAGGCCTTGCAGAGCCAGCCTTCCCATGACCTTCAGTAGAAAGCACACTTGTCCTGCCTCTCTGCCCACCAGGTCAGTGTCAGCCTGCAGCCCGGGAGCAGCGGTGTCAGCAGAGCCGGGGCCCTGCACAAGCCCACCACCCAACTGGAAGAGAAGAAGCCGGAGACTGCTGCGTCCAGGCTTGAGCGCAGAGAACAGCTGAAAAAGGCCAACACTCTTCCTACGTCCGTAACAGGTAGGGAATGGCCCCTGCATCACCATGGTTACAGGCTTGTCTTTTCATAGCTGCTCTACATCCTGAGTGTGAGCACAAGCACAGCCTGTGAGGCCCTTGCCTCTCAGCCCTGCAAGTCCACTTGTCCATCTGACAGAGATCACCAGGAACTCCCCACCATCATGGTGTGAGGGTATGTGGTTGTCACCCTGCAGCGAGCGGGGAGACCTCAGATTTGGAGCATTTGAGTTTTCATGGGGTAGATCCTCCCACCGTGGCCAGTTTCAAGCTACCAGTGTGGTATCAACTGGTCCCCTAAATTCCTGAGTGTCGAATAAGCCCTCTCCACGCCCTACTGCCTCTAGTCCCAGCAAAATGAGGTTTATTAACTTGCTCCTGCAAGGGAGCCAATACACCATAGGAATCACCTAAAGAAAGGAAAAGGCAAGATTATAATAGGATTTGGGGGGAAGGGTGAAGTTTAGGTTAAAATTTAAGTGGAATGGGCAGCCCCGGTGACGCAGTGGTTTAGCACCACCTGCAGCCCAGGGCGTGATCCCGGAGACCCAGGACTGAGTCCCACATTGGGCTCCCTGCATGGAGTCTGCTTCTCCCTCTGCCTGTGTCTCTGCCTCTCTTTCTCTGTGTCTCTATAAATAAATAAAATAAAAAATCTTAAAAAATTTTTTAAGTGGAATGGGGTCTTCGCAGTTTCCAAGCAAAGCAGGGATTGTATATAAAGGGGTTGATTTCAAACCTGAGCCGAAAAGTGGACTCAGGGTCCCATTTCCTTTGACACTCAGAAGTGAAATGCGTGGAAGCTGCATCTGAAAAGCCCTACTTGGAGCTCTGCACCCAGGTTGGAAATGGAAGCTGCTTCTCTGAATCAGTGACCCACGTGGCTCAGATACTCCAGGCAAAAGTGGGACAGTCTCTACTCACTGATGGGATTTCAAATGACAAGTTTCTGACTAGCATGACTTTAGAGAGCAGGGTTTTTCAGCTGAGTCCTTAATATTAATTAACAGCAGTGTTTCCTATTCATGACACACAAGACATTTTAAAAAAATTCTTTATTGTTAAAGTCATCCAGTAATGTTTCTAGCTGTTTCCTTGATAGACATCACTTGGAGGATGGCCAGAAGTCAGAAAGAGCTTCCTCCCATCTGTTTTCTGTTCTGGGTAACCTGTTCCCTAGAGGTCACCCCCCCCCCCCACACACACACACACATGTTTTATGCCTTTGTTACCTGCTGGCTTATAGGATGGAAATAGAAGTTTCACCACTAAAGCCATATATACTGTTTTGGTGAGGAGAAAAAGAAAACTTCTATTTGAAAACCACCTTGGAGCACTGCATAATTTCTCAAGAACCTCCATGGGCAAAATTTCATTTGATCTTACACCGAAGAATTGAGGATTCTAAACATATGTGTGTCACAGAGATCATTCTTTCTAAATAAAATTCCAGTCAGAGATCACACCTTTCTCTGCCAGACTTCTGTGGAAGTACCAGAGTTAATGCAGTGCAGAGCGGCTACAGCTCAGTAAAGCAAACCTTTGTTTTGAAGCATTTGTCTTTTCCATCAGTATTTCTTGAGTTCTGTTTCTGTGCAGGCCATTGCCATGGGCACTAAATAAGACTCAGAGATAAGCCCAGATCCCTCACCTTAGAGGCCCCTAAGGTCTAGTAAAGAAAGTGTTAGAATTGTGAGACAAGCTTGGAAGTGGGGAGAGCTGGCAGGGGGAGCCAAGGGCCTCAAGAGTCGGGGAGGGGGAGCGCCCAGGGCACCCTTGGAGAGGGTAACTTTTGACCTCACCTGTTCAATAAATTCAGACTGCTGGTTTGATCTCCTGGTTGTATAACGAGAATCACAGAACTTACCTTGTATTTCTTATCATGTAGGTATAGCTTCTGTGCAGAAAAAATTAGGCTTCTAGAAACTCTGAAATTAAAAGGAGCTGCACTATACTTCTGCATGCAACAGTTCTGATCACGTCGCTTTCTTTCTGTAATTCTTCTCACTAAAGATGCCCAGTGATTCACTGGGTTTTCCTTACTGAATCTTGTACTTCTAATACATCAGAATGTGGCTGTGACTTACTCTTATCCTTTTCCTTCAAAACGCAATCCAGTGGAGATCTCTGATTCAGCTCCCCCCACGCCGCTGGTGAAAGAAGTCACAAAGAGGTTCTCAACCCCAGATGCTGCCCCCGTGTCAACAGAACCAGCCTGGCTGGCTTTGGCCAAAAGGAAAGCCAAGGCCTGGAGCGACTGTCCACAGATCATTAAGTAGAATGACTTTTATCCACTCCTGTTGCCATTTATTGGCTCTTCTCTTGCCCATGTTATTTATTTTTTATAGGAGGTAAAGAAACCAAGCTAGGGAAAAGCAGCATGTTTTTATAGGCTCTAAAATAATGTTTAGAAACTGAATCAGTGGCGTTCCTTGTAAAGAGTGTATTTCCACAATCCTAGGTCCTGGTGTCTTGAGCTCCTCCTCGTTCTCAAGAGAAAATTCCATCCGAGGGACCACATGAAGCAAAATCTCCAAACTAAGAACTTCTCACAAGAGCCTACCATGCCCCTTCCACAGCCTTTGCACACACACCCACACACACCATTTAGAACATGACTCTTGTCAATCTTTGTAATGGTTTTTTGATTCTCCGATTTTTTTTACCTGGAACATTTACCCTACCGTATGTTTGGTAGTTTCTTTCCTTTTCTACCATAATGGAGAAAGAGAGGGTCATATAAACAAGAATGCCCATGCTCCTGAATGCAGTAAGTGCGAGTCGTAAGTTAAGTCTGGCGGCCAGCTCTGCCCATGTCTGCTTTTCTGAATTCTCCTTGATCCAGAACTGTAACGCGGAAAGTCAGTTCTCACTCCCATGACACTGTTGTCCCACAGGTCCTGTCGTACCAGTTCTCTCCCTTAAGGACGTGTTAAACATTTGGCCCCGTTGGCTCCTAGGGAACATTTTTATTTTAGGATCATGAAGAAAGGAAGCTACAGATTCTCTTTCCATCTCTAAGAATCTAAATGCAGTGGTTAAGATGTCCTGGCTCCATCTCGGTCCTGCCCACCAAACTAGATCCTGTGAGTCTGGGTCAGGAAAGTCTGTTTTGGCAAAACTCTTCAGACGAATTTCTGATCCGTTCCAAAGGAGAACCTTGAGATACACTGCTTCCAGTGTCATCTAGCTTTTAAAACCCTGAGGGGGGGGTTCATTTCACCCAAAGAAGAAAAGTGGGAGGAAAGTAAAACCAATCCCCCCAAACCAGATATTACAAAGTAAGAGAGGCTACTCACATTGACTATCTCCGAATATTCCCTTAGGTCTTTAAGGAAAATTAACAGGAAGCCAAGATTTGGAGCCTTTGTAGTAAGGACTTCTGTGGAAAGTTTCTTTCTTTACTGTAATCGAGTGATTTCATATTTATCGAGTTGAATGTTATTCAATAGCATTTATAGTTTTGAGCATTCACCTTGCTACCTTTAAAAAACAGCTCAGAGTCTTAAGTGGCCTTGCTATCCCACACATACCTGTGGTCCAAAGAAGGGGACATGGCAATTTAAAAGCATGAAGCATAGACCACCAGCAAACCTACACGTTGCCAATACTAACTTCTTAGATTCTGACTCCACAGTAGAAGTACATGTCCTTTGCCCAGCGCATGGGGAATTGCATTCCTTTTTCCTCTCCTGCAAAAACACATTTTATCCATCATTATCTTCCTTTATGCTGAGCTCATTTGACAGGCAATGTATTGTTATTCTGTCATTCACCATAAAGAAAGCATTTCTTTCTGGAATGACGGCTCAGCCTCATGGTAGCAGCTGTCAGGTGTGGTCAAGCAGATAGTTGTACTCTTGCAAGTTGGATCTAATATTCTCTTTACTAGACCTTCAGACTGTTAAGAATCAGTGTAACTTTAATCATTTTTATTCCTGTGGGAAGCAGTTACTATTCCACTGCATGTTTTCCATACTGCTGTTCATTTATAAATCAAACACGTAGGCATTTGTTAGTTTTCAGTGATTTCATTACTAACATAACACACTTTTTAATGGGAATCTTTCCACCTAGAACCCTGGTATTATAGTGCTATGATAATTCTTCTGAGCTTTTCCTTTCATTCTGTCAACTTTGGGTAATACCACAGTAAGGGTGGAGAACAGGGGAAGAAATCAGGTCATTGATGAAGAATCCTAGATGAGTCCACCACTACTGGCTCACATACCACTGAGCACATAACAAAGTAGGAAGAAATACCTCAGTTACAAAGTTTATATTAAAGTCTTCAAAAATAAAAGAGTACACTGAGGAAAGGACAGTCACAGCACTTCCAGCAACTTCTAAAGGGTACATGTTCAATATTTCATGTAAAATGACTCCAAATTTGCACTAAATACCAATGAAGTGTTATTTTGCTTTAGTTGTGTTGCAGTCTTTTCTGATCAACAAACTATGGGGGAAATTCTGTAAAAAGAAAAGACTTTTTTTTTTAAATGAATGATTGCTATGTTAAATTTTTTTTTTTAACTTAAACATACACTTCTCTTGGCAAAGATAACAAATTAACCTCTGTTCATAAATTTGTATATTAACTAGTTTTTTGTTTACTTTTTTAATTTTTCAAGTGCAATTGTTTCTTACGCATTACAATTAAATTATCATTTTAGCCAGTTATCAGCAAATTATAGTATGTATTGTCTCTTCTTGTGACATTTAGTTTAATTGCTTATTTTAAAGCAGAAATATTAGTTACAAGTGTCTTGCGATATTTTTACCAATAATAAAACTAAGTAGAGACAACAATGAAAAATATCTTAGTGTGATTTTAATATTATTTTGAGATTTTTGGTTGTATAAAGTTTTAATGTAAAATGTCCATTATTGAAGGAAAGTGATCTTTCAATAAAAAATACCTGTAAGATCTTCAGCACATATGGAATTTCCTTTTCAGGTTGAAGCTTTTGCTAATTTCAATAACTATCCACAAGCAAGCTCATACATAACTTTTGTTAAGAAAAATTACAAGGGATTTTATGTGCTACCTTGTATTTTTTACTAGGTGTTTTAGAGAAAAAAATTTAGTGGCAAATAAAATGTTTATCTCAATTCTAAATTGGAATTGAATGGTATGCATCTCAGAGAAAATATTACACAGCCGCCTTGCTCCACATGTGGGCTCTAGAACTGTAGCACTGGCTGGGGCTGGAAGCTTGTGAGAAAGGCAACGTGGGGCCCAGGCCAGACTTATTGCTGACTCACAGGTCTCCCCTAGGGTAAAAGTGAGTGATGGGAGTGAGGCCCTCACGCTGGGTGCCACAAAACTAAGATAAATCCTGTTCTAATGCAGTATCTTTTAAAAAATACAAATGAGTACTTGGGGGCACTTGTCTCAGTTGGCAGAGCATATGACTTGATTCGGGAACTGCTGAGTTCAAGCCTGAGATTACCTAATTGGGCACAGAGAGTAACCTAATAAAATTATTTAAAATTTTGATATTTGTTCACAGTGGAATTTGTACTCAAGACAAGGATCAGTATTACTGATTTTTCTTTTGGCCTCAGGATCTATTATGGCTCAGCAAAGCACCCTTTCAGCCTCTTGGAATGTGCATTTGATTTTAGCAAGAGCTGCAGGTGGTTAATACACATATTAAGGTTTAAGCAGCACTGATATAAGACTTGACAGATGTGTTCTTTTTGGCCAATCTGTACCTCAAGTCCCCTTTCTAGGTGTGGGAGCTCTCCCACCTCATGGGTCTTGCACTCCCCCTCCCACCACCACAGACGAAATGCCTGATACATGCTTTGCTGTACTCTCTCATGGGCATGGATCCTTTTTCACTTAAAACTGGAAGAGGCTCTGAATTGATCTCCCAACTCAACTCTGTGTGGAAGTCTGGCAGTGGGAGGGAACAGGGTCCAACGTTTGTTAGTGATTTGAGCATTTAGAGCTTCAAGAAAAGCAGATGTGTCTTCCCCAGGCCAAAGTCATGGTGATTTCAAGCATTCATTATTCCTGGGCTGTATAGCTCTGGCCCTTGTCACAATTCGCCAAGCTATTCGGTATATTTTTTTTTTAGAAAATTCTTTTCTCCTTAAAATAGCCTAAGTTGACTTCTATAGCTTGCAGCTAAGAACTTTGGCATGTTTGATATTTGGGACTTTATTTGAGGCATAAATGAACAAATGAAATTGATACCACAGTTGACTGTAGAGATAAAGGGCAGGTAAGCATTAGGATACATTTTTGTTACTTGTGCTTTAGCATGAGTGTCTGGGGTGTAATATGCCCTAAATAGTAGTTATTAGTACTACTAGTGGCTAAAGCTTTGGGGTGCCTGGGTGGTTCAGTTGGTCAAGCATCTACCTTCGGCTCAGGTCATGATCTCTACTACTACTACCTAAAACTTACTTCCTTAACATACTACCCTAAAATTTAGTGGCTTAAAATGACTGCCATTTTTATTATTTCTTAGGACTCTGTGGGTGAGAAATTAAATGGTACCAGGATAGCCTGAACAGCTGGGGTGGGCTGGAATGCTGGGAGCCAAATGTCTGGGTTTCACCTGTCCCTGTTATCTGGCCTCCTCAGTTTTTTTAGTGTAGTGTCAGGGCCACTCCCTTACCACATGGCCTCTCCATCTGGCTGCCAGACTCTATGTCTGGGATCGCATGAAAGCAGACGCTGCCAGGCCTTCCTAAAGCCTGGGGCTCAGAAGCAACATTCATGTCACCTCCACTACATTCTACTGGTTAAGGTAAATCATGGACTAAGCTCAGGTACCAGAGGAGGAGAATGCATAAAGGGCATGACTACTGGGGGGAGATGGTAGTTCACTGGGGGCAACTTCATGCCAGGCAAATGCAGGTTGATGCAAAGTGCTATGGGACTGGAGGAGCAGCTCTAGCCCAAAACCATATATACACATTCTGAGAAATAGGATACTTCCAAGTATATAGACTTTTTTTTCCTTCCTGGTTTCTGTTGTTTCCTACCACCAAGCCAATGAACAAAAGACATACAACCACGAAGTCCAGTAAATTGAGAAATATAGATAAAAAATATTCATCAAGGTTTATAAATCAAAAATTGAAAAAAAGAGGGTAAATCAACTTCAAACTCTACTATAGAAGCGATATATATAGATAGAATTCAATATTGGTGTTTTGTTCATTTAAAAATACTAAATAAGAAACCTAATTTGATAAAAAGATCCTTTGAAAACCCTTTGTTATGAATCTCACTGTAAAGAAGTAAATGATGGGACACCTGGGTGGCTCAGTGGTTAAGCACATCTGCCTTCAGCTCAGGGCATGGTCCTGGAGTCCCAAGATCGAGTCCCACCATCAGGTTCCCTGAATGGAGCCTGCTTCTCCCTCTGCCTGTGTCTCTGTCTCTTTCTGTCTCTCTCATGAATAAATAAGTAAAATCTTTAAAAAAATAAAGAAATGGTACATAACATCATAAACTAAGTTTTTAACCCCCAAGTGTATTCTGATATCTTTTTCACAGAAGTCTATTAAAAAAAGAAAAAAACTCAAAGTAGAATATCTGTAGCCTAATTAAAAGAAAGTACAACTAAATAAATTGATGTTTTTGTTCTATAATTCCTCTTAAAAGCATTTGTTAAAAAAAAAAGCATTTGTTGCTCCTACAGAAAGTAAAATATGATCATTCTCCAATAAAGTATAATAAACAAGTTTCTTAGGCAAAATATAATCTTTCGTATAAAAAAGACTATCCAAATGCTCTATAATGATATTTTCAGACATCTCAGATAACCTAATAAGGACTGAACTTGATTATATTTGATAGCCACCCAATAAATCCAGACAATAAACATAATTATTTCTACATCCAATAATAAGCATTGATTCCCAGACCACAGGAGAAGAGAAAACTTCCCCAGGAAGTTCATACACACTTTGCAATCGTCCACTCTTAGATTCCAAGATCCACAGTTTCCCATCAGTAGATGCTGCTGCCAGCAACATTTCATCACCACCTTCTTGGTAATGGAAAGCAAATGGTGTTGCATACACCTGTGAAGTAGTTTCAAATTTCCACTGGAGGTGACCTTTCATATTACAACAGTAGATAAAGCAATCATGGGAACCAAAAAATATTTCTTGCTCTGATGCTGAGGTACATGGGGATGAAAAGATTGGTTCGCTGGTAGAGAACTGCCAAACCTGAAGGATGACAAAAAAGGCCAAAATAATTTATTAGTTTCAGTTCTCCTGTATAAATATAAGCAGTGTAGGCTACCGAAATGGTAACTACACACACACACTGAGGAACTAATAGTTCTTCTGAAAAGTAGCATTCTCAAAGTA
This sequence comes from Canis lupus dingo, assembly GCF_003254725.2. Lineage (NCBI taxonomy): Eukaryota > Metazoa > Chordata > Mammalia > Carnivora > Canidae > Canis > Canis lupus. Next base: position 48,990,872 of record NC_064255.1, read on the forward strand.
GACCTCTGTCCCAGTGGTAAAGTCTAGGACAAAGTACATGAGTGTTATTACACGAGTCACTGCCATGCATGATATAATAAAGTTAATTTTGAACCCCATTCATGAAAGAGCTACTATTACTATGTTTAATGATGCAAAGTTCAAAGACAGAATTGCACTCAGTTTTCAATGTTTATCTTATTAGAAACTGTTCCTTATTCTCTTCTCCTAATGTAAGGAGAAGGAAGTAAGTGGACTAAAAGGAAGAGTTCATGTGCAATAATTCAAATTAAAGGTTTAAACAAAAAGCTAGGAGTTCTGTCTCTGTCCTGTGGATATATATACTATTTGCTTATTTTAAAGCTACCACAGCGGTGCCTGGGTGGTTCAGTGGTTGAGGATCTGCCTTTGGCTTGGGTTGTGATCCTGGGGTTCTGGGATCGAGTCCCGTATCAGGCTCCCCACGGGGAGCCTGCTTCTCCCTCTGCCCACGTCTCTACCTTTCTCTCTGTGTCTCTTGTGAATAATCTTTAAAAATGAAATAAGTGGCAGTCAGCTGTTGATACAGAGGTGGAGATTATGCTCCCAACAAAAAAGATCTAATATCACCCAGAAACAGCCTCCCTGCCAGTCATGAAGAGGGACCTCCATGCAATGCAATTTGGGTTGTGCAACCTATTTTAGTTTTCATAGAAAAAGCAGGGGTTTCAAAACCTTCAAAGAAGTCATAATAAAATTAGCTAAAAGCTGGTAAAGTTTTTAAAATTAGAGGGGGGCATGGCACAAGTGTAACAATGTTTGGGTAGAATCTTCAATCTACTATACTATCATTCAAAAATTAAGAAACCCATGGCTTGACAATTAAAATCAAACCAATTTTCAACACAATGAGTTGAATGATGATGTTTAAAATTTTACTTTAGTTGTCACCAATTCCTATGATTTGGAGGAAGATATGTAAAATAGAACCAGAAACTTTTCACCTGTTCTCCAGAGTGGGTAAAGCAGAGTAGGTTCCCATCCACGCAGCCAATACAAACATACTGTAGGCAACACCGTGGAGAAGAAAAGAGGGGTTTTCCACAGGAATGTTTCCAAACTCTGTTCCCAGTGGCCTGCCATGGGTAAAAGCAATTGACAGCATTTAAATCATTCTACTAATCAATTACCCTTTCTAAAACTCAAATCTCCCAGAGGCAAAGCTTTAAACATCAGAAAAAGCTGTAATGGTAAACTGATACCATAAATGAAGCTGGTATACACACACAGCTATAAAATTAATTGGTGTTCTTTATGAGAGCAGAGATAAAAACTTACAGTAAAGCCAGGAAATAATTATTACATGAGATCTATCCTTAAACCATTTTAAGTTCTAATATGACTGAGAAATTCCTGCCAATTAAAAAAATTGATAAACGATATACATAGAACTTCTATTTTCTCATTTTTCTAGACTTCATGCTAATCATTTTTAATGAGTTTGGGTTCAGTGAGAGCTGAACTATGTCTAATTAAAAACTACTTCAACTTTTCAGAATTCAAAGCAAAAATAAAACATTTAAAAAACAGGTAATGAAATCAATACATATTTTATGCCTACAGGATTTATAGCCAGTAACAGTCCTCCCAGTGTAGCCACATATAAATGATGTGGAATCAGGCTCAAACAAGGGGAAGAAAAGACAGTTCCTCCACATTGTGACTTCCAAACACACTTCTTTTTCTGCAAATAAGAAAGCAAATTAATTGGATTCTGTTGGTGGTTAACAAATTCACTTGTCCTAGTCCTCATGATATTACATCTATTTAGTTAATGTACCTAATTTATTTTTAGTATAAAAGTAATACAGCCTCCTCGTAGAGATTCAAGTTAGTATAAATAAGACAAGGACCTGGTGCCTGGGTGACTCAGTCGGTTAAGCATCTGACTTCAGCTCAGGTCATGATCTCAGGGTTCTGGGATCCAGCCCTGTGTCAGAGCCTGCTTCTCCCACTCCCTTTACTCCTCCCCCCAATCCCCCCTCCCTTGTGCGCTCTCTCAAATAAAATCTTAAAAAAAAAAAAAAAAGGACCACCCACAGATAACCACTGTTAATAGTTTAACATTTTCCCTTTTGATCTTTTTGGGACATACACAGTTTAATACAGTTGAGATCATTCTGAATATATACTTGATATATATTAATATATATTTAGCTCAATTTGGTAAAACTCTTTAGATATTACTTTAAGGCCTCATCTGAACATAAAATAATTTCTCTACCTTATCACTGAAAATTATTTGGAACTAATTTCTTGGTATTATGAACTTAGAAATAGACATCTTGGTGTATAGATTTGTCCATGTTTCTGATAACTTTGCCAGGATAGAATCCTAGAAGAATTTTAGTGAATCAAAGGATATGAAGTTACCTTTGGCCAAACTGTTTTCCTGAGAGGCTTCACTAGTTACAACCTCCCTCTACTCTCAGCAGCATTTACCATACCATTCTGATCTAATACTGTGTGATGAAGAAACAGTTCAAATTTTCATTCCTTTGATTATTAAAGGTATGAAACATTTAAATATATTTACTAGGCATTTCTTCTTTGGGGTCTCTTATGTGTATATCTCTTGTTTATTTTTCTATCTGGGTCTTTATAATTTGTGTTTGTTCTTTATTTCCATTTATTCTTATCAATGATTTTTAACCATCACATTTGCTTCAAATTACTTACCCAACTTATCAGGTCTTACTGATATTTTCCCTTGTGATTAGTTTCTATTGTCAAGATAGTAATTCTAAGTTCTTTATATTTAAAAACTCTGAGTAGAAAATTTATTTGTGAAAATCTGGTAAGGAAGTTAAAAATGTCTTAAGATATTAAGACTGTTAATTAACTCATTCTTCCCAGACCACACTGCTAAACTTAGGAAATAGTTAATACTTGCTCCCTTACTCAAGAGCACCTGACAGTTTCACACTCTTCTGAGCTTATGATAAACTGATGAGGTGAATTCTCACATAAATATCCAAAGCATATGAATGCTGGTCATGAGATCCAATGTAAAGGAGTCCTGTGGTTGGATCCATGGTTGCTGAGCTTTTGACAGCATCCTCAGTACTAAACATCCAGTATTTTTCTCCACTATTACTTTTCAGAACATAAACTAATCCATTATAACAGCCTGTTGGGAAACAAAATATAAAAGATGAGATTTAAATACATCACTGGACAAAAAATTCTTTAGCCTAAATCATGACAATTTATATTCAGTGCTCTTCATGTATATGTCTGTGTTCAGCTCAGATTTAAATTACAGCAATGTAAAGCAGAAACCGAACAGTAATCACTTGTAAAAAATAAAACTTACTTAGTAGGCATACCTTATTTTAAAATACCATATAGTGCTTCACTACTGAGAAAACCATGAAGCACACTTCAATAGAGAGGCTTTGATAGACCCAGAATCAAAGCTCTTCATGGCCATCCTTGGGCAAATCATTCAGCATCACTGAGCCTCAGATTATTTTTCTGCTGCATGTGGATAGATCTACTCCAATGTTGTTATGATAATTAAGATAATATAGATAAATACCCAGTGCATAGGTGTTCAAGAAATGCTAACATTAACAATAGCCAACATGTACTGAGCCTTTGCTGTGTAAAGTGTTCTAAGAATTTTACATCTATTAATTCATATAATAGCACTTGCTTCACTGTGAGGATTACATCTGCATTTTACAGATGACAAAAGGAAGCACAGAGAGATTAAGTTACTAGAGCAAAACTATTCAGCTGACTTGTGGCAGAGCCAGAATTTGAATCTAAGAAGTCAAGCTCCAGAGCCTATGCACTTAACTAGTACAGGAGTTCGCTTTTCCCAAACTGCTGCAATAGATGAGAAGGTAGGGCAGGAGTCCTTGACTTGTGCAGCCAGAGTAACCCAGGGGGAGATAGGGGTGCTCAAAACCTACAAAGTGAAGATCACTCAAATTCCCTGCAGTACATGTCAATCAGAGGAAGCTGACTTTGGGCACTGGCCCACCACTCCTAGATGGCTTTGGAGGCCCTATTCCAGAGTAACTGTCTTGCTGTTTTCTTTCGAGCAGTTACTCTTAGTTGCAAGAAAGTGGCCTGCTGGGCAGCCCGGGGGGCTCAGCGGTTTAGCGCCGCCTTCAGCCCAGGACCTGATCCTGGAGACCCGGGATCGAGTCCCACGTCAGGCTCCCTGCCTGGATCCTGCTTCTCCCTCTGCCTGTGTCTCTGCTGCTCTCTCTCTCTATCTATCTCTCATTAATAAATAACCAAATAAATCTTTAAAAAAAAAAAAAAGAAAGAAAGGAAAGAAAGAGGCCTGCTTAGTGATGGTGAAGAAAAATGTCCTCCTACACAGTGCAGTACCCCAGGACTCAGCTGGGTAATGAAAAATCACTTTCAGTTCAGTTCATTTCCAGAAGAAAATCTTTGTGACCTTGGGTTAGGCAAAAATTTCTTGGATAAGACATCAAAAGTATGATCCATAAAAGAAAATAAATAATAAACTGGACTTTATTAAAACTGAGAACTCCTCTTCAAAAGATATTATGTTAATGAAAGTAAGGAAAAACAAGCCACAGACTAGGAGAAACTATGCAAAACACATATCTGGTAAGGGACTTGCATGCAGAATACATAATATTCTCAGAGCCCAATAAGAAAACAAACATGACAATAAAAAACTGGACAAAAGATCTGAAGAGACACGTCATAAAAGACACAGATGGCAATTAAGTTCATAAAAAGAAACATCATTTGTCACCAGGGAAATGCAAATTAAAGCCATAATGAAATACCATACCATTAACAATCTGAATGGTTAAAATAAAAAATCTCCCTCTGCCTGTGTCTCTGCCTCTGCCTCTCTCTCTCTCTCTCTCTCTGTGAGTGTCTCTCATGAATAAATTAAAAAATCTTAAAAAGAAAATAAAAGGGATGCCTGGGTGGCTCAGCGGTTTAGTGCCGCCTTCAGCCTAGGGTGTGATCCTGGAGTCCTGGGATCGAGTACCGCATTGGGCTCCCCACATGGAGCCTGCTTCTCCCTCTGCCTGTGTGTCCCTCATGAATAAATTAAAAATCTTAAAAAAAATAAAATAAATTTTCAAATCCACCACACCAGGTGTTATAACAAGGATGTGAAACAGCTGGACCTCTCATATACTGATGGTGGGAATGCAAAGTGGTTCTGTCAACTTGGAAAATATTTTGGCCATTTTTTACAAACTTAAAACTATGCTTATTGTACATTTTCCACCTCCTAGGTACTGACCCAAGTGAAATAAAAACTTATATTCACACAAAATCCTGTTCACAAATGCTTATAGCAGTCTTATTCAAAATTATCAAAAACTGGGGGGGGGGGGGCAAAAAACTGGAAATAACCCACATGTGAATGGACAAACTATGGTACATCCACACAACAGAATACTCACCAATAAAAAAAAAAAAAAAAAAAAACCTCTTGGGGTGCCTGGGTGGCTCAGTCAGTCGAAAGTCCCACTCTTGATTTCAACTCAGCTCATGATCTCAGGGTTGTGAGAGTGAGCCCCCTGTTGGGCTCTACTCTGGGCATGAAGCCTCCTTAAGATTCTCTCTCTCCCTCTGCCCTCCACCCCCTGCTAGCATGAGCCCTCTCTCATTCTTAAAAAAATTTAAGAAAGGAACAAACCTCTTGATATATGCAATATGGATGAATCTCAAACACATGCTAAGTAAGAGAAGTCAGACTCAAAAACAAAAACTAGAAAAAGCAAAACTAGAGAGACAGAAAACAGATCAGTGGTGCCTTGAGTTAGGAATAGGAGGAAGGAGGACTACAAACTGATACAGAAACTTTTGAGTAATGAACCCTTGATTGTGCTAGTGGAAACATGACAGTACAAATCTGTCAAAACACAGAACTATAAAGAGGGTAAGTTTTATTGTATATAGGGACACCTGGGTGGCTCTGCAGTTAGGCATTTGCCTTCAGCTCAAGGCATGATCTTGGGGTCCCAGGATCAAGTACCACATCGAGCTCCCTGTATGGGGCCTGCTTCTCCCTCTGCCTGTGTCTCTGCCTCTGTGACTCTCATGAATGGATAAATAAAATCTTAGAAAAAAAAAGTTTTATTGTATATAAATTATATATATTTTTAAAGATTTTATTTATTCATGAAAGACACAGAGATAGAGACATAGGCAGAGGGAGAAGCAGGCTCTCCACGAGGAGCCTGATGCAGGACTCGATCCCAGGACCCAAGGATGACAACCTGAGACAAAGGAAGATGCTCAACCACTGAGCCACCCAGGTGCCCCTATAAATTACATCTTAATTAAAAAATGTTGGGGTACCTGGGTGGCTTAGTCAGTTAAGCACCCGACTTCAGCTCAGGTCATCATCTCAGGGTCCTAGGATCCAGCCTTGTGTCAGGCTCCCCCCTCAGTGGGGAGTCTGCTTGTCCCTCTGCCCCTCCCCCTGCTTGTGTTTTCTCTCAAATAAATAAAATCTTAAAAAAAAAAAAAGTTTGAAATCCTAAGTGACCACCATGTGCCACAGGCCTTTACAGACACTCTGGTTACAAACAGTAACTTCAGTGAGCTGGCTTTCACGGATGGGAATTACACATGCTCACGCACACGTATCACCGAAAGTTCCTGGTAGATTTTTCAAAATGTATGTGAGCGAAAAGGAAGGATCAAACTCAGATTCAAGTAGATCCCAGCTAGGATATCGTAAGTAGGGAGACATAGTCCTAAGCACTCAGCATAGATTTGGACAAGCAGATAAAGTAAAACTTAATGCAGTGGATGGAGTAAAAAGAATGGTAGCCAAGGAAAGGCATTACACCTAGACCCCATATTCTAAGTAGAGTAAAAATCACCTATACCTTTAATGAAACTAAAAAGCAGCTAGTGGCTAACCCTTAATGAGGCTGTATCTAGCAACATACTAAGGATTCATAAGCAATTATCTCACTTCATCTTCTCAAAAGCTCTATGATGTATGTGGAATTTAAGAAACAAAACAAGGGCAGCCCCGGTGGCCCAGCAGTTTGGCGCCGCCTTTGGCCGGGATGTGATCCTGGAGACCCGGGATCGAGTCCCATATCAGGCTCCCTGCATGGGGCCTGCTTCTGTCTCTGTGTCTCTGCCTCTCTCTGTCTGTCATGAATGAATGAATGAATGAATGAATGAATGAATGAATAAATAAATAAATAAATAAATAAATAAATAAATAAATAAAACCTTTAAAACAAAAACAAAACGAAACAAGAGGCGCCTAGGTGGCTCAGTCAGTTGGGTGTCTGCCTTCAGCTCAGGTCATGATCCCAGAGTCCTGGGATAGAGTCCTGTGCTGGGCGACTTGCTCAGCAGGATGTCTGCTTCTCCCTCTGCTCCTACCCCTGGCTCATGTTCTCTCTTACTCACTTTCTGTCTTTCAAAATAAATAAATCTTAAATGAGAAACCAGGGGAAAAAAGAGACACACCAAGAAACAGATCCTTACATGAGGTGTTCTAGAGGTTTAGCAACTTATCAAAGTTCACAGAGCTGATAACAGTTCAAATTCAAATCCCAAAGCCCACAATGAATTAGCACATGGGTATTATTCTTTAATAGCCAAACCTACCATACATAAGGTTTTAAATTTAACTTGCTCCTACTAGCATTATTGTATGGTAATTGTTTAACTCTAAAACCTCAAATTCAGAAACTTACCCACTACAATAAAGTTTCCACACTTAGATATACACGCTGAAGATTCAATTCGATCTTCCAAAATCTGTTCCCATTTCACCTTCCCAGAGTAAAGGTCAAGTGCCATCATTCTATGAGAATGGGAGCCAATGTACACAGTTGCAGACGACTCATCAACAGCTGGGATTACAACTAGAGGTGAAGCATCCACACATTTGCCTGTGTCTGACCTCCACCTCACATGTAGCTCCATTTTCTTGGCTGCTGTCCCATATGTTCCCTCTTCAGAAACTTTTGCAGTACAGGATGGATCTTTTGACTTCCCAATAAGAGCTGGAGGATTTAAGCTTTTCACATTTTGAATATTAGTCTGTGAAATTAAATCAGAAGATTGGGCTGAAGAGCAAAGTCCTAACTTAGTTAAAAACTTACTGTTCAGTGACAAAATCTGACTCCCTCTGCTCACTGTAGTAAAAGCAGTTAGCTCATTGTCATAGTTTAAAGTCATGACAGATTTCTGATGTAAAGATTTTCCACTGGTTTCTTCTTGATAAATGTCGCTGAATTTTCTTTTTGTGGCATAATTCTTGCTAAATACCAGATCTTCATCTGGAAACACTGTTTGAAGGACATGATTGTAAATCTCTAAAATGGAACTGCTAAGAATAATTTCCAGAAGCCCAGGTACTGATGTGCCAACTAGTTTTTCAATCTCATTGAGGAGCCGTATGGACTTTAAGGAATCTCCACCACTATTTAAGAAGAGTGACTCATCAGAAACCTTCAAAGGATCTTCGGAGAGATTCAGAATAGACTACAGATGAGAAAAGGGAGAAATATGGTGAAGTAAAGGTCTAAAACCAAAACAATTCAACAATTTATAGGTAATCTATATAGCATAGTACTTACAATAATGATATGAACAAAAAACAAAATAAATATTTTTAATAATCAAAATTAAAGTTATTTTCTTTAAAGGGGTCTATTACTATGCTACCAATTTGTCATAAACTCACTCTAAAACTACAAGTTATATCTCCTTTTAGAGCACTTTTCCCTACCCATAAAATAGCGAGTAGAATTTTTAAAATATGATTTACTAATTATAAAGTCCACAAAATACCAATATCTGATATTTCTTTAAATGGGAACATATTTATCTTCATTTGCTTCACTAAATCAAAATTATTTTCCAAGAATCTAACAATTAAGTGAATAAGACTTTTAACAAGATACCTTTATTTTCAGACCAGACTATACAATTACATTCTCTTTTCAGAACCCTTCAGAAAGCTACACATTTTATCTAAGAAAAACTATACTGACCTATGGTTGTAATATATACATATTTCAAAATAAATTTTTTAAATTGTTTGCTATACACACTTCTATATATACAAACAGTCCCCAACTTACAATGATTTGACTTAGGTTGGTTTTTGTTTTAAGTAGGCTTCATGCCCAGCATGGAGCCCAATGCAGGGCTTGAACTGATGACCCTGAGATTAAGACCTGAGCCTAAATCAAGAGTGGGATGCTTAACTGACTGAGCCACCCAAGCACCCCTCCTTAAGACTTTTTAACATCACAATGGTGTGAAAACAATACACATTCAGTGGAAACTACTTCAAATTCTGATCTTTTTCCAGTCAAGCAACATGCATTATATCAAGATGCTGGGCAGGAACAGCAAACCACAGCTCCCAGTCAGCCATGTGATCACAAGAGTAAACAACTGATACACTTTAATCATTCTGTACCCATACAACCATTCTGTTTTTCACTTTCAGTATAGTATTCAATAAATTACTTGAGATATTCAACAATTTGTTATAAAATAGGCTTTGTGTCAGTGTTGGGCAACTCTCAGTCTGCCCAACACTGTAAGCTAATGTAAGTGTTCTGAGTACATTTAAGGTAGGCTAAATCAAGCTATTCTATAGGTGTATTAAATGCATTTTGATTATGAAATTTTCAACTTACAATGGGTTTATCTGAATGCAACGCCATCATAAGTTGAGGAAGATCTCTATAAATAAATTCAATTAAGCAGAAACATTTATGCTGCAAGGTCTTCAGGAATAATGACATAGCCCGTATACCACAGATTGTAGTATACAGCAAAATTTGGCCATTTTCTCAACTCTGATAAGCAATGCACTCCACTGACCTATTAGGGAAAAGTTATGTCACAATGGGTCTTGTCTACCTGTGCATTTCATGTGTACTTCACTTCCAATAAATTTCTTTATGGAGAACTTAATCTTACAGTAGAGAACCTAATCCTTATTTTAATACAAATTGATTAAACAAAGGTATATTACTTAACATTTAGTCATCAATAACATTCTTGAAAACTTTATCAGCCTCATTAGGATGTTAACAGTCCCAAAAGATATAATATGACCTCTTTATAATAACAAATTTGTATCTTAAAAGTTGTACCTTCCACAAATACTGTAATTTTTCCCAAAGTTCCTCTTTTCCATTGAGTTTGCACTCAGGCTTCAAGTTTAAATATATCTTGTTTAACTCTGAAACATCAATTTTGCCTTAAAAGAGAAATAATTTTAAAATTTCAGCTTAACTCTATCTTCATCAGTCATAATAATACACTCATTTTTCAATGTAAAAGTTTGAAATCATATAGAATAGTTTGTGAAAGATAATCAATTCTAAATAAAGTAGTCCTATGCTACCAAGAATGTGGTGGGTAATAAGAAACGAAGAGCTAATGTTTATCTTAAAAAGTTAAATGGCCCTACTAATAACTGAGCAATTACTACATGTTGATGTAAATATGAAAGATGAAACTGAGAAGGCAATATGGTCATTAAGAACACACGTTTTGAAACCAAAAAGTCTTAGAATTTCAACTCTACCACTAATCAGCAATGTAATTTTGTGAAAATTACTTAACCTGTTTAATAAGCCTTAGTTTCCATAGCTATAAATGAGACTACTACTACTCACAGGATTTTCTAGGGATAAAATGAGTTAGTTATACAAAGCATTGAACAGAGGGTCCACTACAAAATATCCTAATATTACTTAGAGTAATAAGGAATTAAAAGGCCTTTAAACTAGTTATGAATGGAATTAATAATCACTTGGTACCAAAACATATCTGCTTAAAATGATTTTACCATGAGATGTAAATGGTAGAGAATCAATCAACACCAGTTCATCTGGGATTGCATGACTTGGAAGATGTTTCTGCAGTTCTTTAAAGATGTATTCCTTTACTAAGTCATTTTTGGACACCATGAACAGAATTAATTTTTCCTGATTATACCATGTAACTGCACAAGACTCCACTTGCTGAAGTCCTTCAGCAACCTATGAGAGAGATCATCCCAATTTGTCAGAGGACATTTTTTTTATTATTAAGTCTTTCTTAGCTTTATTAAGGTATAGTTGATATAAAAAAAATTACATACATTTCATGTACTATCTTGATGACTTTGGGACATATGCATACACTCATGATGCCATCACAACCAAGTACTAAACATATCCTCACATCAAAATAAATGAGTAATTCTTGTACAATATTAAAATATATATATACAAAGTTTAAAAACTAAAGCAGGGACTCCTGGGTGGCTCCGCGGTTAAGCATCTGCCTTTGGCTCAGGGCGTGATCCTGGAGCCCCAAGATTGAGGCCCTCGTTGGGCTCCCTGCAGGGAGCTTGTTTTTCCCTCTGCTTGTGTCTCTGCCTCTCTGTCAGAGGATATTTAAAAGCAAACTTCCCAAATGCTCAAACTTCTCATGTCTGAAATCAACACAGTCAAATTAAATTGTAAAATAACTAGAAACTTAAAAAAATTGATTGCTACTATCACTATTACCAGTGCACCGGGTTCTTCATGTTTTTCAAAAATAATTGCTCCTTGAGCAAAGTAAACCATTATTTCCACAGTTCTCAAAATCCATTCTGTCACTTATTTAAAAAAACAACTCTAGGGATGCCTGAGTGGCTGAGAGGTTGAGCATCTGCCTTTGGCTCAGGGCGTGATCCTGGAGTCCCGGGATCAAGTTCCACGTCATGCCTGCTTCTCCCTCTGCCTGTGTCTCTCATGAATAAATAAATAAATCTTTAAAAAACAAAAACCTCTTCATGCTGGGAATAAGGGGCACACTGAATAACCCACATCTTTTATTGTAATGCATCATTAATGCAAAAAAATCTTAGGCTTAAACAATACTAATAGAGAATGCTGGCACAGAAAATTGGTGGTGGCTACCTCTAATACCTACATATGTTGGTAGAATACTTAATATTTAAATAGTTCTACCTGTTGCACAAGTTCAATGTTAAGACGTTTGCCATGTCGTTTTATTTGACTGTCCTTTCGTCCCAAGAAAAACATCTCTCCATCTTTCACCATCACCAAGTCTCCTGTGGCTCGCATTGTGCCAAGTGGTACTGTCATTTCATCATCAAGAAAACATACTCTATTTCTGCCACCTTCACAAGAATAAACACCAACATTATAAAAAAATAAATCCATGGAAAATATATTAAAAACCATCAAATCAAGAACATCTTCAAAAGTTGTTACTAAGTTTCACATTTTGAATATTCATATTCATATTTAAGTGTTACCTGATAAAATAAATACAATAACCTCAGTAAAATAGAGGAATAAAACAAAATTTCTAAAAACATATGTTATTTAAAAAATTCTTAAGAATAGTAATTAAAGAGAATTTTGGCTATAAGTACAAAATACATTTTCTAAATTCCTTTTTATATTCCTTAAGGGTATCAAATATTGTTATCTGAAATAATTATGGTAATATATTAAATGCTTCATGACTGTGAGAATGAGATTAAAAATTATCACTGAAAAAGAGTACTGGACATAAGGCAAATTGATGAAAGAATAAAATTAACATCAGATTTCTTTTTCAAGGGAAAAAAAAAGGTTTGCCCAATCAGCAAATGTAAAACAACCTAAAAATACTTGGCCATGGCCTTCTTGAATTGTGAATCCATCAGTATCTCTGACTTCAACTACTGTTCCAAGCAGTGGAAATCCCAGGGGTACAGGCAATTCACATCTATGAAAACACAACCCAAACCACATTAAAATTTTTCATTTGAATAGAATATTTTCCAATGTATTTAAATCACATCATACCAAATAAAGAAAAAAAAAAGTTTTGGTTATATTGTAATTCAAAGACTGCCAAGAGGAAAAGGTTAGGTGGAAAAGTTATCCTAGGTTATTTATTCCTGTTTAGTCACTAAAAAGTTATAGCAGGATCTGCAGCACCAGGTATAAGAGAGGTTCTGGACCCTCAGCTTAAAATTCTAGATAAAACAGGGGGGCCTGGGTGGCTCAGTTGGTTAAGCAACTGATGCTTGATTTTGGGTCATGATCTCAGGGTTGTGAGACTGGGCTCTGCACTGGGCATTGAACATGCTTAAGATTCTCTCCCAAGGTGCCTGGGTGGCTCACTTAAGCATCTGCCTTCAGCTCAGGTCATGATCCCAGGGTCCTGAGATGGAGCCCAGCATTGGGCTCCCTGCTCAGGGGCAGGGGCCTGCTTCTCCCTCTCCCTCTGCCCCCCACCCCTCATGCTCTCTCTCTCAAAATCTTAAAAAAAAATTCTCTTACCCTTCCCCTGTGCCTTCCTTCTTGCTCTAAAAAAATAAAATTCTAGATAAAGTACTGTTTCTAAAATTACTACTGCAGTGCCTATCAAAAACATTATTAGTGTTAATGTTACGATACTAGAAAAATAGTTTTTTTGTAGTCTGTTTAGCAATTGAAATCCTTACTTCAAAGTAGAATTAAGAAACTTCTCTGGAATCCTGTGAAAAGTTGCCCAACTTGATACCTCTGTGATACCATATACATTAAATATTTGTGTTTTATTGTCTACTCCTCTCCAGCTTTTGAGAACAGTCAATGATGGAAATGCTTCACCACCAAGGGCTAATATTCGAAGAGAAGTACTGGCTGATAAAACGGTTGACTTGATAAGCTGAGATCCAAATCTTCTAAGCAATGTTGGTGTTGCCTGTGAATACATTAAAGATACTCCCTTCACCTCTTTAAAAAAGTAAATACTGTAATAATTAGTTCAATAATTAGACACCCACATGGAAATTAAGGCCGTGTTTATCAAATTGTTAAGTAATTTTGGAAATCTACTGAGGCAGCATTACCTTCTTACCGTGGATATCAATTTTGCTTTAGCAAAAAAACTTAAAAATATTAGTTATGTTTCACTGGATAGTTTAGACAAAATAGTTTAAAGACAAAAAGGACAAAATAGATCAAATCCGTTCATATTTCCTTTCCCATCATCTCCATGTAGAAAAATGTAAATAAAGGTGTAAACCTGTTCCTAACAATATGAAAAAAGATCTTTTAAAAACAGCTCTGGTGGGAGTCCCTGGCTGGCTCAGAGGTTTAGCACCTGCCTTCAGCCCAGGGTGTGATCCTGGAGACCCGGTATCAAGTCCCACGTTGGGCTCCCTGCAAGGAGCCTGCTTCTCCCTCTGCCTGTGTCTCTCTACCTCTCTCTTTCTGTGTCTCTCATGAATAAATAAATCTTTTATTTATTTTTTTTTTTTTAAGATTTTATTTATTTATTTATTCATGAAAGACTGAGAGCGCCAGAGACAAAGGCAGAGGGAGAAGCAGGCTGCATGCACCGGTAGCCTGATGTGGGACTCGATCCCGGGTCTCCAGGATCGCGCCCTGGGCCAAAGGCAGGCGCCAAACCGCTGCGCCACCCAGGGATCCCTAAATAAATCTTTTAAAAAAATAAATAAATAAATAAAAACAGCTCTGGTGAAGTATTTAATTGACATACAATAAACTGTACATATTTAAAGCATACAGTATAAATTGAGATACAGATATATAGATAAAAATCAATGAAAACTATCACCATACTCTAAATAATGAATATATTCTTCAGCCCTAAAATTACCTATTTCCCATCAACTGGACCTTTCCAGACAACCACTGATCTATTTCCTAATGATTAGCTGGCATTTTCCAGAATTTTATGAAAACAGAATCACACAACACATTGTTTTTTTATGTCAGTTTTTTTTTTTTTTTAAGATTTTATTTATTTATTCATGGGGGCGGGGGGACAGAGACACAGGCAGATGGAGAAGCAGGCTCCATGCAGGGAGCCCGATGTAGGACTCAATCCCGGGTCTCCTGGATCAGACCCTGGGCTGAAGGCAGTTCTAAACCGCTGAGCCACCTGGGCTGCCAACACATTCTGTTTTGACCTGACTTCTTTTACTCCATATAAATACTTTGTGACTCACCTAAGTTGTACTTATCAATTCCCTTTGTCCGTTTTGTCTCAGCTCAGGCTTATATATAACAAAATAGCACAGACTAGGTAGGTTACAAACAACAGAAATTTACTTCTAACAGTTCTGGGGCTTTAAGTCCAAGATCGGGATGCCAGCATGGCCGGGCTCTGGTAAAAGCCCTCTTTCAAGGTGAAAGACTGCCAACTTGTTTTATTCACCCGGTTAGAAGGGGCTAGGGAACTCTGTTAGGGTCTCTTCCTAGAGCACTAAGCCCATTCATGAAAGCATTCCCAAGGGCCACATCTCCTAATACTATTACATTGTTCATTAGGATTTTAACAAATGAATGTGGCAGGGGGGAGCACAAACACTCAGACCACAGGACTCTATTGCTGAGTAGTAGTCCATTGTACAGATCAGGACTAAGGTTCACATTTCCATATAAAATTTAGGATCAATTGTCAATTTCTACCCAAAAAAAGTCTACTAGGATTTTTTTTTTAATTTTTATTTATTTATGATAGTCACAGAGAGAGAGAGAGAGAGGCAGAGACACAGGCAGAGGGAGAAGCAGGCTCCATGCACCGGGAGCCCCACGTGGGATTCGATCCTGGGTCACCAGGATTGCACCCTGGGCCAAAGGCAGGCGCTAAACTGCTGCGCCACCCAGGGATCCCTCTACTAGGATTTTTATAGGAACTGTGTTTAAATTATAGATCTTGACAATATTAAGACTTCAATCCATAAACACGAAATGTCTGAGGGGTGCTTGGATGGCTCAGTCGGTTGAGGGTCTGCCTTTGGCAGGTCACGGTCTTGGGGTCCTGGGACGGAGCCCCTCATCAGGCTATCTGGCTCAGCAGGGAATCTGCTTCTCCTTCCCACTCCACTCCTGCCCCCAGCTTGCTCTCTCTCCTGCTCAAATAAAATATTTTAAAACATGAAATTCGGGATCCCTGGGTGGCGCAGTGGTTTAGCGCCTGCCTTTGGCCCAGGGCGCGATCCTGGAGACCCGGGATCGAATCCCACGTCAGGCTCCCGGTGCATGGAGCCTGCTTCTCCCTCTGCCTGTGTCTCTGCCTCTCTCTCTCTCTCTCTCTGTGACTATCATAAATAAATAAAAATTAAAAAAAAAAATTAAAAAAAAAAAACAAAAAAACATGAAATTCTTTTTATTGAGCTCTTTAACTTCTATCAGTAATGTGTTGGGTGTTTTTTTTTTTTTTCCTTATTGCACTGCCTAGAACAACGAGAGTAATAATGAAGAGAAGTGACAAAAGCAAACATCCTTGTCTTGTTTCCAATTTAAGGGCGAAAGCATGTAGTCTTTCACCAAATAGGATGTTACAGTTTTTTGTAGATGCCTTTCATATTGGGGAAGTTCTTCTATTCCTACTTAAGGTTTTTTTTCCTTCATCACAAGTGTTGGATTTTGCCAATACATCTGCATCTGTTGAGATAATATATGTCACATAAATAATGGACAGGCAGAAGGCATAATTATCAGTGGATTTTTGGATGTTAAACCAAATGTGCATTCCTGGGATAAATGCTAATTGGTCACATTTTAAATTTATGGTAACTTGTTTGGTGGTTAAGAATATGATCTACCCTAGAAAATGTTCAACGTGGGATGCCTGTGGGTGGCTCAGTGGTTGAGCATCTGCCTTTGGCTCAGGTTGTGATCCTGGAGACCCAGGATCGAGTCCCACCGTCGGGCTCCCTGCATGGAGCCTGCTTCTCCCTCAGCCTGCATCTCTGCTTCTCTCTCTTGTGCGGTCTCTCATGAATAAATAAGTAAAATCTTAAAAAAAAAAGTTCAATGTGCTTGCAAAGAATATGTATTCTGTATTTATTGGATGCTGTGTTCTATAAACAGAATTTGGCTGATAATGTTGTTCAAGTGTTCTATAGTATATGTTCTGATTTCTGTCTAGCTTTTCATTCAATTGTTAAAAGTAGGGTATTAAAATTTCAAACTATTGGGTTGCCTAATTCTCATTTCAGTCCTGTCCATTTTTGCTTCATGTATCTGCAGTCTCTATTTTTAGGTGGATATACATTTATAATCATTACATCTTCTTGATAACACAATGTACTCCTTGATATCCTGACCATATCACTATGAAATCTTCTTGTTGCTTGTTAGCTTGTTTCTTTGTTACTAACTAGCCTGGATTAAATCTATAAATCTGTCTTCCTAGTGATGTGTGCCACTAATATCATTGCTCAGTTGTTCTTTTAGATATGTATTTTTTTTAAAAATCATTTGAGAGACAGTAGGACCCAGGGGGTGGGAGGCAGAAAGAGAGGGAGAAGCAGACTCCCCACTGAGCAGGAAGCCCAATGCAGGGCTTGATTCCAGGACCCAAAGATCATGACCTGAGCTGAAAACAGATCTTAACCATCTGACCCACCCAGGTGCTCCTTAAAAATGAAAACAAGGGATCCCTGGGTGGCGCAGCGGTTTGGCGCCTGCCTTTGGCCCAGGGCGTGATCCTGGAGACCCGGGATCGAATCCCACATCGGGCTTCCGGTACATGGAGCCTGCTTCTCCCTCTGCCTGTGTCTCTGCCTCTCTCTCTTTCTCTCTCTGTGACTATCATAAATAAATAAAAATTAAAAAAAAAAAAAGAAAACAAGAATATATATTTAAGGGACACCTGGGCTCAGCAGTTAAGTCTGCTTTCGGCTCAGCAGTTAAGTCTGCTTTCGGCTCAGGGCATGATCCTGGAGTGCCAGGATCAAGTCCCACATCAGGCTCCCTCCATGGAGCCTGCTTCTCCCTCTGCCTGTGTCTCTGCCTCTCTCATGAATAAATAAAATCTTAAAATATATATTACATATATATTTTTTTAAATCTTAAAATATATATTATATATGTATATATATAATATGTATATATTTATATACAGATATACATGTATACACACACACACACATATATATAAGTCTTACTTCCTACAGGTCACCATGTGTCTGTCTGCTTAGCTCAGCAGTCAAGCAACAACTGCACTGTCCACAGAGATGGATTATATGTACAGATAGATGAGCTCAAAGTTTAGGCCATTTTCAAGCCTAATGCAGCTTTTGTTTTCCATGGGTCCTTCTGGGTCTCTAGGGCACATGCACATAGGCTCAAGGTCAGCCAGGAATCTACTTGGGCTCTCTGATCTGATCACAAATGCAGCCTTAGCCAGAATGTGCTATCCCTATCACCAACAACCTCAAACCAGAAGAGTTTTCAGCCCTTCGTGCTGGCCCACTTCAACATTTCCACAGACAGGTTTTTGAGCATGGACATAACCAGCACTCCAAACTGATTAAATGCCCTGAAACAGGCCTTGACAGAAAAGTCTGTTTTGACTGAGCTGGGGAAGCAGGGAGAGCAGCTAGAATGCCACACATTCCATGTTTATGCAAAACTCAACAATTATAAAGACACACACTTTTCAGGTAGTTGTATGCCTTTGATTGATTTCCAAAGTGTTAACGTAGTTGCTTTTGTCAATTTTGTCCAGCTTTATAGTTGCTCCTCAGGGAGAGGCTCTGCCAATCTCTTATTTGATCATAGAATATTTCCACATGAATCAAGACTTTTAAATGGTTTCTTTCAATAAAAGCTAGAAGCAGCCCTAATGGACAACTTGAATTTTAATTCAAAAAGATGATTTAAAGTCTTGGTTTGCCAAAAATATTTAAATAGGATAACCCCACATCCCAGTACGAAATATTATTCCAGATTCCTGCTAGCAATTTAGCACCTCCATTCACTCTCAAGATTCTGGGTTTTTGGTAATAAATTATATTGGCCACCTTATTTACCAGGCATTCTAAATCCAGTTAACTGTTCCATCAAGTTTTATCATGAGGAAACTCTTGCCAAAAATGAGATGTTCTGGGGTGCCTCAGTTGATTGGGCACCTGACTCCTCGTTTCAACTCAGGTTGTGATCTCAGGGTCCTGAGAGAGAGCCCTACATTGAGCTCAGCACTCAGCACACAGTTTGCTTGTTCCTCTCCCTCTTGCTCCTCCTCCTGCATGCACATGTGCGTACTCTTTTTCTCATAAATAAATAAAATCTTAAAAAAAATGTTCTGGCCTAATTTCTGGTGCTAAAGATAATCTCAACTTTGAACTCTACATATAAATGCACAGCTATGAACATTCATCAAGATAAGGCATGGTAACACTTCAGATACTCATAAACTGAAATGACAAAATTTAGTGGCAGAATGTTAGTATACTTTGTTACCAAATCATCCTAGTCATAGAAAAAAGAGCTCAGTAAATTAACAGAAAAAACATGGAATGTTAAGGTTCCTTCTAAAATTTCTAAGGAAAAATTCATATAAAAATGAAACACTATTATGGTGACATTTTGTAGCTAGAAACCTGAGATTTTGCTCTAATTAAATGGTTTCACTTTCAAAGGGCATCAAGTTTAATATAAAGTTGTCACCCAGGGATCCCTGGGTGGCGCAGTGGTTTGGCGCCTGCCTTTGGCCCAGGGCGCGAT
Organism: Canis lupus dingo; assembly: GCF_003254725.2. Classification (NCBI taxonomy): domain Eukaryota; kingdom Metazoa; phylum Chordata; class Mammalia; order Carnivora; family Canidae; genus Canis; species Canis lupus. The sequence continues at coordinate 49,010,368 of NC_064255.1, forward strand.
CCTGGAGACCCGGGATCGAATCCCACATCGGGCTCCCGGTGCATGGAGCCTGCTTCTCCCTCTGCCTATGTCTCTGCCTCTCTCTCTCTCTTTCTCTCTCTCTCTGTGTGTGACTATCATAAATAAATAAAAATTTTAAAAAATAAAATAAAATAAAGTTGTCACCCAGAATATTGGGGGGAAAAAAACAAAAAACAAAACTCAAATGCATTTTAGGTTTCTAAAAAGCTAAAAAGTAGACCTTTCTTTCTGAAAGGTCCTTATTCCTGAAATAAAGTATAGGCTTTAACTTCCTCAAAAGCTCAGTGCACTTCATTTTGGGGCTTTTCTCCTCCACAGTAAATCAAGATGTTCTATTTTTTTGTAATTTTTAAAACTTCAGTAAAGCATGTATTCTCTTTTAAGCTTTTAAGATCCTTGCTTAATGTCCAATTGGGTTTTTAGGTAAGGTTATTTTTTGTAAATATAATCTATACAGGAAGCTCTTTTCTTAAAGTATAATATATAATACATAGGCAAAAAGGCAAAAATTCTTGATGACTTACATATCACTTGATAAGAAATTTGACTTTGGAAGGAAAAGATGAACCCTAACAACAAATGTCTCATTATGAGACATGTAAAAAAACCAACAAAACTGAATCTATCTTTAGCCCTCCATATTGTTCATGTCAGTGGTTTAATGTTCATGTCGGTGGCTAGGTGTTACAGGCTCTTTGGAAATTAATATACGTATCTTAGAAATGCACACTGAGGCCAGGGTGGGGGAGAGGGAGGCTTGCTTTAGCCCTCCATAAATTTGGTCAAGATAACACAGCCTCTCCCCTTTGTGACAGATATCTTTGTATCTTTAATTTTTTTTTTTAAGATTTTGTTTATTTATTCATGAGAGACACAGAGAGAGAGAGGCAGAGACATAGGCAGAGGGAAAAGCAGGCTCTATGCAGGGAGCCCGATATGGGACTCGATTCCAGGTCTCCAGGATCACGCCCTGGGCCAAAGGCAGACGCTCAACCGCTGAGCCACCCAGGCGTCCCTAATTCTCTTTAATATCTTTAACCACTTGTAATATATTAACGCTTGTATACCAGTCATATACTTTCAGATACATATTTTTTAAATCTTTAAAAGTGACAAACCTAAATATTTGTTTCTATAAGTTTATGTAAAATATACTGATATAAAAAGTCAGAAAATCTAAATTCCTAACTAATTATAATTTAACTTACTTAAACTAAGTTTGTGTTTTTCACTACATGCTAAAGCTTAAGATAGGAGGGCCAGCATAACCCAACAGATGTGAGTGAAGGTCAACTTCCTCCAGTTATTATTGTACAAGATAGACAGTAAAATAATTTTCTAGACAGAATTAACTGATTTTTTTTCATTCTCAAGCAAATTAAGTGATATCAGGAAACAACCTTTAATAATCTAACTAGATTATCATTAATCCATTGGGGGGAAAAATACAGGAATACAGGAATACAAAATATTCTTTAAAACATTTAAAATATTAAATAAAAGACAAAGCATTTCATTTGCCCTGAAATGTACCTGCAAAATAGTTACTCTGTGATGGGAAAAGAGAACAGCAGCTAATTTTGATGGAAGCATTTTGACAGATGTTGGTACAATTAGCAGACAGGCACCACTTGATAGAGCAACAAATATTTCCACAACGGAAGGATCAAAGGTCAGAGGTGAAGCCAGAAACAAAACATCTTCCTGTGTGATCTCGAAAAGTACCCTAAAACACAACAGAATGCAGTTATAAGAAACGTCTAACATTTGGTAATCACATATCCTAAAAAATTATTTATGACCATAAGTTTAGTTTCTAGATGTTGGCCAGATTTTTACTGTTTCTCGTAGGTTAACAAAAATGGTACTCCTAGTTCTAGAACTCTTCTTTATAAAAAGAAGGATTAAAGGCCATTTGAAGCAGGGTGCCTGGGTGGCTCAGTCCCTTAAGCATCTACTTCAACTCAGGTCATGATTCCAGGGTCCTGGCATCGAGTCCCCCCACATCGGGCTCCCTGCTCAGTGGGGAGCCTGCTTTTCCCTCTGCCTGCCACTTCCCTTGCTTGTGCTACCTCTGTCAAATATTTTTTTTAAAAAAGCCATTTAAAGCAATATCCACTTCCTACTGTGATATATTTTATCATCTGTGATGGCTTTCTGATGAGTAAGTGTGGCTGGATTGAACCAGAGTCCCCAGAATTTCTAGTATGTTTTCCATTAGGGTAGAAAACAAGGGACACACTCTCTCAAGAGCTGAAGGACAAAAGGGAAGCAGCTGCCATTTAGTAGAACACACATCTCTCTGTTATTCCAACCATTAACCTAGGTGCTGCTGTGAAGGGATTTTGTAGACAGAGTCTCTAATTAGGGGACTTTAATCAAAAGGGAGATTATCCTGGAATACTGGAGATTACTCAACTGGAAGGACTTTTAAAGAACATTTAGGCATTCTCTGAAAAAGAGACTCATCCCTTCCCCCTAGATCTTCTTTCCTGACTTGCCTGTGAACAAGCACATGCCTATGGGGTTCCAGCCTCCTCATGATCATCTCTTAGTATTTACTCTATAGACGTCAGTGTTGCTTAGCCAGCACCCACAAACATAAGTGAGTCCTCATATATCCTCCTGGTTCTGCTTTACTGGTAGAATCTTGATTTATTCTACCCTAATATATAATGATGCTTAGTAGAGACCTCTGATTTCCTTGTCCCCACTATTTGGCATTTTCTCTCAACAGCTGAACAAAGAGCTGAATGTATGTAGTTAGGATATTACCAAGTATTAGTCAGTGTTAAGCCTGCAGAATTCCTCATTTTCAACACAAAAAACCCACTCTATCTAAAAGGCAGGGATTACCTTAACTTCAAAAGATCTTCAAGTATAATATTGTGGTACCAACTTAAGAAGCCCAGAGTTAGTATGAAGATTACTTTAAGCTGAGGACATTTTGGATTTAACAGATGCGGAAAGAAGCCTTCTTAGAGCTTCCTTTATATGACTAATTGTAAAAACTTCTGGAAAATGAAATTGCCATAAATTCCTTCTTCAGAGTGACTTTTATTCCCAGGACAGAAACCAAGAATGAACCTACTATAAATCCCCTCTGCGAGTGACTTTTATGGCCCTGAAAGTAAGCCAAAAGGGGATTTTAAACAGGTAAATAGATTTCAATAAATTCAAGCACTACCAGCAATCAAGAAATTCCTATTCTTTGGGACACCTGGATGGCTCCCAGGTCGTGATCCTGGGGTCCTGGAATAGAGTCTTGCATCTTATTCCCCACGGGGAGCCTGCTTCTCCCTCTGCCCATGTTTCTGTCTCTATAGGTCTCTCCTGAATAAATAAAATCTAAAAAAAAAAAAAAAAAAAAAATCCTATACTTTAAATTAGCCCTTTACCCCTCACCGGGTAGATACTTGCTCCTACTTACACATAATTCCTGCCTCTGTCAGCCCAGAGCCTCTCCCATTCCACCATATTCCAAATCTACTCCACTCTCTTCAAGTTCCCTGCATCTCTATCCCACCTCACCTCTCAAAGTCTTAACGTATGACTTTGCCTTCTGCATAGGAAAGTCATAATTCATCTTAAATAGATTTAATTATCTTAAATCTAGCTTCATCATGCTAAATTTAAGATAATCATAAAGAGTGTAAAATACCTCACTAATTTTCATATTGATTTCATATTGATATTTTAGAGATATTGAATTAAATAAGATATTGTTAAATTTTCTCTACTCTCTTTGTACTTTTTTTTGAGAGAGAGAGCAGAGGGACAGAGGGAGAGGGAGAGAAAGAATCTTAAGGAGGCTCCAACGACCAGCAGAGAGCCTGACAGGGAGCTCGATCTCACGACCCTGAGAGCATGACCTGAACTGAACTCAAGAGTTGGATGCTTAACTGACCCATTTCTTTGTACTTATAAAATGTGGTTGTTAGCAAGTTTTAATTATATAAAACTTAAAATGACGTAAAAATACGTATTTGTCTAAGTTTCTATATTTGTTTCTGTTTCCTCTTGATCTCCTAAGACTACTCTCCTTTGGTTCCCTTTCTGTTTCCTTCTTTCCTCTCAAATGAGAGTCAACTACATAGAGATTCCTCATCTGCCAATGAGCAAACCAAACTTTACAATACTATAGGAATGAACTTAATGAAATGCAAACCTTTTTACATATACTGGATTTAAGTGCGAAATTCTTCAACAGGGCATACCAGACTCCTGCCCTCTCAGGTCACACGGCTCCTGCCTTCCCACTCCTTCCTCAGCTCTCATATACCCTAGAAACCCAAACTCCTTTCTTCCAGATCTCTGCTGTACCTCTGCCAGGTATATACTTTCTTCCTCTTAATAATTAAGAAACAAAGCTTCAACCATATTATTTGTTTGCTCCCTATTTGATCCAGGTCTGGATCAGAGAAATGAAGTCCAAACTAGCAAAGAACTAAAGTTCAGATATAGCCACAACAAAAGACCTAATTACTTGTGACTATCAATTTAGGAACAAAGGTTTTAAAACCCAGAGGCATCCAGGTGGCTCAGTCAGTTAAAGCATCTGACTCTTAATTTTGGCTCAGGTCACCATCTCAGTGTCTTGAAATTGAGCCCCGCATCAGGCTCCACACTTAGCAGAGTTGGCTTGAGATTATCTCTCTCTCCTTCCTGCTTGTGTGCACACACATTCTCTCTCAACTAAGTCAATCTTAAAAAAAAAAAAAAAAAGTTATAAAGAGATTAAAATTTTTCCCTTGGGGTACCTGGCTGGCTCAATTGGTACAGCATGCAACTCTTAATCTTGGGGTGGTGAGATCAAGCCCCATGTTAGGGATAGAGTTTACTTAAAGAAAAATTTTTTCCCCTTTAAAATACAAATTTTGAAGAAGGATTTGAAGGACAAAACTCACCGAAAATGTTGGATGTTTGGCACTATACATGCATGAGGGACTCTGACAATCTTAGGGATCCCTGTAGTGCCTGATGTATGGAGAACATATGCCAAGCAATTCTTTTGCCTCACATCCATACGCTCTTCTGTCTTTTCTGCATTGCTGTTCTCAGAATTTGTGCTGTTTGCCATTTTCTCTTTTTCATAATTCTGTTTTCTGTCATTTAGCATCAAGCTCGCTTCAGCATTTTTCCAGTGAAGTCTGAAGAGTACTAGGTCATTATATTCCTTAGGTGTATCATAATTCAATAATGTTTCATAGGAAGATTTGAATTTCTGTTACACAGGGAACAAAGTTCACGATATTAATATGTAAAAACTTTTTTTTTTTACACAGAAGTAATACAAAATATTCATTTACTTCTTCAATATGGTTTTGAGTACTTCTATATAACTAGAGATTAAAAAAATAAATCAGAGGGACGCCTGGATGGCTCAGCAGTTGAGCGTCTGCCTTCAGCTAGGGCAGGATCCTAGGTCTGAGGATTGAGTTGAGTCCGGCACCAGGCTCCCTGCAAGGGGCCTGCTTCTCCCTCTGTCTATGTTTCTGCCTCCTCTGTGTATCTCTCATGAATAAATAAAATATTTTAAAAATAAATAAATAAATTAGAAACTTGCAAGAATACAGTGCTATCCTTACTTTCAAGGTCACCTTCAAAATAAAAAAAAGACACAAAAACAACTGCAGGGCAATGTGATAATTGTGACAGTGAATATGTTTCAAACGTCAATGGGAACAGAGAAGACTGAATTTACCTCTGCCTGGAAGGTCTGAGATTGCTACATCACATGTAATATTTGCATTTTAAGTAGCTTTTGTCCAAATAAAGGAGTGCTTTATTAGGCAAATAGCTAATGCAGAGTATATGATAGTGAGAAAGCCAGTGTTAATGGAGAATGTTAGGCATTCCAATAAGTTGAAGAACTGGGGGAGAGGGAGAAAGTAAGTAGTGTTGTTAATAGGAGAGGAGACACTATCCTTAATAACTCTGTATACTCCATACTAAGGGGTATAGGGCAGCCCGGGTGGCTCAGCAGTTTAGTGCCGCCTTCAGCGCAGGGCCTGATCCTGGAGACCCGGAATCGAGTCCCACGTCGGACTCCCTGCATGAAGCTTGCTTCTCCCTCTGCCTGTGTCTCTGCCTCTTTCTCTCTCTCTCTCATATGAATAAATAAATAAAATCTTAAAAAAAAATACTAAGGGGTTTACAACTTAACCTAAACAATAAGATCCAGTTGAAGGTGGCAATAGCATAGGTAGACTTTACTCCATCAAGGATAGACTGATAAGACTTTTGATAAGTGAGGGTCTTCTAACGAACCTTTTGCAACAAGTGAGATAGGCTATGTAGGCCCGAACTAGTCTGCTGCAACAAAGAGTGGACAAAAAGAGCCTAAGAGCAAGAATCAATAGGGCTGCAGAACTTTCTGGATACAGAGTGAGCCTAAGAAGATTGCTGAGTTTCTGGCTCAGTTATTTGGTAGATGGAAACAAATTAATACAGATTTACTTTAGATAAAAAGATGCTAAATTCAATTTTTACATGCTTACAAGTAGGTTCCCTTGAATATACCTTTTCAGGTTGATAAAGAAATTTAATGAAACATTACATTTCAAATTACTATAAGTGAGATGAATAAGAGAAAAATAAGAGGAGAGAAATGAGAAAAAGGTCACAACACAGGAGCCTATATTGTTTTTGTTCGTTATGTGTATATTAAGGGTCCGGTATGGTATCTTATAATATTAAAAAAAAAAATGGAGGACCTATATAATATATATTTTTAAGACTTAGTTCAAAACCATCTTTTCCTATTAAAATTTTCTCATCTCGGGCAGCCCCAGTGGCACAGCGGTTTGGCGTCGCCTGCGGCCTGGGGTGTGATCCTGGAAACCCAGGATCGAGTCCCATATCGGGCTCCCTGCATGGAGCCTGCTTCTCCCTCTGTCTGTGTCTCTGCCTCTCTCTCTCTCTCTATGAATAAATTAAAAAAAATGTTTTCTCATCTCTACTATGTTACATTTACTTCCCTTAGCACAATATCACACTATGTAGAATTTACAGATTCAGGATTATGGTCTTTTTCTAACCACAGCTGACCCTTGAACAACACAAGGGTTATTAGAGGCACCAACCCTAATATCCATGAATAACTCTTGATGCCCCCAAAACTTTACTAATAGCATACAGCTGACCAGAAACCTTACTGAGGACATAAAGTCAATTAATCTATACTTTGAATATTACAAGTATTATATTCTATATTCATATTTTAACATAAGCTAGACAAATAAAATGTTAAAAAAAACTGTAAGGAAGATTCCCTAACCTGGGAAGTGAAAGAGATATCCAAGTTCAGAAAGCACAAAGAGTTCTAATCAAGGTAAACCCACGGAGGTCTACACCATAACATACTGAAATGTAAATGTTTGCAGCAGCTAAACAACATGCTAGTGAACAACCAATGGGTCAACAAAGATATCAAAGAAGAAATAAAAATAAAAAAATACATGGAGACAAATGAAAACAACAGTCTAAAACCTTTAAGATGCACCAAAATCAGTTCTGAGAGAATTTATAGTGATGCTGGATTACCTCAAGAAACAAGAAAAAAATCAAACAATCTAATCTTACACCTAAAGGAACTAGAAAAGGAACAAAGCAAGCCCAAGGTTAACGGAAGGAAATAAAGATCAAAACAGAAACAAATGAAACAGACTAAAAAGATCCATGAATAGAAAAGATCCATGAAACCAAGAGACAGTTTTTGAAAAGACAAAAGTGATAAATCTTTAGCCAGACTCACAAAAACAAAAACCTGAATAAACACTAAATGCAAAAAAATTTTTTTTAAAGACCCTACAAAAAAAACTGCTGGACAACATAACATCCCTGATGAACATGGATACAAAAATCCTCAAGATACTAGCAAATCTAATTCAACAATACATTAAAAGGATCATTCACCATAATCAAATGTGATTTATTCCAAGGACACAAGAATGGTCCAATATTCACAAATCAATGTAATAAACCACATTAACAAACTGGATAAAAATCACATCCTTTTGAGATGCCTGGGTGGCTCAGCAGTTAAGCGCCTACCTTCAGCTCAGGGCGTGATCCTGGAGCCCCGGGATTGAATCCCACATCAGGCTTCCTGCATGGAGCCTGCTTCTCCCTCTGTCTATGTCTCTGCCTCTCTCTTTCTGTGTCTCTCATGAATAAATTTTAAAAAAAAATTTATTTGCATCCTCTCAATAGATGCAGAAAAAGCATTTGACAAAATTCAACATCGTTCATGATAAAAACTCCCAGGGACACCTGGGTGGCTCAGCAGTTGAGCATCCTGTCTTTGGCTCAGGGCATGATTCCTGTGGTCCTGGGATCGAGTCCTCCATTGGGCTCCCTGCAGGGAGCCTGCTTCTCCCTCTGCCTCTGCCTCTGTCTCTCTCATGAATAAATAAATAAAATCTTTAAAACAAACCAAAAAAAACCTCCCAAAGAGAGGGAACATGCCTCAACATAATAAAGGCCATACTCAATGGTGAAAAATAGATTTTCCTCCAAGATCAGGAACAAGACAAGGATACCCACTCACTTTTATTTAACATGGTATTGAAAGTCCTAGCCACAGCAATAAGAGGGGAAAGAAAAAAGACATCTAAACTGGTAAGAAAAAAATTAAATTGTTACTATTTACAGATGACATGATACTAATAGAAAACCCTAAAGACTTCATCAAAAAACTAAGTAATAAATGAATTCAGTAAAGTTGCAGAATACAAAATTAACATACAGAAACTTGTTGCATACCTATATACTAACAAGGAAGTAGCAGAATAAAGAAATAATCCCATTTACAATTATATCAATAATAAAATACCTATTAATAAATTTAAGGTGGTAAAAACTGTACTAAAAAACTGTAAGACACTGATGAAAGAAAGTGAAGATAACATAAACGAAAAGTATTTCATGGTCAATGATTGGAAGAATATTGTTAAAACATCCATATCATGCAAAGAAATCTACAGATTCAAAGCAATCTCTTTGCACTGATTGCAATGATTTAAAATACCATTTTTTTTCTGATCTAGAACAAAGAATCCTAAAATTTGTATAGAACCATAAAAGACAAAAAAAAAAAAAAAAAAAACCATAAAAGACCCCAAATAGCTAAAGCAATCTTAGGAAAGAAGAAAGCCAGAGGTATCACAATGCCAGTTTCAAAATATACTACAAAACTTTAGTAATCAAACAGTATGGTATTGGCACAAAAACAGACAACAGATCAACAGAACAGAGTCCAGAAAGAAACACATGCTTACATGGTCAATTAATCTACAACACAAGAGGCAAGAATATGCAATTAGGAAAAGAGTCTCTTCAATAAATGGTGCTGGGAAAACTGGACAGTTAAATTCAAAAGTATAAAACTGGGCCACTCTCTAACACCACACACAAATATAAACCCAATGTGGACTAAAGACCTAAATGTGAGATCTGACACCATTAAACTCTTAGAAAAAAACACAGAACATCATCACCTTGACATCATCCTAGCACATTTTGCTAGATACATCTCCTCAAGCAAGAAAAACAAAAGCAAATTACTGGGACACCAGCAAAATAAAAAAGACTTTGCACAGAGAAGTAAACCATCAACAAAACAAAAGGGCAACCTACTAAATGGGAGAAGATGATATATCTGATAAGGGGTTAATATCCAAAATATATGAAGAACTTATCCAATTCAACACACACAAAAATAAACAAAAACCAAAACGAATAATCCAATTAAAATATAGGCAGAGGAACTGAATAGACATTTCTAAAGCTGACTTACAAATGGTGAACAGACATGTGAAAGATGCTCAACATCAGTAATCATCAGGGAAATGCAAATCAAAACCACAATGAGCTATCACTTCATATCTGTCAGAATGTCTAGAATTAAAAAGACAAGAAATAGAGAGATGCCTGGGTGGCTCACCAGTTGAGCATCTGTCTTTTGTTCAGGGAGTGATTCCGGGGTCCAGGATCAAGTCCCGCATTGGGCTCCTTGCAGGGAGCCTGCTTCTCCTTCTGCTTCTCTCTGTGTCTCTCATGAATAAATAAATAAAATCTTTTTAAAAAAAATTTTTTTAAAGATATAGGCATTGGTGAGGATGTAGAGGAAAAAAGGAACCCCCTCACACAATGTTGGTAAAAATGTAAACTGGTGCAGTCACTGTGGCAAACGGTATGGAGGTTCCTCAAAAATGCCATAGGACCCAGTGATTCTACTACTGGGTATTTATTTTATTTTATTTTATTTTTAAAATATTTTATTTATTCATGAGAGACACAGAGAGAGAGAAAGGCAGAGACACAGGCAGAGGGAGAAGCAGGCTCCATGCAGGGAGCCTGACGCGGGACTCGATCCCGGGTCTCCAGGATCAGGCCCTGGGCTGAAGGAGGCACTAAACTGCTGAGCCACCCGGGCTGCCCACTACTGGGTATTTAACCAAAGAAAATGAAAACAATAATTCAAGAAGATATACGCATTCCTGTTTATTGCAGCACTATTTACAGTACACAAGATATGGAAGCAACCTGGTCCAATAAATAAATGGATAAAGATGCTGTGATGTACGTACGTACATACACACAAACACCCTTCAACTGAAAGATAAACGTAGCACATAAATTTAAACACACTTACATTAATTTGCTGTTTTTCAACAAGAATATAACTTAGATTACATTTTTTCATGAAATGAGTTGATAATGCTGGTGGTGAATCTGGATCAATAGGAGCATAAGCAGCAGGGACTTGGAGAATTCTAAAGAAACAGTACAGAGTCAGCAAAGAAGATCTGTTGAAAATGATCTTTAAGTATTTCTATTTCTCTATGCGCTTTACTACTGAATCAGAAATGCCAAATGTTTTTGATGACCCCATCTTTATAGTTATTTTTATTTTGTCTTTTAAGACAGAATACCTATCATTAAATTTCTATCACTTAACTTACAGAAATCCAAGATTTTTTTAAAGCTAATGTATTACAGTAGAATATACTTGGTTAATGCTACTACTAAAATACCAAACAGGTAGCAGAGTCATTTCTTCATCTAACTAGGATAACATAAGCTAAATACCCACATATAACTTACTAGTATGCAGATTAATACAATCTGTATACTAAAAGACATCTCGACAAAACCAGGATACCTTAAAGGGGAGGGGACAACTTTAAAATTCATTTTTAAGTGGCAATAAGATGCAAAATCAGTTAGCTGTTTTAACTAAAAGTACTTTGAGGTAGGGAGACCTGGCTGGCTCAGTTGGTAGAGTATATGACTCTTGATCTTGTGGTTGTGGATTCAAGCCCCACTTTGGGTGTATAGATTATCTCAAAATAAAATCTAAAAAAAACAAGTTCTTTGAAGACAACAGATTTTTGTAGTAATTCTCAATAAAATTTTGTCAATGATTGGATAAAAGGGAAACTAACTTTTTTTTTTTTGCTTTACATTTATACAACTAACCTACTAACACACATCCTATGGGATGAATATCAACTTCTAATTCTTTAGCAGCCTTGATTTCTTGCAGAACCCTACGACGTAAGTCATGATATAAGGATAATATTCTAGAACAGCTTAATAATGAACATTTTGCAAATGACTGTTTGAATTAGCGTCTTCTGCAGTTCACTGCTCAATTTTTATGAACCATCACCCAAAACGCTCATTCATTCATTCATTCACTTACTGAATACTTGAGTACCTAAAACTTCTGTCTCAGGAGGAAAAAAAAGTCACATTATTTCTGAAATAATTGTTTTCATTGATATAAGAACAGAATTTATGACTGTTTTCTTTTGGTAGACAAATGAAACCCATGTATTTTGGAGATATTTAAATATTCTATTAGTAAAAGCTTCTTGGCTCTCCTATGTAAGTTCAGATTAATTAACTTAAAATGATTAAAAATAATCTTGGGGAAATATGAACTCATTTAGCCTAAAACTGAACAAGCAATACATAAAGATACAATAGTAAAAATAACAGTAAGTTACAACATATTCTATATATTAAAGAATTATATTAGGCTAGAAAACAATTTAATATTAAAAGAATTACCCTAAAATCCAAGAGGGTAAGTTTATTCCGGGATGGCAGTAGAGACCAACTTCCTGAATTTCTTGAAAGTCACAGTGTAGGAGTAGAAAATTTGATAATTCTGAAGCAGCATTCACCACAGTCTTATAGGTGTAATAAACTGGAGGCTGGTTGTTACACTCATCAAAACATACAGCTATTTTATCTGAATAAATGGAGGCAGCCTGATGCACCAATTCCTGAAGAGTCATTTCACTGAAGTTTCTCTAAACATCATTGGTAGCAGAGAACTCTACCTATATACAAAAATATGGGGACAGGGAGTTTTAGGGAACCTGGTAGGGTGAGAAAGGGAGAAAGAAAATTCTATACAAATCATTCCTCACAAAAACAACTATATCAAAAACAATCTCTGAACCTAGGAATTGTCTATGGTGAGAACAAGGAGGATGAAAATTAATCTGATACCATTGACCTAACACTGGGTCAAAGCTGGAAGAAAATTTGGGGAAAGAGCAGTATGAACAAAACATGAGGAGACTGAAACAGGTAAAAATGTGGTCTCTCTCAACCGTCCACAATGTGAAAAAAAATACAAAAAATTAACCAATAAAACTAAATTTAAAGCACTATATGCTTAATTTTTTCATCTTTCTTTCATTATTGTCCCAGATTAAGATAAGTGGTTAAAATCCTGCACAATATCTTTGCAAAGACTAATGCGAATAAACTGTGCTTTTAGGAAATGAACTTAGGGAAGATTAAATAAACCTTAGGTAGAAAAAGGGAAAAACTATCTAAATCCATCCAATTTTAACCCAATAATATGAACTATATTATTTATTATGACACTTCAGGTCACATCAAGTCACATTTATAATTCTTGAGGAACTTATTTTTAAAATGCCAATAAATTGGGCAGCCCTGGTGGCTCAACAGGTTAGCGCCGCCTTCAGCCCAGGGCGTGATCCTGGAGTCCCCGGACAGAGTCCCTTGTTGGGCTTCCTGCATGGAGCCTGCTTCTCCCTCTGCCTGTGTCTCTGCCTCTCTCTCTCTCTAATGAATAAATGAATAAAATCTTAAAAAAAAGTAAAAATAAGATGCCAGTAAATTCATTTAAACTATAGTTTTACAACTCCAGACAGCACTGTATCAATGCAATATTCTCTGAACTTCTCAAAAATATAAAAGATTTTAAACAGTATTTCATCAAAAAAAAAAAAAACCAACAAAACCCAAAAAACTTTAGGGATCATTGTTTTAGAAGAAATAACAGCTAGTATTTCCTTGAGAATAAAGGTGATTTTTTTCCTTCTGTGAACTCTTTTCCAGATTTCAAGTAACCTATTTTAAGTTTTATTTGTTCATACGTATTTGAGCTGATTTCATGTATTCAAAATTAAATCTTACAGATGAAAGTTAATTTATATGAATTAGAAAAAATATTCCTAAAGAGCAAAATGAACCAACTATTGAGACTCATAGGTTTGAAAATGTTAGGATTTCTAAATATAAAGTTTAAAAATATAACTTTAATACAGTATTTTTAGTAAGCATTTCCACATTCTTTTATGATGTACAAGATTAAAATTTTAAACTTTTCCTCCTACACATAAATGATCATTATATAAAGAAGATGGTCCATAGCACACATTAATTATGCCAAACGAGTTTATCAGAGGAGGTATAGTCAGTGCAGAAGGAGATCTTCTGCTATTCTTTCTATGACAATAGATTGTTTACACTATAGTAAAGCATTTTCACAAAAATGTTAGTGTAGGTGTCCCCAAAAATGCATTTTTTTTCAAAAATGCATTTTTTAATGCAAAAAACAATTACAGCAGTTAGTTTTTCACAAGGACATTCTGTTTACTATATTCCAAAATACCTGACATCAAAAGGGCAAGATTATAAGGTGAACTTAAATGACATTTTTATAACAAATTGCAACACTCACTACATATGTTCATGTTTTTCTACTTTTAACTACCAGTTTCCGAGCAGTTGCTACAGAGACTTAAGGCAAGATCTATTGTGTAAGGTTTTTATTTTTTATTTTTTATTTTTTAAAGATTTTGTTTATTTATTCATGAGAGACACAGAGAGAGAGAGGCAGAGACACAGGGGGAGAAGCAGGCTCCATGCAGGGAGCCCGACATGGGTGGGGCTCCATCCCAGGTCTCCAGGATCACGGCCTGGGTCAAAGGCAGCGCCAAACCGCTGAGCCAGCGGGGTTGCCCGGGTTTTTATTTTCCTTAACAATCACAAATCCATCCTCTCCAATAAATACTATATTAAAAAAAACCAAAAAAAAAAACAAAAAAACCAAGACCTTGGTCACCCAATAAGTATCTTCTGAGACCTCATAAAGAGGGGGGGAAGCAAAACAGGAAAAAAAAAAAAAAAAAGAAAAACTGGCAAGCTGATTTTATACGTAATGGAATCATTAAGTTAAAAATAGTCAAAAATAAAAATAAAAAATAAAGATACTCGCTACTTCATTTACAGCAGCAGGGGCCATGTATTTAGTCCTCAAAGCGCTTACAAGTGTCAACAAATTCTAGGGCTGGGGGGCGGGGCCCTCTCCCTAGGTTACCAGTTAAAGACAGTTAGATAACCTAGACACTTTATTTTGCCGTATCCACGGGCTTAATTTACATCATACAACTTCATTTAATAACAATGCCCTTGGGACACCTGGGTGGCTCAGCGGTTTGGCGCCTGCCTTTGGCCCAGGGCGTGATCCTGGGGTTCCGGGGTCGAGGCCCGCATCGGGCTCCCCGCATGGAGCCTCCTCCTCCTCTGCCTGTGTCTCTGCCGCTCTGTGTGTAGGTCTCTCATGAATGAATAAATAAAATAACAATGCACCTTAGAGCTCCCCCAAAACACGTTTTCATTTGCGCTTCCAAACCACAGCAGGCTGGTCTCTCAGAATGAAGGGGCAGAGGGTCCGAGGCTGAGGAGCTCTGAAGAAATCACACACGTCAGGTTAGTCTTGGCTCGACACCACCTGCCGGAGGCCACTGACCTACCTCGGAGGCGAGGCGGTGGCGGTGGCCCCGAGGCCTCACCCTCCTTCACCTCCCTCACACAGGCCGCCGCGGGATACCGCCTCCCGCGAGACTCACTCGGAAGGCGTGAGGGTCGCGGCAGAAGCCTGAGCCCGTCTGGACCGTCCAGCAGCCCGACCCCGGGATCTCTCCACACACACACACACACACACACACACACACACACGCGTGAGAGACGCAGCCGCTCTCCCGGGGGGGTGGGGGGAAGCGTGCCCACCGCGCGGGCCGCCGGGACGTAAGAGGCGCGCTCTTGCGTAGTGTTTGCGTCGCCGCGGTGACGTCAGCTCGCGCGATCGGCGGCAGCCACTGTGCCCCGCCCCCTCCCGAGGGGACCGAGCGGGCCTGCGAGGAGAGCAGGTCATGTTTTCGCTCCAGGCACCTGTTGGGGTCACGCTGGGCTCGTGACAGCGTTTGCAAAGACTGTGGAGCTGCCCAGCTTGGTGTCGCGCCCTTTCATACTTGCCAAGATACTTAGGTTCAGAGCCGCAGTCTCTCCTTGTCCGCGAAGTGGAGAGAAAGACACTGTCTAGGATTGTGAAGGAAGAGGAAATAGTGAACTACCACAGTAGGTGGATTTTTTTAAAAAGCTTTTTTTTTTTTTAAGATTTATTTATTTATTCATGATAGAGAGAGAAAGAGAGAGAGAGAGAGAGAGGCAGAGACCACAGGCAGCTGGAGGAGCAGGCTCCATGCAGGGAGCCTGACGCGGGACTCGATCCCGAGGCTCCAGGGTCACGCCCTGGGCTGAAGGCAGCGCTAAACCGTTGAGCCACCCACGGATCCCCAATAGTGTTATTTTAAAGGTACTCTGCAACAGCACAGAGGAAATGATCAGTTTTTTATTTTTTTGCTGAAGAACTGAGGAAACAGCCCAGTATTGACACCTATATATGAAAAGTCATGGGACATCCTCCTGTCCTTAGGTATCAGTGGCAAGAAACCAGCATTAATCCAAGCAAAGAGATAGCTACATGGCAGTTTCACCCGGTTGTACCACAGGCTACTTAAACTATCGTCTTTTTTCTGGAGGCCTGGGTTCCCCAAACATGTTTCTGTATTTGAGAATGACACTATCATCCACCTTGCTGGTAGAGAAACCTAGATGCCACCCCACACACACACACTTTTTCTTTACCCTCCTCTAGCCAACTAGACCCTAGGTCTCCAGTCCCCAATCTCAAAGTCTAGCTGATTACATCAAAATCACCCGTGGTGATGTTAATCTGATTCCTGTCTCCACAGGTTCTGAACTAGTTTTCTACTGAGGGGCCTACAATCCGCATTTTAAAAATGTTCTTGGGGATCCCTGGGTGGCGCAGCGGTTTAGCGCCTGCCTTTGGCCCAGGGCGCGATCCTGGAGACCCGGGATCGAATCCCACGTCGGGCTCCTGGTGCATGGAGCCTGCTTCTCCTTCTACCTGTGTCTCTGCCTCTCTCTCTCTCTCTCTCTCTCTGTGACTATCATAAATAAATAAAAATTAAAAAATTTAATAAATAAATAAATAAAAAATAAAAATGTTCTTGGGGCACCTGGGTGGCTCAGTCAGGTAAGTGTCTGCCTTTGACTAAGGTCATAAACTCAGGTGTCTGGATTGAATCCCTGAGTCCAGCTCCCTGCTCCGTGGGGAGTCTGCTTCTCCCACTGCCTCTCCTCCCTACTCATGCATGAGCCTCTGTCTCTCAAATAAAAATTTTTATTTTTTTAATATTTATTTATTTATTCATGAGACACGGCGGGGGGTGGGGGGGGAGAGAGAGAGAGAGAGGCAGAGACACAGGCAGAGGGAGAAGCAGGCCCCATGCAGGGAGCCCGACATGGGACTCGATCCCGGGTCTCCAGGATCAGGCCCCAGGCTGAAGGCTGCACCGAACCGCTGAGCCACCTGGGCTGCCCATAAAAATCTTTTAAAAAAATGCTCTTGTCTTCATTTCCACAACTACGACCCTTAGTTCAAGTCCTCTTGGTCAACTTTTCCCTAAAGCTTATCCAGTCTCCCTCAGCTTCAACTCTAAATTGCTGCCAGAGTGAAGGTTTTTTTTTTTTTTTAAGATTTTATTTAGTTATTAATGAGAGAGAGAGAGAGGCAGAGACACAGGCAGAGGGAGAAGCAGGCTCCATGCAGGGAGCCCGATGTGGGACTCGACCCCACGTCTCCAGGATCATACCCTGGGCTGAAGGCGGCGCTAAACCGCTGAGCCACCACCCAGGGATCCCCAAGACACCATTTTTAACTCATAATCCAGAGTGATCATTCTAAAACATACACCAGATTAATCATAGCATTCTCCGGCTTACGATCTCCTCATTGCCTACATGACATTCAGACTTTTTACCAAGGTAGACAAGATGCTTCATTATCTTTAGAACCCTCTGTCACAGTGGACCACTGCTTCCCTACCCTTCACATTCGTCATACCTTGTCCTGGAAGCTACAGCTATGAGGAGACCCTAGTAAAACTTCTGAGCATACCAAACCTTTATCAAATTTCGACACCTGTGTTCCGGCTGGATCTCAGGCCGAATTACCTTTTCTTCTTCCCATGTCTGCTTGATGAACATTTACCCCCCCTTACGAAAACACAGCTTAAATATCACCTCCTTGAAGCCTTTGTTCAAGCCTTGTAATAGAATTTACCCATCCTCTTCCACCGTCCCATGAACCTAGCATACTATTGGGAGGGACACTCTGCCATGGCCCTTAATGTCTTTGTGAATTCTTGCTAGGTATACCCAAAACAAGAGGTTTTGATTGGTCTTTATTCAGGTCATTTCTCAGGGTTTTGGGGGGTGACAGATCTTCAGAGCTGAGTTAATGTCTTTCCCTAGGAGCAGGCTTGCTTCCATTTACTTTAAAAGGAAATCCCCCCAACTCAGTATTCCTTTCCTGTAACACAACCCACTGCATGGGCAGACATCCATTTCTGCCTGACTCCCCGTCTCCTCAATGAGACTTGGGGAGCATGGGAAACTTGACAAATGAAGCTCTGGCCACTGCTTTTGTCATGAGTAGTAGATTTCTCTTTGATCCAGAATGTGTCTACTACCATGGAACAGTAACAGATTAGCATATTAGCTTTTCAGTAGGCTACAAACGTAGGTCATTCCCCCATGGTGACTTATACTTCTCATAGAACCTGACAACAGCGGCATGATTTCTAAGTTTTACTTCTTATACTAATTAGTTAAGTACTTTGAAAGCAGAGTTGCACATCTTATGACCAGAACTTTGCAGATCCCTTGAACATTTATTGGTGCTAATTTCACTGCTTCTCTTCACCTAATCCCCCACACCTTTTGTTGTCATTTGTTTTAGAAATAAAAATGATTTGAAACTCGATTTTGAGTATTCTTGACCCTACCTCCAACATGTGGGCTTCCCATCCACCAATTAACTGAGGAACAGCCAGTTGTAAGAAATGCAGAGCATGGAGCTACCATGCTCTTCAAGCATACCATTCACTTCAAATCTCCGTGTCACCACCCAGGAAGCTCTCCAAACTCTAGCCTTCTGAGTTTTTATCTTAGGCTTAATGATGAGGGATCGATTGAATTATTGGCCATTATCTGTTGATTCAACTTGTAGCTCTTCTCCCCTCCCTGAAAGTCAGGGAGGTGGGGCAGAAAATTCAACCCCTAATCACACATGAGTTCCCCTGGCAACTAGCCCGTTTTTTTTGTTTTTGTTTTTTTTTTTATGATAGTCACAGAGAGAGAGAGAGAGAGAGAGAGAGAGGCAGAGACACAGGCAGAGGGAGAAGCAGGCTCCATGCACCGGGAGCCTGATGTGGGATTCGATCCCAGGTCTCCAAGATCGCGCCCTGAGCCAAAGGCAGGCGCCAAACCGCTGCGCCACCCAGGGATCCCTAGCCCCTGTTCTTAGGTGTTTTCAGAAAGTCATCTCATTAATATAAACAGGTGTGGTTGAAAGGAGTTGGTTATGAATATCAAGACACTTTTATTAGAGGAAAACCAAAAAACACTCAAATACAGAGAACAAATGGTTACCAGAGGGGTGGTGGTGGGGTGGGGGATGAATGAAATAGGTGAAGAGGATTAAGGAGGGCACTTATCCTAATGAGCACTGAGTAACATATGAAACTGTTGAATCACTATGTTGTACACCTGCAACTAATACCACTGTGTGTTGACTATACTGGAATTTTTTAAAAACACACCTTTACTGCTCTTACCGCTTAGGAAATACCAAGGACTTTAGGATATCTGGGCTAGAAATAAGACAAAGACCAAATATATATGTGTGTGTGTGTGTGTGTGTGTGTGTATATATATATAGATTTTTAAAGATTTTTATTTATTGAGAGACCCAGGGAGAGAGGCAGAGACACAGGCAGAGGGAGAAGCAGGCTCCATGCAGGGAGCCCGACATGGGACTCCATCCTGGGTCTCCAGGATCACGCCCTAGGCCAAAGGCAGGCACTAAACTGCTGAGCCACCCAAGGATCCCCTCCTTTTGGGCCTCTTTTGTGCAGTCATTTTCCATTTTGTCACAGTACAAGGAATTCAGTATTATGGGAGATCCTAAGGACTTCCAAAAAAGTTTAAGAAGCATTGGTTCCTTCCATCTAACAACTTATCAGCTATATTAAAATCTATGCACACAAAAAAAGTGCTTTTACATTGCATACTGTAGCTTAGTCTAAAATGTCTAAGGGGAAAAAAGGTGATCATGGAGGAAAAAGGTACTGGAAAAAAGTAAACTTCAAACCTGAGGGCGGGAGCACTAAAACCAAAATACATGTATTATTTATAGAAAATGTTTTCTGTTTTAATCTTTTCTTTTTAAACAAGGACTCATACTTTTAAAAAAACCACATCTGTTTAGCAAAAAAAAAAAAAAAAGTTGAGAACTTTTAATTTATTTTAAGGACTGCAAATGCCAGTGTAATTTTTTAATTTGCAGTTTCTGTAAACAACTTGTATAATAGAAAAGCAGAGAAATAAATTTCCCTCCCCTTCAGATGCACCTCACGTTTGTTTTAAAGCATAGTAGTTAGTCCAGATTTAAGAAGGTTTGGGGTGAATAAGGTAAGAAAGATTTTTTTTTTTTTTTGGCATCAAATCTTTCTGCCTGCCTCTCAGCTTGCTTCAGAAAATTAAAAAAAAATCACAATAGTAATCAAAACATACGTAACCTTGGAACAGAAGGAAATGCTGTGGACCAGAGAACTCCAAGAATTGTTTTAAAAATTTTAAAAAAAAGTGCTACCCTGGGAAAAGTACTCTTAATACTTTTGAAATCTTTAGAGCAACTTTAAGGCTTGTAAATATATAGAACAGGGATCCCTGGGTGGCGCAGCGGTTTGGCGCCTGCCTTTGGCCCAGGGCGTGATCCTGGAGACCCGGGATCGAATCCCACATTAGGCTCCCGGTGCATGGAGCCTGCTTCTCCCTCTGCCTGTGTCTCTGCCTCCCTCTCTCTCTGTGTGACTATCATAAATAAATAAAAAATTAAAAAAAAATAAAAATAAAAAAGTAAATATATAGAACAAATATTAAAAAAAAACAAAGAAATTGACTTAATACTATTTCTTTTCACTTTCAAAGACAAACATCGCAAGTTTAAAAAAAAATTTAAAAAAATAAAATCTCTAAGGGGCACGCAGGTTTTCCTGAGTGGCTTGGATTTTCGTTTTGACTTAAGAAACAAGAAGGCAATTTTCCTTAGGAGTTGACCAGGCTCTATTTGATATCCAAAGAAAGAAGGCATGAGAAGTCATGCCCTATGGCAAGACTTTCAGAGGCAAGAACATAAATGCATATATTATATTTTGTTTTAAGTTGGGACTTGGTATGTTTATTTTTTAAAATAGCTATATTTTAGAACAGTTTTAGGTTCACAACAAAATTGAGCATAACTACAGAGTTCTTACAAACCCCTGTCCACACATATGCACAGTCTCCTCCATTAACAACATCCCCCACCAGAATAGTACATTTGTTTCAACTGATAAACCTACATGGACATATCATTATCATCCAAAGTCTATAATTTACATTAAGGTTTACTCCTCTTGGTGTTGTATACTATGTGTTTTAACAAATACATAATGACATGTATCCACCATTATAGTTATCACACAGAGTAGTTTCACTGTCCTAAAATTCCTCTGTGCCCCTCCTATTCATCCCTTCCTCCCCGCCAACCCCTGGCAACCTCTGACGTCTCCAGTTTTGTCTTTTCCAGAATGGCACATAGTTGGACTCACAGAGTATGTAGCTTTCACAGATTGCTGCTTTCACTTGATAATATACATTGAAGTTCCCTCTGTGTCTTTCAATGGTTTAATAGCTTATTTCTTTTTATGACTGAATATTATGTCTGGATGTACCACTGTTAATTGATTTACCTACTTTAAATTGATTTAAAAAAATTCTGGGGCACCTGGGTGGCTCAGTGGTTGAGCGTCTGCCTTTGGCTCAGGTTGTAATCCCGGGGTCCTGGGACAGAGTCCCGCATCGGGATCCCTGCAGGGAGCCTGCTTCTCCCTCTGCCTATGTCTCTGTCTTTGTGTCTCTCATGAATAAATAAAATCTTAAATAAATTCCCCTAACACACACTTTTTAGAAACCAAAGCCACCTCTTCTGTGACACTCCCTATTCCCACTAGTATTTCTGCAGAACTTACTACTATTATACTGCTTACTTAGCATTACATCTCAAATAACTTTATGTGTCCTTCCTACTCAGCCAGGAGTTTTGCTCTGTTCATAAGCAATGGCCTATTTATTGAAATGTCTGGATCAGAGAAATAAGATCTGACTAGTTGGTGCCAAGAATGGAGCCTAGATGTAACTATTACTGTGCTATTCATCATAATGGACTAACTAAAGGTCATTATTTAAAAAAAAAAAAAGCACACACATTTAAATATACCTATTACATATATTTGTCACCAACGCATCACAATGAAGTCACAAAAAAAGTAGGCTTACTTTAATTCACAACAGTATAGATCCTGTGAAAACACATTTTTCATCTTTGTGATTTTCAATACTCTGCTTATTTTAATTTAAAGCAGTTTAACAACATTTGAGATTAAATGTAAAAACCTGTAATTTCATTCAGACTTTAGAAACTTGGGAAATAAAAGGTCATGATGGAGAAACATTAAGAAATTTGTAGAATTACCAAACTCACAGTACCACATTCCTTTATAAAAGCATCTCGATAAAACAAAAAACAATGGGAGACAAAAAGTATGGAAAACACAGAAGTCAAATAAGAGATTTTGGTTTAGTACTTTCCCTGAGTCTCTTGTTTTTACAATTCAAATACAAGTGAGGCCAATTCAAAATTGACTCACAGGTCTTGCCTCCTCCACGCTGATATGAGGAATACATTTAAGACAAGAGGCTATACACTCAAATGGTCCCAGGGCTGTATTCAAATGCCAATTTGCTTATGTCACTGCTACAGGGTTATCTGAACTGCTGCTGCCTGCTGCACATGGGCGTAAAGAGCTGTCAAGATTTTATCTTGGCCTGCCATAATATAACATGTGAGACTTATACCAAATGAAGACAGAAGATTTCAAATATTAATAAATATTAATTTTCTAAATGGATTTGGACACTATGTACATCAAATTAAGGTAACTCAACACAGAAACACTTTTATGTTTTAAAAAATCTTACATGAACAGGAATTGGGGTAAGTCATTTTACAATTTTAAATCTCAGATGTTATATAAGAAAACATTTTTTAAAAACTCTGTCTGTTAAATCCCAATAAAACAAAGTAGAAAAAGGTGGTAAGGTGATGCTTAGAATTAGATGGGCATACTAATTCCAAAATAGTTGTCACCTTGATTCCTAAACAAAATTGGCCCCTACAAATGTTTTTACTTGATTATTTAATCACAAGTATGTATATGTATTTATACATATATGTATATATTTTTGCAAATGATCAAGCACTTCATTAAAAGAAAATATAATAAGGATAAAAGGGTTGTTAGAATCTAAAAATTTGTTTTTACTTCAAATGTACTAGGTTACTTGCTGGACTTATACTATACGGGTACTAAGTAGTATGAATCATACTTTATAGTCAAATGTAGGAAAACACCTTCCACAGACATGTTTTTACAATAATTCTTGGGACATCTCAAAGACTTGGCAAAGCACTGCTAAACTGTATGTCTCCCTTCATCATAATGAAATCTCAATTTCAGAATAACAGCCAACATTTCAAAAACTAAAAATCATGCACTATCTTAAAATTGAGGGGTGAAACGATGGCTCTAACCACCAAAAGTATGACACTTTTTCATATTCCTATTAATTATTTAATCTTGTAATGTAAGTACCCCATTGCACAGGCGGGAAAAGTGAGGCACAAAAAGGCATATATTTGTTGTTCTTGTTTTAAGATTTGTTAGAGAAGCCAAGATCAAAACCACACAGAACTCCAGGAGTCTGACACTTTTGGGATATAATGGATTCAAGGTTTGCATGAAATGTTATATTTAACTCATGTCCTGTTTGCATCACACCATCTTAGTCCAACCTCTTATAAACTCTTTAAAGCGTGGAACTGGCAAATGCCACTTATCCCCTATCTTCTCTGACGGGGTGAAAAAGGCTAGCCAAGGCTTGTATGTTAAAAATAAAGAACAAAAAAACAAAAGAAACACCAATGTTGTAGTATTACATACTATTAGAAAAGTTCAATTATGAAAATATTCCACAACTGAATTTCAGTAACTTTCAAGAAACATTCCACAAAATTCTCAAGAATCTGTGGGAAGGTAATAGTGCCTGGCAAGCCTCACTGTAAAACAAAAATTTACTTATTCTTTGCATTATTGTTGCTGATGTGAAATTAAATGTCTATGATTTCAGAACCGGTAGCCTCAAAGTACTAAACTACTAAATAAAACTGAAAGGATCATCCAAATTCCTAGATAACACCAAAATATTTACCTAGGATTGTTAATGAAAGCATAGCACTTTGGTACTCTTTTCAGAAAAGAAATCAAAACTTTTAAAGGTAAACATAAGCATGTGGCATTTTACATGGTTTCAAGGGAGTAACAGTAAATTGAGAGGGTGTCAACCACCACTAAAACTTCTTGACCAACTCTTTATCTTGAAAAATCCTGACCCTACCAGCTACCATTCCAATTCCACAGGGTATTTTCCAGTGAGACAAGCTGTACAATGACCATTCTTTTCAAAGCATTCCAGACCATTCCCATTCTCTTGAATCATAATATCCTGCTTTTCCACTTTTTGTTTTTTAAACTTTATCCCTTCTTGTACAGATGAAACCAGTCCTCCCACTGACAGATATATAACACTGTTTGCTCCTATAAGGAGAAAGAGAGAAAAAGGAAAAGATCATTACACTTCCTTTGAAAAGGATGATCTGCCTCAAAAGATAGCAGTTACAAACAGAAAAACTCAAGCCAGGATAAAAATTTCTCCTTTAGCTTCTTTAAAAAGAGGATGGTGGAGGGAGTAAGCAGTAAAAACTCTGGGCCTTTATCATTTTTTTAAAATATGAAATTGGAATTAAGGTAGAATAGAATTTAAAATAACAGTGAAGGTTTCAAACATGGAATGAATTCAGAAGGCTTCAGGAGTTCATTCTCTTGATTACAAAAATAGACTTTCAAGTCAGGAAAATCTGGGTACAAATTTAAGTTCAAGGTCACTTACTTTCCCAAGGCTAATTTTTCATCTATAAGGGAAACATAGCCTAACTGCAGAGTATCTGTGATATTATTATAATAATATAGATATCTTCCTGGCACAGAGTAAGTGTTCACAATAAGGTATCAATTGGGTGATATTCAAAATATTTAAGTGGTAAGGCACAGGCATGTCAAAAGAAACACAAGCCATAATCAACCAGTGTCGAGGTACCAAGGTATACTGGCTAAACATCTGTGTGACATTTAAATAGTTTATCTCATCTAATTTGAAAAACAAATGTCTTATCCAGGATAACCTAGATCACGAAGTCTGCTGACTTCATTATTAAAAATAACCCTACACTAAAAAAAAAAAAAAAAAAAAAAATAACCCTACACTAGTTTTCACTTTTCAATTTGTACCCACATCCAAACTATTTTATTACAATCTGTGGTAAAGTTTTTGTTTTTCTTGGGATCTGATCTTTGGAAGGCTTTAACTGATATGCTTACAGTTCTCTCTACCTGAAAAGCCTTTCTTCCTTTCACCTGACCTTGGCCTACGTCTCTAATATAACACTTACCCTGGTGTCTACAGACACCAGGCACTCTCATTATTCAGAATACTGTTGAATATCTGCTCAACATGTCATACAACACATATTTTTAACAAATACTGGACATTTTTTTATTACAACTGTAAAGACTGATAAGCTTTGGATTTTCTCTGTTAATAAAGTTTACAAAAATTTTAATACCTACCCAGATATTTTGCAAGATGTTCAAATTCAGGTTTATTGGCAATAAGCTCTTCTTTTGTTGGTATGTTTATTCCCATAAAGCATGGATATCTAACTGGTGGTGAAGCCACTCTAATGTGTACCTTAGAGAGAAATCATTTCACACATTACTTTCACATTCATTTTAAGAATAATTGTGCAAGGGGCACCTGGGTGGCTCAATTGGTTAGGAAGGAGTCCAACTCTTGATTTTTTTTTTTTTTTTTCCAACTCTTGATTTTGGCTCAGGTCTGGTCTCAGGGTTGTCAGCCCCAAATCAGATTCCACACTTAGCTTAAGACTCCCTCACACACACACTCTCTCTCAAAAATAAAAAATAAAAATCTAAGAATTCTAAGGAGATTATCGTAATCATGAAAATAAGTCATTAAAAAGCTGGAAACTCATAATCACAATTACCTCTAAAAAAAAAAAAAAGATTTATTTTAGAGAGAGAGAGGGCACACGAGCACAGGAGCAGGAGGAGCAAAAAGAGAGGGAAAGAGTCCCAAGCAGACTCCACACTGAGCACAGAACCCAACACAGAGCTTGGTCTCATGACCCTGAGACTATGACCTGAGTGGAAACCAAGAGTCAGACTCTGTCTGAACTTACTGCACCACCCAGGCGTCCCTCATAATCATAATTATCTGTAAGGCTTTCTAGAAAGACTGTCACTGCTTTCCATGCCACTTTCTCCTACAAGAGATTTTATTTTTAAATCCATTCAACTATTGTAAGTGATATCTCACTTCTGTAATTTGAATTACTGAGATATTTAGAGTTAGCATAAGCTTTAAGATTTAAAAACATAACCCAGTGTGGCAAATGTATTGCAATAGGATTTGTTCTGCATCTTCAAAAAGAGAAATGCTCTAAAAACAAAAAGCATTCTATTTTGTGGATTTAGTTTTTAAAAATAATTTTATAGGGGCAGCCCGGGTGGCTCAGCAGTGTAGCTAGCACTGCCTTCGGCCCAGGGTGTGATCCTGGAGACCTGGGATCGAGTCCCACGTCGGGTTCCCTGCATGGAGCCCGCTTCTCCCTCTGCCTTTGTCTCTGCCTCTCTCTCTCTCTCTCTCTGTGTCTCTATGAATAAATGAATAAAATCTTTAAAAAAATAAATTGCGATTTTTATGCCAGTATAATATTATTAATTATTGATGCTTTAGGATATATTTAATATTACTTACCTCTTTTGCACCAGATTCTTTGAGCAATTTGATTATGGGTGAGATGGTATTGCCTCGTACAATTGAATCATCTACAAGAACAATTCTTTTGCCTTTAAAGTTGTCCGACAATACTCCAAATTTTTTTGCAACACCAAGTTGTCTTAACCTCATGTTTGGTTGAATGAAGGTTCTTCCTACATACCGGTTTTTACATAGCACTTCCACATATGGAAGCCCACACTAATAGACAAGAAATAAAAGGACAATGAGCTGCATTAAATAGAGAACTCTAGGTTCCTATTTTCTCTAGGTCATGCTTCCGTTATAACATATAAGCAAACATTTTAAATTGCTATTCTGAAGTCTCCAACAACAGATTACAGTTTTCTTTCACTATTGAAACTGCAGAGAAAAAAAGGCAAAAAGGAAAATCATTCATATACTCAGTGGGAAAACCAATTCCTTTTGCCAGAAGTTACAAAGCTTCTCTCTTAAATATTATTTCTCTGTCTTGGAAGAGAATACTAAAC
Source organism: Canis lupus dingo (assembly GCF_003254725.2). Lineage (NCBI taxonomy): Eukaryota > Metazoa > Chordata > Mammalia > Carnivora > Canidae > Canis > Canis lupus. The sequence goes on from NC_064255.1 coordinate 49,037,664, forward strand.
ATGTGAAGACATGACAAATAATAAATCACTGTCAGAAAAATTCACAGCAACTAAAAATTATCAGCAAAAAATGAATTAAACCCATAATGCAAAGGATATGCTTTTTGAGGGCACAGGAAGTGATTTAGCCATCTTCCAATGTAATACTAATCTAAAATGTATGCATATTTTTCTTTTAAAAACTAATAAACTTTTCAACATACTGAATGCTGAGTAGGACACCCCAAGATCACTATAGTTATGTAATCTAAGTGCTTATGAAAAATGAAATTAAGCATAGTACTAAAAACATTACATAAAAAAAGAATTAAAAAAGGCGTGCCTGGGTGGCGCAGTCAACCAATGGGCATTTGATCTCAGCTCAGGTCTTAATCTCAGGGATGTGAATTCAAGCCCCATGGTAAGCTCCACACTGGGCATGGAGCCCACTTAAAATAAATAAATAAATTTTAAAACATTACACAAAATGAATATAAATGGCTTTATTATCACCCATACTAAATAGGGCACAGATATACCTGTGGTTACTGAGGGCACTTCATGAAATAGATTTTAATAATAAGTAAATATTACCACTAAATTATATATATTCAGGATGTTATCTTTTTTTTTTTTTTTTTTTTTTTTTTTTTTTTTAAATTTTTATTTATTTGTGATAGTCACACACACAGAGAGAGAGAGAGAGAGAGAGAGAGGTAGAGACACAGGCAGAGGGAGAAGCAGGCTCCATGCACCGGGAGCCCGACGTGGGATTCGATCCCGGGTCTCCAGGATCACGCCCCGGGCCAAAGGCAGGCGCTAAACCGCTGCGCCACCCAGGGATCCCGGATGTTATCTTTTTAAATGAAGGGGATCATGCTGCTAAACTTTGGGTGGACTCCACTAAAACAGCATCACTGAATGAAAAGGCTGGAAAAGTAATTCTTGTAAAGGATCCAACATTTTCTTTTTCCTTGTCATATATTGATAAGTTTCTTGTTATATATACAAGGATTTCTAACGTCAGTGCTACAAGAATATTTCCCTGCATGTCAAGAGAAAATACCTTTCCTGCGTAACCAAGAGCAGCAGGTGTAGCAGATTCCGGAACAGTGCTAACCAAATCTGCATCCACAGGTGCTTCAATTGCCAGCTGCTGACCACAACGATACCTTACTGTGTAAACCATTTGGTCTGGAATGTTTGGAAAAGGAAATGGATTATTTTTACTTAACATGATATTATTCTAAGAAAATTAGCTTGTTAGATCACTATACACTGAGTATAAAAAGTAAAGTAAAACATATAAAACAACTAAAGTAATAAAGTGGGGCATTCACTATTCCAAAAAAAAAAAAAAACAAAACAAAACCAAAAAAACAACTGGCCTTAATACACATCTGAAATCATAATCTTTACTCCTAAAAGGAAAACAAAATTTAGGACTCAAATGAATGCAAATATAGTGACCATCTGACTTGTAGGTTTAGTCCCATATCCACAACATATAGCAATGTGCCTCCAAAGAGGTAAGCCTTCAAACCAAGACTGCCACATTTTAGTGAGATAAATGACACTTATATAAACAGTTAAAGATATTTTATTTACCTTCAAATATACTATCTGGTCTTGCAAAATAAACATATTCAAAGATACAAAAAGCCATCGGGTTTCCTTCAGACCTTGGTATAATATCAAGAGTTTGGACACTACGTTTTGTTATTTCCACAATTTCTCCAGGCAAGACTTCACGGTAGTATCTTGGGAAACAGTGTTAAAGAAAGAAGACTTAACTACGAAGTACACACAGAGTCCCTTCCCTTATAAAGGAAAAGTGATTCAGTTTAAGAGATAGCTTAATAAACAAGTAATATTCCTCCAGCAATAAATCTAGTATGTATATATATTACCCCTAAATTCTAATTCTGAATTAAAAAAAAAAAAGCCCTAAGTTTTACTGAGTTTTAGTAGAAGTTAAAGAGAACATTTTTATTCTTGCGTAAATTTTTTGATCATAACTACTCCTTCTGGAGGAGATCTTCCTTTCTAAAATATGTCTCATGGTATTGTGAAAACAAGATGCCAGTTTCAGAATTAGAAGGTATCACTGGAGCATTAAAAGTCAGTGCAACTGCTAAATACAATGTACAAAAGAAACTGTATTTATGGATTTGTCTTCTTACAGACAACAGAAAGAAAATTTTTATGTAAAAAAATTTTTTTACTGATGTGGAAAAAGTAAATATATTGAGTGAAACAAAACTTACTTTGCGCCAATTGATAAAAAGCTACAAGATTCTGAAGATACCACCCATCCTTCTGTTTCTGAAGACTTTTTCTCTGTAAATCACAAAGCAATATAGTTAAAGGATTCAAGAAATTTTACAAGAGACTACCTATTTCAAAAGAACAGTTAACACAAAATAAATTTAAAAAAAAATTCTATGACTTTAAGAGCATATGGATCTAACTACCTAGAATTTAAATAAGTTTGAAAAGAAAAAAAGCCATTGATCTTCATTTGACTCGAGCCAAGATAAAATTAATGATACCGGGATCCCTGGGTGGCGCAGTGGTTTGGCGCCTGCCTTTGACCCAGGGCGCGATCCTGGAGACCCGGGATCGAATCCCATGTTGGGCTCCCGGTGCATGGAGCCTGCTTCTCCCTCTGCCTGTGTCTCTGCCTCTCCCTCTCTCTGTGTGACTATCATAAATAAATTAAAAAAAAAAAAATTAATGATACCAAAATTTTTTCAAAATCTGATTTTACAGCTCCAATAGGCATCAAATAAGTACTGAAGTCATACTATGATCAAATGAAAAAGCTGATCAAAGGATATGAATAGGTAATTCAGACAAGACAAAACAGGAATGTCTCATTAAATTTTTAAAAATGGCTCATACTCAAGGAAATGTACCTTAAAAACTCTCATATTTTTCTTTTTTACTTAGTTCCTTCTCATTCATAAGCTTCCTTTATCTAATGAATTGAGGGTGTGCCACCAGTAGGACAATGACATGGAAAAGCACTATGAAATTATATTTCTTCTGAAGTGTATTTATTACCTTTATCATTTATATCAGATACAGGAATAAGACTTCCAATGCATAGAGGACGATTTCCATAAGGATCTCGTACTGCATAAATAACATCTCTGTGCATTATAAGCAGGGAATATGCTGTGGGTGCTTCCTTCATTAAGTTCTTAATCCTAGAATTAAATAATTGAATGAATAATTTCAGTTATAAACACATGCAAGGCAGCGCTCGTTACCAGACCTGTGAGATTAACCTAGTTTTACAATTACCTTGCTACCCAATCTGGGGTACCATCTTGTTCCTGAGGAGGTGTATATGCCAGTAACTGGGTAATCATTTCGCTATCAGAACTTGTTGACAAACCAATACCATGCCGCAGAAGCTATTAAGAATGGAGAAAAGTGTAATCATTAGAGGGAAAGCTCCACCTGACCCTTCTTCACCCAACAGCCCACCATTATACAAAGAGGTCAGGTATTGTGTAAATTTTCAGTTATGAAAATCCTGCACTCTACTAATGATGTGTATATAGTAATGGAGAATCACTGCTGGAGGCAATGGGAAGAAGTTTCTGAAGATTTTGTGATTTTCTTTTTTTTAAAAGATTTTATTTATTTATATGAAAGACAACGAGAGAGCACAAGCAGGGGGAAAGGCAGAAGGAGAGGGAGAAGCAGGCTCCCCACTAAGCAGGGAGCCCTATGTGGGGCTCGATGCCAGTACCCTGGGATCATGACCTGAGCTAAAAAGGCAGACGCTTACCTGACTGAGCCCCTCTCTGAAGGTTTTTAAGGAAGGAAAAAGTGTTCTAGGAAGTATATAGAATAGCTTTTGAAAACTAAGTTTGAAAAAAAAAAAAAAAAATGAAAACTAAGTTTGAAGGAACGTAGACCTGCAATAAAGGTGGGGGTAGTAGAGAAGGCACAAGAATTTGGAATTGTGATTCTAACATTTTAAGCCCTTGACAATCCTAATAGGACACATTCCCTTAAAAGTAGCACACTACAGTGAGGCCTCTCAAGCCAGGTTTATCGGTGGTAGTGCTGGTAGCTACCCACCTCCACTGATCATCACTTACAGAACAGAGGAAAGGAATTAGCCATACTGAACAATTAAACACATAAGATGTAATAAAATTGGTTGAGCACTCTCCTGATGATTTTAAGGTTCTGAGCAAGACTGCCCAGGATAAGAACATCCCCATTAAGATGTACAGGCTGAGTTTAAACTCATACTATAGAACAGTTTTAGTAAGCAGCTAAATACGTAGAAGTAAAATCCGGCATCTAGGTAAGGGGTTATGTCTACAAAGAATGAGCTAGGTATTGTTCAGAATTGAACTTTTAATGGTTACTGTAAGTGTCATCACTTGTTTGTGTTTTTGTTTTGTTTTGTTTTGTTTTGTTTTTTAGTAATTTTCACTTCATGTTTATACTTTTTCTGATTGTATAAATTAAAAAATTCTCTTTTCACTTGGGGGAAGAAAAATATTTCAATATCATTATAATACCAAAGCCTAAGAAAAGGGCAGAAGAAAGCTCTGGGAAATAACTAAAGCTAGAATTGAAAATAAAAGGATAAAAAAAAAAAAGAAAAAGAAAAGAAAAAAGGATAATGAGTGGTATGGGAAGCATGGTTCTAAATATATTTTCACCCACTAAAATTCACCATTGTTTGACTTCTGTCACTACTTATCCTATATAAAATGCCTAGTTCTAGAATGCTAAGGAGATAATTGTGTGTATGTGTGGTAGAACCATCCTGTTAATGAATACCACCTGAGATTTCTTTTTATTTGCAAGGTTACCAGATCAAGATTATCAGAATCCAGGGAACCAAAAGAAATTTGGCATCAATAAATGAATGGCAAGAATGGAAAATTAAGCTATCAGAAATATAAAGATATGAAGTAATTAAAAAAAAAGATGACATAAAAACAAAAAAGATAAAAAAAGTTAAAAAAATTTAAAAAAAGATGACATGATGACAAAGGTATAGGCACAAAGTAACACAGAATGCTCCAAATAACATACTATGAACAAAAGAGAACATAATTAAACTCTTTTGCCCTTCCCAAGTGGTTTCCTATAATTGTTTCCAAATTATTTTTTCTTGTATTTGTTATCTTCAAGTTTATATATTCCATTTTCTTCTTAAGCTTTGAACATAAGGACAAAGCTGAAGGGTTACGAAGAGTCAATAAACCCTAAGTTTTCTGTTTCTTTTCTTTCTTTTATTTTTTTATTTATCTATTCATGAGAGGCACAAAGAGGCAGAGATACACACAGATAGAGGGAGAAGCAGGCTCCCTGCAGAGAGCCCAATGTGGGACTTGATCCTGGGACTCCAGGATCACACCCTGGGATGAAGGCAGACGCTCAACCGCTGAGCCACCCAGGCATCCCAAATTTTTCTGTTTCTAACGACAACCATAAATTAACTTTTCCAAATCTCCAAAGCAGTACACGAGAATCACCTTATGCAGACTGACCACCCTTCCAACCCCAGACTCTGGGGTGCTATTTTAGAGTCTGTAATTTTAACAAATACTTCAGGTAATTCTAACACAGTTGTCCTTTGTTATGTAACAAAGGTGTTATGTAACAGGTGGCAACAATTAGAAAATATCCTGCACCAAGATCCCCGAAAAATTCATTTCATTAATTTATCCTAATGAAAAAATGCACTTAAAAACTTACCTTTTTCCTTAATTGAGCAGCATTTACCAATTCGCCATTATGTGCCACAGCTATTTTCCCATGAAGTGTTTCAACAACAAAGGGCTGACAATTTTCTAATTCACAGTTTCCTGTAGTGGCGTATCTTGTGTGTCCGATTCCAAGGTTTGAAATATATAATTTCTTCAAATTGTCTTGAGTAAAGACATGATTTACAAGACCCATTCCCTTGCAAAGTCAAAGTAAAAACTCATCTTAGAAAAGAAAAAAAACAACAACAACAGACTTGTGGCCCTAGTGAGCAAAGGCATTTATAAGCTTCTGCTCAGGCAATCCCAAATTAGACAATGCACTTCCACTTAATTCCCTTGTGCTCCAAATTCTAGTCTTAAATAAAGACTAACCTAATTTTAAAAAACCATAAAACCTCTTTTTGGGAAAAATTTTGGGGTGAAATTCACATAACATACAATTAACCGTTTTAAGGTAAACAATTCAATAGCATTTAATACATTCATAATGTTGAAGTGCTTGTTTTATGAGATACTTTTCATTAAAACATTGAAGAACAGATGTACTAAACAATACAATTTGTCAAATATAATCAATTGCATTTTAAAAATTCAAAGCATGTTAAAATATTTAAGTAACTGGCCTGTTTCAAGGAGTCAGTCTAGCAAACTATCAGGTGAAAAGAAATGCACTCTCATATGATAAACTGAAATGGCTGATCCAGAGTATGACTTTTATATGCATATTATTCAAATTTCCGTCCCCCACCAACATACTAGTTATCATCTAGCTATTGTTATCGTTATTATTGACATTTCATTATGTTCAAATATACCTTGTGTGTTTTGAATGTTGGTACTGAATTCCCATCGCTGGTCACAATACCAGCACTCTCCTGACCCCTGTGAATATAAAAAGGCATCAACTGTTAAATTTAAATTTACCACACTGATAAGCTTCTTTATGAAGCATTACTTTTTTCAAGAGCCACCAGGAGGTGACAACACATTACATGCTAGTGCTACTTCTATTCATGATGATAGGACTAGCAATAGCAGCAGATAATATTGAGTTCTAACTAACATGCCAGGCACTGTCCTAAGCATTTACACGAATGATCTAACTTATTACACTCTCACAACAATCTTTTGAAATAGATACTATGATTGTTATTCCCATTTTACAGATAAGGACACTAAAGAAACAGAAGTTAAGTAACTTGCCAAATGTCAAACAGAAAGTGGTAGCATAGCCAGGATGAGAACATAATCTGAGGCTAGAGAACTTGAGCTTCTGATACTATGTGACCTCTAAATGAAGTTGAGTATGTAGATAAAAATGTAAATCTCCAAATAAATTAGCAGGTAAAATGCTTAGTTGTGGGTACTAGAATCATGAACAAAATTCATTTATTTCTGAGGTTTTTGCTTTGCTTTTCTGCACTTACCACTATTTTTCCCCCAAAAGGTATCTATCACTTTAGTTACCACACACACACACAAAAATAAATGCTGCTTCTAAAAACCCTAAGCTGATCAGGTACTTGTATTTCATTTCCTATGTCAGTATTTTTAGGTGACTGATATAGAGAAGAAAGCAAAAGCTAAGTTAGAGGTAGCATAACACACAATATGACTTCAGGGGATCTGTACTACTGTGGAGTATCAAGTGATAAAATAAAGGTTCCAAATGTTCCACAATTTTTAGTAGTTCCGAACAAATGCTACAAATATTAAATGTTTATTAGCAAATTTTTGTTCCAAAGTATATCAGGGTAGAAATAAAAAGTAAACCTCTAATATATGTATGTATGCATTAAAATTGATATATTGACTTATTTGGCAAATTGGATCTTTTTCTAAATTACACACTGTAGTTGTTTTTTAGGCATTTTAATAAGAAAAACTACATTAAGTATACCAGCAAAGCAAAAATCTAAAAAAATTATAAATTTACTAAATTATCAATACATTATATAAATATGCATAACACTATATACCCTACACATCTGAATCATTTGTGACATAGGATTTCTTTAGTGAAATGATGTGGTCTTTACTGTTAACCTATGCTAGAAGACAAAATGATTTGTATTAGAGGGGGGAAAAATCAGTGTTAGCTATAAATCTTAGGGCAGAAAGAACCTCTGCTAACCACTTCTAAATTAATTTCTAAAAAATCAACAATCTTTGGTAAACTAGAGTAAATTATGTAAGAAAAGAAATTTAAAAACGGTTTTCCCTCCTGTTCATCTCAAGGTAATTTTCCCTTAAGCTGAAATGAAAAACGTTAGGAATCATTTAGGTCTAGGCTTCTTTAATCACAAAGCCTGCTTATTTGGCAGTTTCTCAAGTTACTCCCCTCAGGCAGCTTGAGCCAGTTAAACTAGATCTTTTCAGCTCTTTGGAGCTTATTGACAACCAGCCGTCTGGTTTCCTAGGAAACAAAACCTTGGCTAGAAATAGTGAATCATTTCCAGGTCACTTTCAACATGGAGAGTGGAGCAGGAAAGCACTGGACTGAAGAAGAGGTTAAAGCTTTGCTAAGTGTCTGGGCAGAAAAAAATATACGAAAACAACTTTATGGAACACTAAGAAATAAAGGAATATTTATTTACATTGCTAAAAGGCTGCAAGCACTAGGAGTATACAGAGATTGGAAACAGTGCCGGGCAAAGTACAAAAATCTCAAATATGAATACAGAACAGTTAAATATGCTCATAACTCTGGAGACAGCTCTAAAACTATGAAGTTCTTCCATGATTTGGATGCGATCCTGCAGTATGAACCTGCCACACAATTAACAGAGGAAGATGCAAATGGCAGGTGCCTGGCAACGCTGAGCCAAAGTACAGCTTCAGAGACCACTGAAGGTAAAAAGAAAAAGTAGCATTATTTTGTTTTTACCTAACAAACTATAAGAGTACAGGATTTCTGAGTCCATATGATAAAACATAGTCTGGAATATCATGTTGAGAAAAACAACTGGCCTGTTATGCTATTTTGCACAAGGTAAAAATTTTTAAAAGATTAAATACCTCCACTTTTTAAATCTGTGATACTGAAAAACACATTAAAATAACATTAACCACTTAAAAAAGATAATAGCATTAACCACTAACGCCAACTGCTCCTTAAGCATGCCTGGTATGTTTTTTGGAAAATGGATTGGGTTTTGAAAATATTTTAGATTTAAAAAAAATTTTAAGAGTGGCAAAAGGAAAAAAAAACAATACATTTCTCCACTGTTGCTTCTCCACATCTCCAAACAAGACAGAACTTTCTGCTCTGTATTTATGTTCCCATTTTCTTAATTTATCAATAAAAGCACTGAAATACTAGGAACTAATAAATTCTTCATTACTCATTTGGAAGAAAGCTCCATTTTAACAATAAGCAAAACAAAAACAGATTGGCTAGATTAAATGATTTATGATTAAATGATTCAGATATTAAAATAAGGTTCTTGACCTGCTGTGTTGTTAAGCCTGAACTATTTACATAGAATTTGCTAGGTCTGTGGAAGCCAAATGTATCACTAGGGAAAGCTGGAAAAACAGTGGCAATAAGGAGATTTCTCCCATAGCCAAAGTCTTTACAGATGCAATTTTAAGAACAGAGTTGTTCAATTCAAAATCTCTGAATACCTACTGCCTGCAAAGTGCTGAGCTATATGCTCATGCAGTCAGTGATGTGTAACACCTCAGAAAGGAGGACACAATGAATAAATGTAACAGCCAGAAGAAAATGGTTACAGTGGTAGAATAAAGATACCAAATGAGAAAGGGAAGTAACATGATAGAAGTTAAAGCTCTGTTAATTAGGTTAATGAGGTTACTCTGAACTTCGAGTTTATAAAGCTCAATAATAAATCATTTGGTAAAAAATCCACTCCACTTAACATACTCCCTTTACATTTCTGATACCAAATTCTGAAGCTTTGCAGTCATTGTCAAGTTAAATAGCAGTAACATTATTTTATTCAATTAATCATCCTGCACTCTCCATTATTTGAATGCTTTTAATATTGATTAATGATAAGTAAATCATACAGCTTCTGAAAAGCTTTGGTTTTAACCATAGGTTGGTATTGGTATAATGAAGATGTGGGTGCTCTGTCTTCACTTTTTTTTGCCATTTTTGTGTCTCTGTGTCTCCTCCACTCCTCCCCCCTCCTACTCACCCCGTGCACGTCTGTTTCTGTCTTTCTCCTCTGTGTGTGTGTCTATTCTCCACTTAACAGGATTTCCTTCTAATTTAGATACCCCCTTGGCTCCAAATTCCCCACTTTCACTTATAAGCAGAGGGCCCATAATTACCACTTAACCTTAGGGTATGTTTAAGGTATCTCAAACCCCAAATTCTAAAACTATACTCTTCCTTCATTCAGGACTGATCCTCCTACAAATTACTTACACCTTACTATCACTGTATGTCCAATCACTTACAGAAACATTTGAGATGCCTTTGACCTTTGGTCAGTCACTAAGCCCTCAAAAAAAAAAAAAAATCTACTGACATGTTTCATAAGTTTTTCTCTGTTCCATTCTCATTACCACCATGCAGAACTTCATCTATCACATGGAATGTAAGATAACCTCTTAACTGGTCTCCCTACTTTTCAGTCCCTTCCCACAGATCATCCACAATGCCACTGGTTGTTGTTCTTTAAACTTTTTAAATTATACAATTATAAGCACATTAGCATTCTGTTTACTTTTTTTATTTTTTTAAAGAATTTATTTATTCATTCATGAGAGAGAGACACACACACACAGAGGCAGAGACACAGGCAGAGGGAGAAGCAGGCCCCCTGCAGGGAGCCTGATGTGGGACTCGATCAAGGGGCCTCTAGGATCATGCCCTGGGCCAAAGGCGGTGCTAAACCGCTGAGCCACCTGGGCTGCCCCATTCTGTTTATTTTAGTAATAATCCTTGTATTTTACCCAGAATTAATTATAATTCAGGATTAAATATACTTAATGATTCCATAATTTTTAAGTGAGTGCATATCAGAGTTTATTTTGGCCCCCTAGAGAAATGTGCTACAATCAATACCTTTTGTCCATATTTAACATTACTACTTTAGGAGAGACTATCAGAAGTTCAGTTATTGGTCAGAAAGGGTATGATTACTTTGAAACACTTAAAAAAAAAAAAACCTGCTTTCCAAAAGAATTGTTTTTTATTAATAGTGAGACTGTCCCTTTTATAGAGAACCTTGTCATATCAGATCATAGGGAGGGGTTAAAGTGGGAGAGAGACTTTCCTAATTTAACAAATAATAAAGTATGCTAATTCAGTAACTTATTTTGCATTTGTCTAATTACTAGTGATATCGAACAGTTTTCTATATATTTTACAAAAAACTGTTCATGTCAACTGAGGTCTTAGAAATTGCACGATCCCTTTTGCCTTACAATTTTGGTTGATTTTTTATTTGACCTATAGAATCCAAGTTTTTAATGCAATCAAACAGTCTTTTCTAAGGCTTAGAAAGCACTCCTTTCTCCAGGTCTGATTCATTTATAATGTCTTCTGGTTTTTCTATGGCGGAACCAGCAAAATTTTTATTGGTGTATGATAAACTGAAGAAGGGAAGAAAATGAATGTGCCTTTTCCACTGTTGGGATCAACCTCATGCAAGTGGTAAGGACAGAGGATCTGGTTCCCTCCGTTAGGCAGCAGGTAGTCTGACTAAGCCTTGGCAAAGAACTCAAATACAAACTCTTAAGAGACTTCATGTTCTGGAAATTATAATCATCCTCAACCTCAGAATACCTTTGACCTACTGCTACCGCAGAATCATTCCTTCGGTGACCAAATTTCCACTCTATTTCCCTCCTCTTACTTGATACAGATGCAGAGATAATGAGTTAAGAGTTTCAGTTTAAAACCTCCAGCACATGCATGAGGCTCCTTCATATAATTTTGGGATCAATCTAAGAAAAAATTACACCTGAATCAGCTGGGAAGAGAGCTTTTCTTTTTTACTCTGACCTGTATGTTTAGCATCGGCTATTTTCAACAAACATAAAACTAGGAGAAAAAACAAATAAACAAACATAAAAGTAGGCCCTAAATCAGATAATAGAATAGCAAACTCTCTCCCCTCTTTCCTTACTGTTCTCATCATGAAGCTCACATGTTAAATTAACCAGGTATATCATATTTTCTTTTTTTATATCATATTTTCTTAAAGAGAATTCTTAAATAAAAATTCTTATGTAACTACAGACTTTCATTTTCCATATTCCCATCTACATGCCATTTGAAAACAGTAGTACCTCCCTTATTTTTCATGTTATTCTATTTTAAAATAGAAATCCCTAATATAATCTTTAAGATGACAAACATTCCTTTTCTTATTTTTTTAAGATTTTTTTTTTTATTATTTATTCAGAGAGAGAGAGAGAGAGAGAGAGAGAGAGGCAGAGACACAAGCAGAGGGAGAAGCAGTCTCCACGAAGGGAGCCTGATGCGGGACTCGGATCCTGGGTCTCCAGGACCACACCCCGGGCTGCAGGTGGCGCTAAACTGCTGTGCCACCAGGGCTGCCCTTTTTCTTACTTTTTAATGGAATGCCTCCAAATAGTGAATTGTAATTTTAAATGTTCATGCCATTGAAATCATAACTAACATTTGCTCTCCTAATGTAAAGTAAAATAGAATGGTATTTGTTACTCAGTAAAACAATATTGAAAAAACATGGAAATGATAGATGAATAACTCTGATTCAGAAAGTTACAAAAAAGTAATCAAAACCTACTTAACTACCCTATCTCATGATCAGTTTCAGCCTCGTTATAATTATGATTCATCTTCACATGTGCCAACTGAATCCAAAATTCTATATGCTGGGTTCCTTTGAAAGATATATTTTAGTTTTTCCTATTACCCTCCTCATTTGATTACTTTAAAAGTAGTCTGTGCCTCATTTTATAAAAAATAAAACCAGGAGGTCAAGGGGGGCCATTTTCATTTTTCAAGGTTGGCATGGTTCTTTTAAATGGCACATTCCTTGGTCCATTTAAGCATAACTTAGATAAATTTCTGGAAAGTTTAGTATGTACCAATTAGCTAATTATAAAAGATACATATAAATTTTAGCTATTTGACCATATACCAATTAAAGAAGATTTTCTGATTATCTCATTATGAAACCTCTGTCTTACATTGATTGCTACTATCAAGTGCCTGTTATGTTAAAGTACTTAAAGCACAAAATAATGAAGACACCTCACTTTTTTTTTTTTTTTTTTTTTAAAAGAGAGAGCATGAGCATGGAGGAGGGGTCAGGAGGGGAAGAGACAGAGAGAGACAGTGATAGAGAATCTTAAGTAGGCTCCATGTTCAGCACAGAGCCCAGCCCAGGACTTGATCTCATGATCCTGAGATCATAATCTGAGCCAAAATCAAAAATCAGAAACTTAACTGAACTACCCAGGCACCCCAAGAAAAATCTTCATTTATTTTTTTATTTTTATTTTTTTAGATCTTCATTTAAAAAATATAATTCATTGAATACGAACCACAATCATCTCTAGAAACATAAAATTAGCAAATAAATCTAGTGGAAGTTCAAAATTAACCATGTGAATGGAAGAAATTAAATTTTTCTGTATTATAAATGTATATTTAAACTATTTTATACTGTTTTATTACAATCTATGTCTAACACAAATTTATAATCCTTCATATCAAATTCAGCTCAAGCTATTAGCATTCTCAGTCATATTAATTCAATTTTTATCTTCCTTAGAACTTATTCTAAAAGGAATTCTGTTCTCTTTCTAGGTAAAATGTCAGTTACATTAGAAGATAAGGAAGATATCTCAGGAAATCCTTTACTTTTGGTTTCTCATATCAGACCAATGGAACTAGGTACAGTATTGTGGGTCAAAAAATACAATGAAACTGATCAAATTCCAAATTGGAAAGTTAGGTTGGTTTCTGAGAAAATGGCTGATTTTCCGGATAAAAACACTTAGGATTATCTTGTCCGCCCCCCGCCCCCCCCCCCCCGCCGCTTTTTTTTTTTTATCAGTCTATACTAAAAAAAAAAAAAAAAATTCATTTCTAAAATAAATGATTTCTTTAACAAAATGTAAACTGCCTGTATTATTGGCCTTCAAATTCCCAACCTTTATTCTTTAAACATAATAGGGAATACAGTGGTCAAAATTATACATAATAGGTGCTTAATATTTAATGAACATGTTACTTTAGCACTCCTGAGGTCTAATACAAACAACTCTACAACTGAAAGTAAATAATATCAAATCAATGAGGTCAGGGATGGTTTTATTCACCCAGAGTCCAAACAAATCACCATTTTGCTTCTAAATTTTTACTGAAGGTTGTTAATCCAAGTGGAAAAATAATGTGCCTCTTCCAACCCTTTACTCGTGAATAGTTTTGGTTCTCAGCCATGACTGCCCATTTGAACCACAAACTGGGGATGCAAGGTGGGGGTAACAGCAAAGTAGTGATTTACAAAAGCTCCCCAGCAGATACTGATATGTATCCAATGGAAATCACCAAATTAAGAGATAAATTGCTCCCACCTATCCTATCACAAAACAAAAAACAAATAAAAATTACCCTTAATGAGCCATTTTCTAATTGTATTACTTTCTACAAATAATACAAAATTACTCAACATTCACTATATACTGATATACATACCACATATCAAAGGAATGGGATGAAGAGTAAGAGAAATATAGAGAAAAAAGATGATCAAAATGTGACTAATTAAAAACACAACTTTTTTAAGGCCAGTCACTGTCGTGGTAAGAAATAGACTCAGGTTCTGTATTTCATTTCCTCATTAGTTTCAGAGAAAAGCTAAGGTTTTCCATCTCCCATGGAGAAAATTTCCTTCCTTACTAAGGTTGCATCCAATTACTTATCTTATGTATATAACCTATATATGTATCTCTTTCCTCCCCACCTGATACAGGTAACTCCACATCAATTATGGAACCCCCTAATAATCCAACTTTTATTCCAACCATAGCAAATGAAGGAGGAAAACACTGGACTGTGCCAGAAGTTAGGGCTCTAATTGGCATCTGGTCTGATATAAATATACAACAACAACTGGAAGGAACAGTGAGAAATAAAAGGATATTTGAACAAATTGCTGCCAAGCTTCAGAAATCTGGAATAGAGAGAGACTGGAAACAGTGCAGAACAAAGTACAAAAACTTAAAACATGAATACAAGACTGTAAGAATGGCTCAAGACCAAGGCATAACTAAGAGTATGAAATTTTTTACTGAGTTGGATGCTATTCTGGGATACAATAAAAGAGAAAAATCACAAGAACACAAATTCCAAGATGAAGAACAAGCCACACGATGTGCCAATGTAAAAACAGAAGAGAAACAGTCAGGTAGGAAGGCAAAGAAAAGTAACCTGAACATTAGGCCAAATCCTATAAAAATGTTAGTAACCCAAAAACATGAATATAGTTTAAGTTAAATAGGTTTCACTAAATACTATTCAACAAGCTAATTGTTGAATTTATCATGAACAATTTAATGTATATTCAATCTCTTCCAGAACCCAGACAATAGTACAAAGTCATACATAAGGATGAAATAAAATTGGATTTCCACAAGTTTAAAAATAGACCAATTTTAGTAAAGTAAAACTGCAACTCTAAATGGCAGAAGTTAAAGCAAGTTTTCATATTAATTGTGGTTAAATTGTGAGTGAACAGAAAAAGAGCATTAAAGAACTTAGGAAAAAAAAAGACCCCATGAGAATGACTTTGAAGTCTAAGTTCTTCTGGGACACTTCATAAAGTTCTTTAATAAAAAGTTTAACACAAAGGACTGAGATATATTACACACAAAGATAGGACAGCATGACATAAATGAGTTCTAGACCAGGAGTCAGGAAATCAAAGTTCTAGCTCAGTCTTTCTGGAATCTTGAACCAGGTGTCTCCTCTAGACTTGACAAAATGTTCTTAAAGACCTCTACTAACCATAAAGTTTCTAGATATTAATATCTGCCGTAAACAATGCAGTCCTAATTCTTAGAGTATGAATACGTATCTAGGGGAAACGGAGGCAATGACAGAGGATTGAGAAATGGTGGCAAGAAGGCCTGAAATATTTTGCTGGCAGAGAAGAAACTGGTCTGCTTGAGAACTATCCACCTATCCCATTGAAATTAAAATGACAACCACAGTATTCAGCATGAGGTTCACTTTAGTGGAGCTTGATCTCAGGACCCTGACCTGAGCCAAAGGCAGATAGATGCTTAACTGACTGAGCCACCCAGGCACCCCTATCACGCTCACTTTAAAAGAGAAAATAACATTAGAGTTTAAAACACTATGCTGAAGTGAATAAAACCAAACCACCATCTATCCCACTATATTCACAGTCATTGCTGGAGATGCAGCAGAAGATGACTTTGTCAGTGATACATCAGAAGACCTAAGAGACAGAGATGTAAAACAAAGTCCTGGTACAGGTAAAATAATATTTTTTTGGTTTTATGTATGTGAAAAAATATGTAAGATGTTATTATATGATGTTGCTATAGACTGAACTGTGTCACCTCTAAAGTCGTATCAACAGATATAAGAGCATTTGGAGATGGGGCCTTCATGAGATAATTAGGTTTGGAGGTCATGAGGTTGGGGACCTTATGATGGGTTTTAGATTTAATTATATTTTATGTATAATGTATAATAAAAAAGATGCTATAATAACTAAGATTTTATAATAACACATACAAGGTTATAACACTGTATATGAAGAGTAATACTCATATTTACAAAATACAGAAATGGAAGGTGAAAACTGCTAATGACAGTAACATTCCTTATAGCTGTGGTTTTCAAAGTATAGCAGCATTAGTATCATCTGGGAACTTTGGCATGCTCAAGTTTGAGAAACACTGTCCTATGGTACTAATGGCGTGAAGGAAAGTAAGTGCTTCCTATATGGTGGTTTGCCTTTTACATAAACCAAAATGAGTGATGGGTGATCACCAGGCCCTCAAGCAAAAGCTGAGCTAGTCATCACAGACCTCACACATAGTCTTTCAGTTCAAAGCTTAGAAAAATGTAAAGAATCATGCTGATTAACAAACCAGGTAATCAAATTCCTCACACTCTTGGCAAACTTCTTTGTCTGACTTATCAGATATGACAAATTAAAAGCCCAGTGGGAGAAAGGAGAGCTGCTAGAATGGTGAAAGGTGAAAGCGGAGAAATTAAGGGGACTAATTCGATAGGAACATGCAGCTGACTAGGGGTATGATATGATAATACAGGTAAACAAAAATCTGTGCTCCTAAGGTTTCTCAGGGCATCAGAGCATTGACCCTTGTCATTAAAAATAAAGTTAAAAAAAAAAAAAAGTTGGGATCCCTGGGTGGCGCAGTGGTTTAGCGCCTGCCTTTGGCCCAGGGCGCGATCCTGGAGATCCGGGATCGAGTCCCACGTCATGCTCCCGGTGCATGGAGCCTGCTTCTCCCTCTGCCTGTGTCTCTGCCTCTCTCTCTCTCACTGTGTGCCTATCATAAAAAAAAAAAAAAAAAAAAAAAAAAAGTTAAGGGACGCATGGCTCAGCGGTTGAGCGCCTGCCCTGAGGGATTCAGGATCAAATCCCTCATCGGGCTCCTTGAGGGAAGCCTTCTTCTCCCTCTGCCTGTATCTCTGCCTGTCTCTCATGAATAAATATAAAATCTTAAGCTAAAAAAAAGTTAAAATCAGATAGATTTAATAAGATATATTTCCATGGAAAAAATTAAGAACTTTAGCATTCAGAAGATTTTAGCTTGTTACTCCTCTGGGCTCACTTAAGTACAACACCTCAAGATCCTTTTTTGTATGTGAAAGGAAAACATTAAGTCAGATATATTATTAAACTGGCAGGATTTTAAAAAAACTGTCTGGTATGTTTATATGTTTCATATTTTCTAAATATAAAATGGGAAATATTTAGTCATTCTAGAAACTAAGGTATTTTAAACTTCCATATGAAAATAAAAGCAAAGATATAAACCTACAAGAATCCCAACAGCTAAATACATAGGAAAAGAAACTGATCTTTAAAAAAAAAAAAAAAGATTTTATTTATTCATGAGAGACAGAGAGAGAGAGAGGCAGAGACCCAGGCAGAGGGAGAAGCAGGCTCCATGCAGGGAACCTGATGCAGGACTCAATCCCAGGTCTCCAGGAGCCTGCCCTGGGCCGCTAAACCGCTGAGCCACTGGGGCTGCCCCAGAAACTGATCTTTTAAACAGATTTTACCTTTATGTAATCTTTACATCCAGTGTGGGGCTCGAACTCAACACCCCAAGATCAAGAGTTGCATGCTCCACCAACTGGGCCACCTCCTAGAGTTAGCAAAAAAATCTAAGTACTTCAGTCATACCTGCAATATAAACTATTGAGTCACAAATCACCACTCTACTATGTTGTATTGAGGTATGGATATTTTTCCTGAAGATGGCTTCAGGGAAAAAATTCACATCAAATATTCTTTCTTAAAACAAAACAAAACACAGGGGGCACCTGGGTGGCTCAGTGGTTGAGCATCTGTCTTTGGCTCAGGTTGTGATCCCAGGGTCCTGGGATTGAGTCGTATATCTCCCTCTGCCTATGTCTCTGCCTCTCTCTGTGTCTCTCTCATAAACAAATAAATAAAATCTTTACAACAAAAAAACCAAAGTCACTGGTTGGCTCACTAGGTTAAGTCCCACTCTTGATCTCAACTCAAGGTCATGAGTTCAAGCCCCACATTGGGCTTGGAGCCTTATTTTTTTTTTTTTTTTAAGATTTGGGGATCCCTGGGTGGCTCAGTGGTTTGGCGCCTGCCTTTGGCCCAGGGCGTGATCCTGGAGTCCCGAGATCGAGTCCCGAGTCAGGCGCCTGGCATGGAGCCTGCTTCTCCCTCTGCCTCTCTCTCCCCCCCACCCCGTCTCTCGTGAATAAATAAATAAAATCTTTTATTTTATTTTATTTATAAAATTTTTGAGAGAGAGAGAGGGAGGCAGAGAGAGGCAGAGACAGGCAGAGGGAGAAGCAGGCTCCATGCAGGGATCCCGGGTCTTCAAGATCACACCCTGGGCTGAAGGTGGCGCTAAACCGCTGAGCTACCAGGGCTGCCCCCTTGGAGCCTACTTAAAAAATAAACAGAAACAATAAAGTGATGAACATTCATGTAAAAATAGGTAGAGGTTATTTCATTTTGATTTTATATTTTTACTAATGAACTACTGGAATCTGAGTTCCTATTGCCCCATATTGTTAACATTGATACTTGGTCATGAAACTGGTCTCCCAAAAGTAAATTTTTCCTCATCTTAAATGTATGCTAGAAGATTCTTTTTTTCAAATAAAAACCTAACTAGAGCTGTGAACTCCTTGGAGTCTAGATAACTAATTAGTTCCCAATTTAGAACTCCTGGGGATTCTGGTCTAGCGTAGGTTATAGGATGGGTTCAAGCAATATATTTTTATAACAGACCATCAAGCACAGTAAGGGTTGAAAATAACAGGTTGTTGTATTTAGAGAGTAGAGGCTAGCAGAGGGCTGAAGAAACTAAAACATAAAATCCAATTTGATTCCATTTAGGGAAGACAATTTAGCCAATTTCAATTATCACTTTAAAAAATGCATGACTAATGCAATATGAAATAAGTTAATCACTGGGAAGAATCACAGAACTCCTGAGCTATGCCTACCTATTACAATAAGTAAAAAGTAGGGGATCCCTGGGTGGCTCAGCGGTTTAACACCTGCCTTCAGCCCAGGGCATGATCCTGGAGTCCCAGGATCGAGCCCCACATCAGGCTCCCTGCATGGAGCCTGCTTCTCCCTCTGCCTGTGTCTCTGCCTCTCTCTCTCTCTCTCTGTCTCTCATGAATAAATACAATCTTTAAAAAAAAAAAAAAAAGTAAAAAGTAATAACCCATGAAAATTGAATAACTAATTCTTTGGATCTAAAATTCTTCTCGGGCACCTGGATAGCTTAGTGGTTGAGTGTCTACCTTTGGCTCAGGTCGTGATCCTGGGGTCCTGGGATTCAGTCCTGCATCAGGCTCTCTGGAGGGAGCATGCTTTTCCCTCTGCTTAGGTCTGTGTCTCTCATGAATAAATAAATTTTTAAAAAATAATAAAAAGTTAAAAATAAATTCTTCTCCCCACCTGAGGCATAAGCAAGAGATGATAAAAGGAATCAGAAAGTTCTACTGTCTAAACAGGAAATGTTTGACAGTCTTGTCAGTTACCTGTCTCTTCTGAGTAAACCTAAAATTAACTTAATTCATCTCTAGTATCAGTTGATATTTACACGAGGTGGAATACTTCAGTATTCTCGCAAGTCACTGCTTTTTAGTATTGGCAGTCAAAGGTAGATCAATTTTAGTTCTGAGGGGTGGAGACAGGCAAATATATCCTATTGGAGGTTATTCTTACCAGCCTAAAAATCACAAAACTATTCTTTTAAAAATAGTCTTAAAGAATTTTCTTTGGTTGGTAAAATATATTTCCAAAATTAAAATAGTCACTATCCCCACAATTTCACAAAAATTAACAATGTGATGGCCAGCAGAGGGCACTAAACTATCTATTGTTAGTATCTCAGAGGCCATGCCAGGTTTTTTTGGTTTCTCAAATTCATATATTTCTCCAATTCATTTATTTTGGTTTATTTATAATAAGCCAAAATTGGAAATAATTTTAAAAGAAAATAAACAGTTTTGTAGATTTTGCATTTAACTTGGATAATCTTAGCAGCTAATGCATTTTCATCACATGAATCATAATACTGAGAACTTTTACATTTTTAATCCAGTAGAAAATCCAAATAAAGATTTGATTTTTAAAATTTCAAAAACCCAAAAATTACAAATGTAAAATAAAGTTCAAACTTAGGTAAGCCAATAAACTTAAATACAGGCAACTTGATAATGATAAAAGTGTTGGCTTTTCTAATTCCTGTTTATATTTTCACAAACTCTTTAAGAAGCTCTAACATGGGATCTCTGGGTGGCGCAGCGGTTTGGTGCCTGCCTTTGGCCCAGGGCGTGATCCTGGAGACCCAGGATCGAATCCCACGTCGGGCTCCTGGTGCATGGAGCCTGCTTCTCCCTCTGCCTGTGTCTCTGTCTCTCTGTCTCTGTCTCTGTCTCTCTCTCTCTATGACTATCGTAAATAAATTTAAAAAAAAAATTAAAAAAAAAAAAAGAAAAAAAAAAGAGGCTCTAACATAATAAAAAATACAGAGGTGCCTGGCTGACTTAAGTCAGTAGAGCACATGGCCCTTGATCTCAGGGTTGTAAATTCAAGTCCCACGTTGGATGCAGAGATAGTTTTAAAATAATATCTCAAAAAAGAACATAAAAAAATAAAGAATACATAAATCTGGTCTTTGTATCCAGTTCTTGACACAGAGTTTCAAAAACCTTAGGAATTTCCAGTGGCAGAAGATTTCTTATTTTTAATGAGCTGATTCAAAGTGGGTTTCTAGATAGCTTCAGGATAAGACTGGTCACCATAAAGACCAACTTTGTGATTAAGAGGCTTGGGATTTTAGGCCAGTCTGATCTCTAACAGGGAAATTAAGTCTGAAGACTGAATTCAGTCATGTGGCCAATGATTTAATTGATCATGCCATAATCAATCATGTCAATAAAAACTGGCTTAGAAGAGCTTCCTGGTTAGTGAACACACTGATGTGCTGGAAAATTGAAGGCCCTAATTCCACAGGGAGAGGGCATGGAGGTCCTGCATCTAGGACCCTCCCAGACCTTATTCTATGTGGATGGATCTTCAATTTGGTTGTTTCTGAGTTCTATTTTTAATAATAAAACTGTATTCTAAGTATAGGGCTTTCCTAAGTTCTATGAGTTGTTCAGCAAATGATCAAACCTGAGGGGGTCATGGCCAGAATGAACAGGTCATGGCCTGAATTTGTAGCCAGTCAGCTGAAAGGTGGCTAGCTAGCATCTGAAGTAAAGGCAGCTGTATGGACGAATGAGCCCTTGAAGCTTCAGAGTCTAATTCTAATTCTAGTGGTGAGCGTCAGAAATGAATTGCAGTATACCAGTTGGGAGAGAAATCTAACAGAAACTAAATGCTTACCTTTCCTTAAAATATGCTAAATTTAGGATTTCCACACCACTACCCTCCAATATGACATCTTATTTTCTAGGACTAACTATAGATCACCAAATCTCTAAATATTTCTATCTCCCAGAAGGAGGACATGTGCCTGAGCCTAAAACTAATGGTTTTAGTCACATAGGTAGAATGTTATAAATTCAGATTCTGCTGAAATAAGGTTTGCCAAAGTTTACCTTGGAGTGCTCTTCACTGAGGTAAGGGTGGGTGGAGGGCTTGGGCATGGAAGGAGGTAAGTCTAGTTATAAAAAGCAACCAGAGGGATCCTTATGGTGTTGAAACCTTGGAGTACCTTGACCTTGATGGTGGAGACATGAACCTACAAGCTAATAAAATTATCATAGAATGTAATACAAATATATATATACTCACAATGAGTACAAGGAAAACAGGAACTCTGAATCAGAGTAGTGAACTCTATCAACGTCAATATCCTTGATTTAGTAGTATATTACAGGTTTAACAAAATGTTACCATTCGAGAAAACTGGGCCAAGTGCAAATGGGATCTCTTATTTCTAAAAACTGCATTTGAATCTACAATTATCTCAATAAAAACTTCAATTTTTGGGCAGCCCGGGTAGCTCAGCAGTTTAGTGCCACCTTCAGCCCAGGGTGTGTGATCCTGGAGACCTGAGATCGAGTCCCACGTTGGCTCCCTGCATGGAGTCTGCTTCTCCTTCTGCCTGTCTGTCTCTCTCCCTCTCCTCTGTGTCTCTCATGAATAAATAAACAAAATCTTAAAAAAAAATTTCAATTTTTGCCCTATGTGGCTCCAAAGTACAACCTGTCATTTAAGATACTGATATTGCTAAAAGCTAAATTTTGTTCTAGTCTCACTGTGCAAACCTGTCCTTAAGGTAAGATCTGGTCCTATCCTAATTAAATCTCCACATACCTATGGCTGCATAGGCTTATGGGTTTCCTAACCACCTCATCTTTTCCCTCACTGTTCTACTAATCATAACCACTGTGTAGTTTTATATAGTTAAAAAAAAAAACTTTTTAAGATTTTTATTTATTTATTCGTGAGAGAGAGAGAGAGAGAGAGAGGCAGAGACACAGGTAGAGGGAGAAGCAGGTTCCATGCAGGGAGCCCGACGTGGGACTCAATCCCAGGTCTCCAGGATCATGCTCTGGGCAGAAGGCGGCGCCATACTGCTAAGCCACTGGGGCTGCCCAGTTCCATATAGTTTTATAATAATCATTACAAGCAACTACACAGACATGAGTAATACAGAATATATTTTTTAAGAGTTTATTTATTCATGAGAGAGGCAGAGACAGAAGCAGAGGGAGAAGCAGGCAGGGAGGCCGATGCGGGACTCGATCCCTGGACCAGAATCACACCCTGAGCTGAAGGCATATGCTCAACCACTGAGCCACCCAGGCGTCCGAACACAGAATTTTTTTTTTTAAGATTTTATTTATTTATGAGACACGGGGGGGAGGGAGGGAGGGAGGGAGAGAGGGAGAGAGAGAGAGAGAGAGAGAGAGAGAGAGAGAGAGAGGCAGAGACACAGGCAGAGGGAGAAGCAGGCTTCCTCCAAGGAGCCCCCTGTGGGACTTGATCCCGGATCTCGAGATCATGCCCTGAGCCAAAGGCAGATGCTCAACTGCTGAGCCTCCCAGGTGTCCCAACACAGAATATTTTTTTAAGAAATAATGTCCTGGGGCACCTGGGTGGCACAGTCGGTTAAGCATCCGACTCTTGGTTTCAGCTTGGGCCTGATTCCAGCTAGATTCCAGCTAGATTCCAGCATCAAAACTGTAACCTAAGGGCACCTGGGTGGCACACTCAGTTAAGCTTCTGACTCTTGGTTTTGGCTCAGGTTGTGATCTCAGGGTTGTGAGATCAAGCTGCACCTTGGGCTCCACCCTCAGTGTAGAGTTGGCTTGAGTTTCTCTCTCCCTCTCCCTCTGCCCCTTTCTCTCTCTCTCAAATAAATAAGTAAATCTTAAAAAAAAAAAAAGAAAAAAGAAAAAAAAGGTCCCACTGTATAGGAAATGTACAGGAGTGAAAGAATCCTATCATAGCACTGCAATACTTCAACACAGCAATCCAACATATGCATGAGAAAGAGCTTTCCCCAAACAGCGAAGAGCTGACTTATAAACATTCTATACATACAATACTACACCACAATAAATACATGTTATATTTATCAAGCTAAGTACCATGAGTTCCTCAAAATGTTTATTACCTGTCTTCTCTTAACAGCTCATAATGAAAATTGCCAAGACCACTTAATCTTAAGGTCTTGTATAGATATATTGCAGTTAGGATCATTCTCAGTTACGTGAGGATCAAATGAAAGAGATCTGAAAGCTTTTTGCAAACATTATAATGTAACAAAAATGTTACAAAACTGAGTCTAAAAGTGCTATCATATTCATTTCCCAAATAGAGTATACTGTGCCTTGGGGCTTTCTTTTTTTTTTGTAAGATTTTATTTATTTATTCATTATAGACAGAGAGACAGTGAGAGAGGCAGAGACACAGGCAGAGGGAGAAGCAGGCTCCACGCAGGGAGCCCAACGTGGCACTTGATCCTGGGACCCCAGAATCACACCCCGGGCTGCAGGCGGCGCCAAACCGCTGCGCCACTGGGGCTACCCTACACAAAGGCATTTTAAAATTCTGTTAGAGATGACAACTGTTCTTGGCTGTGAGGTTATAGTTTGTTTTTTAAAAAAGATTGATTGATTGATTTGAGAGAGTAGGAGGAGGGGCAGAGGGAAAGGGAGAAAAAGTCTCAAGCAGACTCCATACTGAGGGCAGAGCCCCATATGGGGCTCGATTGCATGACCCTGAGATCACTACCTAAAACTGAGCCAAAACCGAGAGTCGGACACTCAACTGTCTGTGCCACCCAGGTGCCCCTAGGTTAGTTTTGATGCTGGAATCCAGCTTTACTCGTTTCTCAGTATAATCTTCAATTGCAAAAGTAAATTTGAGTTCTGTGAACTCTTTGTTTTCTGACAGAGGAAGACACCGTAAGTACAGCCTCAGAAGAGGTGGGCAGCCCCATGGCACCACAAAGTATCACTGGGTCAGGTATAGGGTCTAAATTGTTGAATTAAAATTTTTTTCAGGGGTGCCTGGGTGGCTCATTTGGTTGAGCATCAGACTCTTGATCTCAGCTCAAGTCTTGATCTCAGAATTGTGAGTTTTAAGCCCTGCGTTGGGCTCCACACTGGGCGTGGAAACTACTTCAAAAAAGAAAAAAATCTTTTAAGCTAATATATACCAGTTTAAGTAGTTACACCAAGACTCTCCATATTTGTAAACATCCAGTGAAGATTATCTATTGATGAAAAGTTGAATTATTCTTACCAATTTTGGAGATTAGTATACCTTATTTTTTAAATATCTTATTTGAATATGAACACATGAAGAAATTTTGACCCTGACATTGAAATGCTGTAATTCTCAATGCTTTATGTCAATCCAGTTTGTTTTAAATGAATGATATTCAAATACAAGATTTATCTCTAAGTTTGTATAATTGTAAATCACATTGATTTATAGGTAATTATATTCCTTTAGAAGATGCTAAAAATCATTTACAGATTGTGACAGTGAGCGACACAGAGGCTGGAAAACACTGGTGTGACAATGAGGTCAGAGCGCTTATACACATATGGTCTGATGAAAAAATTAAGCAAATGCTTGAAAGGGCCACAAGAAACAAAGAAATATTTGAGGAAATTGCCAGAAGACTAATGCAGTTTGGAATAGACAGAGACTGGAAACAATGTCGTACCAAATACAAAAATTTAAAATATGAATACAGAGTTTTACAAAAGAAAAATGGCAACCCTCAAAGAAAAATGAGATTTTATGAAGAAGTTGACTGCATCCTAAGAGGACCAACTCTCAGAACTGCCAAATGGAAACATGGTAACCTTGAAACTGACTTTTTAAAATAAAAATTCTATTAACCTTTTTCTTTGCATTGTAACATAGCAAGAAATTCCTCAAAAATAAAATCCTTATACTAATGTATATTCAAATGACCCAAAAATTTATTATAAAGCACATACCTCATTTAAGAATTTCAATTTCCTTCCAAACCTTGTACCAAAACATTCCAAATTCTTAAGCTCATCCTTCTTTATCTGTACAACCACTTAAATGCACTTACTTTAGTGCATCCGAATGCCTGAAGATGAATCTATTTTAAATGTCATATAATGATTCTTTTCCTGTGTTCTTTTGTTTTAAGAATTATTTGAAGGTCATACCAAAAACCCAAGAACTTCGAGCATGAAAAGAAAAGCACACGAAGATGGTAAGAGCCCGAGAAATGCCAAGTTTTGGCACTGAAAAAAACTTGTTGCTTTTTCCTGATAAGAAATATTTTTTCCCTGTCCTTGACATATTAGACTAAACATACTGTTTATAAGCTGTGAGAGCAAAAAAATGCTGAGTAATGATTTCTTTCATAGCTCATTAAGAGTAAAAGTAACAGAATAAATGGAAACTTTCCCAGAGTCAGAAATTTCTGCACAACTGTCCATTCATCAGGAGTCTTTAAATTACAATTTATAGCGATTGCTATCAGAAGACTGGGATAGAAAAGGAAAAAAAAAAAAAAACCCACAAAGTAATAAGTTCTGAATTTTAGTTTTCCCCAAAGGTAGTTAGCAATAGGTGCAAAATTTTAGCAATCCTACAAATAAGTCAACCTAATTATGTGAGCTATTAATTCCAAAATGACTCATTACAGATGTCAGAAAAGATAACACAATGTAGTTTAGCAAACAGAACAATAGAAATGCAGAACAGAAGAAAAAGCAATGATCTGAAACTCAGAAAACCTGAGTCCTAGTCTCTCTCCGACTCTAATAACAACAGAGCAAATCACTGCATCTTTCTGGATCTAGTAATTAATTTAAGCATTTTATAGTTTTTTTAAATTTTTTATTTATTTATGATAGTCACACACACACACACACACAGAGAGAGAGAGAGAGAGAGAGAGACATAGGCAGAGGGAGAAGCAGGCTCCATGCACCTGGAGCCCAACATGGGATTCGATCCCGGGTCTCCAGGATCGCGCCCTGGGCCAAAGGCAGGCGCGAAACCGCTGTGCCACCCAGGGATTCCTATAGGTTTTTAATCTATCAAATTCTTTTGTGTAAACAAAATAGTTGAAGAGCTGAATTTTTACAAAGTGAACATACCCATGTAACTCCACTCAAATCAAGATACAAAACATTATACCAGCACCCTTCAGACCTCCCAGTCATAATCATCTTCCTAAACTCTATAAAGGTTATCATTATCCTGACTTCTATCACCATAGATTAAATTTGGAATCATGTAAGATATTCTTACTTTTTTGGGATCTGTTCTTTAATGTCAAGCTTCTTTCAATCAGCATTGAGATTCATCCATGATTTTACTTGTAGTAGGAGCTTGCTCTTTTTCACTGCTGTAGAATATTCCGTTATATAAATATATGTACCATTACCTTCTTTATCCATTCCACTGTTGGACATTTCCATTGTTTCCAGATGGGGACTATTACAAATAATGCTATAAAAATTCTTGTGCATGTCTTCCAGTAAACATATGTATGCATTTCTGTAGAGTATAAATCCAAGAGTGGGATGGAGGGTCATAGGGTATGCATATATCCAGGTTCAGTTCTAAGTACTTTACATATATTAATGCATTTAACTTCCTACCACAACTCTATGATGTAGGTGCTAGCATTATGCCCAATTTATAGAGGAGAAAGTGGAGGCATAGAAGTCTGTGCTGTTGAGCCAGCTGGCTAACACTGCCTCCCTATGAGGTCCAGGGGCCGTATCTGCCCTGTGCAGTACAGTATTCCTAGTACTGACCACAGTGCCTTATGTATACAAATAGGAGCTACAGGTACTTTTTGAATAAGTATTAGATAATAACAGCAATCTCCCTATCCCCAACAACCCTTACTATATCTCAAGTTAGAGGAAAATTTTACTCTCCATTTTTGGACCTAAAGTGCAAGTCAGAAGAGCTGCCCCAACCTTTGTCTTCTCTTAGTGTCCTCTAGTATATATACTATTGAAAAGGAAAATTGCTAAGGACTAACCACACAAAAGTATCATCCCCAACCCACTAGATTTCGCCCACTGAACCTTTAAATACCTAAGTCTAGCCCAACAGATGAGAAAACAGACTCAGAAGTGAAGAGGCTTGCTGCCCAAAATCAAACTGATGTTACTAGGAAATCTAGGACAGATTTCAAGTCTTATGTTAAAGAGCTATTTCCAATATTGACCAGAATGCAAAGCATTCGTACTTTGAAACTCTTTTGGGGACAGATAAATTCTGCTTCAAGATAATGCAAAAAACAAAGTTGTAAATAATAGCGATAACCAGAAGAACTGAAAACACTTAGGATTTAAAACTGAGAATCATTAAATCACAAAAGTAATTGAATTAAAGGCTTTCCGAACAATTAGCAAAGACAGTTTTAACATAAGTCACTTCCCCAACCAACAATATATAAAAACACTATAGAAATGGGACATATTTGGTCATTCTACTAAAAGATGAAAATCAAAATAAAGTTATCCTCAGCCTTAAATTTGGCAACTCAAAGCAAGTTCTTTGACAACCTATTCCTGTATTTCTCACATGCCTTTCTCACAAGTCTTTCTTACAAGTGCCTTTCTAGTGATAATGTTATATACTCTGTTTATAGGACCAGTACCTGTATCTCTTAAGAAAACTGTTCCTGAGATCATTGCAAATACGTTTCCTCAAAGCGTAACAGAACGAAAGGATTCTACAGAATGTTTCTACAGACAGAAGACCCCCTACATGATCCAACTTCATCAGGTAAATCTCGAAATTTTTAGAAGTATGAAAATGTACATCAGTTGTAGGGTTCAATTCCTAACCCCGGGAAATGATAATTCACTTTCAGGGTAGGCATTTTCATCTCCTAATTAACCAAGGAAAGGCTAACTATTCAATTCATGGGATAAATCGATGTAATTTTAGTAATTCCTTTTATGGAATCTTCATAATATGTCCATGTCATTCTAGTCTCAAAAAAACGTGCCTGTGGTTTAAACATGAAGATTTCTGATCTACAAAGGTGTGTGTGGTTTGTTCAGAACTCTGCCAACCACTGAACCAAAGTTTTTAGGACTGAAAAAGCAAGTGGTGATTATATGAATCTGTCATGAACAGTTTGCATCTAAAGAGCTCATAGAAATGAAAATGTTAAACTCCCCTTGAAAGAAAGCAGAGCTACGGAATAAATCTCCAAATAGCCAGGACTACTAGAAAGATGTACTTCTGAATGAACCCGTCTGGATTAAGTATCCAGTGCATGACTATCTAGTAACTGATAGTTCTGTTTGTATTTACATGAAACACATAAAACTTTCAGGTACTGTACTATCTCTAAGGTTTTAAAATCATATTATACCTAAGACAAAAACAGAACCAAATACAATGCAAAAGTGATAGCAATCTCACCTTCCAGATTCCATGCTTATAGCAAGATAACATGAGACAAATTCCTTCATCAAAAAAGGAAAAAAAAAAAAACAAAAACATAAATGAATCTTGTTACTGGGTTTTGTTTGTTTTTAAATTTATTCATGACAGACACAGAGAGAGGCAGAGACACAGGCAGAGGGAGAAGCAAGCTCCATGTAGGGAGCCCGATATGGGACTCATGAGACTCTATCCCGGAACTCCCGGATCACACCCTGAGCCGAAGGCAGATGCTCAACTGCTGAGCCACCCAGGCCATCCCAGAATCTTGTTACTGTTATTTTAAAGCTAAGTAGTAAGTGGAAGGAGGTGAGGAGGTAGAGACTTCTGCAACAGACTACCACTTGCCAATGTACAGTGTATTTAACTCTACTGTATATTATGCCATAACAACCTATCTAGGCGACCAGTTTTAACATTCTTTGATTCAATGCCATAGAAAAACATTAGTTTTTAATTTCTGAACCCTGCAGACTCTTTCAGAGATTTTATCTCAGATACATTAGGGAGTTTCGCCATTCTTCCAATCAGATCAGTTCCTCTGAAGGGTGAGGACTTAAGCTAATTTAAAATTTTCAACTGGAAGAGAACCAGCCTTCTCAATGCACCTAATAATTCTATGCCTACACAAGGAAAATCTTAATTAGTTTTCCATAAATACATTTGTTACCCAGAAACTATTGGGTACCTTGCTCCTGTTATTGAAAACATCACAAGGTCAATTTTCATAACCAGTTTAACAAAGACTTATTTGGGCAGATGAACAGCCTCAGAGAATCCATTTATTATTGCTCTATTATCATATAATTAATTTTTATTGCTCTTCCCTTGTACTGTCTAATCACGTAATTCTTTCACACAAAAGCAACAGAAAAGTGCATATAGTTAGGATTCTAGTTGTATTCATTAAAACAAAAACAAACGCTTTTCTTCCAGCACATATTTAAAAGAGAATCTCAAGATCTTCTTCCCTTCACAGAATATCCAAAATAACTTATCCTAAGAATGTTATAAACAAATGTTCTGAAGCACCATAAGCAGGTTTCAGTTTTTCCTTGGATTACATATCTATCTTCTCAAAAAATGTTCAGTATTTTAAAACAAGATTTCTATTAAGGTCAACCCACAACTATCCAGGATTAGAGTCCTCCAAGTTAAAAATACTCTTTTTGATTCAACCCAGACTCTAAGTTACTCTCAGCTCTTAATAAAGGAGGAGTATGTAAGATGTGAAAACTAAAGTTAACTGCGGCCCTGAAAAGATCAAAAAGACTACTTGCAATCCAAGTTTGGTGAGGAAAAGCAAATCATTTGGAACGCATTTATACATATATATACATATTGCTGATAAATATTTCTGCCAAGTTCCTTAAACTGTTCTAAAAGTTACTGCTGCAGTACTGCCTTATGAAAACTTTGTAATACTTTCAGTGAAAATGTCAAACCTACGTTTGTATCAAATGCCAGGTAATAAGGAATGGAAAGATCACAGAAGACAAGCTATTTTTTTTTTTTAACTCAAAGGGATCTACCAAATTTTCCAAAAAAACCAGCATGTACTTGTCATACAGGAACTGCTCCCCTTTCCCTCTCTTAAAGAAGAGACTTACTTTTTTTGGCATCTTCTTACTACAACCTTTTCCTTCGTTACCTGAAACCCGTGAATCTTTTGCAGATGCGCTATTTCCGGTGACTGGTTTATTTTCAGTTGGTCTGCGATCTACAACCAGGAGTTCCTTCTGAATACCAACTAGCTCGGTTTCCCAGGGTTTGAACTCCAGAATTCCTAAGTCCTCATAGCTGGGACTGCATTCACATCTACAATTTGCTCAACAGCTAGCTCTGCCCCTGCAAACAAAAGCCTGTGGTGGTCGAAGGCTCCGCGGGAACACCTCAAGGTGCTGTAGGTCCTGGAACCAGCAGCCACCCCCACACAAACCTTCACAAAAAAAAAGCAGCTCCGGGTTCTGCAAGATTAAAACAGGCAAGCAGCGGGAGAAGTCCCGACCCGGCCGAGCCTGGCGAACCGGAGCCTTACAAATTGGCCAGACTCACGAGGAGCGCACACACGGGAGAGCCCCTACAGACCATTAAGGGGGGAGGAGAAGCAAGTTCAGGGATGCAAGGTGGTGCCCGCGCACGCCTCGGCCACCTCGTCGATGCCACAAGCGGTTATCGACCCAGGTAATAGAGGTCGGCCTCCCTGCCCTCAGGCGCACGGGAGATCGCTAACTCGGGCCGCGGGAAACGGCTGGGGCTGAAGGAGAGAGAAACACACGCGCCGCCACCCCCACCCCTCAGCCGGTTGCTCACCGGTGCTGCAGCCCCACGAGTCCCAGAGTGATCACATGCGGCACATCTAGCTGCGTGGGCCACTCTCCTGAGGCGATGCACCCGAATACGCCACATTCCTCTCGCATTCCCGACTCCTCCAGCTCCATGTCGCTGCCGAAAGCACGTGGAGAGACCTGCCGCCGCGGCGGGGGCCTGAGCACCAACCAGCTGCCGCTCGGCCCGTACGCCTCAGAGGCTCGCTTCCTTCCCAGCAGCTCGACCCTCGCTACTGCGGCGGCGCGCGCTTTCCCAAAGTAAGCGTGATTAGCTCGGCCCCGCCGGCCGCCCTGCCCCGCCCCCTCAGGATCCACCAGTGAGCGAGGAGG
Organism: Canis lupus dingo; assembly: GCF_003254725.2. Taxonomy (NCBI): domain Eukaryota; kingdom Metazoa; phylum Chordata; class Mammalia; order Carnivora; family Canidae; genus Canis; species Canis lupus. Next base: position 49,069,701 of record NC_064255.1, read on the forward strand.
GAGGGAGCGGCCCCGCGACCGGGAGGCGGAGTCGCAGGCCCCCGGGTGGAGCTAACCCTCCGCCGGGACTAGACTTTTTTTTTCCGCACGTGGAACCCTCCGTTATTTTCGAACAGCCCAGACTGGGGTGAGGAGAGTAGTAGGGCCAACGTCATTTCTCCGCCCTTTGTATGCCCCTCCTCACCTGCTTTCCCCGGGCCATCACCACTTGGTACGCTCCAACCTATGAGCCGCTCCCGCTGCGGAGAAGGGGCCGGTCGGCGAGCCTCGGTAGACTCGGGAGGGGCCGCCGCCGCGCGCCACTTTCCGCCGCTTCTGGAACGGCGCCCGCGCCAGTGCGCCTGCGCGGCGGGAAGCCTTTTTGTGTGTGTGTGTGTGTGTGTGTGTGTGTGGCGGGGGGGGGGCGGGTAGAATCCCCGAATCGAAGTTGCTCCCGGGCGGCGGAGGCATCCGGGGCGCCGTCGCGGCCGTGTTGCCAGCGGGGAGCGCGCGGGCGGGCGTCCCGGAGTACTAGGCCCGCCGGGGGTGTGTCTGCAGCGCCTCCCTTCCCCGCCGCGGGGGCCTCTCTGACCACTCCTCTTTTCCAGAGCCTCGCCTCTCCTCCCGGCGCGTCCCCTGCCCCCAGCCCACGCGGGATAATGGCGACGGCGGAGGGTGAGTATCCCGCGTCCCCCGGCGTCTGCGGGGGCTCCCTGCCGCCCGCGGTCTTCCCGCCCCTGCACCCCCGCGAGCCTGGAGCTGGCGGACCCGGCGCCGACCGGTGCGCGCCCCGCGGCCCTCGGGGCGGCCTCCTCCGGGCCTGGGCCTGGGCCTGGGCTCCGCGCCGCCGCCTCCCGCCCTGGGCCCCGGGGCGGGCGGACACGTGGGCCGGGCGCCGCCGCGCCGGGCGGAGGAAACACGGCGCTCCCGGGCCTCTCCAGAAACGCTCGGACCTGGCTCTCGGTTGGGGGAAGAAACCAAGTAGAGGAAGGAGGGTGATTAGAAAGAGAAATGGCCGAGCGCTGGAGAGGTGCCTCAGTAGGTATTGCAAAAGCAATCGCGGGAACGCGTGTTGAGTCTTCAAAGTCTTGCTTTTCCTAATAGCCCGCTATTTCCGGAAAGTTAGTAGTTGAATCTATTGAAAAATTTCCTTTTTTTTTTTGGTCCAGATTTTGTGGGTGTGTTTGTCTTTTGATGCCGTAATGACTTTGAAGAGCTCCAAAAGCCCCAAGCAAAAAGTTGCCGTGATTCACTTTGCATTTATCCTATTAACATAACAATTTTATCTACGAGTGATAGGTCCTCAGGGAAGATCGTTTGTGACATTTTGCCGATAAAACTTCCCCCACACACACGCCCGATTTCTAAATTTACGGTGAACCAAATTGCTTGTGTTCACTGGTTAGTACGTTGTCTTCCACGCAGAAAAATTGGATTCAACTAAAAATTGATGGACTAAACGAAACGATCCAAATGATAACGAGTAACAACTCTATAAAATCCAGGCGTTAGACTACAATTTTTCCTTCTATACATCTACACTGGTAAAATCTAACTGGCAGGTTTATATTTCTAAAATGTCACTTTTATGATTTCTAAATGGCGCTTCCTCCCTGAAAAATGTTCAGGGGCAACCCAAGAGCTATTAAAATCCAGTCTGAAGCCCCTTTCACCTCCTGCATGCTGCTTCCTTTCTATGTCTACAACCCTTTGATTTTTTTTTAATTTATTTATTTATTTATTTATGATAGTCACACAGAGAGAGAGAGAGAGGCAGAGGGAGAAGCAGGCTCCATGCACCGGAGCCCGATGTGGGATTCGATCCCGGGTCTCCAGGATTGCGCCCTGGGCCAAAGGCAGGCGCCAGACCGCTGCGCCACCCAGGGATCCCAGCCCTTTGATATTTTCTATCTTGTAAAATCCTAAGCTTACATCCCATTCAGGGTGATACATCAGGTTTGTTCATCTGTGTTCATTTATGTTGTGTGTTGTAAAACAGTGCTACTTAATGGAAATATAATATGAAACTATATGTAACTTTGTATCCTAGTAGTCACATTTTAAGAGGTAAAAAGAACCAGGTAAAATGAATTTTAATACATTTTATTTAACCTAGTATATCCAAAATAGTATCGTTTCAGCAAGTAATCAGTATTTTTATATGTGACATTTTGCATCCTTTTTTTTTTTTCCATCTTGAAATCCATTGTGTATTTTACACTTAACTCACATCTCAATTTGGAGTAGCCACATTTCGAATATTTCATAGCCAGAGGTGGCTAGTGGCTACCTTATTGGGAGGGCACAGTCCTAATCTTCTTACTCCTCTCTATGGAAGTCCTATACTTTTCAAGAGTATTAAATTTCGATTCCATGAATTAGTCTTGTAACAAATCTCTCCTATGATTGTTTATGGTTTTTTTCTACCCATTAATTGAAATTCATACCCTGCTTAACAACTAGTAATAAATACTGATTCAACTTAATTGAGGAGGGACAGTAGGTATGCACTTTCTTTTGCCCAAAGCTGACCTAGGGAACATCTTTGATTTTATCCCCATGTTGAGCCAGTGGTTCTTAAAAACTTTTACCTTTTAAATATCTTGAGCCTTTTTCCACTGCTTTCCTTAGACCAGGACATTTCTTGGCCTTCACTGCTGCAGCAGCATCTTAACTGGTATTTCAGTCTCTGGTTTTCATCTATCCACCCTTTCTTCATTGCATTTTCCACACAGCAGCCACAATCTTTTTAATACAGAAATCTGTCATTTTGCTAAAATGCTTAAAAGCCACATGGTTGTTCTTAGGATAAAATCTAAACATTGTCAACACAATGTATGAAGCCTGAAGGATGAATAGTAAAATTCAAGGGAAGGAAACAGTGTTTGGACCTAGGGAAAGTATGTCAAAAGCCTGGAAGTGGGATACAGAAATTCAGTTACAGAAGTTTAGAGTTCTGGAAAGGGAATAGAGAAATCTAGAGTTGGAGCCCTAAACTGAGACTCTAATTTGAGGAGCCTTTTACAGCTTGTGAGTCAGAACGGTACAACAGGATGGGAATTCCTCCTTTAGGTACCCTGCAGCAGTAACTATTACAATTCAGTAACTGGTTTGATTAATGGTTACCTCCACTAGGTGGTGATCTATCAACTGCTCAGTTCTCCTGCCATCCTTTCTGTTCTGTAGCTGCTGTCCTCCTCTGCCCTCCTCTGCCCAACAGCAGTATACATAAACACAGTGCTCCAACCATTCTTTTTTTTTTTTTTAAAGACTTTATTGTTATTCATGAAACACACACAGAGAGAGAAAGGGGCAGAGGCACAGGCAGAGGAAGAAGCAGGCTCCATGCGGGGGACCCGATGTGGGACTGGATCTGGATCCTGGAACTCCTAGGCCAAAGGCAGGCACTAAACTGCTGAGCCACCCAGGGATTCCCATGCTCCAACCATTCTATAGTCCTGCCATGCACTCTTTCCCCATGGTCTTTTTTTCACCACCACTACCAACCCCTTTCCCTCTTCTGGCTAAATGTTTATCCTTCCTCAGATCTCAACCTAAACCTCACTTTGTTCCAGACTTCCTTCTCTGGTGTCTAGACTAGGTTGGGTAGGCCTGCTATGAACCTGTGATCTGTGTCTGTACTTCTCACATCTTATTATGATATCCTGTTTAATTTCAGCTTCCCTCAGACTCCTGTTGCCTGAGAGTAGGAATTCTGTCTTGTTTATTGGTATATCCCTAGTATACCTGGCACATGGACATTAAAAAATGCCAATACTGAGAATGAGTCCATGATCTGGGAGCATGAGGGGTGATTTCTCCCCTTGGAAATTTTAAGTCCTTAAACTTCTGTATCTCTCATCTTCATCTAAATCATTCTTTCAGATGACCAGTCTACCTTTTTATAGGTCTGTGACCTGCATCAAATTGGGTTCCCTTGTCCTTACTTCCTCACAGTGTCTCACATCTGTTAGTATGGAGGAAGGATTAACACTGGGGGATAGGGGAGAAAGATCAAGAAATAGAGGTACTTGGAAATTGACTAACCTCAGTGGGAAGTGGTGCCTCCTCTTGCACTTCAAAAATCAAGAAACCCTTCTGGCTGAACTTTCCCATTTTGCCTGCCATGCCAAGCAAAAGTCACAAAAAATAAAGTATTTTTTCATCTACAAGCTAGTTTAATTATTGTATTGTGAACATATAAAAATGCAAATACTATTTGTAGGTTACATTAATTTAAATTAGTTCTACTTTAGTTCTGCTGTGAGAGAAGGGTTGATAGTAGAAAGAGCAAAGAATAATCATCTCAGAAGACAGAGGATATTGTCTAGCTCTGCCATTTCCTATCTGCAGGGCCTCTACCTTTTTGATACTTAGTTTTCTAATCTTGATACAGTTGTCCCTTGAACAGCTTGGGTTTGATCTGCACTGGTCCACTTACACTTGGATTTTTTTTTTTTTTTCTGATAAATACCACACAGAACTGCAAAAATATTTTCTCTTAAGATTTTATTATTTTCTCTAGTTTATTGTAAGAATACAGCGTAAGATAGATATAATTTAGAAAATTGTGTTAATTGGCCATTTAATGTTATCAGCAAGCTTTCTGATCAACAGTAGGCTATTAAGTTTTTAGGGAGTAAAAGTTACATGCAGATTTTCAACCCTAAACCCCACGTAGTTCAAGAGTCAACTCTATTTATGTGATTACAGTTTGTCTCAAAATTATGTGAATCAAATATGAAGCCTGTGAAAATACTTTGAGTATAAGATTCTATGCAGATGAATGAATTTTTACTAACATTATTCCTTAACTATTCTGTATGTTCTGTGCTTGATCATTCTAGGTAACTTAAGTCTCAGAAAACTTTTTTCTGAAATCTGATGTCTCCCATTTTATTTCCACAGTACTGAATATTGGTAAAAAACTCTATGAGGGTAAAACAAAAGAAGTCTATGAATTGCTCGATAGTCCAGGAAAAGTCCTCCTGCAGTCCAAGGACCAGATTACAGCAGGAAATGCAGCCAGAAAGAATCACCTGGAAGGAAAAGCTGCAATCTCAAATAAAACTACCAGTTGTATTTTTCAGTTGTTAAAGGAAGCAGGTAAGTGGCTCTCTCAATAACTTCCCTTTTCATGTTCTCCCTCACACACACACACCTATTGGTCCTTTCATAGAGAAATGGCGTTATTTGGATTAACAACGTGTTGACCACCTTTTCAGCTATTAATGTAAAAGCAGGTAAGTGGCTCTCCCCCCCCCCCCCATAGTCTCCTCCCTTTTGAGTGCATACACACACAGAGCATACTCTGATCTCTTTCATGGGGAGATGACATTACTTGCATCGAGAACATGTCCTTTGAGGATGTCTCAAAAGCTAAGGTTACTTAAACCAGGAACTCATAAATTTTACTATAGCACTTTAATTTGGAATTAGTAAGTGGTATCATTTAGTTAAGGCCTCCTAATATTTTGCCACAGTTTTTATCTGGCATGCATATCTTCTCTGTAACTTTGTCTTCTAGGAAGATGTCCTAGGAGAGACTCACCTATAAAGGAGGCCCATTCTCGGATTAGGCAGCTTTAATTGAAGAATTGAAATTTGGTACCTGTAATTCTATATTCTTTGCTCTGCTCCTTAGAGATAAGACAAAATTTCAAATCCCTTTTCCAGCTGAAAGCCCTGAAAAGTATTTGAAGGTTGCCACCACACCTTCTCATTGTGCCCCAAGTGAGGGAGGGGTTTGAACTAGAATCCAGGATCTCCAGGGTTACCCCCTACTCTGAAACTGAAAGAAGACTATTTCCTATAGATACAAAAACATGAGATCAGAACATTCTTTGGAAGGCACTGGAGTAAAGAAAGGGGAATGAAATAATGGACCTTTCTGCAGGGATTCAGACAGTGCTGATTTGTCTGTAGTATATGATATCTCAGCTAAGAAAAGATTTAAGCTCTTTTCTTCCAGCGGAAGACTTCATTGTCTTGGATCATTCAACCTTTGAAGGCTCTAGTTCCTTATCTATAAAATAAAAGCTTTGTTTTTACAATCCCAGTTCTAATTTTATAATTTAATAATTTTGTCTCCTTTTACTACCCAGTTGCCCTTTTCATTGCTTAGAATTTCCTGTAAGCATTACAGTCCTACCCTGTTTTATTGCACTTTATTGTGTTTCGTGGATATTGCCTTTTATTTTTTCTTTTTAACAAAGGTTTGTGGCAAACCTGCCTCTGCACTGAAAAACTCTGTTGGTGCCATTTTTCCAACAGCATTTGTTCTTTTCATATTGCTAGCACATTTTGGTAATTCTCTCAATATTTTAACTTTCTCATTATTAGATTTGTTATGGTGAACTATGATCAGTGATCACAACTTGCTGAAAGCTCAGATGATAGCATTTTTTAACAATGAAGAATTTTTTAACATAAAATATATCCTTTTTTAGATACCATACTATCACACACTTAGTAGACCACAGTATAGTATAAATATAACTTGTATGTGCACTGGGAAACCAAAAAATTAATTTGATGTATTGTGGTAGTGTGGAACCGAACCCACAATTATTCAAGGTATGTCCATAATCTCTCTTAAATTAATCTTTTTGAATCCCAAAGGGGAATTTAATACCTTTATTTCCAGTCAAGATAGATATACCTGCTTACCACAAAATAACAAGGTGATTCAAGTTAAGTCAATTCTGTTTTTGCCTCTTTCCTAGTTTTCTGTTGAACACTTTTTAAGTCAATATAGGAAAAAAATGGTTAATTGCCAACTTAATTTGTCATCCACATCATAAATCCCTCTATATAGAAAGTATGTTAGAAGTTTAAAGGACTACCCACAGTTCCTAAGTAATAAGATTTTAGGATTTCTTTTTTTTAAGATTTTATTTATTTATTCATGAGAGACACACAGAGAGAGGGGCAGACACACAGGCAAAGGGAAAAGCAGGCCCCTGCAAGGAGCCTGCTGTGGGACTTGAACCTGGGAATCTGGGATCACGCCCTGAGGCAGATGCTCAACCGCTGAGCCACCCAGGTGTCCCAGATTTTAGGATTTTTATTTCAAGGCTTCCTTGATTGGTGGTTTCTCAGTAACTGAGTAAATTTCTATAGAGAGCATCAAACTAATTTTATATTCGTTTTGCAATACAGATAAGTGATCCATTTTAAACTTGCCAAGTTATCTCATTTTCCCTGTACATATTACAATTTTAGAAAGTTTTTTAATACTATAAATTGTTAACAATAAAAAAATTAGCTCGTGCATACGCATAGTAGTTACACATAGCTATCTGGTTTTATATATACTTTGTGTGTATTTATTTATCTATTTATTTATTTACCTTTAAGTAATGGAAGATATGTACAGGCCCAAGTTTTTATTTGCTTATTCAGTGTACTTTCTAGGGCTTAACAAAAAGTAAATTAAGGTAACCCAAATTATCTGTCCAGAAGTTTCCCAGTTTTGACTCTGAAAGTCCTACATCTGAGAAAGCTGAGAAAGTTTGTCATCCTAGGTGAAGTAATCCAACAATTATCTTTAAACTACTGTATTTGGCACACTTAACTAAAACTTAACTTGGTTCACAAGAAATGTTGAAAGTATTTTTCAGGTTTTGTACACTGAAATTAAGGAAAACTTAAGTTTTTAAAAATCCCTAGATTTGATTGGTTGAGTGATTGATTGATTTTTTAAAGATTTTATTTATTCATGAGAGACACAGAGAGGCAGAGGCACAGAGGGAGGAGCATGCTTCTCACAGGGAGCCTGATACGGGACTCAGTCCCTGGACTGGGATCATACCTGAGCTGAAGGCATGCTCAACCACTGACCCACCTAGATGTCCCCTTAGATTTGTTTTAGAAGACAGATTAGGAATTCTTTTGCCTTATTGAATTTTTACTTGCCGATAGATCAATAAATGGTGTGCCTAGCTGACCACCAAAGGACTATTTAAAATTGCTTTCTTTATAATCAAGATTATATTCCTAATTAAGCTATTTCTAGAAGTTAGAATGGGAAGAGCACCAAATGAGATCTGGTAAATCAGGATTCTAGTTTTTTTCCTTTTTTTTTCTTTTCTTTTTTTTATTTTATTTTTATAAATTTATTTTTTATTGGTGTTCATGGATTCTAGTTTTTTTCATTGTCAATCATAAGCAAACTTTAAAATACTATACAAATAATAGATACAAGACATACTGTTTTTTTTTCTTTTTCTTTTTTTTTTTTTTAAGATTTATTTATTTATTCATTCAGAGAGAGCGAGAGAGAGGCAGAGACACAGGCAGAGAAGCAGGCTCCATGCAGGAAGCCCAATGTGGGACTTGATCCCAGGTCTCCAGGATCACACCCCGGGCTGCAGGTGGCGCTAAACCGCTGCACCACCGGGGCTGCCCGACATACTGTTTTTCCATGGAAATAATATTATAGGTGCTACACCTGAGTTATGAAATGTGTGGATTTGGTCTCAATACTTTACATCAAAACCTAGCCTTTTAAGTCTCAATTCTCCCACAGAAACCTGTAATTACATTTAGGGGTTAGTAGTGATAATGGGTAGAAGTCCTGCAGTTGCTAAAACAAAGATGAGGAGCCCGGCAGCCTTAACACATGAGGGGACGGGACATGTGGGCTGATTAGCTATCAGATACAGCCATTGTAATTTAGAGTAGGAAGTGACATTTGCTTAGCAATCTTGATAGGAGTCTTAAATTTTGTAAGCAGTGAGAGGTGAGGAGGGTTCTTTAGCTCATCCCCCCCCCCCCCCCCCCCCCCCGTGACATTTGCTAATATGATTAGCACGTGTGTTAGAAGCAGTCATTATATCATCTAAACTGAATCTTTTCTTTTTGAAGCAGTTTTTTTCCTGTGCTGGATCATTACTGTAAATTGATTCTGTGCTTTTGGTTCTTAGATGTAAGGAAGAGTTTTCTTCTGAGTAAAAGTAACTTTTTTAGATTTAAATAGGTTTGGATACTAGTCTTTCAAGCTTAGTAGACAAATAAACAAATATGACAAAGACCTTAAAAGGGAGAACTCTTGAAGCCAGGCATATAATTATCACCTATATAATTCAGGATTGATTTAAATCATTTGCCTATCCATAAGCATGAGCCCAATCATTCTTTAAGGGTTAAAATGACCATTTATTCTCACTGTTATTCTTTGCCAGAGTTCTTGTTCATGTAGCATATAACAGTTCCCTGTTTCACATAAATCTTACTGGTCAAATCCAAAGGGAGTACAGAGAATACAATACAGGTTTTGAAACTGGTCTAGGTTAGGATCCCTGGGTGGCTCAGCAGTTTAGTGCCTGCCTTTGGCCCAGGGCGTGATCCCAGAGTCCTGGGATTGAGTCCTACATCAGGCTCCCTGCATGGAGCCTGCTTCTCCCTCTGCCTTGTGTCTCTGCCTCTCTCTCTCTCTCTCTTTCTCTCTCTCTCTCTCATGAATAAATAAATAAAATCTTTAAAAAAAAAAAAAAAAAAAAAAACTGGTCCAGGCACCATTACTGATTGGCAACATGACCCAGCTTTTCATATTACTTGTTTGAGCCTGTTTCTTTCATTGTAAAATGTAATAATACCTACCAGAACAATGTTATGTGTGGTTACATGACATAACACATAAAACAACACAGTGCAAGTCTTACATAAATGTAGATTCCCTCATGTAGGGAAATATATATGTGTAGGTGTGTGTATGATCAAAGATTCTTGATCATTTTCTAATAAGAAAAAATTAATCTTAGAAGATGAGACTGGGATTGGAAGTACTAACATTGCAGCCTGAAGGTGAACATTATTATGTTGAACCCATGCAAGTTTCCAGATATTTTAATTCACGTTAATTCTGTTGTATTACTTTGTACTGTGATATACTAACACTTCTTGGAGAGGCAGTATAGCATAGTGGTTAAGTGGGTAGCCCAGAGTTCAAATAGTGTTGGTTGGAAACTGCTTTATCTAATACTAGCTGACATAAGTACTATGCCTTTGTCCTTATCTATTTTGTTGGATATTTGTCATATTATCTACCTTCTCAGGTATTATGAGGATTAAACAAATGAAAACAAATTTATGATGTTTGACCTAAGGTAGGTCTTGCTACTTTTTAAAATTAAATTGTGTTGGGGCATCTGACTGGCTCAGTCAGTAGAGCATGTGACTCTTAATCTCAGGGTCTTGAGTTCAGGCCCCACATTGGGCATAGAGTGTACTTAAAAAACTTTTTTTGTTAATTGTGATAAAATAAACATAACAAAATTTGTCATTTTAACCATCTTACGGTGTAAATCCAGTGGCATTAGTTATCTATTGCCAGAACTTTTTTATCATCTTACACAGAAACTCTGGCCCCTTAAATAAAACTCTCCATTCTCCCTTCCCAGCTCTGGTAACCTCTATTCTACTTTCTGATTATGAATTTGCCTATTTTACGTACATCATATTAGTGGATTTATACTGTATTTGTCCTTTTATTTCACTTAGTGTAATGTTTTCTTGTATTTTTTTTTTTTAAGATTTTATTTATTCATGAGAGACAGAGAGAGGCAGACACAGGCAGAGGGAGAAGTAGGCTCCATGCAGGGATCTCCGGGTCTCCAGGATCAGGCCCTGGGCTGAAGGTGGCACTAAACCACTGAGCCACCCGGACTGCCCTAGTGTAATGTTTTCAAGGTTTATCCATGTTGTAGCATGTATCAGAGTTTTATTTCTTCTCAAAATGACTGAATAACAATTCATTTTATGTATATATTATATTTTGGCTATCTTTTCATCTGTTTATTTATGGACATTTGAGTTATTCCCCCTCCCCCCCTTTTTTTAAGATTTTTTATTTTTTTTTTAATTTTTATTTATTTATGATAGTTAGAGAGAGAGAGGCAGAGACACAGGCAGAGAGAGGGAGAAGCAGGCTCCATGCACCAGGAGCCCGACGTGGGACTTGATCCTGGGTCTCCGGGATCACGCCCTGGGCCAAAGGCAGGCGCCAAACCGCTGCGCCACCCAGGGATCCCATGCGCCACCCAGGGATCCCTAAGATTTTTATTAATTTCAGAGAGAATGCAGAGAGAGAGAAAGCATGGGTGGGGGGTAGAGGGAGCAGGCTCCCGCTGAGCAGGGAGCCCCATGTGGGGTTTGATCCCAGGACCCTGGGATCATGACCTGAGCTGAAGGCAGACACTTAACTGAGCCACCCAGGTACTGCTTTTTCCCCCCCTTTTTGTTTTTATTTTTGTTTTCCCCTATTGTAAATTGTGCTGTTGTGAACGTTGGTGTACAAGTATCTATTTGAGTCCCTGCTTTCAATTCTTTACTACCTTTTCTAGAAGTGTTACTGCATGGCACACAAATACTGTAGCATTAACATGATTAAAACGTCTTCTGGAAACCTGTATAGGTTAACATAATAATGCTCATCTTCAGGCTGCAGTGTTAGTACTTGGAATACCTAGAAGTAGAATTGCTGGATCATATAGTTCATGATATATCATAACTATGATCAGAGAAATTATTTTCCAAAGCCCCTAAATAAAACAGCTCCCATCACTAGCTAGCTTTTTATCTTGGTTTTCCAGTAACAGTTTGAGTCAAATAGAAGGGAAAGGAAGAACAAGTGTTTTCTTTGCTCTTCACCAAATTGGCCACTATGTTCCTGCTGTCACCTGTTGGATATGTTTTCAGGGATTATTTTCTTCAAATATAAGAGAAAAGGGTGATCTAAAACTTAGGGCTGTATCTGATTGTGATAAGTAGACTGATATTTTATTTTATAAGGCTCATTTAATACTGGACTGTAAAATGTGAAAATCATATAACCAAATTTGGTTTAAAGATAATTTAGCATCACTTAAATGAGTTACATGCTTTATGCAAAGTTAGGTAAGCTGTAGCAGAAGTTACTCAATAGGTATTTTTTGAATGTATGAAAAAATGAATGGTAAAGACATTCATTATGTCTTGCCATAATGCCAGGCAACATTAAAATGAAATATTCCTAAATATTTTGGTAAGCATTAAGCTTATCAATATTAAGCATATTAATAATTTTTCTACTTGTACTTTTTAAAAAATTATTTTTGATAGTGTCATTTAGGGATAATGCATTTGGCTAGATAAAGTTTTTTCATTTGTTTTTTGTAAATAGTAGTTTATTATACCTCAGGTCTACCTTTTTAAATACAATTTTAATGCTTTTTTAAAAAACTTTTTATCAATATATAGGTATCAAAACTGCTTTCACCAGAATGTGTGGGGAGACAGCTTTCATTGCACCTAAATGTGAGATGATTCCAATTGAATGGGTTTGTAGAAGAATAGCAACTGGTTCTTTTCTCAAAAGAAATCCTGGTGTCAAAGAAGGATATAAATTTTACCCACCTAAAGTGGAGCTGTTTTTCAAGGTAATTATTTTATGCTTCTGTGTCTTACTATAATATAGCAACAAATGTAATTTCAAAGTCAAAAAAGATTTAATGTTATTAAAATCTTTTTTAAAATTTTTGAAAAATGCAGTTATTAGGAAGAAAAATAATTCAGAAATTTTTTAAATTCTTCATTAAAGAGTTTGAAGTAAAAGCAAATACAAGGGATCTTTTTATATTCAGATACAGAAAAACTATTACTGATGTGTCTTACAAGCAAAACCACCAAAGATGTAGGAATCAGTTGTTAAAAATTTGTATTGGTTTTCTTTATTGAAACTCCTTGTCTCTTTTCCTCTTTGTTTATGCATAGTTCCAAAGTCAGAAGTAATGTTTCTGTAGCATTTTTTTTCCTTTATTTTTTTTTTTAATATTTTTTTTATTTATGCATGAGAGACACAGAGAAAGGCAAAGACACAGGCAGAAGGAGAAACAGGCTCCCCAGAGGGAGCCTGATAATGGGACCCAATCCCAGGACCCCGGGATCATTACCTGAGCCAAAGGCAGACACTCAACCACTAAGCCACCTGGGCGCCCCTAAGATTTTATTTATTTATTGAGAGAAAAAGAAAGAGGGAGAAAGTGAACAAATGAGCATGTACACGGAGGGGGGCGGGGTTGTGGAGCAGATGGGGAGGGAGAGGAAGGGGAAAACAATCCCAAGCAGACTCTATGCTGGCAGGGAACCAGCCAGACATGAGGGCCCTGAGATCATGACCTGAGCTAGAACCAAAAGTTGGATGCTGAATCAACTGAGCACCCACTTGTACCTTATGTAGCATTTTTAAACAGTGAGCTGAAATTGCCTCTCAGCCTTTTAGCCTAGATCAAGTGTAATCAGTAAATTGCACACCTTAAAATGTTTATATAATACAAATCTAGAATTCATAAAAGAAAAATTTCAGGGGCACCTGGGTGGCTCATCAGTTAAGCATTTGCCTGTGATTCAGGTCATGATCTTAGAGTCCTGGAATTGAACCCCACATCGGGCTCCCTGCTCAGTGGGGAGCCTGCTTCTCCCTTTCCTCCCTACTTGTGCTTTTTCTCACTATCTCTGTCTCTTTCTCTCAAATAAATGAATAAAACCTGAAATGAAAAGAATTTTTCATGTGAAATTGGGACACTACTTAGAATAACATGAAAGTTATTTTTTTTTTTACTAATGGCTTAATATGAAGTCTCTTGAATTATCAAATAATATCCTTAAACACTTGTAGTCTTATATAAATTCTTATTAAAAATGAGATCAAGGGACGCCTGGGTGGCTCAGTGGTTGAGCATCTGTCTGCCTTTGGCTCAAGGCATGATCCTGGTCCCGGGACTGAGTCCCACGTCGGGTTCCCTGCGAGGAGCCTACTTTTCCCTGTGTCTTTGCCTCTCTCTCTGTATCCCTCATGAATAAATAAATAAAATCTTTTAAGAAATAAAATAAAAATGAGGTCAAGAGTAGTGCCTGCCTGGCTCAGTCAGTAGAGCATGTGACTTGTGATCGCAAGATTGTGAGTTCAAGCCCCACGTTGGGTGTAGAAATTATTTAAAATCTTTAAAAAAAGGAAAAAGATTGGGAGATTATGAAAATTGCTTTCTGGAAAGATTTAGTGAGCTAAAATGTGGTTTGGTCTTCTTACTATCTGTTGACTCATGAAGAAAACATTAAAATCACAAACTTACTTAGTTTATATAAAGAGAGCAAATTATTTCAAATACTTCATCACCTAGAATAAGTTACTGAATATCTTGAATTTTAAAGTAGCTATTAAAACTAGACAAATTTAAAACAATTGTGAATTAAGGGGCATTTTTTTTTTAATTTTTATTTATTTATGATAGTCACACAGAGAGAGAGGCAGAGACACAGGCAGAGGGAGAAGCAGGCTCCATGCACCGGGAGCCCGATGTGGGATTCGATCCTGGGTCTCCAGGATCGTGCCCTGGGCCAAAGGCAGGCGCTAAACCGCTGCGCCACCCAGGGATAAGGGGCATTTTAATAAAAAAAGTTTTTAGAGAAAATATTTCTGAGGAATTCATGGTCAAGGGAAAAAGGGCTTCAGTTTATCTCAAAAGTTCAAAATTTTCATATTTAAAGTAATTGTACTCCTATACTTTATTTTCAGGATGATGCCAATAATGATCCACAGTGGTCTGAAGAACAGCTAATTGCTGCAAAATTTTGCTTTGCTGGACTTGTTATAGGCCAGACTGAAGTGGATATCATGAGTCATGCTACACAGGCTATTTTTGAAATACTGGAGAAATCCTGGTTGCCCCAAAACTGTACACTGGTTGATATGAAGGTACAAATAAAATGGAATTTTGAGAGGAAAGATTATAACTGATAAATGTCGTTAGTTGTAGAGTTTTGAAAACTTTTCTTTGGTGATGTGCTATTTCTAGATTGAATTTGGTGTTGATGTAACCACCAAAGAAATTGTTCTTGCTGATGTTATTGATAATGATTCCTGGAGACTCTGGCCATCAGGAGATCGAAGCCAACAGAAAGACAAACAGGTAATGCTTCAGGATTTTTTTTTTATTCTTTGCAAGATCAGGCTGGGATAGAGGTGAATAGAAAGATGGGGGGAAAGAAAAGGCAGTTATTGTTCCATATGATAAGAACCTGAGTTGATTGCTGTTTACCCTTAAAGATAAATATCTCGGGATCACTGAGTGGCTCAATGGTTTGGCGCTGCCTTCGGACCAGGGCATGATCCTGGGGTCCCGGGATTGAGTCCCACATTGGGCTCCCTGCATGGAGCCTGCTTCTCCCTCTGCCTGTGTCTCTGCCTCTCTCTCTCTCTCTCTCCCTCCCTCTCTCTCTCTTTCTCCCTCCTCTCTCATGAATAAATAAATAAAATCTTAAAAAAAAAAGATAAACGTCTCTTATACTTTCTATATCCTGAGAAAAAAATAGGAACAATACTTTACAAAACAGATTTCTCATATATTATGACCATCACACAGAGCAGGTGTCATCCTTCTTTGGTCATCCTCTAAGGTACTGAGAGGATGATTGCTATCTTCCTAATTATAAGAATGAGTGGCGATCTGGAACTCTGTCCCAAGTGTGGTGGATCTTATCAGATTCCATTTCTGCTCTGTCCTATGAAAACGAAATTAGAACAGATATTCTGTACACTATGTAAGAATTGCGCAAGGCACTTAATCGTAGTTGCTAGTGTAGAAAGCACTTATCCTTAAATGAATGAACTTTTTCTAGTCTAATTCAGGAAAAGGATTTATAGGTTTACATAGATTTTTAGATATATTCCTTGCTATGCAAGCTTTTCATAATCTACCCCAAACTCCAAAATCAAATAATTTCAGTTAGCAAGAATATTATTAATAGAATATCTGTATTCTAAACTTTCTACCTTATTATTTTCTAGTCATATCGTGACCTCAAGGAAGTAACTCCAGAAGGGCTCCAGATGGTGAAGAAAAATTTTGAGTGGGTTGCAGAAAGAGTAGAGGTAAAACTTTTATAATAAACCCATGGTGTTCTGTATTTTTCTCCAAGATCTTGCTTCTAAAAGGAAAATAAGGGCACCTGGGTGGCTCAGTCTGTTGAGTATCATGCTATTGATTTCAGCTCGAGTCATGATCTCAGGATATTAGGATCATGGATTTGAACCCCACCTCAGGCTTGGCGTTTGATATGGAGTCTGCTTAAGATTCTTTCTTCATCTCCCTCTGCCCCTCCCCTGCTTGCCAACTCTCTCTCCAAATAAATAAATAAAATCTTTTTTCTTTTTTAAAAGGAAAGTAAAAGTGAGATGGTGCAGTTTTCTTTTTTCCAGTGGGTTTTTTAAAATTAATATTTATTGTAGAATGTGTGTGCAAGTGGGAGGAGGGGCAGAGGGAGAGAGAGAATCCTTAAGCAGACTCCCCATTGAGCACAGATATAGGGCCCACCAAGCGCCCTTTTCTCCAGTAGTTTTTGTTTTTAAAGGAGCACTTTTAAGAAATGTACCACCTGGGATCCCTGTGGCGCAGCGGTTTGGCGCCTGCCTTTGGCCCAGGGCGCGATCCTGGAGATCCGGGATCGAATCCCACGTCGGGCTCCCGGTGCATGGAGCCTGCTTCTCCCTCTGCCTGTGTCTCTCTCTCTCTCTCTCTCTCTCTCTCTCTGTGACTATCATAAATAAATAAAAATGTAAAAAAAAAAAAAAAAGAAATGTACCACCTAAACTGTTCTCAATAACATATTGAAACCCTCTGCTGTTGAACTGGCCAGTATACTCCCAAATTCTATTGGGGAAACCTAGAATCCTTGTCTTCTCCCTGCCCCTTACATTTCCTACCCACCTTGCCACTGCTATTCAGAGTTCTACTAGCATGGGTTTCAGAAGTAGAGTTCAGAATTAGAACTCCATGTGACATTAAAATGTTACTTTAAGACTTATGGTAAAAAAAAAAAAAAAGATTGATGGTATTATCAGGGTGCCGGGTGGCTCAGTTGGTTAAGTGTCCAACTCTTCATTTTGGCTCAGGTCATGATCTCAGGGTCCTGGGATCAAGCCCCAAGTCAGGCTCTGTGCTCAGTGGGGTATCTACTTAAGATTCTTTCTCCCACTCTGCTTGCTCCTGTGTGTGTGTGTGTGTGTGCGCGCACACACACACATATGCATGCTTGCTATCTCTCTCAAATCTTTTTTTTTTTTTTAAGATTTAGGGTATTACAATCACTGTAATTCCATGGAAATTGAATGGGATTTGCAGTTATCCAAGGGTCACAGCCAGTTTTCAAAACATCATTTCCATGGAAACAAGCATTTTGAATTTTAAGCAACTAACTTTATTTTTATTTTTTATTTTTTTAAGATTTTATTTATTCATGAGAGACACACACAGAGAGAGAGAGAGGCAGAGATGCAGAGACACAGGCAGAGGGAGAAGCAGGCTCCATGCGGGGAGCCTGACGTTGGACTTGATCCAGGTCTCTAGGATCAGGCCCTGGGCTGAAGGCGGCACTAAACCGCCGAGCCACCCGGGCTTCCCTAAGCAACTAACTTTAAAGGTTTATGATATAATCTCTTTATTTTGGCTCATTATGCCTTAAAGTCTCCATTAAACGCAATGTACTAAAAATCTGAGGATGAGGGATGCCTGAGTGGCTCCGTGGTTGAGCATCTGCCTTTAGCTCAGGTCATCCCGGGGTCCTAGGATTGAGTCCTGGATCAGGCTCCCTGGATGGAGTCTGCTTCTCCCTCTATGTCTCTGCCTCTCTCTGTGTGTCTCTCATGAATAAATAAGATGTTTTAAAAAAAAAATCTTAGGATGAAATATTTTATATTACAGCTTTCTGAAATTAATTAGGAGTGATTCTTTGCCTTTTATTTATAATAGCTTATATAATATAAAATATAATCTATCTGATGAAAATCTTTTTAGATCTTAATTATGAAGACTGCTTTTTTTATATAAAGGTTATTATGAAAAATAAATACTCTATCGTTTTATCCTGTTTGTGTCTGTCTTGAATTTGGTCTATTAAATATTCTCTCCAGTTGTAATTTTACTCTCCTCTAGCTCTGTAAACTGATTATTATTCTTGTGGTATTCATTTCTGTATTTATCCATTTTGCCATCTTCTTTTGCATATCCATGTTTTTCCTTTCCAGTTACTTCTAAAATCAGAAAGTCAGTGCAGAGTTGTAGTACTGATGGGCTCAACTTCTGATCTCAGTCACTGTGAAAAAATCCAAAAGGCTTGTGGAAATTTTGGCATTCCATGTGAGCTTCGGGTAACATCTGCCCATAAAGGACCAGATGAAACTCTGAGGATTAAAGCAGAGTATGAAGGTAAATGTCACATAACTAGAGCATTTCAGGAAGTTCTTCTGATTTTGCCAATAAATCTTGTTTTTTGACTAATAATGCTGAAAAAGAATTGGCCACATTTTCAAGGGGAAAAATGACAGTCTAGGCTTTCATGATACTCACTTCCAAAGAGTGTAAGGTGCTTTAGGCACTTATAAAAGAATGGCTCAGGGAGAAAGAATTGAAAATGCAACCTGCGTGCACCTGAAAATCATACAACATTGTGTGTCGATGACATTCAGGTTTTATTCAGGTTTTTTAAAAAATATATCAAAAATAGGGGCACCTCGGTGGCTCAGTCAGTTAAGCATCTGCCTTTGGCTCAGATCACGATCCCAGTGACCTGGGATCAAGCCCCCCCTCCCGCCCCCCACAAGATCCCTGCTTCTCAAGGGGCTTGCCTCTCAGACCTCTCCCCCTGCCTGCCACTCAACCTGCTTGTGCTTTCTCTCTGTCAAATAAATAAAATCTTTAAAAAAAAGTCAAAAAAAATAAAAGAGTAGAGGCCCCCACCCACCAAGAAAAAGTGAGACATAATTGTCTACAACAATTTTAGTTGAGGTAGTAGGTCCTTACAAATATTTATAATGATCAGCCTTTCCTAAAAGGTAGTTAGACATAAAACTAAGGAATAATTTTATAATTTAGTATACAAAAGAAATGCCTTGGGACACCTGGGTGGCCCAATGTTGAGCATCTGCCTTTAACCAGGGTATGATCCCGAGGTCTGGGGATTGAGTCCCACATCGGGTTCCCCATAGGGAGCCTGCTTCTCCCTCTGCCTGTGTCTCTCCCTCTTTCTGTGTGTGTCTCAATAAAAAAGGGGGCAGCCCCGGTGGTGCAGCGGTTTAGTGCTGCCTGCAGCCCACGGTGTGATCCTGGAGACCCGGGATCGAGTCCCACATCAGGCTCCTTGCATGGAGCCTGCTTCTCCCTCTGCCTGTGTCTCTGCCTCTCTCTCTGTGTTTCTCATGAATAAATAAATTAAAAAATCTTTAAAAAATATAGAGAAATATAAAAAAAATTTTGTTAAAAAAATAAATAAAAATAAATAAATAAAGTCCTTTTCAATAGATAAATACATACATACATACACACCTTGATGGGATAGTATCGATCTAAAATAATGGAGTCCTACAGACATAACTAAATGTTTCTCAACTGGGAAAAATGTTGATTTTTTTCTAAAGATAGTTATTACAGGAACATATTAAGGTTTGGGAACGGGGCAGGGAACTGGGATAAGTTCTTAGACCTCTTTTAAGTTAATGAAAGCCTGAACTCTTTCCTCAGAAAAGTAAAAATAAATACAATTTTGGATTCCAGGTTAGGAATCTCTGTGGTAAGAAACAAAGGAATAACATAAATATATCAAAGAATGAAATGTTTAAGAGTTATGTTAGAAAATGTATTGAGGGGTCTTAAATATTTGGGTACTGTATTACTGAATTTGCCTGCCTTCTTTCAAATGTGCTCCTGAACCTTGAGTCTCCATTAACAAGGTCTTTCTCTACCCTGTTGATTGAAAGACACCAGGACGGACACTGGTTCAAGTGGTATCATTCTTTATTTCGGTGAGCCAGGCCTTTGAGCCATTCCCTCAATGGCACGCTGGTACCCTGTTTGTACTATAAACCTCAAAGATGGCCAGACCTATTCTTGCTACTTCGTTACTTGCTCCTTTGATATAATAGATGGCAAAGTGAAACGTATATTGTCTTATTTATGCTTTTTCGGGAGACTGCTAATAAAGGAACTGAAGGTGTTAAGATATACAGGATTTTGTTTTAATCTAACTTAAAATTTCCTTTCAATTCAATTACAAACGTGTAATTTCCCTAGGGGATGGCATTCCTACTGTATTTGTGGCAGTGGCAGGCAGAAGCAATGGTTTGGGTCCAGTGATGTCTGGCAACACTGCATACCCAGTTATCAGCTGCCCTCCACTCACTCCAGACTGGGGAGCTCAGGATGTGTGGTCTTCTCTTCGACTACCCAGCGGTAAGATACATTCAGTTTTTAAAAATTGTTTATTAAAGAGGTGGCTGAGTGGTTGAGTGTCTGCCTTTGATCAGGGTGTGATCCTGGGGTCTGGGGATCAAGTCCCACGTTGGGCTCCCTGCAGGGAGCCTGCTTCTCCCTCTGCCTGTGTCTCTGCCTCTCTGTGTGTGTGTGTCTCTCATGAATAAATAAATAAAATCTTAAAAAAGGTAATAATACAGGGATGCCTAGGTGACTCAGTTAAATATCTGACTCTTGGTTTCGGCTCAGGTCATGATCTCAGGGTCATGAGGTTGAGCTCCATGTGGAGCTCTGTGAAGAGTGTTGAGCCTGCTTGGGATTCTCTCTCTCCCTTAGCACCACCCCCTGTTCTGGCTGGCTTTCTCTCAAAAAAAAAAAAAAAAAAAGTTATTTTCCTTGCAAAATTTCAAACATGCAAAATAGTAGAATAACAGTGAAATCTACATGTACCCCTTGTTCAGCTTCAACATTTAACATCTTATTACATCTGTAGCCCTTTCTGCTGGATTATTTCCAAGTCTATCTTAGACAAAGCATTTTATACTTAAATATGCTTCTTCTAAGCAGTAAGAACTCTAGTTTTTAAATCATAATCATGATACCATATTCACACTTACACAAATTAATGGTAATTTCTTAAAATCTTCAGATTTTCAGTTAGTGTTCAAGTTTTCCTGATCATCATTTTTTATAGTTGTTCAAGATCTAACACAGTCCTTAACATTGCATTTAGTTGCTGTCTCTCCTAAGTCTCTTTCAGTCCTCCTTTTTTTCCCTTTCATTTATCCTATAGAATTTTCTACATTTTGGATTTAGCTGATTACATTTCTGAATGTTGTTTAACATGCTTTTCCATCCTCTATATTTTCTATAAACTAGTGGTGAGATGTGTAGATAGATCAAGTTCGATTTGGGTTTTTCTCCCCAAGAATATATCATTCATGGTTTTGAGTTTTTAAAAGTAAATGTGATTATGTTATGTCTGTAAAGGAAATGAAATTTTGGGACACCTGGGTGGTTCAGCAGGTTGAGCATCTGCCTTCATCCAGGACGTGATCCCAGAGTCCCGGGATTGAGTCCCGCATCAGGCTCCCTGCATGGAGCCTGCTTCTCCCTCTGCCTGTGTCTCTGCCTCTCTCTCTGAATAAATAAAATCTTTTAACAAAAAAAAAAAAAAAAAGAAATGAAGTTTTATTTCTATAAATTAGAGATCAGAATAAATAACACACAAGGACGTTTTATCAATTGGCTGAGCAGAATCTCCTAGAATAACAATATTGTGATAGTCTCATCATAGTCCAAGATAATGATTTGATCTACAAGTCCTGAGAGTCTATATTGTTTCAGTAAGATTTGATTGTTTGTTAAATGCTAAACTTTATTTTATTGTAAATCTGCTCTTGTTATGTGTCAAATATGTTAAGTACTTGAGCCCTCTAATCTGTTCCAGTATAGACCGGCTTCTCTCTAGGCCAACTGTACTGCCATTGCCTTAGGATTTCTCTTTACCATCATCCTGGACGTCCATTTTGCCCTTCTCTAGTCTTGGATCTCCTATTGCCTAGGTCGGATGTCTTCCCCTTTCTTTGTTAACTCCTTAATTTGTTGGAGAGCATTCTTAGTGAACTTCCTGAGGAGGAGGTATATAGATGGTAAACTTTTTGAGAACTCCTGTATCTAAAATGTTTTTATCATAGCCTCATACTCAATAATTTAGGAATGGTATTCTAGATTGCAAATTATTTTCCTTTACAATTTTGAAGGAATTACTCCATTGTCTTCTGTCTTCTAGAGTTACTGAGAACTCCACTGCCTTTCTACCACACTGATTCTAGGTTATTTACGAATTTTGTTTCTTTCTGGAAACTTTTAGCATCTTTTTCTATCCATTTTTCTTAAATTTCACAAAGATGGGCGGCCCGGGTGACTCAGCACTTTAGTGCCCCCTTCTCCCCAGGGCCTGATCCTGGAGACCTGGGATTGAGTCCCTCGTCAGACTCCCTGCATGGAGCCTGCTTCTCCTTCTGCCTGTGTCTCTGCCTCTCTCTGTGTCTCTCATTAATAAATAAAATCTTTAAAAAAATAATTTCACAAAGATGTGTCTTGATGATTATTTTCATCTTGGGCTTTCAGTGGGCTCTTTAAATCTGGAACGCTGATTTTTTAGTCCTGGGAAATTTTCTATGATTTTTTTAATACTTTACTTCCTCCTCCATTTTCTCTTTTCTCATTTTCTGATTTACTATCCAAATTTGGAACTTTTTGTTTCTGTTTTTTCTTATTGAGTTCTATTGAGTTTTTCATTCTAGATATGGCATTTTTAATTTGTAAGAGCTGTTTTCTGTTCTCTAGCCACCCTCCCCCCCCCCCCCCCCCCCGCCTTCCTTTTCGTGTTTAATCTTTGCAATAACATCTTTTTAAGTCTCAGAAATTATGCTTACTTTCACATTAGTTCCTTTTCTCCTTGGTTATCCTTGGCTGTTTGTTGCATATGATAAAACACCAGTTCGAAGGTCTATGCAAGTGGATGATCTCAAGGTGGTGAGACTGAGCCCTGCATCAGGCTCTGTGTTCAGCTAGGAGTCTGCTTGAGATTCTCCCTCTGCCTGTCTCCCACATACATGTCCACATGCTCACTCACTCCCTCTCTCAAAATAAATAAATCTTAAAAAAAAAATGGCTCCACTGTGGGGTGATCTAGTAGGGTTATTCTTTGAATAATCTCTCACATCAGTGTCATTTGATCTTTTCTCATGTATGACTAGAATTACCCAAAGAATCTTTGTAGTCTCAGTCTGCTACCTAGAGGAATAAACCTGACTATCCGAATTCTGGAATCTGGGGATCTTAACATCAGCCTGTGTAAAACTTAATCCCGTTTTCGCTATGGCATTCCTTGTCTCAGCTGTGCCTAGTGCCCTCCAGTCCACAGAAGTCTGAACTAAAATCTGTTTTACCTTCACAAAAATTTAAGACTCTGCTATGGTATAGAAGGGGCAATTGCTTAGGTGCATAGAATAGATCTGATGGCCTAACTGCTTCTTGACTTTTAGCCAGTCTCCCTTTTTTTAGCCCCATTTTTACCCCCCACTTCTCCCTTCAAAAGTATCTGGTGCCACTAATTCCCTAACCTTTTGCATGGCTTTTTTAACATTGGTCACTTTGCTTCTCATCTTTCTTCAGTTTAGGATAAAATTTTCTTGATCTACTAAGTTAGTAGATCCATTTCCTTTACAGCTGACAAAAAGTTATTGCTGTTATCATTTTGTGCTTTTATTTTATTATTTTTTTTTTTTTTAAGATTTATTTATTCTTGAGACATACACACAGAGAGGCAGAGACACAGGCAGAGAGAGAAGCAGGCTCCATGCAGGGAACCCAATGTGGGACTCGATCCCAGGACTCCAGAATCACAACCTGAGCCAAAGGGAGGCGCTCAACCACTGAGCCACCCAGGCATCCCTATGTCTATTTTCTTTATTCCCTTTACTGCTGTTTTTATTTTTCTTTATTTTTTTAAAGCTGTGGTAGATATTTTTAATTCAAGTATAGAAAAAATAGGATACCATTACTAAAAATATTTTTACAGCTGGACATATTTGGTTTTTTTGTTGTTTTTAAAGATTTTATTTATTCATGAGAGAGACACAGAGAGAGAGAGGTAGAGACAGGCAGAGGAAGAAGTAGGCTCCATGTAGGGAGCCCGAAGTGGAACTCGATCCTGGGTCTCCGGGATCAACCGCTGAGCCGCCCAGGTGTCCCACAGCTGAACATATTTGATTTAGAATCAAAAAACATATTGAACAAACTTTTTAGTATAACATTCAGCTACTTACTACTGTTTTTATACAGTTTCAGGGACACACCTTGTGATTAATCCACCTTGATTAGTCATCTTTAGCTGGACATATGATTGTATCAACTTCTCTAGTTAGAAATTACTATGGCTATAAATGAAAATGTAATTAAATTTATGTCAGGAATAGTACAGGTATTATCAGTGGAGTTTAGAAAAGGGAGAATAAGATGAGCAAGAATTTGGCAGTTTTTCTCTCTAGAGAATGGGAATATGGAAGATTTGTACATTCTGATCACTAGAATTGGTATAATCTTTTGAGGAAGAGTTTTACACTGCCCTTTGAAAATCCTGAAAACTGTTTCTCTTTCTCTTATGGCATCACTAGATAACCTAATTCTTTGCTAATTAAGCTTTCCTGATGTCAGAAAGGGAGCCCTGAGCAGTAGGCACAGGTCTTTTTTAGTTACTAGAGTAGAACTCTGTACCTAGAATACTACTACTATAACAGTTGACATTCATTGAGTATTTACTATGCACCAGGCACTGCCCCAAGCACTTTATCTATATTAACTTGTTGAATGCTCACATAAGATAGCTACTACTTATCACTCCCGTCTTAATAGATAAGGATATTAATGTTAACATGAAGTACATTGAGCAATGTCACATAAGTGTTGGAGCTGCATAAATTGATTTATTAATACAAACTAATAAATTGGCCTTGTGATTTATGCTTGATTTTAGGGCAGTGAGGGGTCAAAGAGCCTGATGAATTCCAAGAATATTGGAAAAATGAAGCTTTTGGATCTATAAGCTAGTTAGTACTTCACTCAAGTGACACATACAATAGTACCATCCCATAACAGAAAGTCTGCCTGAGTAAATTATGTGGCCCCCAAGGAAGTTACTTTCTTAGATCTTATAAATACTGAATTTACTTATAACTTGATGTTTCATAAAATTATCTTTAGGTTTAAGGTTTTTTACTGCTTAAAGTTGTTAGAATAGTTAAAGTGTAAGGACAAAAGTGGCAGCTAGAAAATTATTTTTAAAAAAATTAACGTACCTCAGGTTTGTCCAAGAACAAGTGCTTCTTTCCACTTGATCCTTGTTTTATTTCTGTTGCCTTTCTCTAGGAATTTAAGGGTTTACTGTATGTGAAAAAAACTTTGAAAAAGGTGAATTTCTTTGCAGATGAATCAGTGAAAAGAATGATAGATGATACATATAAAATACCTGTTCATGGTAGAGAAATACTACCTACCTCTTAATAATCACTTTACCACTCCATGAAAACTTATTCCACAGATCCTATTTTAAACAAGGATGATACAGTAGCGTTTTATTGTTTGTAGTTAACAGGACTTTTCTGAGTATGAAATAGTTTACTAAGGGCCCCTGCCTGGCTCAATTGATATAGTATGTGACTCTTGATCTTGGAGTCATGAGTTTGAGCCCATGTTGGATGTAGAGATTACTTTAAAAGAATCTACTAAGTGCTATTTTCATTATTAACTGACAGATTAAAATTCTTTTCTTTTCTGAACCAATAGGTCTTGGCTGTTCGACCATACTTTCCCCAGAAGGATCAGCTCAGTTTGCTGCTCAGATATTTGGATTAAACAACCATTTGGTATGGGCTAAACTTCGAGCAAGTATATTGAACACATGGATTTCCTTGAAAGAGGCTGACAAGAAAATCCGAAAGGGCAATTTATAAAACATCATTGCTTTTTTTTTTTTTTTTTGGTAGAAAAACTATACATTTCTTATTTAGTTTCAGAAAAAAATCAAGATGAAAAGTTTTTAAATCAATCAAAATAATAAAATTTACTAGTGAATAAACGCTTCTCCAGATTCATGGATCAGTAGACTAAATGGACATATTTACTAGTATTTCTTTAGAGGAAGTGAAATTATTAGAAAGACACTTAAAATCTCTTAGCTACTAAAAGGTCACTGTAAAAAAAATAAAAGGTCACTGTTAGGTAGTTAACATAATCAGATATATTTCTTAAATGCTAATAATGTCGTACCTATTACAGAGCTCTAAAGTTACTTGACCTTCTGTATCTCCGCCCATAAGTTTTAAAAAGTTAAAATGCTTAAATCTTAGAGTGATAAGAGCAATATAATCCTTTTACATTATGATCTTTATAAAATCCTAAGGGCGTGGTATTTTATTTGCAGTCAACATCTCAGAATAGATGTGTATTTATAGCTATAGACAGATGCTGTTTTGCTTTGCTTTTGTTTTTTGTTTAAGAAAAATTGAGATTGGTGTTGGGGGTAGGAAAGACACATGGAAATAAGATGAAGGGATACTGTCAAAGCCATGGATAAGGGACTTTTCTGAGAACTTATCTGATAAATGTCAGGGCAGTTTTCCATGGAAAAAAAGTAGAGTCAGCTTTGTCATTCCAAATGAAAGATTTAGTAAATCTTACTTAGCTGTAATAGGTACCTCTGTGGATCATAAAATTATTTTAATTCTGATAATACATGTTTTAGCCAAACTAACAATCCTCAGCCTACCATGATTTTCCAAAATTGGAATCTCCTAGTTGATAACCATACTAGTTTCTTACAACAATAGAAGTTTGGGCAGGGTACCCAGTAAGATTCACCTCTAAAGGAGTAGTTGTTACTGAGAGGTGTTAAAGTTTATCATCAATCTATAAACTGTTTGGAAATCACGGTTACATTATGCAGATAGATCACTAAACTTTAATCTGAATGTCTGTGAACCCCTTAAACTTCCATGTAAAATTTTATATATATGTTCATTTTATAGAAAGCAATCAGAGACACCTGGGTAGCTCAGTGGTTGAGCATCTGCCTTTGGTTCAGGTCATGGTCCTGGGGTCTCGGGATTGAGTCCTACATCAGGCTCCCTATAGGGAGTCTGCTTCTCCCTCTGCCTATGTCTCTGCCTCTCTCTGTGTCTCTCATGAATAAATAAAATTTTTTTTAAAAATCTATTTACTAGAGCTTCATTTTCACATTCTCCGTGAAGCCTTCCCAAATCCCTTCTAACTACAGTGGCTACTTACAGTTCTTTGTTGGATTAGAAGCTGCAAAAGAGGAGAAAATAAAAGCTTACACTTTATTTCCTCACATTGCCTTTTGCTGTGATGTGCTATGCCTAGCAGCCTTCTAGAGATGGGAGAATTGTAAAAATAACGTACTGCTTCATTCTTAGTTCACAAGAACACTTAAAAAGAGATGATTTTAACATCTTTAAACTTTGGCTTTGTGGCCTCTGAATAGTTATTGACTGCAATTTCAGTTCTTCTATCCCTCCCTAGCAAAACTCCACCTGCTTTAGTGCAGTACAGAAGTTTCAAACACCAATTTAGATAAGTGGATAAGACCATTTCAATGGTCATTATCAATTTTAGAGTATATCTCCAGTAGTGTCTTTTCAGTAATACCAGAGTAAATACTTGTTTGAAAGTACTTTAACTGTTACATTAACTTGTATAGAACTACCTAGTTTGGGGGATCCCTGGGTGGCGCAGCGGTTTGGCGCCTGCCTTTGGCCCAGGGCGCGATCCTGGAGACCCAGGATCGAATCCCACGTCGGGCTCCCGGTGCATGGAGCCTGCTTCTCCCTCTGCCTATGTCTCTGCCTCTCTCTCTCTCTCTCTCTCTCTCTGACTATCATAAATAAATTAAAAAAAAAAAAAAAAAAAAGAACTACCTAGTTTGCCATCTGGGTGATTATACTTTCTTGGGGGCTTGTAGGTAAACAAACTGAGGAGGAAAAATTTGTCCAAGTAATATAGTACTTTGTATCATAAAGGCATGCTTACAATTGCTGTTGCTTTAAAGCCTTCTGAAATGTAAACACTGTAGCCAAATAAAAGACAAGTTGTGTGAAGCTTTATTCATTCATATATTCATGAGATACATACTTTGCCTGGTTTTATTTGAGGCCCTAAGATAACAGTACTGAACAGAAACAAGGCCCCCACTGTCAAAAAAATCTTATTGAGGATAACAAACCATAAAAGATGTATTAGGTAGAATTAGGGAAGTATAAGTGCATGTGAAGAATAACCAAAGTGATAGGATAGTGCTGGAGATAAGAGTAAGGTTTTTGCAGACAGCAGAGCAATGATGTAAAAGAGTGAGCCATGCAGAAATGTGGGGAAATGGGCAGCCCCAGTGGCTCAGTGGTTTAGCGCTGCCTTCAGCCCGGGGCCTGATCCTGGAGACGGGGGATCGAGTCCCATGTCGGGCTCTCTACATGGAGCCTGCTTCTCCCTCTGCCTGTCTCTGCCTCTTTCTCTGTGTCTCTCATGAACAAATAAATCTTGAAAGAAAGAGGAAGGAAGGAAGGAAGGAAGGAAGGAAGGAAGGAAGGAAGGAAGGAAGGAAGGAAGGAAGGAAGGAAGAAAAGAAAGAAAGAAAAGAAAGAAAAAGAAAAAGAAAAAGAAAGAAAGGAAAGAAAGAAAAGGAAGGAAGGAAGGAAGGAAGGAAGGAAAGAAAGAAAGAAAGAAAGAAAGAAAGAAAGAAAGAAAGAAAGAAGAAAGAGAAAGAAAGAAAGAAAAGAAAGAAAGAAAAGAAAGAAAGAAAGAAAAGAAAGAAAAGAAAGAAAAGAAAGAAAGAAAGAAGAAAGAAAGAAAGAAAGAAAGTGTGGGGAAATAACCAGACTAAGGAAGCAGGAGGTAAAACAGCTCTGCCTTTTTGAGGACCTGCAAATACTACCCTGATACTGTTAAGAGAATTGAGTCAACATATGTAAAGTATATCCTGATACCTGAATACATTATGTAATATCCCTTTGGCAGACTATAGAAGTTGGTATGAGTGAAACTGATTCACCATAAAATCCACCTCAAATTTAATATTCCCTTCAGCTGATTTCATTTCTGAACATAGGGGAGAAGGGCAGGGAATCAGCATAATGTGGCTTATCCAGAGTTCTTCAACCCACAGTTCTTGGGCAGCCAGAGTGAAATTGTTTTAGTGGTGCTTTTTTGCATTTAACTCCCCATGATCTCAAATTACTTGAGACTGAGTTGTTCATCTAGCATTGTGGTACAGTGAAAATAACAGTAGAATGGAAATGAAAAGATTTACCTGGGTACATCATTCTGAGCTTTAGTGGTTGTTTTTGTTTTTGTTTTTTTTAGCTTTAGTTCTTATCTGTAAAGTAGGACTAAATATTTCTCCTGCCTGTTTTTTTCAAAACATACATTGTCTAATATGGAGTAAGTGATCAAGGATTCTGAGTACACAAGGGAGGAAGAAATTAAAACAAGTACACATTGTGAACAAAAAGGAAGGTAGGTCTCTAACTCTTTGCACTCTATTCTCAATCCCTCTTACCTTAATTTTCATTGAATTTATTACCACTGAACACAGTGTGTATTTATTGCCTACCTCTTCCAAGTAGAAAATAAATTCCATGAGTACACGGAGTTCTTTTTGTTAATTATATCCCTAGGGAGCAGTATAATGCTGGACACCAACACAAAGCATTCAGTAAATATTTGTTGAATGAATAAATGTGCAAATTCCCATAGGTAGGGCAACATGGAACCACACGTAACTAATGTTAGAGGAGTATTACATGCAGGGGACTAAGGAGTGAATAACAAAAGATCTATGTGGGCTGGGGAGGTTGGAAAGCAGAGGCCATACCATCAAGGATCTTCCAGGATAGATAGGCTTTTGGATTTCATCCTGAGGGTACGAAAATGGCATCAGATAAAATGTTTACAAAAAGATCGCTCTGGAAGACTCCTCTCAAAAATGGCAGATAAAACCCACATTTTTATATCCTGTTTGCCACAAAACCTGATGAAAATGACTTAAGAAATAGAAACATGGGAATCTATACCGGAATTCTGAGGAACTTCTGGAAGCTACATAGTATGAGACCAGACTGATGCAAAACCCAAAACCGAATCCTTTTATAATGTTCTGAGAAGAGAATCACTTGACTAAAGTTGTCGTTCTTCACCTTGGGTAGGGTGGGGTGAGGCAGGGTAGGGCTGTTGCATGAAAACACCATTGGAGAATCCAAGGAAAGCTACAAAAACTTTTCTTTGAAAAATACACGCAAAATTTTGGGTATATCAGATGTCACTGGGAACTCCCTTAACCTGAAATCTAGGCATAGTTTGTAATGTGTGACAGTTTCACAGTCAAGGGAAGTCTGTAATGCTTTCCACGATTTTTACTAATTCACAGAGATCATATTCTCCAGAGATAGAGTTCACTAGACCAGTAGTTCTATTTTAACATACCATATTGAACAGACATGAAAGTGCCAGGCACCACTGGTCAACAACCACAAATTGGACATACCTTCTACCCTGAAGAAACTGAGATTAGAGAAAAAATTAGCAAAAACTCATGCTAAAAAGTTGAGTACCAACTATGTGCCAGGCAGTGGCTAGATCCTAGGGTACTGCAGTGAATAAACGTAAATAAGGTCCCTGGCCTCATGGAAATGATAGTCCATATCATTTCCGATGGGCTTCGGATCCCTGGGTGGCGCAGCGGTTTAGCGCCTGCCTTTGGCCAGGGGCGCGATCCTGGAAATCCGGGATCGAATCCCACATCGGGCTCCCGGTGCATGGAGCCTGCTTCTCCCTCTGCCTGTGTCTCTGCCTCTCTCTCTGTGTGTGACTATCATAAATAAAAATTAAAAAAAAAAAAAAAAGAGATGGGCTTCAAATGGTGGGTGCTCAGAAGTGCTGAGCTATATTAGAAAATAAAGAGGCAGGCAGCCCGGGTGGCTCAGTGGTTTAGCGCCGCCCTCGGCCCAGGGCCTGAAGATCCCGGATCAAGTCCCATGTCGGGCTCCCTGCATGGAGCCTGTTTCTCCCCCTGCCTGTGTCT
Source organism: Canis lupus dingo (assembly GCF_003254725.2). Lineage (NCBI taxonomy): Eukaryota > Metazoa > Chordata > Mammalia > Carnivora > Canidae > Canis > Canis lupus. Next base: position 49,100,619 of record NC_064255.1, read on the forward strand.
CTGCCTCTCATGTGTGTGTATCTCATGAGTAAATTTTTTTTAAAATCTTTTAAAAAAAGAAAGTTATGGGGCGTGCTACCTCGTCTGCAAGGTCAAAGTAACTTTTTAAAATCTGGAGAAATACTGAAGACTAAGAAGAATAGGATGTGGGGGAAAGAAGGGAAAGTAGCAGGAGTTAGTAGGATCTTGACAATGAGTCTGCGGAGTAGGCTTTCAACAGATGTCCTGTCGTTCTCAAGAGTACTCAACAGGTACTCTTCTGACAAACCTATCTTGATATTTAAGCTCTTACAAAAACTCCAAACCTATGGCTATGTATTACTTGAACTCCTGTAAATGCCAGGATGCATGAAGTATCTGTTATCCCCCAGAACAACAGTAATACTTTCCCTATTTTGGGCAGCCCGGGTGGCTCAGCGGTTTAGCGCCTCCTTCGGCCCAGGGCGTGATCCTGGGGACCTGGGATCGCGTCCCACGTCGGGCTCCCAGCATGGAACCTGCTTCTGTCTCCACCTCTCTCTGTCTCTCTCATGAATAAGTAAAATCTTAAAAACAAAAAAACAAAAACCTTTCCCTGTTTTACAGTCGGGAAACCTGGGACTCTGATAAACAATTTGCTCACCGTCCAACACCTAGTGAGTCCCAGAGCCAGGAACTGAGCCCGGGCACTCTCACCCCTTACACGTCAATATCCTTTGGCCTATCCTTTGGCCGCGTTGCTGACTGTTCCAGAACTGGAGCCCAGAGAGCAGCGGCGGGTGGAGGGGTGGGTTCATCGAACGTGTTTTGCACTTGTGGGTTCTTTTTATCTTCTCTGCCAGAATTTTCCTCAGACCCAATCCCAGGTCTTTCTAATCATCTTTCAAGATCCTTTTCAAATACAATTCCTTTAGGAAGTATTCTCCAGCAGCAAAGAGAAGCCGTCTCTCTCCGTACTGCTTCACAGGCCTCCCTCAGGTTTCCAGTTAGTATTGTACCATCCCACAGACCGCCGGTCAGCTCCGCCTCGTGGGACGAGGGTGCTGCTTCGCCGGCAGGGCTAGTCCCGGAAACGCAGGCGGCTTTGAGCCAAAACCGTTTGGTGAACCCCTTCTCGGCCCCTTGCCGTAGTCCTACACCTCGTTCCTTCAGATCGGCTGGGGTAAGACGTATCGCCTCTATCCATGCAAACTTCGAGGAAAGAAACTAAGACCGCAAGCTCCGACACCACTTGAGGGACGAGGGCGCTTCCGACTCGAAAACGCTTAGCAACCACGGGCTTCCTCCGCCGCTGGGCCGCCGCCGGGATCCTCTTCCGGGGCAGAGGTCGTCCCGCCCCTCCCCGCGTCTCCTCCAAGATGGCGAGCGGCGGCAGCGGGGGGGTGTCGGTGCCTGCGCTCTGGAGTGAAGTGAACCGTTATGGCCAGAACGGCGACTTCACGCGCGCTCTCAAGACGGTCAACAAGAGTAAGTGTCGAGGCGGGCGCTGGGGCGGCCCCCGGCCGCAGGAAGCATGCGGCCGCCTCGGGGCGCGCGCGACCACCGCCGAGTAGACGCGGGGGTGGAAGATCCCGCCGCCCGCCGGCACCGGGGCCCGAACACACGGCGCGCGTGAGCCGCAGCCCCTCCGCTCCACCTGACCGGGCCTGGGGCCAGGGCTGCCTAGAGCCACGTGTACTTCCCTCTTTACCCACCGCGGGAAGCGACGGTGGAATTTAAAGAGACCGCAACCCCATGCGCCTCTTTCAAACTGTTTTCTCGTCTCCTCCGTTTTTACTCCTTATTTCGCGGATATCTCACGTCGCCGCCTCTTCTCTTTTCCTTTTAGAGGAGTGATCAAGACAGTGTTGCTGAGGGAGCTTTTTCTCTTCGGCCGCCTCGGAGGGAGGAACCTGCTTAGGGACACGTAGTTGAGAAGCTGATGCTAACGAGGTGGAAGCTGCTGTGTAGACTCCGGGGAGAGGGGAAGGGGCTGGATCCGGATGTTAGGCCTGTCACTCTCATAGATACACTCTCTCTCCGGTGTCATCAGATCAGAAGATGTGTGTGTGTGTGTGTGTGTGTGTGTGTGTGTGTGTGTGTGTGTGTGAAAGCAGTGACATTCGCAATAACGTGGCAAGAAAAGTTTGGCCTGGTTTGGTTTGGTTTGGTTTGGTTTTGACCCCTGATAATCTCGAGTCAACTGCCTTTGGTGTGAAGTTTACTCCTTGCATTCATTTATCCTTTACTGTGTAACTGCCATAGGGCCATGCTCTTTAGTGCTCTCTGTCCTGCCGAATTCTTCTTTACCGAACATGCAGCCTATATTTGGTAGATTCGAAAAAGTGATTACCGAGACCGGGTTTGGCTGTTTAAGGCAGTAATAACATACAAAGTGTGTCAGTAGCATACAGGATTGTATAAATAATTTTCAGTATCCTATTGTTCACGTAAAGAAGTAGTGATTGTGCCACAGTGCACTTGGGTGATTTCAGACATTAAGGAAAATAGCTACTTACTGGAGTTCATTTGATTCCTAAACTTGTTTTGAATTAACTTTTAGCCTTTAGCTAAACCTGCAACCAGTATCATTCAGTAGCAGTGTAGTAAGTATTTTGCAGGAATTATGTATTTATTTATTTATTTATTTTTAATTATTGTTTTTTTTTTTAATTTATGAGAGAGAGAGGCAGAGACACAGGCAGAGGGAGAAGCAGGCTCCATGCACCGGGAGCCCGACGTGGGATTCGATCCCGGGTCTCCAGGATCGCGCCCTGGGCCAAAGGCAGGCGCTAAACCGCTGCGCCACCCAGGGATCCCTTGCAGGAATTATTTAATCAGCACTTTTTTTCCCCCGATTTATCAATATATATTTTCTTAATTGGGAAAGATTCATTATGACTCTTACATAGAATTGGGTTCCTAATGTTCCCCAGGGGTAAAGGGAATGATTGTGGTCATTTTGACACTGAACAGCTGTTTAGCTTTGAAACTTTGCCGCCTGAGTCCTTCCCTGTCTTCTGACGGTTGTCTTAGATGAAAGGGGAAATTTTGAATGGTTTTTGAAAATACTGCCAGCAAGATAAGTTGCATTCGTATACTTCACAGCTTATGGATTTTTCTAAAGTATTCTTATTTAATCTTAATAACTTTCATACTCGTTTTGCAGATCAAAAAACTGACATTTGGCAGTGAAATGATTTGCCCGAGACCTAAAGACAGTAATGACAAGCTTATGCTCAAACCTAAGTCATTTGCTTCCAAATTCTACGTGAATTTTTTTTTTCTCTGTGAACTAATGAAATAATGTAGGATGTAGCATGTGTCCTAAGGTGGAAAAGCTGGATAAAATAGCTTCTCTTTTCTTTATTTCATTATTTTAAAAAAATTGGGGGTGGGGGAATCCCTGGGTGGCTCAGCTGTTCAGGGCGTGATCCTGGAGTCCCAGGATTGAGCCTCGCGTCGGGTTCCCTGCATGGAGCCTGCTTCTCCCTCTGCCTGTGTCTCTGCCTCTCTCTCTCCCCCCCCCCTCATGAATAAATAAATAAAATCTTAAAAAAAAAAAAGTTTTTGTTTGTTTGGTTTTTTTGGTACATGCATCTAGGGAATCTATCTCATTGGAAATCTTACTAATTTGTAACTGTCTTTTTGCCACTTCTTAAGTTAAAAATGAAGATCAGTCTTTTTTTTTTTTTAACATTTCAACTAATTGTTGTTGCTGCAATAAAATGTAAATGTCCCTTCTTGTTCTCTAGTACTGCAGATCAACAAGGATGATGTAACTGCCTTACACTGTAAAGTGGTATGCCTTATCCAAAATGGAAGTTTCAAGGAAGCCTTGAATGTCATCAATACTCATACTAAAGTGTTGGCCAAGTAAGTGATTTAGTTAGTTGTTTGTGCAGTTATTAGAAATATGGCTACCATCGCTATAACCATTTCCATGTTTTTTTCCCTTCACTATTCAGTGATTTTTTAATCACTTTTTTTCCATTTTTGCTTAGCAATAGTATCTTTGTTCTTTTCTGCCTTAGGGAGCCTTTTTCTTTATCTGTCTTTCCTTGGAACCACTAAGAAGCAGGTAAACTACTGAAGGATATGGGGCATAATGAATTCTTGGAGGCCATAAGAACAACTCAGAAGCTTAATTTAAAAAGAAAAGTAAAAAGGCAGAGGGACTAGAACATGTAGGGTAGGGATATATAAGTAGAACCTTTAGGATGGTGTGGCAATCTTAGCCTGATCTCTGTGCCTACCTCCTTTGAGAATTGTTGAGGTAGGATTTTAGGCCAAGATTGTTCAGTGTCAGAGTTCTTTAGCAGTCTTTAGAATATATAACATTTGTTGTTGTTCATCTTTTTCACTTATTTCATTTATTATTTCATGAAATGTGAATTTATATTCTAAATTGTTACTGTAATTTGATTTTTCTTTACAGTCATGCCTAAACCCCCGAAGAAATGTGTATAAAATAAAGTTTTTTTGCAGCATATTTACTCTTTTGTGAAATTCTGGTTTATAAAGCAGTGTACAGTTGACCATTGAACATCTCAGGAGTTAGGGGCACCAATCCTCCACACAGTCGAAAATCTCTGTATAAGTTTCAACTCCTCAGAAACTGTACTGGGAGCCTACTATTGACTGGAGGCCTGACAGATGACATAAACATATTTCTATATGCATTATGTACTGTATTAAAGTAAGCTAGAGGAAAGAAAATGATACTAAGAAAATCATAAGAAAGAGAAAATACATCTAAGATAGTATATCATATTAAAAAAACTACATACAAGTGGACTCATGCAGTTCAAATCCATGCTCACAGGTCAACAACTATATAGTATGCTTTTTGTATAAGAAAAGGAGGATATAAGAATTTATATGTGGGGGCACCTGGGTAGCTCTGTGGTTGAGCATCTGCCTTTGGCTCAGGTGGTGATCCCAGGATCCTGGGATTGAGTGCCGCATCAGGCTCCCTGCAGGGAGCCTGCTTCTCCCTCTGCCTGTGCCTCTGCCTCTTTCCCTGTCTCTCTCATGAATAAATAAATAAAATCTTTAAAAAAATTTATATGTGTATTTTCCTGTATTTGCAAAAATAAACATTAGCTGGAGAAACTGAATAAAAATAGTCATTTGTAGGAGGTAAAGGGGAGTGGGGTAGATGTGAATAACAATGGGAGTAAAACTTAGAGTTCTAGGTCTTTTTGATTTTGGAGTAGTTTGAGCCATATTTATACAGATAGATTGAAAATCATTTAAACCTTTACTGAAAAGGGATACCTGGGTGGCTCAGTCTGTTAGTATCTGCCTTCTGCTCAGGTCATGTTCCCAGGGTCCTAGAATCAAGTCTCCCTGTCGAGCTCCCTGCCAGGTGGGGAGTCTGCCCCTAGGTCTCTTTCTGCCCCTCCTTCTGCTTGTGTGCATGTGTGCTTTCTCTCTTTCTCTCTCAAATAAATAAAATATTTTTTAACAAACCCACTTTACTAAAAATAAAAGAAGTAAAAGGGATTCTGCTTTCTAGTAAACATATTTATACTACCATATGTTGAATTTTGGTCATTTTGTGACATAGGTAGATTTGCAAATAATTTTTAGGCTAGTAAATAAAAGGTATTGTCATTTTGCTTGATAAATATTTTCCTCATGAATTATGGTTAAAACTCCAAAATGAGTATCAACTGTCACATTAATGTAGATGAGTTAAGTCAGTATAAATAGGTAGTGATTTTGTAGTTGTGTGTTTACCAGTAGTTTGGTTGGTTTCAAGTACTATGTTTTTTTAAGATCTTAGTTACCTTTTCTTTGCTATTCATTTGATTCTTGAACACATTTAAAGCAGCTTTATATGGCTTATTATTTAATTAGTAGATTTAAGAAACTTCTGTAATAACCCATTTAAAATAGTGTTCAGGAGTGTCTGGCTGGCTCAGTCGGTGAAGCACACAACTCTTGATCTTGGGGTTGTGAGTTCGAGTCCCACGTTGGGTGAGGAGATTACTGAAAAACAAAACCTTGAAAAAAATAAAATAGTGTTCAGGTTGTTTTTCTATCTAAGACAATTAGTTATTTAGCTGATTCATTATTTCATTCTTAAATGTTTGTTTCAAAAGTCCAGTAATTTTAAGACTATCCACAAAAGCAAGAGAAACAAGGGAAATGGATGTAATATTTTCTCTGCCACTTGTGAACTAATTTTCAGGCATTGCTAAACTTTGTCAGTTTCCTTATCTGTTGTTAATGGAGGTTAAATGACTTAATATAAGTCAGGTGCTTACAGCAGCATCCAGCATATAGTGTGTGCTCTGCAGTGTTAGCTAATGATCAGATACTGGTTTTTTTCTTTTGCAGTAACTCGCTTTCTTTTGAGAAGGCATATTGTGAGTACAGGCTGAACAGAATTGAGAATGCCTTGAAGACAATAGAAAGTGCCAATCAGCAGACAGACAAACTAAAGGAGCTTTATGGACAAGTGGTAATTACTGCTTTAAAATACCTGTTGACAATCATCCTCGGTGAGCATGACTGTACCTATAAGGAGCAGGGATGAGGAACCTCAGCCCATCCTGATGCTCCACAAAACTTGCCACCAAACCAATTCTTGAGGTTTGAACATATTCCCTCTTCTTGATCTTCACACAAACAGTTGCATATGTAGTATTCTATGAATAAATTACTCCTTCAGGGTAATTAGAAACTTAAAAACATCCTATGAAATTTTGACTTTTTCGTTGGAAAGATGAAGGCCAGTGGGTTATATTTACACAGTTTTGAAATTGTATTTCTTTCTAGTTTTAAACACATTTTGTTTAAGGTTAAAATAAAGTAAATAATGATAAGAATTTGGATGACTTCAGCTACTTTGAAATCCATAAAAATATTTTATTCTGAAAGAGTTGGAGGCATATAAGTAAGCCTAAGGTAAAAATAGAGCTATTAATGATGAGAGTACAGAAATGTTTTATTAGAACTAGCAAAACCCTCTCAAAGATTTTTAAAATGTCAGTAAGAGCAATTAATGAATTAAATGTATTCTCAAGAGATAGTAGGAGTTTTAACAATACATACTGGTTGGAGAAAGATTTGAACAAGTTCATGGATTATAAGTTTATAAAGAACTTTTAAAGTAAGCTTGGGAAATTTAGGGTAAATTCCAAATTTAAGGCAAATTTTGAGATTGATGAAGGGTACCAGTCCCTGTCATATATAGCTGACTTGACATAATATACCAAGAGTGACAGTTCTTACTGCCCTTTGAGAACAACTTGAATGAAATAAGCAGGAATTATGTTTTGTGTACTTGACACTAACCCTATACTAGCTGGTTTCTGGGAAAGAGAAAATAAGATTAAATACTGCAAACTCCTAGGAAATATTAAGTCCTTTTGTTAACATCTAGTTTTGTTCCCGTTCACTGGGGCTTAATAATCATTTTATGGATAGGAAAATTTTTTCATTGTAAGTCAGATTTAGGGCAGCCCAGGTGGCTAAGATGTTTAGCACCGCCTTCAGACCAGGGCGTGATCCCGGAGACCCATCCCTGCTTCTACCTCTGCCTGTGTCTCTGCCTGTCTCTCATTCTGTGTCTCTCATGAATAAATAAATAAATCTTTAAAAAAAAAAACAAAAACAAAAAAAAAAACTCAGGTTTAGCTAACAGCATGATTTCTTTGGAAAGATTTTCTTTCACAACTCACATAGGCACTTACCTAACCTAAAAAAGGAGGTAAATACAATGACTTTTCTATCTGAATCATGACCACAAATCTAGTGGAGATTCATTTATTGCAAGTTTTTGAAAGTATTAGTAGCACACAGAACTAATTGAAAATTTGTAAAGAAAAACCTGTTGATTGCCCATATCATGCTGAATTAGATTTCCTACTTAGTGATTCAAAAAAGGGTTTGTATGATGTCTTCTCCTCTGATCTTTTACTTGCTATCTTTCTCCCTAGTTATACCGGTTAGAACGCTATGATGAATGCTTAGCAGTATATAGAGATCTCGTCCGAAACTCCCAAGATGATTATGATGAAGAGAGAAAGACAAACCTTTCAGCAGTTGTTGCAGCTCAAAGCAATTGGGAAAAAGTGGTTCCAGTGAGTATCTCTGTATATCCGCACAGCTATAAAACAGTATTCTTGTCTAGTGTCTGACTGGTATTTTGCTCCATGACAGGAAAACTTGGGCCTCCAAGAAGGCACACATGAACTATGCTACAATGCTGCATGTGCACTGATAGGACAAGGCCAGCTGAGCCAGGCAATGAAAATCCTACAAAAAGCTGAAGGTTGGAAGTTTATTAAAATTCTGTGTAATTGTAATGTGCATATAGCTTAAAACAGTATTTCCAGAAACTGCATTTGATTTTTGTGAGGTTTATTAACAGAAATTACTGATTCAGTGGGAATTTCTCACAATTCATCTCATCTTTCTCTTAGCATTTTAACATGTCTCTCCCCTATTTCTATCTAATCCCTAAGCCAGAGTACTTGTCCATTTTCATCCACACCAGACCTTAATTTTTTGAAGGCTTTTTAATAAGTTGCTATGAATATTAAATGTAAATTGAGTTAATGTCAAGCATTTACAGCAGTACAGGGCATATAATATAAGCATCTAATAAATATTGGTAATTATTAAACTGGTACTCAAATATAGTGATAATTTGCTGTGCCTATGTGTGTATGTGCATGCATACACATACATTATTTATATTGATAACACTATTCAAGCACAGTTTAACTCCATATAGTATGTTTTCATATACAACATTTACATGCTTTGAAGCTTTTAATTAAGAAAAAAGAAAACTAGTCTTACTAGCTTATGTCTGGTTTTAACTCTAAGAACATATAAACTTTTCTTCTGCATACATATGTTCCTGGAATACAGGGATATAGTGATATAGGGACTGTGGTGATGGTGAGGAGGAAAAAAAGGTGAAGCAGGGTCAATTCTAAATGTTGAAGGTTAAAATAAAAACAAGTTAGGGCAGCCCAGGTGGCTCAGCGGTTTAGTGCCGTCTTCAGTCCAGGATCACATGCAGGATGTGATCCTGGAGACTCAGGATCGAGTCCCACATCAGGTTCCCTGCATGGAGCCTGCTTCTTCCTCTGTCTGTTTCTCTGCCTCTCTCTCTCTATCTCTGTGTGTGTGTCTCGTGAATAAATAAATAAAAATCTTTTTAAAAAAAGAAAAGAGCATTGTGAGAAGAAAAATATGTTTGAGAATTATAATAGCTTGATTATACCCAGTGTTGACAGTAATATGGAAAAGGACACTCTTATACACAGAAGTTTTGAGTATAAAAGTAATACCAACTTTACATTGGGCAGTTTGGTGATGTGTGGCATATTTTAAAATTTGCATACCCTTTGATCCAAGGATTTCATTTTAAGGAAATAAAGTAATTAATAATTAGATAAATGAAATTAATTGTAAGGAAATACTTAAATTCATATATATTTTTATGAATGGTAATTAAAGGGATGGTCATAAGAAAAAAATGGAAACATGAGTTTCTGCCCTATAAGAGGATTGGCTAAGTTTTGCCATTACCACAAAATAGATTGCCATACAGTCATTTAAAATAAAAATGTAGATCTAGGGGCTCCTAGGTGGCTCAGTTGGTTAAGGGTCCTATTCTTGGTTTTGGCTCAGATCATGATCTCATGGTTTGTGGGATCCAGCCCTGCATGGACTCCATGCCTAGTGAGGAGTCTGCTTCTCTCCTCCCTTTCTCCTTCCCTCCCTCCCTCCCTGCATGGACTCCATGCCTAGTGAGGAGTCTGCTTCTCTCCTCCCTTTCTCCTTCCCTCCCTCCCTTCCTCCCTGTCTCTTTCTGAAATAAATAAATCTTTTTTTTTAAAGAGAGCCTTGATTAAAAATATAATAATAATGTAGATCTGTATTTATTATAACATTAAGATGTCCAAAATATATTAAATGGAGAAGAGAGGCTTCATGGCACTTTCATTTCTAAAGCAAATGTGCATTTGCATTTAAAAATAGTAATGGAGGGATCCCTGGGTGGCGCAGCGGTTTGGCGCCTGCCTTTGGCCCAGGGCGCGATCCTGGAGACCCCGGGATCGAATCCCACGTCGGGCTCCCGGTGCATGGAGCCTGCTTCTCCCTCTGCCTGTGTCTCTGCCTCTCTCTCTCTCTCTGCCTCTCATGAATAAATAAAATCTTAAAAAAAAGAATAATAATAATGGAAATGCTAACAGTGGTTATCTCTTGATGGTGGGATTATTGTCTTTGTTTTACTACTTTTTTGTCATTGAGTTTTTGCAATCAACATTTTATTTTATTTATTCATTCATGAGAGAGGCAGAGATTACAAATGAAAGAAAAATGCCAGAGAACTAGAATGGTCAGGGACTGGAAGTATTTATGTAACGTAATTGATGCTAATAATTTCCAAATTTGCTTATTATTAAAATTATCTTGAGATCTTCTGCCTAAAAATTTAATTCTTTTTTTTTTTTTTAAGATTTTATTCATGAGAGATACAGAGGCAGAGACATAGGCAGAGGGAGAAGCAGGCTGCATGCTGGGAGCCCAGTGTGGGACTCCATCCTGGGACTCCAGGATTGCACCCTGGGCCAAAGGCAGGCGCTAAACTGCTGAGCCACCCAGGCATCCCAAGAATTTAATTCTTACTTCTCAGAATGGTGAAAAAAATGGGAATTACCCTGCAATATTAATTTTAAAATCATTTTTTCCTATAGATCTTTGCCGCCGTTCATTATCAGAAGATTCTGTAAGTATTCTACTGTCGTTAAACCCAAATTTTACACTTCTAATATAAATTTATAGGGTGTTATTTATTGACTTGTTGAGATAGATGATGATTTATTAAATGTAAATCATAGTAAAAATCTTCTTGATCCTTATTTGATGGAGTCTCAGGCTGGGAAATTACAATACCAGAATTTTTATATGCCTTATACATTTTATTTTAAATTTATATTAATATAAATTTATTCTCTAATTTAGATGTACGGCTCAGGTCTTTGAATATGGGTCCTTTCATAGAATTTCATGCATATTTCTTAAATGAACCACATAATCCAGCAGTCTTGATTTCCAATTGCCTTAAAGACACTTGTGAAGTAGTGTCATTACAAAATCCTTATACTTGTTACCCTTTTCACCAATATTTTATTGTTTTCTGGCTCACACCTGTTTACACAGTAATTTACTTTTGGAATCACCTTTATCTGATTCCCAAATTTTAACAAACTGACTCTAAGGGAAGTTTTCTGAAAATTTATGTTGTCTATAAGATTGTGTATCTTTGGAATGTTTGGAATACTTGAAAGATATGGAGATCAATTTTTGGAGCATTTACAAGGGAAAAAAGTTTCTTTTTCTACTTAGGATGGGACTGAGGAAGACCCACAGGCAGAACTGGCCATCATTCATGGGCAGATGGCTTATATTCTGCAGCTTCAAGGTCGTACAGAGGAGGCGTTGCAACTTTATAATCAGATAATAAAACTAAAGTAAGTTATTAATACGAAGTGCCTTTTATAGGGGATGAAGTCTCTTTTTAAAGGTTTGTTTCTTTTTGACTGTTGCTTATTGTTCACAGGCCAACAGATGTGGGATTGCTAGCAGTGATTGCAAATAACATCATTACTATTAACAAGGTATGGGATATCCATGGCTTTCTTACATTTTACATTGAAAACATATTACCTCCGTTTCTTTCTAGGTTGACTTCTTTTTTCCCTGACACAGTCCAATTGTAGCAAAATTACAATCACAATTTAACTTTCATAATGATGATTCTGTAAGCTATGTTCAAGTAATAAAACTTTTTTGCAGTTACAGGCTCTGGACTATCTTACCCTTTTCCCAGTTTCTGATAATATCGAGAATCTATATATTGAAAAATAAATTGTTTGTGGACTTCTAAACTAAGCATGTGTATGTTTTAAATGTCTTTTTCACCTAGTGATCCTGAATACAAGTTTCCTATATATAATTTTTTTCTTTCCAGTGGTTTTCATTTTGGGGGAGGGGAGACATGGACAGATTCTCTTTCTCTACCCACCTCCAAACCACATGTAAAATATTACAAGTATATATAAATGATCCTAAAGAATACTATACTAGTAAAATTAACCAACATTTAGAACATTGTTTTAATGGAAGAACATCTGAAGTTCAGATTTGAAATTCAATTCAGTAGAAAATAAGAAAAGTTAACATTTGATTTCTTTTGATAAGCTGTCTGATTTTTCAAGTGCCATCTTATTTCATCTTCTGAATTATATTTTTAGGTGGTAGTACTTATCTCTAATTTGTAGGAATATAATCTGAAGCTGGAAGGAGTTAAGTAATTTATATAAAGTCACAGCCTGTTAGACGTAGAACTTTGATTCAGATTCTAGTCTCTGACTCCTTCATGGCACCTCTCTCCTCTTACAGCAGAAATTCAGATGGTCCCCAGAGATGAGATAATAGCATTAGAGACTAGTAGTTATAGGATGTTGCAGGCCATTGGCATAGTTTAGTTTTCCAAAAATTGATTCTGGTGTTTAAATCTTAGCAGCATTATATACCTGCATGTGTTTATGAATTATTTGAAATGCGGGCAGCCCCCGTGGCGCAACGGTTTAGCGCCACCTGCAGCCCCGGGCGTGATCCTGGAGACCCTGGATGGAGTCCCACGTCAGGCTCCCTGCATGGAGTCTGCTTCTCCCTCTGCCTGTGTCTCTGTCTCTCTCTCTCTGTCTCTATGAATAAATAAATAAAATCTTTAAAAAAAAATGAATTATTTGAAATGCCAGTGAGGATAAATTCTTTTTACCTGATAAAATTATGAAGGACAGCATGTGAAACACAAAATATCTTAATCTTTTGTAATTATATACAGAAATTTTTTTAGTTAACGGACTTTTTATTCAAAATAGTGCTGAATGCAATAGATCAAAAGAAATGTGAAACTCAATCATTACATCATTTAAAAATCACATAAGTAATCAAATAAATTTACATGGTTAAATTTTTTACTTTTTAACTGCCATTATTGATGAAAGAAAAGATCTCTGGGCTGGCAAATTTGTAGCTCACCCTTGAAGAAGGGTTACAGTTTGAAGGTATAAACAGCATAAGCAAGTGAACATATGGAGAAATACTTATGACTTGTGGAAAGAAAGTGAGAAAATAGAAGTTAGAGGATACATATATGCTAGCTATTTAAAAACTTTTTAAAGTTACATTAAATGATGCCAAGGTATGGGAGGCCTTGAAAAATCAAATTTTTGAGTAAAAGCTGAAGTTTAAGAGAAGATAGCAAAGTTTAAAAGAAGTCTGGTAGTGGCATGGATGATGAAGTATTAAAATAGTACAGAGGAGAACCAACTAGAAATCTGGTTTCTTAAGAATTGATTTATATGAAAGTCAGTTTTCTCATGCACATTAAAATAAATTTACATTGGTTTGGAGCTTCACACTCAGGAAAAGTGATACCTATTTTAGATTCCTTCGTCTTCAAACTAGTAGAAGGCCTGGTTTAAAAAGCATGGGGTATCACTTATTTGCAAATAAATATGGTATTTAACAAAGCTAGAAGGCTATGCACACAGTAGACATTCAGATGCTCCTTTTGTCCTCAAGATGCATGTAATTTGTCTTCCTAGAAAAGTAAGTGACGTTCTATAATTCTAACAAGACTTTTTAAAGGCAGATAACACTGTTTGCTGCACACAGAAGTTTGAGAAATTGAGCTTCTGCTTAGGTGAGAAGAACCTTAAGGAAAAGAAAAACATAAAAGAAAAACAGCTATGTTACATTTGCATTTTTTACTAAAAATGGTTTCAAAAGAGTTGTGAACTTATTTCTGAATTTTAATGATTTGTTTACATAATGACTGTTTGAAAAAGGAAAGAATTTCCTCATTTGTCATCTGAATTTTAATGGGCATAGTTTGTAGATTGCAGATTTCTTTGTATCTTTGTAGTCCTAATTTCCACTGTAAGATTCGTTCTGTCTGTGAGTACTTTTCTTCAAAACTCAAAACAAGTAGTTAATAGTGGAAGGATAAATCAAAAGAAAACTAAGAACCCAAGACAAATTTACATGCGTCTCAGGGGTTTAAACAATCTAACCAGGTAGATGCATTATCTTCCAAGCTTTCTTGTGTACAAAATAACTAAATGGAAGAGGAATAAAGCCCTCAAGTGTTAAGAGTTGAAGTCTGAGATTGTTGTTAATAGCAGATGAACTTTTCTTTGTCAGGACCAAAATGTCTTTGACTCCAAGAAGAAAGTGAAATTAACCAACGCAGAAGGAGTAGAGTTTAAGCTTTCTAAGAAACAACTGCAAGCTATAGAATTTAACAAAGCTTTACTTGCTATGTACACAAATCAGGTAGGTAACAAACCTCTCATTGCCCTAGCTAAACCTTTTGGAGTATGGTATAAGGCATAATGGAAGTATCAGTACAATCTATGTATGCTTCTTGTCTTACACCGGTGTATTTTTTAGAATGTCCTATATCGTAGATTTTATTTATTAAACAAGCAATTTGCCCAATTCTTTGTAAAAGTCTACAGCTGGAAGAGAATACTATTCATACTTGTAAATGAGGTACTGTTCTCATTATCATATTTCTAATGTCTCTGAATTAAAGTGGAAATGATCAAAGATGTTGACTGTGATTATAGGTTAAGATTTGTCTTTCGTTTTAGTTTGTACATAATTACTCAAGTTACAAATGCTAAAGAGGTCAATTCTAATTCTAATATGCATTAATTCTATAAAGATTTCAAACTCTTCCATAGCAGAGGTTTTCAGTGGGAGAGCGAAAGGCAGCAACATTTTTATTATTTAGAACTAAGCCAGGTTATTTTTGAATACTTTAGCAAGAAATACCTATGCATTTTGTTGCTTTTAAGCACAGGCTGATACTTGTATTTTCTTTTTTTAAACAAAACTGTGGAATATAAGCATCCAAATTAGTATTTAGAACTAGTCCTTTCCAGGGTGCCTGGATGCTGAATTGGTTACATGTCCAACTCTTAATTTCAGCTCAGGTCATGAGCTCAGAGTTGTGAGATCGAGCCCAGTGTTGGGCGTCAGGCTCCAAGCTGGGCATGGAGCCTGCTTAAGATTCTCTCTGATCTTCTGCACACTCCCTCACCCTGCCCTGAGAACTAGTTCTTTCCTAAATGCTTTTGTAACTTCTAGCTTAAATTTAGTAAATGAAAATCTTTTCTTATAGGAAAAAAATTGAGAATAGATCATAGAAACCACTTCTTTTACCCCAGATAGTTCTTCACTTGCTATTGTCTTTCAGCTGAGTTTCCTTCCTTTTCCACCCCCATCCTTTTCTTTTTGGTCATTCACTTCATTTCATTTCATTAATTTAATTAACCAGCTTATTTTTGTTGTCGGGGGGCGGGTGGAATGCTATTTTCTAGGCAGAACAGTGCCGCAAAATATCTGCCAGTTTACAGTCCCAAAGTCCTGAGCATCTCCTGCCTGTATTAATCCAAGCTGCCCAGCTCTGCCGTGAAAAGCAGCACACAAAAGCAATAGAACTGCTTCAGGTAAAGGAATTATTTGAATGTTTCATGAAGTGTTATGTAGCATCCTTGTTTCATTTTCATTATAGTAGCCTGCAAACTTGTAAATAAACGGGAAAACTAATAGGTAACATACCACTAGACAAATTCCAAATGTCACTTGGTTAATTCCTGAGCTACAGCTTTGTTTTTTGTAAGTTTGCATTATGGGGCGCCTGAGTAGCTCAGTCGGTTGAGTGTTCAACTCTTGATCTCAGCTCAGTTCTTGATTTCAGGATGGTGAGTTCAGGCCCTGTGTTGGGCTCCACATTGTGCCTGGAGCCTACTTTAAAAAAAAAAAGTTTGGATTAGTAAATGGTTGCCATAAACCCTGAAGAATGCTTTTCACTTGGAGATCAATTTAGCATGAGTTAGTTTGTTTTAGGTTTATAATGTCAGAATATGCTTAACTTCTTTTTTCAATAATGTATTTTCCAATGAATCCTAATCCAAAACCTCAATTACAGAGATAGTGACTTGGTTTTTATCCTAAATCAGCTGTTACATTACATGTTTGAAATTCCTGAGGGTACTGTACTCTGGAAAGTTGAACATGATAAAATTAGAACCATCCTGAAGGGCAAAGTTGCCTAGCAAGAATTCTCAGTAAGGAGGCAGCATCTGAGTATCTTATTTAAACAGACAAAACTGTGTAATATTAATTGTTATTTCTCTATTAATGACTTCCTGGAACTTGATATTATTACACTTCCAGAGCATAATTTTAAAAAATGGATATCAAATAAGTAGATATCCAATACAATTTTTCCAGAATTGAAATTTTGGACCTGAAACCAGACCTTTACCAGAACTGAAACCAGAACTTTAATTTAACCAGACCTGAAACCAGAACTTTAATTTTTAAAACTGGATTTTAAATTTTATGTAGAAATGATCATTGAAATGTGTGCAGTTGTGTAAATTGAGATTTTTCTTTTCTCCAACTAAAAACACTTTAGGAATTTTCAGATCAGCATCCAGAAAATGCAGCTGAAATTAAGCTGACCATGGCACAGCTGAAAATTTCCCAAGGTATTAATAGTTATTTCATCATGGTTAAAATATTTAATGGAAACATGGTTGAAATGTTTCTGAAGTAGTTGTGAGTTATGTGGTTTTAAAAATTTTGCATAATGAAGCATAATCATTGATGTTTCAAACAGCTTTTGCTCGGGTTATTCTTAAATTTTTGGAACAATTCTCAATCTCTGCCTTGAAAGTAATTAGAAGCAAAGAAATCCTATGTTTCAAAAGACCATACTTAAACTTCGTGGATATGTTCAATGTAGAAATGCTCATTATCTGTCACTTGAAAGTATTTGCATGAAAGAAGGGTTACTTTGCATTTAGTTTTCTTAGCCGATTATACTTTGTTTATAGTTTATGACCCACATCCTCGGAGAAGAGGCAGGGAAAACTGACATTTTTTAATCCTACAGAAAACTTGACTAGTATTTTTTGTCCATGATTTGAACCAGCCTTGAATGATTATCTAGAGCTGTGTTGTCTGTATTTGGTACCACTTTCACATGTAGCTATTTTAGGTTTAAAATTAAATGAAATTTTAAAAATCATTTCTTCATTTGTGGTAGCCACATTTCAGAGGCTTCATAACCACATGTGGCTAGTTGAACAACATAGATAAAGACATTTTTATCATAAAAAGTTCTGTCTCTGGCATAGACCACGCATTCTCGATATAGGGGTGGGATGGGGATCATTTGTTTGGGGGGTGGCCAAAAAAAATTACAGATATTATGATGGCTAAAATGAAAATTCCACGGGTAAAGATGAGAATAGTTGACAACTAGAGGGAAAAAAAAAGTCTTACAAGATTCCCTTAGTGTTTAGTGATAAAAACAAAGTTGAGAAACATTGTTGGTCTTGGTACCTGGCTGGCTTAGTTGGTAGAGCATGCAACTCTTGATCTCAGGTTTGTGAGTTTGAGCCCCAGAGCATAAAGAGAACTTAAATAAAAAAGAAAGAAAGAAACATTGTTGTTCCCCATTATCTATTCTCACATTTCCTTACCTTCCTCCCTTATTTCTTTTTCCTTTTCCCACTTCTCCTTTTTCTTGCTTTTCCCCTTATTTTCTTTCCTTATCCAGTTTTCAGTTTATTTTTGAGAGGATTATTTATCATACTAAAATTACTAAGAGCTGTCATTGATTTCTATTTTGTTTTTAAAGATTCTGAAAGGTTACATTACTGATATGTACAATGAGTAGAAAGTATTTTAACACAGTAGGAAATTTTCCATTGCACTCATATGTGTAGTAACATGTTTCAAGGTCTTTAGGATAGGATGTCCTTTAAGTTAGAATTTGAAAAATGTTGAAATAGAACTCAGCAGACTTGGTGGGAGTTGCAAGACTCCTTTCCTATAGCATCTCTGCCATTAACTTTCTTTGTGGGTGTAAGCAAGGTATATAGTGTTTCTTAGGATTCATTTTCTTTATGTATGTGTAAGAAGAATAAATAGAGCACATTATCCCCAAGATCCCAAAGTTTGGGTATTTAGAGATATTACAAAATGTGACTTAAATTTCTTATTTTTTTTATAATAATAATGCTTTCTTCTGTGTGATAATGATATTTTTAATCTCTCAAGGCAATATATCCAAAGCATGTCTAATATTGAGAAGCATAGAAGAGTTAAAGCATAAACCAGGCATGGTGAGTTTATAACCAAAATATTTTAAGACTAAAAAAGTAGTAGAATAACAGTCTATTGGTATGTTTAATGTTTCTTTGTATTTAATTTCTTTTTAATTCATACTATAGGAGTAGTAGGTAAAATAGGTTACTTATCTGCTCTACATTTAATGGCATTTTGTGTTCTGCTTTGCATTGATTCATTATTTAGGCAAATATACCAAGTACTATTTAGGCCTCATATTATCACTAAAACCCAACCTTAAATAACCTAAGACCTATATAGGGAATTTCTTATCTTAATTATTGTATCATGTCTTCAGTGTGGTATCTTGAGTTAAAATAGTTTAGTGATAGTGGTGGCCAAACAATTTAGTTTTTGTTATGTGATGATTCAAGCTTTGCAGGTTTAGACCACTGATAACAGCTATGAAAGCATCTATTTCTAAGTAGAGGCTAATGCTGTCGTTGGTGGTATTTACATTTATCGAACAGGGACTTTTATTCATGTCTGTATCCTCTAACACAGCTTATTTACAGTTGGCTCTTAGTAAATGTGTAACAGTATTATGGTAGTGCTTTCTCTTTTGAAGTTTCATATTTAAAGATTGGACTACAGTTCTTCAGTATTAGAATCAAATATAGATGTTTCTGATATTTCATATCTGGCCTTTTATTACCTTTCAAGAAAATTATTCACTTCATCAGTGTTAAATTTATTGGTATAAAAGTTATTCAGGTATGTCCTGTTTATCCCTTTAATATCTGTAGAACCTGTCTCATTCATGAAACTGTTTATTCAGGGCTTCTTTTTTGTTTTCTAATCAGTTTAGCCAGAGATTCATCAGTTTTATTGATTTTTCTCAAAGATCCAGCTTCTTGTTTCTGTTTCTTTCTGTCCTCATCTCATGTTGCTACTCCCATTCTCACTCCATTCTAGCCACATGGGTCTCCCTGCAGCCCTTCCAACACACTAGCCAAGGCTTTCACTGGCTTTTTTTAGCTCAGGCCAGATAGAACTTATCATGGAAGTTTACCCATGCTGATGTGTACCTCACTGATCATACATTGGAAGTTGCAACAGTGTTTTAGTATATAAACTAATTTTCTAAGCACTCATTCTCAACTATTATACTTACCTTGCTACACACTAGTGGTCAACTGGCACTGGTTTAAGAGGAAAGTTATATTTTATAGATAACTACACTTTGTATTTGGGAACCACTGTTGTATATGGTATTTTCTAGTGATTATGGTCTAGAAAGATAATAAATTTTATGATGAATTTGGTACTGGCAGAGAGCCTAACAACCTTTATATACTTTTTTTTTTTTTTCCAGTTTTTTTCATTTTCAAAAAACTTACTGTGGGAGAAAAGGGGGAATTTTATTCATTAATTTATACTTTTCGCTGGTTAGGTATCTGCATTAGTGACCATGTACAGCCATGAAGAGGATATTGATAGTGCCATTGAGGTCTTCACACAAGCTATCCAGTGGTATCAAAACCATCAGGTAAACAAATGGAGTAAATTGTTATGAGGGCATGTTTTTACATGAAAATAAAAAACTGCAGTAGTGAACTCAAGTTACAAAAATTGAAGTATTCCAAGTTGCTGTTTAAAGAATGGAATACTGTTGGATTGTCAAATTAATCTTTAAAGTATAGTATACCAGATCCAGGTAAATTTATTAGAAATAAGAATTATTTTAAAATGGAGGAAAAAAAGCTCAGTTATGGTTTTGAAGTCCTTTCTAGTTTGTTATGTTGGTGTATAATCTCAAAAAATAATAATACATGAGTGCATATAGGAGTACTCATCTTGGGCAGCCCCGGTGGCGCAGTGATTTAGCGCCGCCTGCAGCCCGGGGTGTGATCCTGGAGACCCTGCATGGAGCCCGCCCCTCTCTCTCTCTCTCTCTGAATGAATAAATAAATTTTTAAAAAGAGTACTCATCTTTAGTGGCTAGAGAGCTCATGGATGGTACTAAGTGGTGGAACAATAAATACATGCAATAATTGTATCTCATGTTTCCATGGAATAGGAACATCTTCATTTTTTCCAGTATGGGTCTTTATAAGTTGGCAATATCCAACAGTAATCCACTGTTAGTTTCAAGGTCTATATGTGGCATTTATACTGTTGGCACTATTAGCAGTGTTGGGATATCAGTGTTTGGAGACATACTGTATTGATTTTGAGAACTATGGTGACATATCTTTAAGATTTGATTATGAAAAAATATTTCTAGTTGTAGATAATCTAAAAAGAGATAGATTGTGTTCCAAATTCATAAATTGGTCATCATTTGTATAATTTGTCTACCTCCCTCCCCGTATGTTTTTGTGATTTTTATTGTTTCATGCATTCAGTAAAACTTTGAGGAATTTAATGGATAGGGCCATCTTAAAGATCTAATGAATATGGTAACTTCACGAACTTGGTAGATATCTACCTTAAAGGTTTTTTTTCCTTTTATTGAACCTTTAGCCCAAATCTTCTGCTCATTTGTCCTTGATAAGAGAAGCTGCAAACTTCAAACTCAAATATGGGCGGAAGAAAGAGGCAATTAGTGACCTAGAACAGCTATGGAAGTAAGTTCTGAAAGGTAGAGATGTAAAAATGCAAATTTATTGCTGTTATTTGACACAAGGAATTATTTTGCTTATTTATGTTACTTTTTCCAGTTTTATAAACCATTCATTAACTTTCTTTCATTCTTTTTTTAGACAAAATCCAAAAGATATTCACACCCTGGCGCAGCTTATTTCTGCTTACTCACTTGTAGATCCTGAGAAGGCAAAAGCGTATCCTTTTGATTATTCTTCCAGACAGCTCCCAAGTAGTGTGCTAGATCCCTTCCAATACCTATTTTGGCCACGGCTTTTTCTGTTGTAAATTTCAACAGACGGAACACTTTTCTAACTAGTAAGATCAAAAATGAGAATTTATTGATTAACATGACTGAAAAATACAGTAATAGATCCATCTTGGAGCACAGTTTGATTGTTCCAGAAGCAAAAATGAGGTCAACAGGATGCAGCTTATATCAGGTTCAAGTACAGCAGCAAAAAAGAAAAAAAGCATATTTTATTTGGGTAGTTGTGAAAGATTCTGAAATGTCTTTTTGATTGAACTCTCTTAGGTCGCATACCCATCTCAAACATTTACTGAAAATAAGAGATTCAGTGTCCTGATTGGCTGAGTTTGAATCATGTGCTACTTCAGTCAGGGTGTGCTCCCAAATGCAACATGGAGTGGTAGATGTTAAGCAACCACAAGTCAAAACCTTTGTAGTGAGCAAATCTATGTTTGATAGTTGTTTTGGAATAGAGATTTTATTAAGCCCCCATTTCAAAGCACAGCACCAACTTAAGGAATAAATGATTAGATTATGGCTCCTTTATTTAGATATATAATATATAATTGACTTTATCATCTGATTTGTTATTCTATAGAAGATTTAAGAAAATTTTATACTTTTGACAAAAGACATAAAGAGTTTTTCTTTTGGCAGACATATATGTGTGTATATATTATGTTCCTGAACTCCTGTTTGATCCCAGCCTTAGTAAACACCTGCCCTCATCAGATAGTATGTCTCTAAAAGTAGATGTCGAGGCTCTTGAAAATTCTCCTGGTGCTACTTACATTCGGAAAAAGGGTGGAAAAGTTGCTGGAGATAGTCAACCAAAGGAACAAGGGTAATATTTTCATTGTAACATTCACTAATGTGGACTTCAAATTACATAAGGAATGAAAAATACATTCTCCGAAAATACCTTGTGAATAAAGTTTAGTCCCCCTTGTTTCTTTTCCCCTTCTTTTTTGCTAAACCCAGTTAGTCCTCATCCTGTTTACCACCTCCCCCCATCCCACACCAAATTAACCTTTGGTATTGAGTGTATATCCTTCAGGATCTTCTTTGTGATTACACACAAAGGTGATTTAGAAATATTTTCCTTGGATTGGTGTATTTTTTGTTTTTTTGCAGAAGAGGGTTATATTGTACTTATCCACCTTGCTTTCATTTACTAAGTCGTGGAGATTTCTCCATATTCTTTTTTTTTTTTTTTTTCTTTTAAAGATTTTAACTTAACTAGAGAGAGAGAGTGAGCATGAACAGGGGGAGGGGTAGAGGGAGAAGCAAACTCACCACTGAACCCAATGCCAGGCTCTATCCCAGGGCCCTGGGATCATGACCTGAGTTGAAAGCAGATGCTTAACAGACTGAACCACCCAGGCGCCCCTTCTCCATATTCTTAGCATAGACAGATTTCATTCTTTTTATGCATAGTATTCCATTAGCTGAATGTCCTCTGCTTTATTTACCTGTAAGTGTTTATGTACATTTAGTACATCATCTAGTAATTCTATACCAGTTAAGATGAGGTTTGCTGATTTGGAGGAAAGATTAACTGCCTTCGTTAACTTAAAAAAAGGTCAGATTCTGATTCTTATTCTCCCACCTGGCCATCTTAGAAATACAGTGGAGGCCTACTCAGTGAAATGTTTAAGATTCTATGAATAAAGACTTGGGATGAATAGAGAATGGAAGAAATATAACCCTTCCCCAAATTTGTGGTTTTTATGGTTTTTCACTATTTTCTCCTTTTTTGAATGCCTTTTGAAGTGTAAAATTTTTTCCTAACTTAAAAAAAAATACCAGCAATAGTATATGAGTAACTTCATTATGAACTCTGGTAAAAAAAAAACAAAAAACATTGTCATCATCATAACAGATTTTTAAATGAAGAATTGGAGTCTCAAAGATACTACCTTGTTCCAAATTCCATTTCATCATATGAGTCTCACCCACTTCAAGCCTTATCAAGAAACCCAAAATGAAAAATTCAGGCCAAATCTTAAGGGGATTTTCAAATAATACCTGTTTAAAGATTTCCTTTTTTCTTTTCTTTCTTTTCTTTTCTTTCTTTTCTTTTCTTTTCTTTTCTTTTCTTTTCTTTTCTTTTCTTTCTTTTCTTTTCCTTCCCTTCTTTCCTTCCTTCTTCCTTCTTTCCTTACTCCATTCCTTCCTTAGAAAGTAGGTTCCGGGGATCCCTGGGTGGCGCAGCGGTTTGGCGCCTGCCTTTAGCCCAGGGCGCGATCCTGGAGACCTGGGATCGAATCCCACGTCAGGCTCCTGGTGCATGGAGCCTGCTTCTCCCTCTGCCTGTGTCTCTGCCTCTCTCTCTCTCTCTCTCTGTGATTATCATAAATAAATAAAAATTAAAAAAAAAAAAAAAAAAGTAGGTTCCACGCTCAGCATGGAGCCCAGTATAGAACTTGAACTCATAACCCTGAATTTAAGACCTGAGCTAAGACCAAGAGTTGGGTACCTAACTGATTACCATCCAAGCACTCCCTATTTAAATATTTTCAGTATTTTTTTCCTTATCCAAAATAGAGTTGAGTAATTAGTAAGAATATAGTTCTTTTCTAATCTTTTAGTCTTCTCTTTTTCATTAGCCAATTATTAAGGCATTGACCTTTAGGCTTTTAAATTTCAGCATGTTATTTTCATTAGGCATTATTAAAGCCTTTTATGATAACTTTTGGATACAAAGGCTTAGTTTTTTTTGTTTTTGTGGGTTTTTTTTTTTTTTTTTTAAGATTTTATTTTAAGTAATCTTTATACCCAACATGGGGCTTGAATTCACAATGCTGAGATCAGGAGTAACATGACTGAGCCAGCCAAGCACCCCATAGGTTTAGTTTCTTTTGAAGATACACTGTGTCTCTGACAAAAAATAAGTCATGATCCTTGCCCTTTAAAGAACCTAAGTCTAGCTAAAAGAACCTAAGTCTAGCGGAAGGAAATATTGTAGTAATTGCAATAAAGGATGCGTGTTCTGTGATTGTGTGGGGCCTAGAGGAGTACCCCAGAGAGCATAGTCCTTCCTGAGGACAGTCAGGGGTAGGAAATCACCTCATGGAGGAATGGAGGAGGGGGTAGTGTTGACTCTTGAGAGGGATGAATTAGGCAAAGCGTGAGCAAGGGCAAAGGAGTAAGAAATGGCAAAGAAGCTTTGAGAAATTATAGACGTGGCTGTAGAGTGATTTGTAGAGAGACAATTTAGAAGATCATTGAATAATCTGGATGGAAGATGAAGCTCTAAAATTAGATACTTGTGTTGTGCCTCTTACTCTTCAGGATACCCTGAAAGAACTTGCACAATTGAATGACTCAGTAGAATGAATTTTTTTTTTTAAGATTTTTTTTTTTTTTTTAAGACTTTATTCATCAGAGAGAGAGAGAGAGAGAGAGGCAGAGACACAGGCAGAGGGAGAAACAGGCTCCATGCAGGGAGCCTGACTTGGGACTCGATTCCAGGTCTCCAGGTTCAGGCCCTGGGCTGAAGGTGGTGCTAAACCACTGAGCCACCTGGGCTGCCTGGTAGAATGAATTTTTGACAGATATTGTTGCTCTCATCTTTTTAGCTTGCTGTTTCTTGTAGTTTCCATAGAGGTGAGGTATATCATGTATGATTATGTATAGAGATATTTTTTTGGTCTTTGTCTTATAGCCATCAGAGTACTTAATTATTTTGAAGTGTTTTCTTGATTTCTTATGCTCCTTTTGGCACCCCTCCTTTTGTTGTTAGTGTACTTAATAAAGATTTTACTTAAGTTCAGTAAACTCACCAGGTTTAAGATTTGAAAGATAAAAACCTATAAAGTTAAAGCTTCCTCCCATCCATGTGTGCTCTCCTCTCTCTAAGGTCACAACCAATGTTGTCTCACATATGGTCCCAGAGATACTCTTTGCTATCTGCTCTCTAGTTTTGCCAAACATGTAACTTAATGTAGTATTGTAGATTTTCATGCTTGTGCAGATTTCTTATCTTTTTACATAGACTTAATGTGTGGCCATGTAAATGGTATCTGTTTTCTGAAAACATAGCTAACCGTCTTTTTTTAAACCACTTTCCAAGAACTGTAGTTTGTGAAGTTTGATTAAACTTAACCAGTATTAATATCCCAGCAAGTTTATTAACTTCGGTGAGACAGTGCCAAATCTTAAATGCCTTTATGATAAAGTGCCCAGCTCATTCTTTTGTACATGTTTAATGCTGTATAAATATTTTATGATGATGGTAATGATTTTTCTTTTTTTCTTTCTTTCTTTTTTTTTTTTTTTTTTTTGCAGACAGGGAGATTTGAAAAAGAAGAAGAAAAAAAAGAAGGGTAAAGATTTTTTTCCTTTTTTTTATCTTTAGAGTTTACAAGATAAAAGCTTGAGTTTAGGCCAGTATAAAAATCTTCAGACCTAAAAATACTGCTCCTTTTCTGTCTTTGAATACTGACTTTTGTCTTGACTATAGCTAATACTTAGGGTGTTTTTTTTTTTTTTTTACTTTAAAGAGTCCAACTCTAGAGACTGATTGCCTGAATTCAAATTGTTGCTGTAATTACATTGCTCTTTTGCTGTGACTGTGAACAGATTACTTAATATACCTGCCTGAATTTTTCATTTTTAAAATGGAATGTGTTATTATATTCCTCATAGGATTAAATGAGATACTGCATGTAAAAAGATCTCAGAATGATGCCTAGCACACATTAAGCCTTTATACGTTAGGGTGCTTTCAGCTACAAACTAAACTCCATCAAACTGGTTATTTATGAAAATGGCAGTGTAGAGGAAAGGTTAACTGATCTAGAAGTTGTAGTCTTTGTTTTTCTGTTTACAAAACTGAATCCCATTAGAATCATTGTTTGTTAAAAGGGTCAGGGCTTTTTTTTTTTAAGATTTATTTTAGAGAGCACATGGTGGGTGGGATGTCGGATCGGAGGGAGAGGGCAGAGTACCAAGCAGACTCCATGCTGAGTGCGGAGCCCAACACAGGGTTCAGTCTCAAGACCCCACGCTGAAACCAAAAGTTGGATGCTCAGTCAACTGCACCATCCAGGTCCCCCTGGAGCTTGTCATTTATATCCAACAGTTCAAAAAAGGCCTTTCTGCAGTTGTCATGTCTTTCCCAATAATCTCATGGGCCAGCATAGGTCATTAGGTCAATGTCCAACGTGAACCATTAACCAAGGGAATGCCATGCATTGATTAGCTTAGGCTGTGTTCTTAATTCCTGGCAAGAGTGGGCAGGATTACTGTGTTTGACTTCAACTAGTCAGAAGTTATCCCCGGAGCCACCTACCTGTTCCTGAGTCTGGGAAGTCTGTGGTGTAAATCAGATTCATTCTTCCTGTCTCTTTCCTTCTTTCCTTCCTTTACTTTTTTTAAGTAGGCTGCATGCCCAACATGGGGCTCAGACTCACAAACCTGAGATTGAGTCACATGCTAAGTTGTTTTATGTTGTTTTATGTATTAGTAATACTGCAAGGGAACAGCTATTAACTATAGGTAGCAGTAATCTGCAGTATCACTCTTTTCTTTCTTTTTTTCCCCAGAAGAGTATTTTTTAAAACTTACAAGTGATACATGCTCATTCTAAAAACAAACAAAATCTATATCTATAAAATGGCATAAAGCATGTAAAATTCCTTACCCAAAAATTCATGCTCCCAGAGAATTACAATTTAACTTTTTTGTATATAGAAACTTTTTTTAAAAAAAAGATTTTATTTATTCACGAGAGACAGAGAGAGGCAGAGACACAGGCAGAGGGAGAAGCAGGCTTCATACAGGGAGCCCGATGTGGGATCCAATCCTGGGCCTCCAGTATCATCACACCCTGGGCCGAAGGCAATGCTAAACCGCTGAGCCACCCAGGCTGCCCTAGAAACATTTATTATACATGTACATGCTCAGTCAATAAAGGTTTTTACAAAATTGAATGAACAGTGTCTTCAGGGTAATTTGTTTTATTTTATTTTAAAAGATTTTGCTTATTTATTCATGAGAGACACAGAGAGAGAGGCAGAGACATAGGCAGAGGGAGAAGCAAGCCCCCTGCGGGGAGCCCAATGTGGGACTTGATCCCAGGACCCTGGGATAACGACCTGAGCCGAAGGCAGATGCTCAACCACTAAGCCACCCAGGCATTCCAGGATAATTTGTTTTAATCTTCTACTTTAGATCATATTGCACAGACATTTTTCCAAATTATTAAATATAGATGTACTTTTTAACCTATAGCTATAGCTTCCTATAGTGTGGGCATACTGTAAAGATTTATTTTAGAGGGGATCCCTGGGTGGCTCAGCGGTTTAGCGCCTGCCTTCAGCCCAGGGTGTGATCCTGGAGTTCCGGGATTGAGTCCCACATCAGGCTCCCTGCATGGAGCCTGCTTCTCCCTCTACCTGTGCCTCTGCCTCTCTCTCTCTGTGTCTGTCATGAATAAATAAATAAAATCTTAAAAAAAAAAAAATTATTTTAGTGCATGAGTAGGGGGAGGGGCAGAGAGAGACAGAGAAGCAGACTCCCCACTCTGCATGGAACCTGATTCAGGGCTCAATCCCATGACCTTTAAATCATGACCTGAGCCAACATCAAGAGTTGGACACTCAACCGCCTGAGCCACCTTATATGTAACTTTGTGTCTTATAGATATCTGCAGGATAAATTTCTGAAGGTATAAATTTTGAATGAACTGTCAAATTGCTCTCTACAAAGGCTGTACGTTACACCTCTGCCATAGTGTTTGAGTGTTTCTCACTATCCCATCAATACTATTACTGCTTTTAATATTTGTTAGCTTGATAGAATTTTATTACCTTTTTCATTTCTAATTAGTGAGGTGGAACATTTTTTCACATGATTAAGGACTTCTGTTTCTCCTGGCTTACCCTAATTACAGCAATGCCCATTTTCCTTTGCATTATTTATCTATTGATTTTCAAGATCTCCTTCTATATTAAGAATAGCAGTCCACCCGATTACATAGTGTGCAAATATTTTTTGTTATTTCTCTTAAAAATGTATCTCTTATCAAATGATATTAAACATTTTTTATATAGGGACACCTGACTGACTCAGAAGAGCATATGACTCTTGATCTTAGGGTTGTGAGTTTGGGCCTCACTTTAAGTGCAGAGATTACTTAAAAATAAATGAAACTTTAAAAAGGTTTTTTTTTTTTTTTTTAAGATTTTATTTATTTGAGAAAAAGTGCCTGAGTGATGAGTGGGTGGGTGGGTGTGGAGGAGCAGCAGATTCCCCACTGAGCAGGTAGCCTGATGCAGGACTCAGTCCCAAGACCTTGGGATCATGACCTGGGCAGACACTTAACTGACTGAACTACCCAGCCACCACACCCCGCCCTCCCCCCAGTTTTTTTTTTAATAGATACATCTGTAAAGTCTTCCTTTATGGCTTCTGAATTTTGTATCATGCTTATTAATAAGGCCTTTTCCTGGCTATATTATACAAATAAAACATTCTCAGATGAACTTATTTCAGTTTTAATGTTACTTATTCGCAGTCCTGGACACATTTTTTAAGCAAACTATCTTGAAAACGTTATCTCATTTCTTTATTGCTTGTTACACAGGAAAACTACCTAAAAATTATGACCCAAAGGTGACCCCAGATCCAGAAAGATGGCTACCAATGCGAGAACGTTCTTACTACCGGGGAAGAAAGAAGGGAAAAAAGAAGGATCAGATTGGAAAAGGGACCCAGGGAGCAACTGCAGGAGCTTCATCTGAACTGTAAGTCATTGCTCCTCAAATGCAGTCCCTCGGGAGCATAGGTCAATTCTTTCTCAGATGGACTCAGGATCATTAGTAAGAATTTTTAAAATGTATTTTAGCTGTAAGGAATATAGTCAGATATCTTTTTTTTTTTATAGTCAGATATCTTTAACAAATGTTTTGCAATGCTTATGTAAAAGAAAATGTGTTTCTGGTTTGATTATATTGTTAATACTAGGTATTAGAATATAATTAGTCTTCAAAAGGAAGCTAAATACACGGAGTCATTCAACAGAATAAACAGATAAACATACTATAAGATGACGAGAAAGAAGTATTAAAGATGTTACTGAAGTCATTTTTACATTATAGGATTCTAAATCATTTAAATTTTTTTCCTATGCTTTCTAAAAATTGGCATGAACCATATATTACTATTTCCTTAATTATAAAGCAGTTAAAATTGTATTCAAAAGAAAAAATTGATAGCAAGTCGAAGAGCCCACTTTAAAAGAAATAGAGTATGTGTGGGAGATTGTTAGGAGTAGGAAGTGAAAGCCACATATATACGTTTTTATAGCCTTTTCCTTTGTTGAATATATGAATGACCAACACTTTCCTGATCTGATGGTTTCAGGGATGCCAGTAAAACTGTGAGCAGCCCACCGACCTCCCCAAGACCTGGCAGTGCAGCAACAGCATCTGCATCTACAAGTAATATCATACCCCCAAGACACCAGAAACCTGCAGGGGCTCCAGCAACAAAAAAGAAACAGCAACAGAAAAAGAAGAAAGGTGGAAAAGGTGGCTGGTGATTAAAGCATTCTTGTTTTCAGGCTATTTTTAGTCTCGCTGACACTAGGAACACAATAAAGGTAACACAGTAAGAAGCACAGAGCTACTCCCCTCTCCCATCCCCCCGTTTTCATGAAATTATTTTCTTGCACATCCCCCAGGAAAACATCTTCCTCAAACTCTGTCTAGTCAGACTTGGCCTACTTTACCATCCAGCTTTGCACAAATGATAAGGACTCAAAATTGGGCATTTTTCCACCTTGATCTCTGTTGCATTCTTTCTCTTTGTGTGCTGTGATCTGGTGTTTTTTTTTCAGTTTCACAAACAATGCATGTTATCCAGAGTTTCCTAGGATCTAAACAGAAACTACTTCGGTTTCAACTAGAGTCTGAAGATACTTGTTCATATCAAATCCCACTTTAAATTATGTCTTAGGAGGCCTTAGGAGACTGAAAGTGGAATCTTCTGAGCATTCCAAATAGCTGCTTAGAGATATCATGTGATAAAAAGGGACCTTATTACACGCTGGTGTTCTTCACTTCATTACATGAATGACCACAGGAAAACTAAAGTAAATGTCATCAGTTTTAACCATACATCCTGTCATGTGATCCTGGAGTATGGGATACCGAATACACATACTATATAAATAGTAATGAAATGTGTGTGTGTCATATATACACACATATACACATATATATGAATTAGGACTCCTCTGCACCCCGTTTTGTTTTCAGATTATGATAACATTATGCTGATTTAGCATTAAAGAACTCAAGGAAAATGTAGCAGTGTTGCAAGAAGTTGACTCTGAGACCCAGTGTTCTGAGGTCAGATGGGTTTGGAGTGTCTCAATCAGAAAGATTTCATGGCCCTGTCAAGAGCATGAACATTGACTTCTGAGGTAGAGGGGAAACCCTCCAGAGTTCAATAGTGGGCATTATTAGAACTTAACAGAACTGTTTGGCCCCATTAACAGATACTAAAATGACTCGCCTTCATCATTTGGGGTACAACTATTCATTACCCTTCTCAAAGTAATGAAGTATTGTACATTCAGTCTGGTGTCAGTGTTGCTCTGGTCTTCTTGCTTGCAAGCCACTTTCCCATTGAACAGCTCTGAGACAGACATGCTGGGATGCCCACCCTTGTTAGTATTCATTTTGTACTGCCCAAGATAGCATTGAATTTAGACTTTAAGTATTTCCTTGTGATCATATTACTTCATCCTTGTTAATAAAGTGCTGCTGTGTTGGACTCTGAACATATCTATCGAAACTTCTTCAAAGATATATTTTAAAAAGCTTTCTTCCTTTACAAGAGTAGGAAATGTGGTGCTGCCTTTCTGTTGAGCATAATCAGAATCTGCAGTAACATATAAATGAGACCCTCAGATATGAATGGTTTATTATGGCATAATACTTTTTGAGAATTATCTTTTGGTAAGAGTGATATACTTAATCCTTCTGAATATATACCCCATTACAGGAATAATTGTTCATAAATTTGTTATTCAAGATTCCATTAAATTTCTGTGGTGAAGGATAATCATTTTTGGGTTAACTGAGCTATAGAATTTTGGTGAAAGTTACCCATCATTGAAAACTTTGACCCAAGGCACCAAGAGTGAAATACATTTCTCTATTTGGTCATTGTAATTGCTAGCCATTGTTATTACCAGTCATTACTAAGCAACTGAGACCTCAGTTTAAGTCATAATTGTCAAATGAAGTATAAACATCTACATTAATTTTCTAGTAACTATTTCTTTTGGACAGATCTTTAATCAATGACATATATACTGTGTGTGTGTGTGTGTGTGTGTGTGTGTGTGTGTGTGTGTGGTACATTTATAAAAGCCAATATGGATACATCTATTCACTGTGGTACATTTTAAAATAAAATATTCTAGCAGTGAGTATGGATTAAGGTGTTTTGGGTGTTGGCATCTTACTGGGGACTTACTTGGTATACCTAAGAATTTTTTAGGCGGAATATCTAAAATTGCTTCTTGCCCCTCCTGCAGAGCTACAAAACTAATCTGATGGGACTAAGAGAAATTAGTTGTAATTTCACTGACAATTCGTGATGTTTATATGTGTCTATAAACAAATTGAGGAGTAAACAATTTTTAAGTTAGTATAAGCACAGCATTTTCAAGGCTGCTTGTAAACTTAGATCACTCGAAAGTCTATTTGAACAGTGGATCTGATGAGGAAAGTCTGTTTATTGCATTAAGATAATTTCCTTAGATTGTGAAATATATTCTTGAGTGCAGTTTAACAAAATAATAAAAAGAATTATCCATAACAATAAAAATAAACATCCATACACTTAACCAGTTTAAGAAGTGTCACACCACCTTTGAAAAGCTCCGTGGGTACCTGACATGAGAACATTGGGTGGTGACCATTTTGTTTAGCTGTAGTTTTAATACCCAGCATTACTAGGATCCGTGTTACGGGTCGACTGCTGATTTAATCTCCAGGTAATCTTTGTTTAAGCTACATGTAGCGGGAATTTAAGATAAGGCAACCGTTCCAGTTTTCTCTTTCCTTAAGGCTCCTGGATAACAGCCTCTAGGCTCTCCTAATGCGTTAACACTAGACGGAGGGCGGGAGGATAGCCAACGCTACTGGCCGGGAGAGGCGGGGGTCCGTGTTGCGGGATCCCAGAGGACGGGGGACGCCCTGGACCTTGGCTCAAGGGTTCTTCCCGTGGGAGGCAGGTGGGCCGGCGGCTTTGGGATGATGTGGGAGAGGTGAGCCGCCAGGACCTGGGCCGGCCTCGGAGGCCTGAGACACCGCGACCGACCCCAGGGGATCGTGCCGTAGTGCGACCTCCCGAGGAAGTGTCGCCTTGGGCGCTTTTCCCGGCCCGGGAGGTGAGCCCCGCGGGGCTCTCCCGCCTCCCCGGCGGCTGCCCCCCGCCATTCCCGGGGTCGGCGCTTCCTCTAGCCCCGCCCCCGCCCCCGCCCCGGATTCGGCGAGCCTGCGGCGCCGCAGCCCCCGCTAGCGGGCGGGAGATGCCCGGCGGCAGCCCTGGGAGGGGCCTCGCCGCCTAGTGACCGCGGGCCTGTCTGCGCCGCGGGGCCCTACGTCTCCGCCCGCGTCCGCCGCGGGGTCACACCTGCCGGGACCCAGGGCCCGTCCCCCGCGCGCGGGCGCGCCCTCGGAGGGAAGGGAGTTAGGGCGGTAAGGATGGAGAAGGGGAAGAAGAAGGGGAAGGAGCCGGAGAAAGAGAAAATTCGGGAAAAAGGAAAGGAGGAGAAAAAGAAGGAGGTGGAGAAGGAGAAAGTGAAGGGAAAAGAAAAGGAAAGGGGGAGAGACAAAGGGAAGGGGGAGAAAAGTAACGGTAAAGAGGAGGAAAAGAGGAAAGAGCGGGAGACGGTGAAAGAGAAGGAGCATCCTAAGGGGACAACAGAGGAGACCGAGAAGGACAACGGCGCCTTGGCGAGGCCCCCGCTGGAGCCGCCGGTAAGGGACCGGCGCCGGCCGCGCGGGAGGGAAGCGGTGTCCCCGGAGGATGGCAGCGGCGGTGCCCGGCCAGCTCGGCCAGCTCGGCGGGACCCGCGCCAGCGCCTTCCCCGGCCCCCCGCCCTGCCCTCACCCCGCGCCCCCCGCCCGCCCCGAGGCGCCCCCCGCAGCCCGAGGCGCACGCCTGCTCGGTCTGAGCCCCTTCCCGACACTGCGTCCCGGGGCACGACCGGCAGGGTTCCGGGGTTCGTGCGCTGTGTTTTGGGGCCGGACCTCCTCCGGGGTCACTGCTTCCATTGTTTATCGGACCAGCAGCGCCCAGAGGAGTGGTCGCCAGGTTATAGCGGAGACGCCTCGGAAACCAGGCCCCGCGATCACAAAAAGATACCTATTGTACTACTTACACGAGGTGCCCAGAGCGGTCAGAATCGCGTGGAGTAGAACTGGTGGTTGCTGGAGGCTGAGGGTGGGGTGGGGGTGGGGAGAATGGGGGAATTAGTGACTACAGAGTTTCTTACAAGATGAAAAGTCGTGGAGATGGATGGGGGTGGTGGTTGCACAGCGTTGTGAATGTATCTAATACCACTGAATTGTATGCTTAATAATGAGTAAGATAGTAAATTTTATACTATGTGTATTTTACCAGAGTTAAAAAATTGAGGGGGTGAAGGATAAAAAGGGAAAAAACGGACATTGTTTGGATCAACTTAATAGGCTTCTTGCTCCTGGTGTTCCTGAGCTCACAGCTGCTTTCAGGTTCTAAACAATTTGAATTATTAACTCCTATTTGATCTCTGATAAAACACAGATTATTATAGATCCAGGTATCATTAAAAGAATGACTTTTGACAGGGAACATTGGTGTTCAAAATCACAAATTGTGTCAGGACTTTTGGCTTAACCATAATCCTAGTTTTTCTTAAGAGATGAGAAAATGTATTTTAGCCTGCGTGTTGCTAAAAAAATTAAGTAAAATGACAAACATCAGTGACTGTGGAATTTCTATATAGGCTAGAGTAGGGACAGCCATGTGGTTGGAAAGAGTAAGGAACGGTTTTTACTCATATTTCATAGGATCTTAGATACCATTATTTTATTACCACTGAGAAAAAAACAGGCTGCCAATCAAACTATGACATACTTGGGTAGCTCAGTCGGTTAAGCATCTGACTCTTAATTTTGGCTTGGGTCATGATCTCAGGATTCTGAGATCAAGTCCACCTGGGGCTCCCAGCTCAAGGGGAGTCTGCTTGAGATTCTCTCTCCCTCTCCCTCTGCCACTCCCTCCACCCTTGCTCTCACAAGTGCATTGTCTCTCTCTCTCTCTCTCTCTCTCTCTCTCTCAAAAATGACGCACCATGAATTGTAAAATCCTCATTTCAGAGATGTTAAAATAGGGGGAGGAGTGCATCTTGGAGTTGATGAAATATGTTGGGGTAGCCTTGAGTGGAGCCATTGGTGGAGACAGTAAGGAGGGGATAAGACGTGGACCTTACAGCCATTTTAAGTCATTCTATGAAGTATTCTCTGTCCATCAAGTTACTCTTCCTCACCATCACACTCCCAGAAGGACACTATAACATCTAGATGCAGATGGGAGGACATGGGGATGGAGATAGGAAATAACTATAGAACTACCATTTGGTTTAAGAGGCATTAAGAACTCCCAAAACAAACATGTACTTTTTCTAATTCTGTTATTCATGAAACAGTTTTCATAAATCACATTCTCTATATAAGACCCTATTAGACCAGACCTTCAAACGTCTTACTTTCACATAGATCTTCTTTTCTTTTCTTTTTTTTTTTTTTTTTAAGATTTTATTTGTTTATTCATAGAGACACAGCTAGAGAAAGAGAGGCAGAGACCCAGGCAGAGGGAGAAGCAGGCACCATGCAGGGAGCCTGATGTGGGACTCCATCCCAGGTCTCCAGGATCACGCCCTGGGCTGCAGGTGGTGCTAAACCACTGCACCACCAGGGCTGCGCTAGATCTTATTTTCAAAAAAAGAAAATGTGGGACAGTGAAAAAAAATTCATTTTTTGCCAGAAACCCAGTCTAAGTCTCATGTCAGCATTTAGTGTTCAAGTATAAATGTAAATGATTATTGTTATTTCTAAACCAATGTCGAAGACAATTGTGTTTTGTGCATGAGAAACATCTTCAATAGGCAGTTTGGGAAGTAGAATTCTTTTTTAAAAGATTTTATTTATTCATTCATGAGATACACAGAGAGAGAGGCAGAGACATAAGCAGAGGGAGAAGCAGGTTTCCCATGGGGAGCCCGATGTGGGACTTGATACAGGGACTCTGGGATCACAATCCAAGCCAAAGGCAGACGCTCAACAACTAAGCCACCCAGGTTCCCGGGCAGTAGAATTTAATTCCTGTGGCAAACCTGACTAATGTATTGTTGGTCATTTGTTACTGTTCATATTAAATTTTGCACACTAAAAGCCACCTTTCTGAGTACTCTGAACTTTTCATACCAGCCCAGCTTTCTTGTCTCTCAATCACCTGTCATAAAAATTTCTAGTTCTAGTATGTTGATGGAATGCTTCTTTTTAAAGCTTATGTCAAGTTCAACAGATTTAACATCAGGTTCTAAAATAAGTGTTCATTTGTGATTGGAACCGATTTAACAATTTCTGTAACCTTAGCCCTTTTCATTTAATCATGATATTTATATTAAAAAATATACAAGGGGAATCTTGCCCTAAAATCTTTTAATCTAGTTAGTGATCTAATTGGCAAAAGAAAACAGATCAATAATATGAGACCTTAGATGCTTACATGCTGAATGGCATAGTTAGTACTTGAACCTTAGAAGTCCCAAGATCCCAAACAAAAAACTAAATTCTGGTGCAATCCCCAGTGGATATAAACTCAAGAAGCAAAGTGAAGTCTGAAAATTGATCCTGTAATCTATGGTACCTCCTATGACATATATATATAGACTATATATAAAGCCTATATTTGACTGATTATCACCTCTCTAGTTGGAGGATGGAGGGGTGCGGTATGATTAATACCACATAACTAATGGTTGATTATAAAATACAAACTGGATCTATTAAGTTTTTTTTAAGTGAGCTCTATGCCCAATGTGGGGCTTGAACTCATGACCCCAAAAGCAAGAGTCCCATGCTCTACTAACTGAGCTAGCCAGGTGCCCCTAGACATGTTAAATATCTCATGAAGTTTTGCTCTGGTTTTGTGAAGTTTTGCTCTGGTTTACAATTCCACAATTATTATTGTGTCCTAACACAGGCAAGCCCACTGCCAGGAGCCAGAAGCCAGGAAAACAAGGCCCTGGTTGCATAGGTTTATTGATTTGCCTTTTGTTTTCACAGGAGAAGAATAAGCAGATCCTTGTGTTGGGCCTGGATGGAGCAGGAAAGACCAGTGTTCTCCACTCTCTAGCTTTAAACAGAGTCCAGCACAGTGTGGCACCCACCCAAGGTTTCAACGCAGTATGCATTAACACTGAAGATAGCCAAATGGAGTTCCTGGAGAGTAAGCCCTCCTTCTCATTAGTAACAGGAGAGGGGCTCATCTTGTTATACCATAATGCAGAAATACTATTAGCAACATTGCACCCTTATGACAAAGTGACACTGAGTCAGGTTTCCCTACACTTTTGAATGCATATATAGTTTAATAGAGCAGTGTGGAGGAAATAACCCTCTATTCTTATTTCCTCCTTTTTACAGTGCTGGCATAAAAGGGAGCTAGCTGCAAGAAAGGCTGTAAGCACTCCCACCTATAATAGCCTCTCTCTTCCCTTACTACCTCCAATAAACATTCAATCTAAGTAAATACAGCATATTTCTATAAATAAGCCCCAAACCTCTTTTTGTAACCAGAGGGCAGCCCAGACGTCTCTACACTAAAGTAATTCTGGAGTTGTCATCTTTCTAAATACTGCTCTTCCCCAAAGTTGCATTAGATTCTGTTCTCTTTACACTCTCTCCTTGGATGATTTTATCGATCCTTATTGGCCTTAAATACCATCAATATGCTAATGACTTCCAAATTTATCTGTCCAGCCAAATATCAGCTGACATCTTCATCTGGGTATCTAATTGGCCTCTCAAACCTAAAATACTCAAAATGTTTCATTTATCTCCATATCTGTTCCTTTCCCTATAATCTACTGGTCAGTAAAGGGCTCCTCATGTTACTCAAGCCAGAAAACTATGAGTCACCCTTGATTTCTTCTTTTGCACCCCCACCTCCACTACACAAACAAAACACTATGAATTTTTCTACCTCTAAAACAAATCTTAGATTCATTAATTATATTCTTATATACTGTACCTATTTGAGTTAAAACCTATACCATCTCTCACTTAGATTACTGCAATCACCTTTTTATTTTTGCTTTCATCCAATTAAAAAAAGAAAATATGGGCAGATAATTTGGTAAATGTGTAGGCAAATCTTTCAGCTAACAACATTATTAGGAATAGAGGTTTTAATTTGTTCAGAAGATGTAGAATAAATAATAATTTTAACCAAATAGCTAAGAAAATAGTCTCAAAATATAAAAAGTGAAAAGAAAAGAAGGAAGGAATGAAGGAATGAAAAGAAAGGAAGAATCCAGCTTGGGGAAACAAATGGACATATCTACCATTGGAGTGAGAGATTTCAACATATTGTCAATTATTAATAGAATCAAAGAGGAAAAAAATCAGCAAAGATACACAGAATCTGAACAAAAGCAACAAGTTTCACCCAGTGGACAATATAAGATTACCCTCTTAGACAATTTTAGTTACATCCCAAAGCTAAAATACATGTGTTCTCAAATACTCATGGAACACTTACCAAAAATGACCACCTAGTGGACCATACACCAAGTCTTCAATTTTTTAGAGAAGGGGCATCATACAAACCATGTTGTTTGACTACATTGTAGTTAAGTTAGAAGTTAATAACAAAAAGGTAAAAACCCCTATATGAGTGAAATGTCATGTGTCACAAAAAAAATGAGGAACAACTCAAATGTTCATTCATCCTTAAACTAAATATATTAAAACTATATGACTTAGATTATACAACATTCTTTTAAAAAGTTAATAACACAAAATACTTTTTAGGGAATTAGCCTAGTTCTGTAAAAAGGAAACAAAGGACAGGCAAATCAAGACCCTTTCCTGGTAGTATTTTAAATGTTTTGTTTAAATTCCTAAAATAGTGGTCTTGAAAATTTTCTGTAAAGGGTTAGGTAGCACTAATTTAGGCTTTGGGGACCACATGGTCTCTATGCAACTACTAAACTCTGTTGTAATATGGAAGTGGCCATAGACAATATGCGAACAAGTCCATATGTCTGTGTTCTGATAAAACTTTATGTTGTAGACACTGAAATCCAAATGCAATATGATGTTCACATGCCATGGAATTTACTCTTTCTTTTTTCCCTGAAAAATCCATTCTTTGTCCATGGGCTACAAAAACAGGCAGCGGGCCAGATTTAGACTGTGGGCCATGGGTTACCAACCTCTGGTCTAGGAGAAAAATAAAAACTCAGTTCATTGTGTATATGTTATTATCATTGCCAGTAAGTTTCTTCTGGGAAGAATCAGCAAAATGAAATAACCTAAAGGCATTTTTTTCTGAGGCAAGTATTCCTTAATGCCTACAGGATCATATTAACTCTTAGTGCAATGTTAACAGGATAAATTAGTTCTGGGATTTTGACAAAGGAAAACGACTGTGCAAGTGAGGCTGGCCAGTGAATTCAGTCCATTTCAAATTTATTTTAGAGAAAGATGTGTTTTAACCCACCACCTTGAATTATTTTAGTAACCTACTCCCATTTTCTGAGCTTAATGGATAGACAGCGGCCCACATGGCCAATGTGTGTTACAGACCAGAAGGTGAGTGTCTAGTGTCTTTATGCTGATCCTTTGTGTTCCAGAATGATTACACCACTTACGGAGGGTAGATATTTCTGCCAGCCAATTTCCCCAGTAGCATGTCTCCAGTCATTCTCAGAATTGGATACACTCTAACACAGTGGTATTTTACCAGAACACCTGTCCGGTGTTTGGAAGTTATCTAAAAGTGCCTTTCCTGCCTCCTTAGTGGATGCTTCTACAATGTTTTTGGTGTCTTCTTTCTCTACTCTTCTCTGTAGTTGGTGGCAGTGAACCTTTCCGTTCTTATTGGGAAATGTACCTGTCCAGAGGATTGCTGCTGATCTTTGTGGTGGATTCAGCAGATCACAACAGATTGCCTGAAGCTAAGAAACACCTTCATCAATTAATTGGAACAAACCCAATCCTTCCTCTGGTTGTGTTTGCAAACAAACAGGTAAAAATCTGTGCAAATATAAGTTGTACTCAATAGTTTTATAATTAATAAAGAAATGTCTACCTCTAATACCTAGATATTTAACAATATGCAATACATTCAGTTTAGTTTATACTTGTTAGATCTACTGAATTATAAACTCCCTGAGAATAAAGACCATTATTCATCTTTGTGTCCCTTATAATACCTGGTATACTGAACCAGCATAGTAGAAATTCAACAAATACATGTTGAATTTAATTCAATAAACATTTACTGATGGTTGAATTGATTTCAATAAAATATTTGAGTGTCTACCATATGTAAAGAAATAGTTTGTTTTAGATCAGTTAACCTGACCTGAATTTATTTCACACACATAAACAATATTAAACAACCATGGAGAAATTGGAACCTGTAGTGTCATTGGGAATGTATAATGGTGCAGCCACTTTAGAAGACAGTATGGCAGTTCCTTAAAAAACTA
Organism: Canis lupus dingo; assembly: GCF_003254725.2. Taxonomy (NCBI): domain Eukaryota; kingdom Metazoa; phylum Chordata; class Mammalia; order Carnivora; family Canidae; genus Canis; species Canis lupus. Next base: position 49,140,464 of record NC_064255.1, read on the forward strand.
AAATTAGAACTCCCATATGATCCAGCAATTCCACGTCTAGGTATATACTCAACAGATTTGAAAGCAGGAACTCATATTGATACTCCTACATCCATGTTCACAGTAGAATTATTCATGATAGCCACAAGGTAGAAGCAACCCAAGTGTCCCTCCATGGATGAATGGATAAACAAAACATGATATATACATACCATGGGATATCATTCAGCCTTAAAAAAGGACATTCTGACACATGCTTATAATATGGATAACCTTGAGGACATTATGCTAAGTGAAATAAGCCAGTAATGAAATAACAAGTATTGTATGATTCTACATTTATGAGGTACTGGAGTAGTCAAATTCATAGAGACAGTGAATTAGAGGTTACCAGGGAATGGAAGGAGAGGAGAAGGAGGAGTCATTGTTTAATGGGTACAAAGTTTATATTGGTGATGGTTGCCTTGGGGGAAGGAGGGCAGCCCAGGTGGCTCAGCGGTTTAGGGCCACCTTCAGCCCAGGGCATGATCCTGGAGACCCAGGATCAAGTCCCACGTCATGCTCCCTGCATAGAGCCTGCTTCTCCCTCTGCCTGTGTCTCTGCCGCTCTCTCTCTCTCTGTGTCTCTTGTGAATAAATAAATAAAATCCTTAAAAAAAAAAAATTGGGGGAAGGAGAAATGGGAGTTATTTTGTTGGTATAAAGTTTCAGTTTTGCAAGATGAAGACTTCTGGAGGTAGATGGTTGCACAATACTGTGAATATACTGAACCATACACTCATGTATAATGTGAATATACTGAACCGTAAACTCATCATGGTTAAGGTGGTAAATTTTGTTTGTGTATTTTGCCACAATAAAAAATTAAAAAAACAAAACGTTTATAACATTGTGATATTAAAGCCCCTCTTTCAGTTGCTAAGATTGCCAATCATTAGGGAACTTTATTCTTCCACTACTTCTAAGGGAGAATGTTTATGGCTGTAAATTAAGTAATTACAAATGATGACTTAAAAGAGGGCGTATATTACAGTCCAGAATAGAAGCTAGTCCAGCAGATTATATTTATTTTTTTTAACTTGTATTTATTTATGATAGTCACAGAGAGAGAGAGAGAGAGGCAGAGGGAGAAGCAGGCTCCATGCACCGGGAGCCCGACGTGGGATTCGATCCCGGGTCTCCAGGATCATGCCGGGCCAAAGGCAGGCACTAAACCGCTGCGCCACTCAGGGATCCCTTTTTTTTTTTTTTTAAACTTTTATTTATTTATGATAGTCACAGAGAGAGAGAGAGAGGCAGAGGGAGAAGCAGAGCAGATTATATTTAAAATAAGGGCTGGAGCTTTTGTTTTGTTTTTTGTTTTGTTTTAAACTGGAACATTTTAAATACAAAAAACTACAAAGACCATGGTACATGTAAGTGAGCTGTATAGTATTCCATTGCATGAATATACCACAATTTTAATGTTTTCTTGCTGGGTATTTTGGTTTTTTTTTTTTTTTAATATTTAGTATTTTTTTATTTATTTTTATTTTTTATTGGTGTTCCATTTACCAACATACAGAATAACCCCCAGTGCCCGTCACCCATTCACTCCCACCCCCTGCCCTCCTCCCCTTCTACCACCCCTACTTCATTTCCCAGAGTTAGCAGTCTTTACGTTCTGTCTCCCTTTCTGATATTTCCCACACATTTCTTCTCCCTTCCCTTATATTCCCTTTCAGTATTATTTATATTCCCCAAATGAATGAGAACATATAATGTTTGTCCTTCTCTGACTTACTTCACTCAGCATAATACCCTCCAGTTCCATCCACGTTGAAGCAAATGGTGGGTATTTGTCATTTCTAATAGCTGAGTAATATCCCATTGTATACATAAACCACATCTTCTCTATCCATTCATCTTTCGATGTACACCGGGGCTCCTTCCACAGTTTGGCTATTGTGGACATTGCTGCTATAAACATCGGCGTGCAGGTGTCCCGGCATTTCATTGCATCTGTATCTTTGGGGTAAATCCCCAACAGTGCAATTGCTGGGTCGTAGGGCAGGTCTATTTTTAACTCTTTGAGGAACCTCCACACAGTTTTCCAGAGTGGCTGCACCAGTTCACATTCCCACCAACAGTGTAAGAGGGTTCCCTTTTCTCCGCATCCCCTCCAACATTTGTGGTTTCCTGCCTTGTTAATTTTCCTCATTCTCACTGGTGTGAGGTGGTATCTCATTGTGGTTTTGATTTGTATTTCCCTGATGGCAAGTGATGCAGAGCATTTTCTCATATGCATGTTGGCCATGTCTATGTCTTCCTCTGTGAGATTTCTCTTCATGTCTTTTGCCCATTTCATGATTGGATTGTTTCTTTGGTGTTGAGTTTAATAAGTTCTTTATAGATCTTGGAAACTAGCCCTTTATCTGATATGTCATTTGCAAATATCTTCTCCCATTCTGTAGGTTGTCTTTTAGTTTTGTTGACTGTATCCTTTGCTGTGCAAAAGCTTCTTATTTTGATGAAGTCCCAATAGTTCATTTTTGCTTTTGTTTCTTTTGCCTTCGTGGATGTATCTTGCAAGAAGTTACTGTGGCCGAGTTCAAAAAGGGTGTTGCCTGTGTTCTTCTCTAGGATTTTGATGGAATCTTGTCTCACATTTAGATCTTTCATCCATTTTGAGTATCTTTGTGTATGGTGAAAGAGAGTGGTCTAGTTTCATTCTTCTGCATGTGGATGTCCAATTTTCCCAGCACCATTTATTGAAGAGACTGTCTTTCTTCCAATGGATAGTCTTTATTAGTTGACCATAAAGTTCAGGGTCCACTTCTGGGTTCTCTCTTCTGTTCCATTGATCTATGTGTCTGTTTTTGTGCCAGTACCAATGGATAGTCTTTATTAGTTGACCATAAAGTTCAGGGTCCACTTCTGGGTTCTCTCTTCTGTTCCATTGATCTATGTGTCTGTTTTTGTGCCAGTACCACACTGTCTTGATGACCACAGCTTTGTAGTACAACCTGAAATCTGGCATTGTGATGCCCCCAGATAATGGTTTTCTTTTTTAAAATTCCCCTGGCTATTCGGGGTCTTTTCTGATTCCACACAAATCTTAAAATAATTTGTTCTAACTCTCTGAAGAAAGTCCATGGTATTTTGATAGGGATTGCATTAAACGTGTATATTGCCCTGGGTAACATTGACATTTTCACAATATTAATTCTGCCAATCCATGAGCATGGAATATTTTTCCATCTCTTTGTGTCTTCCTCCATTTCTTTCAGAAGTGTTCTATAGTTTTGAGCGTATAGATCCTTTACATCTTTGGTTAGGTTTATTCCTAGGTATCTTATGCTTTTGCGTGCAATTGTAAATGGGATTGACTCCTTAATTTCTCTTTCTTCAGTCTCATTGTTAGTGTATAGAAATGCCACTGACTTCTGGGCATTGATTTTGTATCCTGCCACGCTGCCAAATTGCTGTATGAGTTCTAGCAATCTTGGGGTGGAGACTTTTGGGTTTTCTATGTAGAGTATCATGTCATCGGCGAAGAGGGAGAGTTTGACTTCTTTTTTGCCAATTTGAATGCCTTTAATGTCTTTTTGTTGTCTGATTGCTGAGGCTAGGACTTCCAGTACTATGTTGAATAGCAGTGGTGAGAGTGGACATCCCTGTCTTATTCCTGATCTTAGGGGAAAGGCTCCCAGTGCTTCCCCATTGAGAAGGATATTTGCTGTGGGCTTTTCATAGATGGCTTTTAAGATGTTGAGGAATGTTCCCTCTATCCCTACACTCTGAAGAGTTTTGATCAGAAATGGATGCTGTATTTTGTCAAATGCTTTCTCTGCATCTAATGAGAGGATCATATGGTTCTTGGTTTTTCTCTTGCTGATATGATGAATCACATTGATTGTTTTACGGGTGTTGAACCAGCCTTGTGTCCCAGGGATAAATCCTACTTGGTCATGGTGAATAATTTTCTTAATGTACTTTTGGATCCTATTGGCCAGTATCTTGTTGAGAATTTTTGCATCCATGTTCATCAGGGATATTGGTCTGTAATTCTCCTTTTTGGTGAGGTCTTTGTCTGGTTTTGGAATTAAGGTGATGCTGGCCTCATAGAACAAATTTGGAAGTACTCCATCTCTTTCTATCTTTCCAAACAGCTTTAGTAGAATAGGTATGGTCTCTTCTTTAAACGTTTGATAGAATTCCCCTGGGAAGCCATCTGGCCCTGGACTTTTGTGTCTTGGGAAGTTTTTGATGACTGCTTCAATTTCCTCCCTGTTTATTGGCCTGTTCAGGTTCTCTATTTCTTCCTGTTCCAGTTTTGGTAGTTTGTGGCTTTCCAGGAATGCGTCCATTTCTTCTAGATTGCCTAATTTATTGGCGTATAGCTGTTCATAATATGTTTTTAAAATCGTTTGTATTTCCTTGGTGTTGGTAGTGATCTCTCCTTTCTCATTCATGATTTTATTAATTTGAGTCTTCTCTCTCTTCTTTTTAATAAGGCTGGCTAATGGTTTATCGATCTTATTAATTCTTTCAAAGAACCAACTCCTGGTTCTGTTGATCTGTTCCACAGTTCTTCTGGTCTCGATTTCGCTGAGTTCTGCTCGAATCTTTATTAACTCTCTTCTTCTCCTGGGTGTAGGATCTATTTTCTGTTTTTTCTCTAGCTCCTTTATGTGTAAGGTTAGCTTTTGTATTTGAGTTCTTTCCAGTTTTTGAATGGATGCTTGTATTGCGATGTATTTCCCCCTTAGGACTGCTTTTGCTGCATCCCAAAGATTTTGAATAGTTGTATCTTCATTCTCATTAGTTTCCATGAATCTTTTTAATTCTTCCTTAATTTCCTGGTTGACCCTTTCATCTTTTAGCAGGATGGTCCTTAACCTCCACGTGTTTGAGGTCCTTCCAAACTTCTTGTTGTGATTTAGTTCTAATTTCAAGGCATTATGGTCTGAGAATATGCAGGGGACGATCCCAATCTTTTGGTATCGGTTCAGACCTGATTTGTGTCCCAGTATGTGGTCTATTCTGGAGAAAGTTCCATGTGCGCTTGAGAAGAATGTGTATTCAGTTGAGTTTGGATGTAAAGTTCTGTAGATATCTGTGAAATCCATCTGGTGTAGTGTATCATTTAAAGCTCTCGTTTCTTTGGAGATGTTGTGCTTAGAAGACCTATCGAGTATAGAAAGAGCTAGATTGAAGTCACCAAGTATAAATGTATTATTATCTAAGTATTTCTTCACTTTGGTTAATAATTGATTTATATATTTGGCAGTTCCCACATTCGGGGCATATATATTGAGGATTGTTAAGTCCTCTTATTGGATAGATCCTTTAAGTATGATATAGTGTCCCTCTTCATCTCTCACTACAGTCTTCGGGGTAAATTTTAGTTTATCTGATATAAGGATGGCTACCCCTGCTTTCTTTTGAGGACCATTCAAATGGTAAATGGTTCTCCAACCTTTTATTTTCAGGTTGTAGGCGTCCTTCTGTCTAAAATGAGTCTCTTGTAGACAGCAAATGGATGGGTCCTTCTTTTTTATCCAGTCTGAAACCCTGCGCCTTTTGATGGGGTCATTAAGCCCGTTCACGTTCAGAGTTACTATTGAGAGATTTGCTGGGTATTTTGGATTATTTCCAATCGTTTGTTGTCATAAACAGTGCTACAGTGAACCTTCATGTATGTGTCTCTTTGTAGATGTGTCTCAACATTTCTCTAGTGCATACATCTAAAAGAGGAATTGCTAGGTTTTCAGATTTGTACATATTCAGTTTTTTTTTTTAAAGATTTTATTTGTTTTTTTTTTTAAGATTTTATTTATTTATTTATTCATGAAAGACTGGGAGACAGAGAGCGCCAGAGACAAAGGCAGAGGGAGAAGCAGGCTCCATGCACCGGTAGCCTGATGTGGGATTCGATCCCGGGTCTCCAGGATCGCGCCCTGGGCCAAAGGCAGGCGCCAAACCGCTGCGCCACCCAGGGATCCCTACATATTCAGTTTTACTAGATCTTACTAAGTTGCTTTCCAAAGATATTGCACCAATTTATTTTTCCACCAACGAATATGACAGATTTTTGCAGCTCCACATCCTTCTCAATACTTGATATTGTCCAACTTTTTCATTTTCGCCAATCTAATAGAGCTAAAATTTTAGCCCATTATTCTAATTTGCATTTCCTTAATTATTAGTGAGCTGGAACCTTTTTTCAGGTGTGCATTGGTTATTAGTTTCAAATTCATTTCTTTCTTTGAAACTAATTTCCACATCTGTGAATTATCTTTTATTTATTTACTTATTTTTAGAATGAGAGAGGAAGCATGAGAGAGGAGGAAAGGGCAGGGGAGAGGGAGAGAGAATCTCAGGCAGGCTCCATGCCCAGTGCAGAGCCTGATGTCAGGCTCAATCCCACAACCACAAGATCATGCATGACCCGAGCAGAAATCAAGAGTCAGTTGCTCAACTGACTGAGCCACCCAGGTGCCCCTGTGAATTGTCTTTCAATATCTTTTCCCAAATTTCGTTTAGAGTGTTTATTTTTTCCTATTTGAGTTGTAGAGGTCTTTATCTTTTGAAAGAAATAATCCTTTGTTGTTTATATGCATTACGAATATCTTCTTCAGCAACTTGTTGGCTATTATTTTACTTTGCTTATGGTTCTCTTCTTTATATACAGCTTTCCATTTATTTTTTTAAACACCACATTTTTAAAATTTTATTTAATTCCAGTGTAGTTAACATTACTTTCATGTATATAATATAGTGATTCAGTAGTTCCATATATTACTCAGTGCTTGTCAAGGTAAGTATACTCTTAATCCTTTCACCCATTTCACCCATTCCTCCCCACTCACCTCCCATCTGGTAACTGTTTGTTCTTTATAATTAAGAGTTTGTTTTTTGGTATGTCTCTTTTTCTGTTTTTTTTTTTGTTTGTTTGTTTTCTTTTGTATCTTAAATTTTCCATGGAGTGAAATCATATGGTATTTGTCTTTCTCTGACTGTGTGTATGTGTGTGTGTGTGCACGTGCGCACACACCGACCACATCTTTAACCATTTTTGATGGATACTTGGGTTGCTTCCATAGTTGGACAACTGTAAATAATGCTTCAATAAACATAAAGGTGCATGTGTCCCTTTGAATTAGTGTTTTCTTATTCTTTTGGAAAATACCCAGTAGCATGATTACTAGTCATAGGGTAATTTTATTTTTTTTAAAAGTAAACCTTACACCCCGTGTGAAGTTTGAACTCACAACCTTGAGATCAAAGATTGCATGCTCTACTGACTGAGCCAGCCAGGCATTCCTAAAATGAATCTCTTGTAGGCAGCATATATATAGGTCTCAGGCTTTTTTGGTTTGGGGGTTTTTGTTTTTGTTTTTGTTTTTTTGAAAGGGAAGGGAGGAGGGGCAGGAGGAGAAAGAATCTTAAGCAGGCTCCATGCCTAGTCTGGACCCCTATGCAGGGCTGCTTCTCTCAACCCTGAGATCATGACCTGAGCCAAAATCAAGAGTTGGATGCTTAACTGAGCTACTCAGGCGTGCATGGGTCTTGTTTTTTAATCCATTCTGCCACTCTGTGTCTTTTGATCAGAGCATATAGTCCATTTATGTTCAAAGTAATGATAGGTATGTATTTTTTGCCATTTTGTTACTTGTTTTGTGGTTGTTTTTGTAGTTCTCTGATCTCTTATTCTCACATGGTTTGCTGGCTTTTTTTTTTTAGTGATATACTTCCTTTCCTTTCTCTGTATTCTTTGCAGTATCTAAGATTTTATTTTTTATTTTATTTATTTATTCATGATAGACATATATAGAGAGAGGCAGAGACACAGGTAGAGGGAGAAGCAGGCTCCATGCCGGGAGCCCGACACGGGACTCGATCCCGGGACCCCAGGATCGTGCCCTGGGCCAAAGGCAGGCACCAAACCGCTGAGCCACCCAGGGATCCCCTTTTTTGCAGTATCTATTACTGGTTTTTGATTTGTGGTTACAATTAGGTTTGTATATAGCATCTACACATAGCAGTCTGTATTAAATTGATGGTTACTTAAGTTTGAAACCATTCTTTCCTCCTCTCCCCCATGGATCCACGTTTAGGTATATGGTGTCATACTTTACATCCTTTTATTTTGTGAGTCCCTTGACTGATTTTTACAAATCTACTTATTTGTATTTCTTTTGTGCTTCCTGCTTATCTTACTCTTACTTACTTTCCTTTCCACTCAAAGAATCCCCTTTAACATTTCTTGTAGGGCTCTATTCTGAATGATAGGTTTGTTGGATAGAATACTCTTGGTTGTAGATATTTTTCTTTCAGCCCTTTGAATATATCCTGCCACTCTCTTCTGGCCTGCAAAGTTTCTGCTGATAGCCTTATGAGATTTCTTTTGTATGTAACTGTCTTCTTTTCTCTTGCTGCTTTTAAAATTCTGCATCACTAGAAAACAATCACTGTGTTTCTTGGTTGATTTTGTTGGGGGATCTCTGTGCCTCCTAGATCTGGCTATCTGTTTCCTGGCTTAAATTAGGGAAATCTTCAGCTGTTATTTCTTTAAATAAATTTTTTTGTCCTCTCTTCACTATGTGCTTCTTCTAATAAGATCCCTATAATGTGAATGTTATTACCTTTGATGAAGTCTCTGAGTTCCCTACATCTGATCTCATTTTGCACATTTTTCTCACCTGTATAGTTTTCCATTTTTAATAGTCTACTTTATCAGTGCCTTCTATTGTAATTTGTATCTCTTATCTTCCTCATATTAATTAAACAGAGCCATTTGGTGTCTCATTTATAGCTTTTAAAAGTCATCTTACTGTTTTTACTCTTGTTGGAGTGATGACCTCTATTCTATAAATGCACAATATGCAAATATGAGATAAACATACTATTTATACATGATGTGCTTTTTTTAAAAACCACATTGACTTTTACTTTTTTTTTTTAAGTAAATTCTACCCAATGCGGGGCTCAAACTCATGACCCTGTGATCAAGGGTTGCATCCTCTATGACTGAGCCAGCCAGACCCCTCTATCCCCAATGTGCTTTTATCACTACAAGGAACCTCTCTTTTTATCCAGCATTCTCCTCATTTTTTTCCTCTCCAATAAGTGAATTTATTACTTTCAGACATTGTCCACATATTACTGGATCCATTAACACTGTTTAAAGTCACTGTAGACTCTAAGAGTAAATGAATTCTGATCTTAGGCAATATATTGGGATGACCAACACCTTGAATTATCAACTGCAGCCAGATACCACCAGAAACATTTTTCTAGATATGTCTGAGGCAAGGGAAACAAGACAAAAATAAACTATTGGGACTACATAAAAATAAAAAGCTACTGCACAGCAAAGGAATCCATCAACAAAACCAAAAGGCAAGGGATGCCTTGGTGGCTCAGTCGGTTAAGCATCTGCCTTTGGCTCAGATCATGATCCTGGGGTCCTGGGATTGAGCTGCATGTTGGGTTCCCTGCTGAGCAGAGAACCTGCTTCTCTCTCTGCCCCTCCCCCCTGCTCATGATCTCTCTCACTATCTCTCTCTCTCAAATAAAATCTTTTTTAAAAAAAGGTAAATACTGATTGGGAAAAGATATCCGGCAATGATATATATTTGATAAGGACTTAATATCCAAAATATGTAAGGAACTTACACAACTCAACATTAAAAAAACAAGTAGTCCAATTAAAAATAGGCAGAAGACATGACCAGACATTTCTCCAAAGAAGGCTTACAGATGGCCAAGAGACACATGAAAAAGATGCTCAACACACCACTAATCATCAGGAAAATGCAAATCAAAACCAAAGTGAGATCTCTGTCACCTCACACTTGTCAAAATGGCTAGAATCAGAAAGACAAGAAATAAGTGTTGGTGAGGGTGTGAAAACAGGACACTTGTGCATTGTTGGTGGGAAAGTAAATTGGTACAGGCACTGTGGAAAACAGTATGGTGGGTCCTCACAAAATTAAAAACAGAAATAGTGTGTGATCCAGTTATTCCACTACTGAGTATTTACTCAAAACTAAAACACCAATTCAAAAGGCATATGCACCCCTGTGTTTATTGCAGCATTATTTACAATAGCCAAGATGTGGAAGCAACCCAAAAGCCCATTAACAGATAAATTGGGTAAAGAAGATGTAGTATATTTACATATATTGGAATATTATTCACCGTAAAAAAAGAATGAGATCTTACCATTTGTGACAACATGGGTGGACCTAGAGGGTATTATGCTAAGTGAAATGAGTCAGACAAAGACAAATACCATCTGATTCCATATATAAATGGAATGTAGATAACAAAAGAACAAACAAAAAGCAGAAATAGACCCATAAATATAGAGAACAAATTGATGGTTGCCAGAGAAGAGAGTGGTAAGGGAATGGGCAAAAAAGAGTGAGGGGGGAATAGGAGATATAGGCTTCCAGTTATGGAATGAATAGTCACAAGGATGAAAGGTATAGCACAGGGAATATAATCATTGGTATTGTAATAGCATTGTATGGTGACAGATGGTAACTACACTTGTGGTGAGCATAGAATGACATTGAGTTGTCAAATTATTATGTTGTATGTCTAAAACTAATGTAACATTGTGTGTCAACTATATTTCATTTAAAAAATCCTACTGAATATGATTTTGGATAAATAAAATAGAAATGGAAAAATGAAAACAGAAGCAGATTGACTACAGTGTTTAGAAAACTAATTAAGGTATTAGAGTGGGGATCCCTGGGTGGCGCAGCGGTTTGGCGCCTGCCTTTGGCCCAGGGCGTGATCCTGGAGACCCGGGATCGAATCCCACGTCGGGCTCCCGGTGCATGGAGCCTGCTTCTCCCTCTGCCTGTGTCTCTGCCTCTCTCTCTCTCTCCTCTGTGACTATCATGAATAAATAAATAAAAAAAAAATCTTAAAAAAAAAAAAAAAAAAAAAAGGTATTAGAGTGGATTAAATTCATTCCAAAAATTCTTTTTTGATGACAGCTCATAACTCCTGGTATAATTCTGCTGCCCTTTTTCTTTTTCTTTTGTAAGTTCTATACCCTATATGGGGCTCAAACTCACAACCCCAAGATCAAGAGTTGCATGCTCTACCAACTAAGCCAGCCAGGTGCCCCATTGCTGGTATAATTCTGATTAAAATTTTTATATTCAGACGACCACTGGAGTCATAATAATGGGGTCACAATATCCTCCACATTAAAATGGAGGTGGGATCATTGAGAGCAATAAATGAGAGTAAAAAATATATCTATCCAAAAGGATTGCAAAATAACCAGCTTTGTCCTATCCTTTTCTATTCTGGGTGAAGGATCTTGAAGCAGCCTATCGTATTACAGATATCCATGAAGCTTTGGCATTGTCTGAGGTCGGAAATGACAGGAAGATGTTCTTGTTTGGAACCCAAGTGACTGAGAATGGCTCAGAAATCCCTTCTGTCATGCAAGATGCCAAAGACTTGATTGCACACCTGGCTGCAGATATGCAGTGACCAAGCCCAGGCCCACTGTGCAGTTCTTGATCTAAATGTCACCAGGGAGTGTTGAATTACAGGTTTGAAGCCAAAGGTTTCTGCTGTCAAATAAAAAATAAGCCATTTCCTATTTTCTTAATGCGTGACATATATACAAAGATAATGTTAATTGATTAAGAGCCTATGTTCAGATTTTGAACTTTAAAAATATTGGTAAAATAATATATTTGGGGGATTTGAATTTTCATCAACAAAATTAAAGTGAACATTAAGCATTCAAAGCATTTGTAGTTTTTCAATGACATGAGATTTATATTAAAATATTTTAATAAACTACCTCTTTTCAAGTAAAAATCTAGGTGTTCTTCCTTAAGATTTATTTAACACTGTAAGGAAAGAAATATCAAGATAAAGCAATGAGAAAAGTAAGCAGTATCGGACGATTATGGAAATATGAATTAATGGCATTTAGATACAGGAAAGACTTCTCTTTTAGGAGCCTGATACACTAGAATAGGAACACTTGGAGATTTTATTTTTAAAAACTTGGCATTTTGTTTTTATACAAAGATAAGCTTTCTTCACCAGAATTTTTTTAAAGATAAGGCAGATGACTGTTTATTTCATCTATTTCTTTTTTTTTTTTTTTTTTTTTTTTTTTTCATCTATTTCTTTTTAAGATTTTATTTATTTATTCATGACAGAAAGAGAGAGAGGCAGAGAGAGAAGCAGGCTCCACGCAAAGAGCCCAATGTGGGACTTGATCCTGGGACTTCAGGATCAAATCCTGAGCCGAAGGCAGACGCTCAACTGCTGAGCCACGCAGGCATCCCCACCAGAAATATTTTATGATAACTCTATTTACCTACAAACATGATTAAAATTCAACTTTTATCCTTAGCGTCTTGTCTTGATTTAAAAAACAAACAGGGCAGCCCCAGTGGCGCAGCGGTTTAGCGCCACCTGCAGCCACAGGACATGATCCTGGAGACCTGGGATGGAGTCCCACGTCTGGCTCCCTGCATGGAGCCCGCTTCTCCCTCTGCCTGTGTTTCTGCCTTTTTCTCTGTGTGTGTCTCTATGAATAAATAAATAAAATCTTAAAAAAAATAAAATAAAAAAACAAACAAAAGGACTTCATTTTCTAGTCAACATGTAAGAAGCTCAGAAGCTGCCACTCCATTCTGATGACAAGTGAAAAGCTAAACAGACTGAAAAATAAACAACTCTTCTAGGAGAACACAAGGCAAACTGCTACTCCCAAGATTGAAGAGACCAACAAGAGAATACAGAGAATAACAACTTATTGGAACAGAGCTTCATGAGTGGAAACCAACTGTAGGAACCAGTGCCAGGGTAAGAAAACCAGAACTGTAATTGACAAATTGCTGGAGACTCAGATGGATAACTGCGTAAAAACCCCAGGGGATCCAGTCATAGTGGGGTCCCTACAATTTTGTGATATTTATCTTCAGGAGCTTGATGAGATTCCTGCAGCAAATATCAGAGAGAAATCCCCTGGTGCTTCCAGAGGAGGGAAAAGGGAAGCATTCTGAGATATACTAAAGCATTCTGTTTTTTTGTTTTGTTTGTTTAAAGATTTTATTTATTCATGAGAATACACACACAGAGAGAGAGGCAGAGACACAGGCAGAGGGAGAAGCAGGCTCCATGCAGGGAGCCTGACGCGGGACTCGATCCCAGGTATCCAGGATCACACCCTGGGCTGCCCAGCACTCTGTTTTTATTAACAAGGCCTACCTTCAGGGAAAACTAGTTAACCAGAACCTAACCTGCTGGGGTATTATCAAACCCTAACCTAGGGAAGAGAAATACCCAACTCCAGCCCATTCCAGTCATCTTGTCCCACATAAGGAAAGACATAAACAAAAACATGCATGTGAAGTTCACAGTCCAGAGGCACAGGCTCACTGAAAGACTGAGAACAATCATAGAACTATAGAACACTTCTCCCCCCACACCTTATGACATTACTAAAGGTCTGTTTATAGCGGTTTCTTTTCCTTAGTACATCATTTTTGGCTATCAAGGAAAATTACAAGACATACTATAAGCCACTGGGTGGCTCAATTGGTTGAGTGTCTGACTCTTGATTTCAGCTTGGGTCTTGATCTTGTGGTTGTGAGATGAAGGCCCGTGTTGGGCTCTGCACTGGGCATGCAGCCCACTTAATACAAAACACAAACAAAAGAACAACCACACAGACATCAGAACCATATTCAGCATCAGAACCATACTCCAGTATGCAGAGATGTTGGGATTATCAAAACAGGAAGTTAAAACAACTTGATGATTAATGTGATTAATGTGCCAAGAGCTCTAATGGATAGAGTAGATAGCATACAAAATCAGATGGGCAATGTAAGCAGAGATGAAAATTTTAAGAAAGAACCAACAGGAAATCCTAAAGATTAAAAAAACAAAACATTGTAACAGAGATCAAGAATACCTTTGATGAGCTTATTAGTAGACTATACACATCTGAGGAAAAAAATCTCTGAGTTTGAGGATATCTCCATAGAAACTTCCAAAACTGAAAAGCAAGACTAGACTGGTGAAAAAAAAAAAAAAAAAAAAAAAAAAAAAACAGAATATCCAGGGACCATAGGATAACAACAAAAGATGTAAAATGCATGTAATGTGAATACCAGAAGAAGAAGACAGGAAAAAAAGAAATAGAAGAAATATTGGGAAAAATAATGACTCTGCAGATTTCCCTAAATTAATGTCAGATACCAAACCACAGATTCCAGAAGCTCAGAGACCACCAATCAGGTTAAATGGTCAAAAAACTACACATAGGCATAACATTTTTGAGTTACAGAAAATTAAAGATATGAAAAAAAATCCTGAAAGAAGTCAGAGGAAAAAAATACCTTACTTATAGAGAAACAAAGATTAAGAATTACATCTGACTTCTCAGTAACCACGCAAGTAAGAAGAGAGTGAGTAAAACATTTAAAATGTTGAGAGGAAAAACCCACCAACCTAGAATTCTGTACTTTATGAAATTATCCTTCAAAAGTAAAGGAGAAAGACTTTCTCATATAAATGAAAATCTAGTGAATTTGTTGCCAATAGACTTGCCTTGCAAGAAATGTTAAAAGAAGTTCTTCAGAGAGAAGGAAAATTGTACAGGTCAGAAATTCAGATCTACTTAAAGGAAGAGTATAGGAAAAGAAATAAGTGAAGGTAAAATTAAAACTTTTATTTTTAAACTTTTTTAAAGATTTATTTATTTGAGATGGAGAGAGAACACAAGCAGAGGGAGGGGCAGAGGAAGGGAGAAAGAGATTCCTCACTGAACAGGGAGCTCAACATGGGGCCCTATCTCAGGATTTCAGGATTATGGGCTCAATCTCAGGACTTTGGGATCATGACCTGAGCCAAAGGCAGACACTTAACAGGCTGAGTCGGGTGCTCCTATTTTTTTTATTCTTAATCTCCTAGAGAACAGTTTCTTCAGAATAATAATAGCAACTATTTTCAACTATGTGTATATGTATATATATATATACTTATGTATAAGTGAATACATATGTAGAACACATAATATACACATATATTATACATATACATATAACACATGCAGACATATGTAATGCATACAAATGTGTATAATACATACATATATAATGTATGATTCTTATGTGTTGCATATTTATACTTTTTTAAAAAGATTTTATTTATTCATTCATGAGAAACACACACAGAGAGAGAGAGAGACATAGTCAGAGGGAGAAGCAGACTTCCTGCAGGGAGCCCAACGTGGGACTTGATCCCAGGATCCTGGGATCACGCCCTGAGCCGAAGGCAGATGCTCAACTACTGAGCCACCCAGGCATCCCACATTTATACTTATGTATATAAAAAATGAATGACAGCAATAATACAAGGGGTGGGAAAGGAAGAATTAGGATTATTTTGTTACAAGATACTTCTACTACCTATGAAGCAATATAGTGTTTGTTATTTAAAAGTGGATTTGAATTGGCTGTAAATGTATACTGCAAACTCTAGAGCATCCACTAAAAAAAGTAAAAGAAGTAAACTGATGTACTAAGAAAGGAGAGAAAATGGAATCATGTAAAACGCTCAATTAAAACCACAAAAGGCAGAAAGAGTGGAGGACAAAAATAGAAACAAAGAAAGAAGGCAACAAATAGAAAACTAACAGATAATAGTGGCTATTAATCCAATTATATCAATAATCACTTGACTGTCAATGGTCTAAAAGCACCAGTTAGAAGATAGATATTGTCAGAGTGGATCAAAAATCAAGACCCAACTATATGTTGCCTATAATAAACCTACTTTAAATATAAGGACATACAGATTAAAAACAAATGGATGAAGAATGATATACCATGCTAACACCAATTGAAAGAAAGCAGGACTAGTTATATTAATCTTAGAGCAGATTTTAGAGTGAGGAAAGATATCAAGGATAAAGAGGGAAATTATATAATGACAAAGGGATCAACTCTTCAAGAAGATATCACAATTCATATGTATGCACTTAACAACAGTGTGTCAAAGTACATGAGACAAAAACAGAACTTCAAGGAAAAATTGATGAATCTGCTATTATAGTTGGAGACTTCAGCACCTTCTAACAGAAATGGACAGATCCAGGGAGCAGAAAATTAATGAAGACATAGTTGAAATCAGCAACACCATCAATAAACTGGATATAATGAATAACTATAGAGTACTCTATCCAACAAAAACAGCATACACATTTTCTCAAACTCACATGGAATATTCTCCAAGGTAAACCACATTGTGGGCCATAAAACACTCTTTAGCAAACTTTAAAAAAAATTTTTTTAACCATATCTAGTTTTAGGCCACAGTGGAATTAAGTTAGAAATCAATAATGAAGATAGCTGGAAAATCCCCCAAATACTTAGAGATTAAACAACACAATTCTAAATAACACATGGGTCAAAGAAAAACTCTCAAGAGAAATTTTAGAGTATTTTGAACTAAATGAAAATGAAAACACAGGTTATTGGGGATCCCTGGATGGCTCAGCGGTTCAGCGCCTGCCTTTGGCCCAGGGCCTGATCCTGGAGTCCCAGGATCGAGTCCCGCATCGGGCTCCTGGCATGGAGCCTGCTTCTCCCTCTGTCTGTGTCTCTGCCTCTCTCTCTCTCTCTCTCTATGTCTATCATGAATAAATAAATAAAACTAAAAAAAAAAAAACACAGGTTATCAAAACTAGTGGGATGCAGCAAAAGTAGTGCTTAGAAGGAATTTTTTGCATTGAATGCATAGATTAAAAAAGAAGAAAGTTCTAAAATCAATCATCTAAATTTTCACCTTAAGAAACTAGAAAAGCAAATTGAACCCAAAGTAAGCAGAAGAAAAACAATATAAGCAACAGCAGAAATCAACGAAATTGAAAACAGAAAATTAATAGATAAAATTAAAGAGGGGCACTTGGGTGGCTCAGTTGGTTAAGCCAACTTAACTCCAACTCTTATCTCAGGTCTTGATTTTAGCTCAGGTCTTGATCTCAGGGTCATGAGTTCAAGCCCCATATTGGACTCCATGCTGAGCATGGAGCCTACTTTAAAAAGATAGATAAAAGAAAACCAAAGTTGGTTTTTTAAAAAGATATATAAAATTGACAAGTCTATAGCCAGGTTAAGAAAAAAGAGAAGGGACACATAAGTAATAACATAAATGTAAGAGGGACATCATTACAGATCTCACAAATATTAAAAGGATAATAAAGGAATACTATTAACAACTTTATGCTCACAATCTGACAACCTAGGGAAAAGTGGATCAATTCCTTGGAAGAGACAATCTCCCCAAACTTACACATGAAGAAATAGACAATCTGAATAGATCTATACCTATTTAAGAAATTAATTCAACAATTAATGACCTTCCAAAACAGAAAGTACAAAGCCCATATGGGTTCACAGGTGAATTCTACAAAAAGTTTAAGGAAGAAATTATATCAGTTCTCTACAGAAGTAATACTACCTAACTCGTTTTGTGAGGCCAGCATTACCCTAATACCAAAACAAAGACATTACAAGAAAACCACAAACCAATAGATACAAAAGTGGTCTACAAAATATTAGCAAGTTTAATCCAGCAATGTGTAAGTATAGTTATACACCACAACCAAGTGGGAATCATTCCAAGTATGCAAAGGTGGTTTAACATTTAAATATCAGGGGTTCCTGGCTGGCTGAGTTGGTTAAGTGTCTTCCTTTGGCTCAGGTCATGATCCCAGAGTCCTGGGATCAAGCCCCAAATTGGGCTCCCTGCTCAATGGGGAGTTTGCATCTCCCTCTGCCCCTCCCTCTGCTCATCGTGTCTCTCTCTCTCTGTCTCAAATAAATAAATAAAATATATATTTAAAAACATTTAATTCAATTCATACAATCCATCACATCAATACTCTAAAAAAGAAAAAAAAATCAATACACTATCAATAGAGGCAGAGAAAGCATTTGACAAAATTCAACACTCACAATGAAAACTCCTAGTAAACTAGGAAAATAGGGGAATTTCTGTAACTTGATAAAAATTAAAAAATCTATGAAAAGCTATAGCTAACATCATACCTATTGCTGAGAAACTTGAAGCTCTCCCACTAAGATCAGGAACAAAGCAAAGATGTTCCCCTCAACACTGCTTTTCAACATCATACTGGAAGTCCTAACTAATGCAATAAGACAAGAAGAGTAAATAAAAGGTATACAGATTGAGAAGAATATAAAATTGTCTTTGTTTACAAATGACATGATCATCTACATAAAACCTTGGAATCAGGGATGCCTGGGTGGCTCAGCAGTTAAGCACCTACCTTCGGCTCAGGACGTGATCCTGGAGTCCCGGGATTGAGTCCCACATTGGGTTCCCTGCATTGAACCTGCTTCTCCCTCTGCCTATGTCTCTGCCTCTCTCTCTCTATGCCTCTCATGAATAAATAAATAAAAATCTTTAAAAAAATTGGAATCAGCAAAATAACTTCTGGATCTCATGAGCAATCATATCAGGGTTGCCAGATACAAGGTTAACACACATAAGTCAATTGCTTCCCTATATATCAGTAATGAATTAGTAGAATTTGAAATTAGAAATGCAATACCAGGGCAGCCCGGGTGGTTCAGTGGTTTAGCACCGCCTTCAGCCCAGGGTGTGATCCTGGAAACCCGGGATCGAATCCCACGTCAGGCTCCCTACATGGAGCCTGCTTCTCCCTCTGCCTGTGTCTCTGCTTCTCTCTCTGTTTCTCTCATGAATAAATAAAATCTTTTTAAAAAATGCAATACCATTTGTATTAGCACCCCCTCAAAAATGAAATACATAGGTATTAAATCTGACAAAATATTTACAAGATCTATGTGAGGAAAGCTACAAAACTTCAATGAATGATATCAAAGAAGAACTAAATAAATAGAGATATTCCATGTTCATGAATAGGATGAATCAATGTTGTCAAAATGTCAGTTCTTCCCAACTTGATCTATTGATTCATTGCAATCCCAATTAAAGTCCCAGCACGTTATTTTATGGATATAGACAAACCAATTCTAAAGTTTATATGGAGAGGCAAAAGACCTAGAAATGTCAACATGATATTGAAGTAGAATAAAGTTAAAGGACAGATGCCACTGACTTTGAAACTTACCATAAAGCTATTGTAATCAGGACAGTGCAATATTAGTGACAGATAGACAAATAGATCAATGAACCAGAACAGAGAACCCAGAAATATACCCCTATAAATATAGTCAACTGATCCTTGACAAAGAATCAAAGGCAATACATCAGAGCAAACGTGGCCTTTTCAACAAATGGTACTAGAATCACTGGACAAACATATCCAAAAAATGAATTTAGGCTCAGAGCTTATGACCTTGACAAAAATTAACTCAAAATGGATTACAGACCTAAGTGTAAAATGCAAAACTATAAAACTCCTAGAAAATAACAAGGAGAATCCTTAGATGGTCTTTGTTATGGTGGTGACTTTCTAAATACAACACCAAAGGTACAATCCATGAAAAACAAAATTGAAAAGCTGAGCTTCAATTTTAGTATATGTGCTGCCGAAGCGAGCACAAAAGCTGAGCTTCATTAAAATTAAAACTTTCTGCTCTGCAAAAGACACTATCAAGAGAATGAGAGGACAAGCCACAGACTGGGAGAATATATTTACACAAGAAACATCTGATAAAGGACTATTATCCAAAATATTCGGGATCCCTGGGTGGCTCAGCAGTTTGGTGCCTGCCTTTGGCCCAGGGCGCGATCCTGGAGTCCCGGGATTGAGTCCCACATCAGGCTCCCGGCATGGAGCCTGCTTCTCCCTCTGCCTGTGTGCGTCTCTGTGTGTGTGTGTGTGTGTGTGTGTGTGTGTCTATCATAAATAAATAAATCTTTAAAAAAATATTCAGAGAACTCTTCAGACTCAACAATCATAACACAAACAACCCAATTAAAAAATGGGCCAAAGACCTTAACAGACACCTCACCAAAGAAGATACACAGATGGCAAATAAGCACATGAGAAGATGCTCCACATCATATTCTGTTAGGGAAATGCAAGTTAAAACAATAGTCGAATACAACCATACACCTATTAGAATGGCCAACATCCAGAACACTGACAATGTCAAATGCTGATGGGGGATGTGGAGTAACAGGAATTCTCCATTCATTGTTGGTGAGAATACAGAATGGTACAACTACTTTGGAAGACAATTTGGCAGTTTCTTACAAAACTAAACATATTCTTACCACATGATTACACTCCTTGGCATCTATCCAAAGGAGTTGAGAATTTATGTTCACATAAATACCTTCATATGGATGTTTATAGAAGTTTTATTCATAATTACTAAAACCTGGAAGCAACCAAAATGTCCTTCAGTAGGTGAATGGATAAATAAACTGTGGTGCATCCAAACAATGGAATGTTATTCAGAGCTGAAAAGAAATGAACTATTCAGTGATGAAAAGATATTGAGGAACCTTAAATGCATATTACTAAATGAAAGATGCTAATCCAAAAGGACTGACTATACGTTGTATGATTCCAACTATATGACATTCTAGGAAAAGCAAAACCATGGAGACAGTAAGATCAGTGGTTGCCAGATGGGGGAGGGGAGAGGATGAATGGGTGGAGCACAGAAGATTTTTATGACAGTGAAACTACTTTGTGTGACATAATAATGATGAATATATGTCATTATACATTTGTCTAAACCCATGGAATGAATATACAACAGCAAGAGGGAACTCTAATGTAAACTATGGACTTCGAGTGATAATGTGTCAGTGTAGGTTCATCAATGGGAAAAAATATCCCATTGTACCAGGGGATACTGATAATGAGGGAGGTTATGTGCAAATGGGGATATATAGGGATTCTCTCTATGTTCTGCTCAATTTTGCTGTGAACCTACAACTGCTTTAAAAATAGTCTATATTGGGTACCTGGATGGCCCAGTGGTTGAGCGTCTGCCTTTGGCTCAGGTCATGATCCTGGGGTCCTCCAATTGAGTCTCACATAGGAGGACCTGCTGGGAGCCTGCTTCTCCCTCTTCCTATGTCTCTGCCTCTCTCTCTGTGTCTCTCATGAATAAATAAAATCTTTTAAAAAATAATCTATATTATAGGAAAGGGAAGAGGACCAACATGATATTAATGCAGGAATTTACTTTCCTGTTTCAAGAATTGAAGGGGGAGAGCTCCAGCCTTCCAGGACAAGAAGGAAGTGAGGAGAGATGATAAAATTGCTTAAGTGCCTAGGACCAATAATGAGAATCAGCACATCACAAGGAGCTTTCCAACTTCCAGGTTGCCAAAAGCCAGGCCTGATGGATCCTTCCCCAGGAGTGGACCAGGTCCTAAAGCAGGGCTGTTCCCTCCCCTAAACTGAGGCCTCCCACCTGACAGGCTGTATACACCCATGTGATCCATTAGAGGGTCAGTGTGGTCAGTGGAATGGAGTTAGGGGAGCCCCCTCCTTGGCAGGATTTCCTCCACCTTCACATGCTGGACACAGTCAGCTCCTGCACTGATGATTCCTCCAATCTAAAGAATATTGGGACACCAAGAAATTTGGAACTTTCTTTCTCATTACTTAAGGTTTGGGTTTCCTCCTATTAGTAGTGATAATGAGACTAATCTTTTACTTAAATTGAATTTTCATGAACCTACCTTTTCCTACAGTGTTTTGGAGTTTGGGTTTTGTGTGTGTGTGTGTGTGTGTGTGTGTGTGTGTGTGTGTGTGTTTAAAGACTCTATTTATTCGTGAGAGACACAGAAAGAAAGCCAGAGACATAGGCAGAGGGAGAATCAGACTCCATGCAGGGAGCCCGATGTGGGACTTGATCCTGGGACTCTAGGATCACGCCCTAAGCTGAAGGCAGACACTTAACCACTGAGCCATCAGGCGTCCCCCCATACAGTGTTTTGTAAATATTATTTGTGTGTTAAACTTAAGTGAACCATTTATATTATGTGTTAAAATATTGCATTGAAGTTGTATAAATATATTCAATTTAGCAATAACAACTTTTAGTAACCAAAAAAATTAAAATAAGTAAAAATAATCTATATTAGAAAAAAACACCTAAGCATACTGAGTTTTAAAAAAAAGATTTGAAAGGAGGATCTGTTCTGCAAATCCTCCCTTTTATAATTTGGCATCTGTGGCAAAATAAAAAAAAAAATTAGTGAGGATGATTAGCCCCTTTGAATGTTAGCACATAGCCTCAACTATCAAGTAGTGGGTTGAAATGGAATATGCTTGAACTTAGGCATACATGTGCAAAATGTTAATTGCCCTCCGAGAGATGAGATGTTAGAGTGTGATACTTGAAGGTTGCTGGCTTTCTCACGTTCAGAGCTGCAGAATAATGTTGAACAGTATCATATCACAACAGCCACTTGGGGTTCTAATGTCAGTCAGACCTTCTTTTATCTGTCTTATGGAAATTGAATCATACAATATTTCAGGATTGTCAGAAACCCTGGATTTTAGCCTCTGCCCTAAAAATTGCCAAATAATGGCCTTTGGACAAATCCAAACCTAACAGAGGCTAGCAGGACCAAGAGATGGAGAGACATCCTTGTTGTCCTTGAACTCCTGAAATCTGCCCATGCCTAGATTTCCCAGTATAATGAGTCCTCCAACCCCTCAATGCCCTTTTTGGGCACACACAAATTTAAGTTCAATTTCTATCATTTTTAACTGCAAGAGTTCTGGTACATAGTTGGTGCTCAACAAATGTTGACTTAATAATTGAAGAGACAGATCCACTCCATGTGCTAACAAAATTTCTGAGCCTGGAATGCTGGCAGCGGTCACTATTCTAGGGTAATGAATGCCACCTATGAGGCTTCTTGGGAAAGCTGGCAGCCAGGCAGCCTGTTTGACAACACGCCAACCTGTCTTGGCTGAGTGCCATTTCATTAGAAACCCCTGTGACATGTACGTCCCTTACTAGCCTGAGAGCATCTCAAGTCCCAGCTTTAATTATCCCCAGTATCAAACAGCCACCATGATGTTGGCACTCAACAGCTCTTCACTGAGGGAAAATCTCCAGCCACAACACTTACTATCAAAATGCAAAAGCTAGAATCAGAATGTGAGAAAAACAAGACTGAATAGAGTTATCATTCCTGATCCTAAAAGCTTTTGGCATCACTTCTGAAGTAGGTGTCCAGGAAATAATATATATCCCTGACTACCTTAGAAAACAAGGAAAAGACAGAATCAGAGTTTAGGGCTGGAAGTAGTCTGCATTTGATTTAATCTTTTTCCAGAGTGAAGACCAAGTAAGATACCATGTGGTTAAGGGATTTGTCCAAAGGTCATTATTTGGTGATCTTTAGGGCAGAGGCTGAAATCCGGGGTTTCTAACAATCCTGAAATACTGTATGATCCAATTTCCATAAGACAGAAGAGGGAAGGGGTTGTCAAAAACAAGGCTATAAAAGTTCTGGTATATTGTATTTTAAAGATATCACATGGGGGATCCCTGGATGGCTCAGCGGTTAAGCATCTGCCTTTGGCCCAGGGCGTAGTTCTGGAGTCCAGGGATAGAGTCCCACATCGGGCTCCCCGCATGGAGCCTGTTTCTCTCTCTGCCTATGTCTCTGCCTCTCTCTCTGTGTCTCTCATGAATAAATAAAATCCTTATAAATATCACATGTAACAAATTAATGTTCTCAACACACACACATATGGTACCAAGAGTTGTGCTGTTCACAAGATAATTACAGGGTTTATAAAATCACTTATAGAGCACAATGATTTACAGCGCACTTCAGTAGACAGTGTGCCCTGTAACAAGACACAGGTTGTAGATGAATTATTCTTGTAATCCTGTGTCTGTCACTGTGTGTAGAACTTCGTGTGAAGAAAACTTTTAAAAAAATCTAAATTCAGGGGCAGCCCGGGTGGCTCAGCGGTTGAGCGCCTGCCTTCGGCCCAGGGCCTGATCCTGGAGACCTGGAATCGAGTCCCATGTCAGGCTCCCTGCAAGGAGCCTGCTTCTTCCCCTGCCTGTGTCTCTGCCTTTCTCTGTCTCTCATTAATAAATAAATTTTTTTAAAAAATCTAAATTCGAGATTTTTAAAAAATATTAGATTGGGCCCAAATGACACACTGGTGTCGCCCATCTCGCACACGCACCTTATGACTGCTGTGCATTTACTAGAAACTGATGGAAATCAATCTTAGTGACGGAGGCCTTAGAATATTATCCCTCGCAGTATGATTGGGAAACAAAGGCCCGTGGAGAACCCGCGCCACAGAGCCTCTGAACCTATCAGGGACCTGGCACGGCTGTCCCAGTGGTGCCGTAACTAGAATGGAAACTGCTGTTGTCCCCAAGGCCTCCGCAGCGGAAAGCACTCCGGGGTCCTCGCCCTCCGCTGAAGGAGCAGCTGGTCAGGGGCCCGCCAGCTTCTCTCCGCCCGCGGGCGCGCGTCGCCTTAGCAACAGAGGAAGCGCAGCGAGGCTGGGGGCGGGGCTTCGGGGCGGGGGCGGGGCCGCGGGGGCGGGGCCGCGGGGGCGGGGCCGCGGGGCTATGGGGCGGGGCGCGCGCAGCCAAGCACCCCCCGCCCCCGGTCCAGCAGACAGCTCGCAGCGAGCCTGCCCCGCACGAGGATCCGCGCAGCGCGCAGCGGGAGCTTCTGGGACGTCAATGGAGAAACAATTTTCAGGCTCACCTGCGTTTTCAGATGGGCATGACACGTCGGAAATATCCACTGCCTCCGAACCCCTTCAGAAGCCCTTTGTGCTCAGGCTCCTAGACGTGCACAGCAAGTCTGAGGGGCCCGAGGAGCCGGAGGAGGAGGCCCGCAAGCAGAGCCAGGGAGACCGATACAACGAGTGTGAGGAGTCCAAGGAGACATCTGAACTGCACCGTCCCTGTGAGCCCCACAAGCCTTATGAGCCCTGCAAGCGCTATAAGCCCCACAAGGCCTCTCAGTCGCACGAGCCCTATGAGCTCCCGGAGTCCCACAAAGCCTACGAGCCCCATGCACCCCGCCAGCCGCGTAAACCCAGAGAGCCCCAGGCTCCCCACGAGTCCCGCAAGCCCAGTGGAGCCGAGCTGCTTCCCGGCGCTGCCGTGGTGGTCTCGCCTTCTCTGGTGACCAGGTTCCCGCCACGGGTTCTGCGATATTCCCCGAGCGGTAGGTGTCGGGGCCCTTCCCAAGGCACTGAGGGTCCTAATGTGAATGGTGCATGCAAGAGCTCCCTTTGTTTTAAAGAAGGGTAATTTTTGTGTCATTTACCTGCTGCTTTGTAGTCATCTATCTTTGGACCGTGTGGGACTCTGACAATGAAATTGAATATCTTCACTCTCTCCTCCCTTTACCTGATGACCTCCTAGCTGTCTTTGATTATTCATTGTAACTTTTTATTATTTATTTATTTATTTATTTATTTATTTATTTAAATTTTTTATTTATTTATGATAGTCACAGAGAGAGAGAGAGAGAGAGAGGCAGAGACACAGGCAGAGGGAGAAGCAGGCTCCATGCACCGGGAGCCCGACGTGGGATTCGATCCCGGGTCTCCAGGATCGCACCCTGGGCCAAAGGCAGGCGCCAATCCGCTGCGCCACCCAGGGATCCCTCATTGTAACTTTTTTAAAAAGATAGATTGATTAACTAATTAATTAGAATGAGCAGGGGAGAGGGAGAGAATCTCAACCAGACTTTCACCCCCAGCATGGAGCCCTGACGAGTCTGGATCCCACCACCCTGAGATCATGACCTGAGCTGAAATCAAGAGTCAGAGGCCCAACCCAGGCACCCCCACTGTAACTCCTTTTTGAAGCTTGCTTTTTCTTTCTTTCTTTTTTTAAATTTTATTTATTTGAGAGTGAGAGTGTGGGGGAAAGGCAGAGAGAATCTGAAGCAGACTTCATATTGAGCACAGAGCCGGATATGTGGCTCTACCTCACAACTGGGAGATCATGACCTCAGCCAAATTGAAGAGTCTGACCCCCTTAACCCACTGAGCCGTCTAGGGACGCCCCTTGAAGCTCTTCTTAATTCTTCTCTACAGTCATTGCATTTTCTCTGGGCTGCCACTGAACAGTACCTCTATTATAACACTTAAGATGTATTACATCATTATCTCTCTCCCTAATTCAAGGGAGAGATCCTTGAAGGGAGGATATCTTTGTCAGTGTTTGGCACATGGTGGCACCCAATAAATGCTAGCTATTACATTATTAAAGTGGTAGTAACAAAATATTAATTGAGCAGGAATTCAAAGTGTACACTTTACTAAATGTTTGCAGTCCTCACCAAGTTTACAAGGTACCTTATAGGGCTAATGGGTCTTGGGTATAAACACCCCTTGCCCTAATCACACTGGTTCACTTACGACTTTTCATTGATGACCCTACTCAAAACAATTATTTGTCCACGTTAGGCTTCCAGTCCCTCAGCTGACCACTTTTAATCTCATGTTCTCCTTGACTCCTCTTTATCAGCTTCCGTTCTATGGTTTGTCAGTGGCTCACTTACATTTTCCACCACCCTGTTGACTCTTTGGCTATCCACCAAACTTCCCCAAGCTTTTAAAACACCAACGCTGGTTAACTTAACCATCCATCCTCTGCCTACACCTGAGCAGCTGACTCTTGCTGTACAATATCACACAATCATATGGTTTCTTTTATTTCAATTTCATGATCACACATTTTAATTTGTCGCTTGATACTTCCTAGCAAGCTCACTTTAAGTTAGTTCTCTTAATCTCTGAGAAAATGACTGTCCTCTTTTCCCTCCTCTAAATGTTACACTTTTGACTCCTAAACAGCTGAAGACTTTGTCTCACACTTTATTGAGCAAATAGAAGCCACCACTCACGAGCTATCTTTTTTCTTACCACTAATCTATTGCCTTACCCAAACTATACCTGTGGATTCTTTTTCCATATTTCAAAGAATTGTGCCTTTCTCTATGAAAAGCAAAATCCTCCACTTGTGCTTTGGATTCTCCTCTTGTCTCCCAAAGAATTTTGTTCTTGCCATAATCCCCCCTCTCTCCTACAGAATTAATTTTCCATTTCTTTTTTTTCCCAAGGTTTTATTTATTTATTCATGAGAGACACACACACACAGAGGCAAGAAACAGGCAGAGGGAGAAGCTGGCTCCCTGCGGGGAGCCCAATGTGAGATTTAATCCCAGGATTCCAGGATCACGACCTGAGCCAAAGGCAGATGCTCAACCACTGAGGCACTCCGGTGCCCTAATTTCTCCGTTTCTAATAAATCAGTCCCATAAATGATCACATATATCTATGAACATATACTCAAGAACCTTTCATCTTGAGAAAAGCCTTAACCCCATGCCTTCTTCAGACCCCTCCTTTTCCCACCATAGCTATCATTTTTCTGTTCTCCTTTCATTGCAGAACTTGTCCAAAAAGTTGTCTATACTCACTGACTCCATTTTCCCACTCATTGTTCTCTCCTCAACCCACCTAGTTAGGCTTCTTTTCCCTCCACTCCACTGAAACTCCTATAATTTACTGCCTTTCTGTCTACTGCCAACTCTGTTACCATGCATGGGGATTTCAGTATCCATTGGATGATTCACTTGGCTTCCCGGTTCTTTGACCTCCTCACTTTGAATAATGGCATCCTTCACCCCATCTTAGGCATTTACTTCTCTAACCTTTGTAATGTCAATTGCTGTACCATTTCCAAAATTTCTATATCAAGCACTCTAATCTCTAACCATGTCATATCTTTCAGGCTCACCCATTCCCCCTTGTACCCCCTTTATCAATTCTTCAGCATCAAAAGGACCTCTAACCTACTGAGGTTATTAACCTTTCATTATATATCATTACCTTTTTTTTAAAAAAATTTTTTATTTGAGAGTGAGAGAGAGCAGAAGGAAGGAGTAGAGGGAGAGGGAAAAACAGATACCCCGCTGAACAGGGAGCCCAATGCAGGGCTCTTTCCAGGGCACTGGGATAATGATCTGAACTGAAGGCAAGACCCTTAACTGACTGAGACACTCAAGTGCCCCTATATCACTACCTTTGTTCTCTGTCTCCCTTTATTTACTTGATAGTCCACGGTCTGCTAATGGAATCACTCCCTTGCAAATATCCTTACTTCCCTTGCTTCCTCCTCTACCATTCTTGCCAGTTAAGTCCAGTTCTTGCCTTCACTTGAAAAACAATGATGAGAAAAACAAACAACTCTGCTGACTGATTTTAAATTAATGATCTTGAAATTCAAGTGGGCTCTTAATGCTGCTTGGCAAACATACTACATTTCCCCTGTCAATTCATTTTCCAACATGGAATCTACTAAATTACTAGCATCTGTACATATATATGTTGCCTTTTCTCCTGTTAATAATGGATGAACTGTCTTTATTCCTATTAAATGCCATTCTCTCAACCTGTATGTTGGATCCCATCCTATCTAACTTTAAGCTCTTCTAAAATTATTCCCTCTCTCTCTTGCTTCATTTTATTCTGTTGGATGACTCATCACATGAACATGCAGCAATAACTTCCATCATAAAAAAAAAAAAAAACAACTCTCCCTTAATCCTATGTACCCCTCCAGGTACCAGTCCTATTTCTCTGTTACTCCTTAAAGAAAAATTCCTCCAAACAGTTATCTCCATAGCTTCACTTCCCATTCTCTTTAGAACCAATGTAAACATTCATCTCCTCTAGTTGGATGGAGTTGCTTTTGTTGAGGTCATAATGACCTCTGCCTTGCCAAAGTCAATGGTTAATTCTTCATCCTCATCTTACTCATTTGACACATTCATGGTCGCTTTTTCTTGGAAGTCCTTCTTTACTTGCCTTCATCGTCATCCTATCTCATCATTTGTTCCCAGCTCAGTTTTCTTAGCTAGATCCTTCTTCTCTTCTCAGCCTCTAGGTTGAAATGAGTGATGACTGTTTTCTCAGATTCATTAGAACTTTCCTTGTTACATGGGCAATGTCATCAGTTACATGGATTTAACTGAATGCTGCTATTTTCTCAAATTTCTCCTTTGAGTTCTAGAGTTTTATCATCAATTGTCTATTTAATATCTCTACTTGAGTATCTAGTAGGCATGTAAAATTGAAGGTATTCATAACTGAACTCTTATTTCCACACTCAAATTTGCTCTTCCTTCATTGTTTTCATTTCTGCAAATGGTACCACCACTCATTCATCTAGTGCTAGGATCAAAAACCTTGAAGTCATTCTTGACACCTGTTTTTCTCTTACACTCAGCCTCCAAACCATTGGCAAACCTCAATTTTGAGATATATCATGACTGACCATTTAACATCTTCATCATCTTTGTAAGCCACTATCATCTCTTCCTTGATCCACTACAGTAGCTTTCATCTTGCTCTTTGTTCCACTCTTGCCCCATTCCTCTCCCCCACTCCCAGTTTATTGTTCATATAGTGGTCATGGGTCTGAGAACTTAAATTTTACTCAACTCTCCTCTCATCTCTCCAGAGGGGTTTCTCATCTCACATAGTTTGTAATCTAAAGTACTTAGCAGGCCTGCAAGGCCCTACATGATCTGGCTCCCACCTGCCTCCCCAACCAAATATCCCACCATCTCTGTTCTCCAACCGTGTAGGCCCACCTCACAGTCATTTCATTTGACTTTTCCTCTGCCAGGACACACTTCCCTCAAGTGTTTATCATCTTATGAAGAGATCACTCTGTCAAAAATAACTCTTTGGCCTGCTTATTTGCTTTCAAGTACTTGTCTTATTGACTGTACAATACTTTGTGTCTATTTATTTGCTGTTTATATTAAGCTCTCAGAGGGCAAAACCTTTGTCTTAGCTACTGTTTCATCCTCAGTGCCTCAAGAAGTGCCTAGAGCAAGTTTGGACTTAGCAATTATTGTTGAATGAAAGATTTCTTCATTCAGCCTCTGTATCACCAAGTCCAGTGATTCCTTCTCTATCCTTAGGGTTGTTAAGAAAATTGAGTTAATATCTATAAAGCATTTAGAGCAGATTGTGGTACTAGTATTTAGTAGATGTTAGCCATTATTAGTAGTGATGTTAGTATTATCTTATTTGACCAGTGGGCAGCATTTAATACAATTGACCACACCCTTCTTGAAACATATATGTCTTTCTCTTGGCCTCTGTGACACCACAATCCTCCATTTTATCACCTATGTGACTGCTTGCTCTTGGGCTCATTTGCTGAGCCCTCCCTATTTTCCTGAACTCTAAAGACCTCCAACCTGACCCATTTTCATTTCTTTTTTTTTCCTTCCTTTTCCCTCCCAGGCTGTGATATGTACACTTATGGCTTTAAATAGCATGTCTATACTGCTGCCTCCTAAATTTATATATTCCAGCCCTACTCTCTTTCCTGAGTCCCACACTCATGTATTGAACTGCGTACTGGACATCTCCGTTTGGATATATATCATAGGCATCACAAATATAATATACTTTGATATAGAAGTCTTGATTTTTTTTTCTCCCAGTCTTGTTCCTCCCTCCCTCCTCCAACTGAATGTTTCCAGAAAATAGCAAACAGATTACAGGGGAAACAAGGGTAGAAGCAGGGAGACTACTTGAGCAGCTCATGTAGAAATCCAGGTGAGAAATGGCCATAATTGGGATGAGGGTGTAGCAATGGAAATAAATAAATTCAGGAGATAGAAAAACTAATAGCTTGCATTGGATGCATTTCATTTGAAGGTGAAGGAAGAGGAGTCAGGGAGAAATAGTTTTTCTTTGGCTTGATCAAACTGGACACTATTTCATAAAGTAAGGATGCCACCCTTAATATTTAATCTTGCCTGTGGCTTCCCATTCCTCTTAGGATAAACCAAACCTTTGCAGAGGCCTCTAAAGTTCCATGGGCCCTCTGACCTCACTCCCTTCCACTCCCTCCTGCTTACTCTGTCCCCATCGTACTGGCTTCTTTCTGTTCTCTAAAAGGCCAATCTCCTACTTGCCCCTGCTTCACAACCCGTGTTTGTGGTTTCCTCTCCTTAGATGCTTATTATTTTCTGGGATTGTCTCGTGATTAATTCCTATTCAGGTCACAGTCTAGATTTTTATTTAATTTTGTTTTGTTTTTTCTTTTTAAATATCTATCATCTTTCCAAGTTTTTATTTAAATTCGTTAGGGCAGCCCGGTGGCTCAGCGGCTTAGCGCCGCCTTTGGCCCAGGGCGTGATCCTGAAGACCCCGGATCGAGTCCCACATCAGGCTCCCTGCATGGAGCCTGCTTCTCCCTCTGCCTGTGTCTCTGCCTCTCTCTCTCTGTGTGTGTCTCTCATGAATAAATAAATAAAATCTTAAAAAAAAATAAATTCGTTAGTTATGGGGAACCTGGCTGGCTCAGTTGGTGGAGCATATGACTCTTGATCTCTGGGTTGTGAGTTTGAGCCCCACATTGGGTGTAGAGATTACTTAAATTTTCTTTAATCTTAAAAAAATAAACTCCAGTTAGTTAACATACAGTGTAATATTAGTTGCAGGTGTAGAATTTAGTGATTCATTATTACATACATACACCAGGTGCTCATCACAAGTGCTCTCCTTAATCCCTATCACCTATTTAACTTGTCTCCTGCCCACCTCCCCTCCAGTTTGTTCTTTATAGCTAAGAGTCTGTTTTATGGTTTTCCTCTCTCTCTCCACTCCATGTTCATTTGTTTTGTTTCTCAAATTCCACATAGGAGTGAAATATGGTATTTGTTTTTTGCTGCCAGTCCACATTTTTAAAAGGTGGGAAAGCCCAGATCTTAGGGACCCTTCCCTGTCCATGATGCCTAAAGTACCCCCTGCCCCCCCCCCGCCCCCCCCCCCCCCCCCCCCCCCGCCGCCGAAGTAGCTTGATGATGAGACTCTCTCAAAAGTTCTCAGACTCTGCTTTAAAGAATACTACTTAAAGCTTCTTATCTGGGCAGCCCTGGTGGCGCAGCGGTTTAGCGCCGCCTACAGACTGGGGTGTGATCCTGGGGACCCAGGATGGAGTCCCGCATCAGGCTTCCTGTATGGAGCCTGCTTCTCCCTCTGCCTGTGTCTCTGCCTCTCTCTCTCTCTCTCTCTCTCTGTCTCTATGAATAAATAAAATCTTTTTTAAAAAACTTATCTTCTCAATTTATTTTCTAGATTTTATATTTTCCTTGTTAAAAATCCTATCTTTACATTACTTCCCCTAGTAAAGCTTAATACGCAGCCAGCATATTTATATAATATTTACATAAAATAATGTAAATATTGGGAAATATTTAGTCAGCATGTCACCATGCTTCTGTTCACTTAGTAAGATTCCTTTATCCAACAAACATTTGCTGAGCATCTACTAAGGCACTCATTGTGTCTTGTGGGGCTGTAAAGATGACTGAGACATGGTGGTCAGGTTGTGTGCATAGTTTTAAAACTTAGAGAATGGAGCCTATCATCTATCTCCTTACTAATGTATCATCACCTAATCATTGGTGTCGCTGTTAAAATTTATTGAGCACTTACTATGTTCTGGGTGTAGACTATGAACCATAGATGAGTAAGACAAGGATCCCATCCTTAAAGGACTGTCAGTGTGGTTGGGAGGCTGAATACATCCCTAACAATAACATATCCATAGAGCGTACAAAGTAAAGTGGATTGGAGTATCCCACAGGACAGTCGCATCATTTTTCTGAGTCGAATGGCAATAGTAACCTCTATTTTTAATGGAGAAGAAAGGCTCAGAAAAAAGTAGGACCAAAGTAATAATTTAATCACTTAACTAAAATAGGATGAAATAGAGATTAAATATTTAATCTAAAATATACAGAGCTCAGAGTACTTAATTCGGATTTTATCAATTGATTGCTTGCTTGATTGGGCTCCACGCCCAGTGTGGAGCCCAATGCAGGGCTTGAATTCATGACCCTTAGATCAAGACCTGGGCTGAGATCAAGATGTGCTTAACTGACTGAGCCACCCTGGTGCCCCTTAATTTGGATTTATTTGTAAGGGATTAGGGAAGTGATTTAAAAGAAAGACTCTCAGGCAAGTGTGGGAGTATAGAGGGAAATTATATTGAGTAAACTTTTTTAAAGTTAAAACTTTTTTGAAATCTTTAAGACATTTACATGATTAAAAAACCAAAACAATCTTAAAAGACTACAAAGAAATGTCACCTTCCCACCCTGTCCCCTCTTTCCCTTTTACAAGTAACCACTTTTATTCATTTTTATGCATCTTTATATAAATACGAGAAAATACTACACAAGCTTATGTGTGTCTTCCTCTTAAGAAAGAGTAGCACATGCTATACTTCTCTTCATTCTTCACTTGATGGTATATCTTCTCATATAACTGCATAAAGGGTTTCCTCATTTTTTTAAAAAGCAGATGCCTCATGTTTTATTACATAATTGTGCTGCTACTAGTTTAACACCTCATTTGCTTTCATTGCCGCTACAAGCAATGCTGTAATAGATAAACCTGTACATGGTGTCATTTAGTACATGTCATACAGCTATATCTGTGGAATAAATTTCCAGACGTGGGATACTGGAGGGCAAACACATCTAGAACTTTGATTTAACAAAATGGCTTTCTATTTAACTTCTTTGGAAGTTGATGCATTTTGTACTCCCAATGAAAGTGGCAATGGAAATGTCTGTTCTCACAGCCTCATTATTATAGTGTATAGTTGAACTTCTGGCTTTTTGAAAATCTAATTGATGAAAAACTAGTATGTCATTAACTTTTAATTTGCATTTATCTTATTAATGACATTAAACATCTTTTTAGATTTTTATTTTTTCATCTCCTTTTCTATTTTCCTTTTGATTTGCTAGGTATTTTTTTACTTACAAGGAGATTAGCCCTTTGGGATATGTTTGACCTGTTTTTTTTTTTTTTTCTGTTTTGTGGGTGGTCTCCTTGTCTTTGCTTGTTTTGGCTTCATTTTGTTTTGCCACAAAAATATTTTTATAGTAAAATTTATCTCAATTGTTTTTTTATGGATTCTTCTATGAAATCATAATTAGAAAGGCCTTCTTCCACTTCTAGGTTTTGAAAGAATTACTTTTGTATTTTCTTTTATAATTTTTAAAAAACATTTAAATCTTTGATCTGGTAAGAATTCATCCTGATGTTGGGTGAGAGTTATAAACCCAGCTTTCTTAGCAGTTGTCTATCCAAGCTGCCAGTGCTGTCTTCACATAGATGAAATCGGCTAAAAAGAAACATGAAAAATAGATTTGAAACTTGAGAAAAAGGGTCACAAGAGTGTAGGTGTGAGAAGAGGCACAGCTTAATAGTTAACTTGAGGATGTAATGGTTTTGAGCTCTAGTTTGCACAGAAGTCCCTGATTTCTGTTGTTGTTGTTATTTAACCAATTGAGCGGGACTTGTCCTTTTTATGCCTCTACCTTCTCAACCTCAAGCAAAACCATTTCCCATGCTCTTCTATCTCTTGACCGATGACCCTGAGCTAAGGCAGTGAGGAGCACATTGCAAGGGAGGCATGCCTAGGAGAGGAACAAGAAGAATGAACAGTAGTAATGGATCACATTATTACACATACACACATTATTACATCATATCAAAAAACATCTCACTGTTTGTTTACATATCATACCCAATATAGAAATAGACTGCTTCATGACCAATCTCCAAAACAACAGTGCACATACAACAAGCACAAATTTTACTTCAAAAAGGCTTAAAGTAGATTTTACTGAAGTATCCTACAGGGAACTATACCATCTAACAGAGCAAAACCTGCTAAAAATGCTCTTGAGGAAATGCTCTTGCTAAGTCCCAATCCTCATGACTGCTAATCTCCAAAAATACCTTTCCTATTTCTCTCAAGCCCCAGCTTGCCTCTCTCTTACCCTCCCTTCTTGTGCTTCTAGAGCTATTCTGAGAACTGCTCCCTGCCTTTTCTTTGTAGCTCAGTGGTACCCCATTTAGTACAATCCAGGACTAGAGGCTGAACATCTTAAACATGGGCTTCTGAGGAGTCAGGGTAAAGGGCGAAGTGGAGAACAGTTATACTTGGACATTTCATCCTTGTCATGTTACAAAATAAAACGCTTTACGTGTGCTTGCAGGGGGACTCCCAGTGAACAATGCTCATCACTGCCATCAGGGAAGAACAGGTTTAATCATGCTCTCTCCCAGCAGATGGCAGCCTTCTCCATCAAATGGCTTGGATCATCACCCCCGCCCCCCCCCCCCCGCCCTTTTTTTTTTTTTTTTTTTTTTTTTAGCTGTAGGTGGCAACCTGAGTGATGTGGCTTGTGTGCTACAGAATAAAATACATTTATAGGGTTTACTGTAGCCAAAACATTCTGATTATCTCTTAGAGGGAGCTGGTGTTCATCATTATGCTGAAAATTCTTTAAGGGCTTCCTCCTGGTAGCCTTTAAATAAAAGTCAAACTCCTCCTGGGTTCAATGGGATCTGGCCCAATCCTAAATCCTGTTGCCTTCTCCCTTGTTCCCTTCCCTCCAGCCACCCTGACCAACTGTTTTCCTTTGTCTTTTGCTTGATTTCACTTCAGGGCCTTTACACTTGCCCTCTCCTCTGCCTGAAATGCTTTTCCTCTCTCTCCTGGTTACAGCCAGGATTTGGTTTCAGCCTGATTCCAGAGCTAGAAGTCTTACCCATTAAATAATATTGTGGTAGAGCCCAAACTTGTCTGCTTTGAAAAATACCAATGCCCGTGTTCCACCTCCAAAGAGTGTGGATTTAATTGGCCTAAGGTGTGACCTGGGCCCCATAATTTTTTTTAAAAGATCCACAGGTGATTCTAATGTGCAGACAAGTTTGGTTACCATTGTAACCGTGCTTTGCTTGGGACATTAGCTAACAATAGCCACCTGAG
The DNA here is from genome assembly GCF_003254725.2 of Canis lupus dingo. NCBI lineage: Eukaryota > Metazoa > Chordata > Mammalia > Carnivora > Canidae > Canis > Canis lupus. The sequence goes on from NC_064255.1 coordinate 49,176,316, forward strand.
AACTATTCTATCCCACCAATTGGTAAGATAACATCAAAAGCATTTCTAAAATAAAAGAGTGCAAGGGCTGCCTAGGTGGTTCAGTATGTTAAATGTCTGGCTCTTGATTTTGGCTCAGGTCATGATCTCAGGATCATGAGATGGAGCCTGCTTAAGATTCTCTCTCTCTCTCTCTCCCTTTGACTTCTCCCTTCTCCCTCTCTTAAAAAAAAAAAAAAAAAAAAGAGTGCAAGCCCTACTTGTGGCAGAAACTACCATGAAAGGGCAATAGGAAAAGTGTTATTCATTCATATTATCAGTATTTGTAGAAGTGTTTTTAGGATTGGTTCAATATTATACTGACTTTCTGACCTGTGTATACAAGACTGGGAACCAAGCTTGGTGATACATGAAAAGTCCACAGAATAAGTGCTTCATCTGTCATGGGTGATGGCATGCTGGGCACAAGGGGCTTATTTGTAGCCTACTCCCCACTCTTCCATGGGTCTGAGTCAGTTTAGCCTTAAAAAGTAGAGTAATAGATGGGGCGCCTGGGTGGCCCAGTCAGTTGGGCATCCAACTCTTGATTTCAGCCCAGGTCATGATCTTAGGGTCATGAGATCAGGCTCCATATAGGGCTCCACATTGGGCTCTGTGCTCAGCAGTGAGTCTGCTTCTCTCTCTCTCTCTCTCTGCCCCTCCACCCACTCATGTTCTCTCTGTCTCTAAAATCCATCTTTTTAAAAAGTAGAGTAATAGAAAATATCCCAATTCAAAAATTCCATTTGCTACTTTTTTTTTTTTTTAACTTTGTAACCTATCTCCTACTATGCTATAAATTCCTTGAGAAGTGAATATGTCTTACTCATTTTTGTCCTCTCAATGCTGGAGAGATATGCTCCATGCTGCACGGAGTAGAAACACAATCAATACTGGGTTGCTGTGTTTCGTGCATTGCTCCCACGTTGATACATTAAAAGTTGTACTAATAATTCTGATTATCATTCATCTACTATATGCAGGGTACTTTATATATATGTCACTAATCTTTATACAGACATACCTATTACCCTCCTATCTGAGAAGGGAAACTGAGTCTCAGAGAAGTTAAGCAGTTTGCCCAAGGTGGTATGGCTGAGTAACAGAACTGGGGTTTGAGCCATGTCTGTCTGATGCCAGAACACACCCACTTTCCTTTACCCAAAATACTTCAGAGGGTAGGAAATGGTACTTCAGAACTCTCAGATGTGATTAAAAACTCTCAAGAAAAACCTGAATCAATCTGTTCTTATGAGGTCTATTTTAATAGGCCTTTTCATAACATGGTTTGTATGATCTCCTGCATTTTCCCACATTTAGCAAAGAAACTAAACATGATTTTTTTTTTTATGCAGGCTCCACATCCAGTGTGGAGTCCATGGGGGGCCTGAACTCACAATCCTGAGATTAAGACCTGAGCCAAGATTAAGAGATGGACACCTCGCTGACTGAGCCACCCAGACACCTTGAAACATGATTTTTTTTTAAAAGATTTCATTTATTTATTTGAGAGAGGGAGCACGTACATGAGCAGGGACACTGAGTGAGAAGCCTGACACAGGGCTGGATCCCAGGACCCTGAGATCATGATCAGAGCTGAAGTCAGATGCTCAACTGACTGAGCCACCCAGGCACCCCCAAAACATGATTTTTAATTTGCTTAATCATTTCTTCTGTTTTGGACATTTCAGGTATATCCAATTTCCCACTGATACTGCAATGAACATTTTTGTGCCTATATTTTTGCCTATGCTTGGAATAATTTCTTTGGGGTACATTTCTACAAGTAGAATTAGATTAGGGAATCTAAGCCTTGCTGATTTCTACTGCCAAATTATTTTTCAAAAGGCGTACCAGTTTAGATTTCCACCAGCAGTACACAAGAGTACTCATCTTATCTTACCTGTCTAATTTCATTGTCCTCTGCAAAATATTTTTGCTAATTTTATTTTTTTAAAAAAGTCATTCTTTACTTACATTAGTTTTGATTATAAGCAAGCGCAAATTTTTCCTTTAATTTATATATGCATGTATTTTTATAAGTCTCTATATCTTCATATATGAATTCAGTTTCTGTCCTTTGTCCTTTTAACTTTTGACACATACCTTGGTGTTTTTCTTATTCATCTATACTTTTATAATCTTCAAGTATTAAGACTATTAACCCTTTGTCATGTTTGTTGCCAGATATTTTCATTTCTTCTTCAAGTTTTAATTTTGGGCACATAGAGGTTTTAAGCTTTAAATCTTTTAATCTATTTATATTTTTCCTGTATATCTTTTGTCACCTTTAAGTCAGACTAAAATATATTTAAGTAGGTATTTTCTTATTTTTCTTTTAATTTAATTAAAAAATATTTAACTCCTCGATATACCTGTGATTTATTTTGGTACATGATGTGACATATGTAATTTAGCCATTCCCCTAGATAGTTATTTTTCAGTCTCTTTTTATATTGATTTGTGATTCAATCTTCATTATATCTTTGATTCTTATTGAATCTAATGTTTGCTTTTACTTTTCTTTTTATAGATCCTTTTCCCTATGGCATTACAACAAAATGGTAAGACTATAGATAAAATACTATTCTCCCAGGCTCTAACTAGCTGATGGGGTAGATTCAATCTGGGGCATCTGAAAGGAAAGCCTATCGTGGGGGTTCCTTGGTCATAAAGCTGTTTTCTAATGGCAGTTCCTACGTAAATAGGAAACGAGAAGTAAAGTGACTAAGAAGTGAGATGGGGGAAGAAGATTGAGATTTAGAACTCTCCTTAGATTCACTCAGTGTTTTATTTATTTGTTAAATACTAGGTGTATGCTACATGCTAGGTCTGAACCTTTAAGGGATTTGGGATGCTGTGTTGACAATCTCATGTCACAGATTGTGTGAAACTCCAGGTCAATATATCCCAATCTCCCCTCATCTCTATTTCAAGTACAGTAGCTAATGAAGTTTCAAGAAAGTGGTCTTTATGGAAAAAAGAACTGTATATACAGTACACAAAATAGAAAATTGTTTCTTTCTCTTTGTTTGGCTAAGATAGAGTTAGAAGAAGTAACAGAGTAGAATCATTAAACAGAAATACCAAAGATTAATATCAATGGCTCATATAGATGGGAAGTAAATAATAATAATTTTATTTGTATACATTCTTTTAATAAAAGGTTAAATCATTCATATTTATTGTTACTATTTAACATTTGTGTTTATTGCTATTATTTAGAGTTTTTTGGACTTTTTTTTTTGGTTAATTTTCCCTATCCTTGAGATAGGGAGAGATCTCTTTCTCATTTTGAAAGATATATTTATTTGAGAGAGAGGGAGAGAGAGAGTGAGTGGTGGGGAGGGACAGAAGGAGAGAGAGAGAATCTCAAGCAAACTCTTTGCTGAGCTTGGAACCCCATACTGGCCTTAATCCAAAGACCATGAGATTGTTACCTGAGCCGAAACCAAGAATCCAGTGCTCAACTGACTGAGCCACCAGGCTAGAGTTTTTTGGATTTCTTATTTGCTACTCTTTCTAGTTTTTTTGTTTTCCCCTCAACGCTTTCAGGCAGTAAATACTACCACCTTTTTTTTTAAATATAAATTTATTTTTTATTGGTGTTCAATTTGCCAACATATAGAATAACACTCAGTGCTCATCCTGTCAAGTGCCCACCTCAGTGCCAGTCACCCAGTCACCCCCACCCACCTCCCCTTAAATACTACCACCTTATCTTTATGTAATACTTTGCAGTCAAAAAAATTTTCTTTTCTCTTATAAGACTCCTGAGGAGTTGATAGGGCAGATATAATCAACGAGATTTTACTGAGAAAAAAATGAAATTCAGGGAAATCATGACACTTTCCCAGGGTTGTGTGGTGGCTGAGAATTGGTAGAACTAACATTTACTGAGTATTACCAAGTACCCGCTTAAAATACCACATCACTTCAAATAAATGTATGCTGGGTGAGCAAACTCTCCCATGGCTAAATAGACAGTGAAATAGCTTATACCCAATATGCTTTTATACTTTAAGAAAAGACTGTGAAGAGAATGGTTTTTAAGAAAATATTTTTGCTCTTCTTTGCACCCTTGCTTTTGTTTGGCTGGTTAATTTGGCTTGATTCGATGAGGAAACTGTGCTATCTATTATTTATCCCTGTCCCCATCGTCAAAAAATTCTCATTAAAAAAATATGCTGTGCCTGATTGTTATGAAAGAAAATATTTTCTGAATATAAACAACATAGTTATATGCAAAAGAGCATTGTGACTGAAGGAGAGAATTGTTTGTTTTCCCCCATCAGTTCAGACATGCAATTGTTTCCAAATTATTGCTATATGAAGGTATATTTATTGTTCTGCATCCAAGGTAAGGATTTTAAAAACTTTTTGAGCTATTGGTGAACTATAGGAGACTAATAATCAATGAACCCATGGGAGAACAATGTAATCCTCATTTTTAAAAAAAATGTGCTTTCAAGAGTGAAAATCCTTCAGCCACATTCTTTTGTTTCTGCATAGGACCATGACTACACATTGTGAGGTAATGCAAGGCTTGAAAGAAGGGGGAAGACTGTGTTAAGACAAAGGGATAGAATGGAGATGTAGCTGTGGTGACATAATGTACAAGATGTGAGTTAAGAGGACAGGTGTTAGTCAGACTTCCACACAGAATTAGCAAATGTTAATGAGATTATTTCCAACTGAAATAACAACCCAAATAAAGTGTCTACAGGAAATAACTAAGAAACTGTCATTGGTTTATAAAATGATATATTAAAAAAACATTTACCCAGTGAAGAAAACGTAGCAAGGAAAACGTTGGCTCGGAAGTGATGACAGAAGCCAGAAGTTCCCTTGTTTTAAAAGATTAATGTATATAAGATGTTTTGTCCGTAGCTCTGGCTTTCTTTTTCCTCCACATAGCCATCCTCCCCAGAAAGCTGGCTCAGGCTCTCTCGGCAAGGCTCATGTGGTGCTTACATGATGAAGCCCTTCTTCTATTGAATAAGGATGTAGGTGGGTTGTTTTGTTTTGTTTTGCCGGTGAACAATATCTTCATTATTTCTAGATATTAACAGGCATAACTTGGGGGTTGCATCATATCAATTATGTGACTGATCCCAAATATTTTACCACCAAAAAATATTTTGATATCTCTACCCACAACCACAATCTCATGTTTTGAAAGATTTTGTTGTTGTTGTTCACAAAACAAATGACATTTGTTCTTTTTTTTTTTTCATTTTTTAAAAATTAAAGGTAGATCTATGTATTAATCAGAGTTTCTTATCAGTATGAAGTCACATAGAGATTATATAATTCAGAAACAAAGTTGGTATTTGGGGTAGCCTCTACAGCCTGAATGTGGATGCCATTTGACCTTTTGAAATATTCTAAAGGTTGTGGACTCCCAGTATTTTCTTCGTTAATCCCTTAAGAGTTTGAGAACTTCGGGCTGGGAACTTGTGAGTTAAGCAGCCAGCAGAGTCCTGAGGGACAAAACGCAGATAGGTTAACTGCAATAGTAAAAGGGGAAATTAGAAGACTCCAGAGTATTAGACATTGGAGAAAAAGGAGCATGGAGGTGAGGTACCTCTCTTAGTAATTTTAAACCTGTATTTTATCTAGAAACCTATTCAAGTGATAAAGGATTACCAATAATTCCATGATTTTCCTTTATAAGACACTTAAACTAAGATTTTATTTTATTTTATTTAGTTTTTAAAGATTTATTTATTTTAGAGAGAGTACCTGTGTCTGCACACCTGCACACATGGGGCGCGGACAGAGGGAGATAATCTTGAAGTAGATTCCCCTCAGCATGGAGCACTACACAGGACTCAATCTCCTGACCCATTAGATCATAACCTGAGCCAAACCAAGTGTCAGAAGCTCATGTGACTGAACCACCCAGGTGCCCCTAAGTTTATATTTTAAACAATTAAATACCAATTCAATTCATATCAGTTAGCATTTGCTGAGCTTTTACTACATACAAGGTGTCATACTAGGTGTTGTGGGTGGGAAAAGAAAACGGAACTAACATTTATTGAATACCCACTCCCTAGTTAGAAGTTGGTAGGCATGCAACCGTTTGAGATGGTTAGAGTTATTTTCGTTTATAGATGAGGCTAAACACTCTGGCCTCCTGTTATTTTTCTGGGGCACACTTCTGTCCCAGGGCCTTTGCTCTTCTAATTAATCATTGGAATGGAAAGATCTTCCCTTGAAAAATCTGTATAGCTAGTCATTGTTCAAATATAACCTGACCAGCAATGCCTTCTTTGACCACTCTACTTAAAATTGCAACCCTTTCCCCACCCCATACTCCTTAAAACTCAGAGAATTAAGTAACTTGCCCAAATATAAGAAAATGGCTCTTCATTTTAAAATAATAAAACCCCAGAATCTCCAGTGTTGTTGCTGGGATAATCATTTCTTAGATGAGCAGAATTGTTGGACCTAGGGTCCACATCCCCAATATTGGTTGCTACCAGCACCACACTGTCCTCAGGGGACCTGTCCCTCTGTTAACACCGTGGCCTGGCTTGTGTACATAGAATCCCTACTTACATTACTCCCCTAGCTTAGCTAAGGCACGGCATTAAGGGGCAAGTAAGTTGTAGCCTAAAGGCTGAAGCAGAGCAAATGCATTAGACAGAGGAACATAAATAAATAATCTGATTGAAGGATTTTATCCTACTTGCCTCCTCCCACTTTTCTCAAAGGAGCTTCATGAGGTATCAGTTGCTATTTAATTAGGGAAGCCATGTCTTTTACATAAGGATTTGCCCCATGCTGTGTCAGACCTGAATCCTACCTGACACCAAGGCCAGGGCTTATTTTAAAGCAAGGACCCCACTAAAAAAGAGAACTACAGGCTGATATCCCTGATGAACATGGATGCAAAAATTCCCAATAATATACTAGCAAATGGAATCCAACAACACATTAAAAGATTCGTTCACCACAATCAAGTGGGATTTATTCCTGGGCTTCAAGGGTGGTTTAATATTCACAAATCAATCAACATGATACACCACATTAATGTAAGATCCACAGTCAGGAAGAGGACTGGGATGTTAATTCTCAACACTGGTATTTAACATGGTACTGGAAGTCCTAGCCTCAGCAATCAGATATCAAAAAGAAAAGACATCCAGATCAGCAAGGAAGAAGTCAAACTTTTCACTATTTGCAGATGATATGATACCCAGGTAGAAAACCTGAAAGACTCCACCAAAGAACTGCTAGAACCAATATATGAATTCAGCAAAGTTATAGGATATAAAATCAACATACAGAAATCTATTGCATTTCTATACACCAATAATGAAGCAGCAGAAAGAAAAATCAAGGAATTGATCCCACAATTGCACTGAAAACCATAAGATACCTAGCAATAAACCTAACCAAACAGGTAAAAGTCTGTACTCTGCAAACGATAAAACACTTGTGAAAGAAATTGAAGATGACTCAAGGAAAAGGAAAAAGATTTCATGCTCATGGATTGGAAGAACAAATATTGTTAAAATGTCTATACTACCTAAAGCAATTACAAATTTAATGCAATCTCTATCAAAATACCACCAGCATTTTTCACAGAGCTAGAACAAATAATCCTAAAATGTATATGGAAACACAAAAGATTCCGAATAGCCAAAGCAATCTAGAAAAAGCAAAGCAAAGGTGGAAGCATCATAATTACAGACTTCAAGTTATATTACAAAGCTGTAGTGATCAAGAGAATATGGTACTGGAACAAAAATAGACACATAGATCAATGGTACAGAATAGAGAACCCAGAAGTGGACCCAGAACTCTGTGGTCAACTAATCTTCAACAAAGCAGGAAAGAATATCCAGTGGAAAAAAGACAATCTCTTCAATAAATGGTGTCGGGCAAACTGGACAGCAACATGCAGAAGAATAAAACTGGACCACTTTCTTACATCATACACAAAAATAAATTCAAAATGGATTAAAGGCCTAACTGTGGGTCAGAAAACCATCAAAATCCTAGAGGATAACACAAGCAGTAACCTCTTTGACATCAGCTGTAACAACTTCTTACTAAATCTGTCTTCTGAGGCAAGGGAAACAAAAGCAAAAATGAATTATTGGGACTTCATCAAGATAAAAAGCTTCTGAACGGTGAAGGAAACAAAACTAAAAGGCAACTTTCAGAATGGGAGAAGATATTTTTGCAAATGACATATTTAATATAGAGTTAATATATAAAATCTATAAAGAACTTACCAAATTCAACACTCAAAAACAAATAACCCAGTTAAAAAAATGGGCAGAAATAATGAATGGACAATTTTTCCAAAGAAGACATACAGATGGCTAACAGACACATGAAAAGATGCTCAACATCACTCACCATCAGGGAAATACAAATTAAAACTACAATGAGATATCACCTCACACCAGTCAGAATGGCTAAAAATAACAACTCAGGAAACAACAGATGTTGGTGAGGATGCAGAGAAAGGGGAACTCTCTTGCACTGTTGGTGGGAATGCAAACTGGTGCAGCCACTCTGGAAACCAGCATAGAGGTTCCTCAAAAAGTTAAAAATAGAACTACTCCATTACCAGCAATTGTACTACTAGATATTTACCTAAAGGATACAAAAATACTGACTCAAAGGGATACATGCCCCCTGATGTTTGCTGCAGCATTATCTACAATAGCCAAATTATGGAGAGAACACAAATGTCCATCCACTGATGAATGGGTAAAGAAGATATGGTATGTGTATAAATAATATATATATATATATATATATATATATATATATATATATCAGAATATTACTCAGCCATCAAAAAGAATGAAATCTTGGGAGGAGAGGAGAGTTAAGATGATGGAGTAGTAGGGGGACCCTGGGTTTGCCTCATCCTTTGAATACAGCTAGATCAACATCATATCATTTTGAACAACTAGGAAACTGATCTAAGGATTAAGATAATCACATAATTAGAGGGAGGGAACGTAGCAAATGTGAGATTTGGAGTCATGAATTGGGAGAAAGAAAAGCTGCAGTGCCACAGAGGGAAGGAAACCCTTTTCTTGGAGAGAAGACAGGGAGAGAGGAAATGAGAGAGCAGCACGTAGGGCTTGCACAAGACATCATGGTGTGGGGATCTCCTGGGTCACACTGGCAGAGAATGCTCCTTTTCCTGGAGTACATTTAGAAGAGAGTATATTGCCTCTGCAAGGACAAAAGACCCAGTGGGCACCACTGATTGGCTGTTCAACAGTAGGGCACAGAGGTGTGGGCAGAGAGCAGATAACCTGGTCCCAGCTTTTCACTGTGCTTCACCATTAACTCCAGGCACCTGTGCAGCTGTGCAACTGATTTTCTGGGACAGAGTGGTGCTGGGCACAGCACCAAGAAGCTCTTCTCTGGGGGAGGGGAGCAGGTCTGCTCCTTGCTGTGTCCTTTAAGATTTGGAATTTTGAATCCTAGCTGCAGGCCAGAGATAAACCCAGGAGAACTGTGGTGCTGAGTGTGCCAGGAGCCCAGGCAGACAGGTTGAGCATAGGAATCTGATGGAAGCCTGGGACATAGGAGGGGAGATTATTCACTTTTCTTGTAAGGACCCCCTGAACAGCCTTGGGCACCAGTTCCCATGAGATGAGAGGGATAAAAGGGTGGGGAGATGCCATCTTCCACCTCTGCCCACTGGCATGATTGGACTTCAGTGAGCAACACAGTGCTCCCAGTGGAGGCTGGAGCTGCTCACATCAAACTGCACCCTTCAGGGACACTTTTCCTAGGACAGGTCTGACTATGAGCCAGTGTAGTGGACTTTTCCCCTAGAGGAGCAACACGGCACCCCATCCGCCTCACCATCTACTGAGGCTACTGATCAGAGTTACTCCAAAGTGTCAGCTTCAGTTCTGGTGGAAATAGCACCAGGCCTTTCTCCCCCCTCTTTTTTCTTTGAAATTAGGCCTATAGTTTTTTGTTCATTTGTTTGTTTCCTTTTCTCATTTTTTTTTCTTTTCTTTTCTCATTTTTTGGATCAGCCTCCTTTATTTTTCTTTTTTCCTTCTTTCTTTTTTCTTTGGAATCAAGTTTATAGTTTTTTGTTTGCTTTTTTGTTCCTTTTCCTTTACTCTTTTCTTGGATCAGGTTTTTCATATTTTATTTTATTTTATTATTATTTTTTAAATCAGGCTCATTTTAACAAACAGATCAAAGCACACCTAGTTAAAGTTCCAAAAACTCCCCTTGGCAAGCAAGGAGGAACTTTGCAAAGCACTGGTCCGTGGGAAAGAGCAGGCAAAATGCAACAGCAGAGTGTACACAGCATGCACCAGAAACACTTCCTGAAGTGCCAGGCCCTGGATAGTGTATGACCCCTTCTTAATATAGCTTTGCTCTTGGGAGCAGGAAACATAACAAGCTTTCATAAGATCCAAAAGACAGAAACAGATAAAATGACAAGACAGAGGAATTCTCTCTCAAAAAAGACAAGAAGAAATTTTAGCAGGTATTTGCTCAAAACAGATATAAGTAATATACCTGAATAAGAATTTAGGACAGCAGTCATAAGAATGGACTTGAAAGAAGCATAGAAGACACCAGAGAAACCGTGTGTCAGAGACTAGTCAGGCTGGAATAAAAAATACTATAACTGAGATGCAAAACTGTCTGGATGTAATCACAATGAAGATGGAAGAAACAGAGGAATGAATGGGTGGTATAGAAGATAAAATTATGGAAAATAAGCTGAAAAGAAGAGGGAAAGGATACTATTAAATCATGAATATAGACTTCGGAAACTCAGTAATTCCATAAAGTGCAATAATATTTGTATTGTAGGAGTCCCAGAAGAAGAGTAGGAAAAAGGGACAGAAGGCCTATTTAAACATGGTATAGCTGATGACTTCCCAGTCTGGGGAAGGAAACAGGCATTCAAGTCCAAGAGACTCAAAATCAACAAAAGCAGGCAACCAAGACATACCAAAAATCAACAAAAGCAGGCAACCAAGACATACCATAATGAAACTTGCAAAATATAAAAAGAATGAAAGCTTGCCATTTGCAATGATATAGTTGGAGCTAGAGAGTATTATGCTAAGCAAAATAAGTCAGTCAGGGAAAGACAAATACCATATGATTTTCCTCATATGTGGAATTTGAGAAATAAGACAAATGAACACAGTGGGGAAAAAGAGAGGAAAACCATAAAACACTCTTAATTATAGAGAGCAAATGGAGTTGCTGGAGGGGTGGTGGGTGGGGGATGAGTTAAATAGGTGATGAGGATTAGGGAGTACACTTGTGATGAGCCCCTGCTATTGTATGTAAGTGATAAATCACTAAATGTTATACCTGAAACTAATATTGCACTGCATGTTAACTAACTCGAATTTAAATAAAAACTTGAAACTAAAAAAAAAAAATAAAGTCTATCAAGAGTTCAGACAAATTTTAGGGAGAATGCTTTTCCTTTTTGTATCTAGAAGCACTTACCTTGAATAATTTTCCTGACCTCTTGCCTTATTATCCCTTAATTAGACTCCGGGATGAAGGGGGGTGGGTAGGAATGACTTCTGTTTGATGGAGTTGGGAGAGAGAACTGACCCCTTGAAGGTCCTATTTCTTTGAGACCTGCCTATCTATAGTGAATGATCTTTGTGATCAGCTTTCTTTATATATCAAACTTAGCCCTTGCAGGGGGAGGCTTGCCGTTTGAGGGACAAGTTCAATTCAGGGATGTCAGGAATCCACACTAGTCTCTTCAAAACCATTTCACCAGGGGCACCTGGGTGGCTCAGTGGTTGAGCATCTGCCTTTGGCTCAGGTCATGATCCTGGGATTGAGTTTTGCATCAGGCTCCTAAAAAGAGAGCCTTTTTCTCCCTCTCCCTGTGTCTCTGCCTCTCTCTGTGTGTCTCTCATAAATAAATAATTACATACCTACATACATACGAGAAAGTATTTTTATTCAATTTATCTGACTACTGTACCTATTTTTCAGTTAGTTCCTACCTGTGGGCAATAAAGGGTTGTTATTTATTGGGCCCTTCAAACTCCAAGCAATCCAAGCAAGTACCTATATAATTACAATATAAATTATAGTAATACAGGTGGCATATTAATCTGCACAGGATAAGCAATGCTGCAGTAACAAATAAGATACAAAACTCTTAATGACTTAATGCAAGAAAAGGTTATTTTTCCCTTGTGTCACAGTCCAGTGTGAGATGGCTGGCCTCTTCTGTCTTTTAGCTGTGCCATCTGGAATATGTGGCTTCCAGAGTTACTGCAACAGGAGAAGAGGGAAATGGAGGAAGCACACTAGCTCTTAAGCTTTTAGCTTGCCCTGGAAGTGATATTCAATACTTCTGCTGAAGTAAGACAGAACTATTCACATGGCTCTAAACAACTGAAGGGATGGGCACCAGGGTGGCTCAGCTGATGAAGTATCTGACTCTTGATTTCAGCTCAGGTCATGATCCCAGGTTTGTGAGATTGAGCCCCATATGGGGGCATGGAGCCTGCTTAAGTTCTCTCTGTCTCTCTCCCTCTGCTCCTCCCTTCTCCCTCTCTAAATAAATAAGTTAAAAAAAAAAAAAAGAACTGAAAGGAGGCTTGGAAATGTGGAGGAACACAACACATAGACACCTGGTGAGTGCAAACTGTCTGCTATAGGTAGGTTCAGAACAATCAGAGAAGGTTCAAAGGAGCAAAGTAGGGAAGAAAGGGATTGAGTGGTACTCAAAGCATATTTTGTCTATTTCATAGTTTTCCTAAAACCAACTGTCTGAAATTTATCTGTGCAGTTGCTTCAGAATCCAGTGCCATCAGGCCATTTACAAATTCACTTAATATGAGAAATGAGAATTTTACCCATTAACTGTGCATTTTATCTGGGGTCTTCTGGAGACAAGTTGCTCTTGGTTTTATTGCATATTTATTGTCTTTGTTTCACTATGTTCTATATTATTCATGATTCTAGAAGTGAGAATTTTGGGTCCGCAATATTTTTGAATACTTTGCGCTTTTAGTACTCTTCAAATCCTATCAAACAGAGCTTTGTGTCCCCGCTTCCCAAGATGGGATTTGTTTGAGTAAGAGCTATCCAAATATAACCATACTTGTTAAACATTCTCTCTGAATTAATCAGCTGGTTTTTGTTAGTTTTTTTTCTAGGAAGAGAATCCGAGATCTTTCTAGGCCTAAAAAACAATGGGGAGCCCCAGATAGGTAAGGCAACATTACAGTCTTCTTTGTGAGGATAATGTTCCTTAAATTAAATAGGTAAGTATTATTCTAACTTGTCCACTAACCTTGCATCTCAGGTTTATCCACTCTTTGCTCAACTGAATCCACGGAATCAATATTGTCCCCTCAGTTAAGTCAACACATGGAAGACTAACCCTAAGTCGTAGTTCTCAAATTAGTCTGCAATGGAATCACCTGGAGACCTATAAAACACTGAGACCTGAACCCAATCCCCAGAAATCCTGATTTATTTGGTCTGGAGTCCAGTCTAGACTTTAGGAGTTTTAAAAGTTCCCCAGATAATTCTAAAAAGTAGACAGATTTGAAAACTACTTTGAAACTCTTCTGTCTATCCTTAGAGTTCAACTTTGTTGCTCCTAATGTACTGTCTCTAAACCTCTGCCTAAAGCACACCTGTTCTCTGGATCTCCAACCAGTAGGACACACTGACCATCCTTGGCCACAGAACCCCCCTTTCCTTCTTTGGCTTCTGAATAGAGCCTTAATTTTTTCCTTTTTCTCTGACACCCTATTGCTTTAAAAAATACTTTAATTTTTATTTTTTTAAAGATTAATTATTTATTCATGAGAGAGAGAGAGAGAGAGAGAGGCAGAGATAGAGACAGAGGGAGAAGCAGGCTCCATGCAGAGAGCCCAATGTGGGACTCAATCCCAGGATTCCAGGATCACATCCTGAGCCTAAGGCAGACGCTTAACCGCTGAGCCACCCAAGTGTCCTTACACTTTATTTTTAAAAAAGTTTTAGGCTTACAGAAAAACTGGCCAGAAGTACAAAATTTCTGTATCACTACCCACTCCTATTGCTTACCCCAATCTTAACATCTTGTATTAGTGTGATATATCTGTTACAATTCATGAAGAAATATTGACACTTTATTCACTAAAGTCTGTAGTTTACATTAGAGTTCACTTTTTGTGTTGTTAACTCTATGGATTTTGACAAATTCTTGTCATGTGTTTGCCATTATAGTATTACGTCAAATAGTTTCACTGCCCTAAAAATTACCTGTGCTCTATCGATTCATCTCTTTCTCTCTGTGCTCACATCTCCAAACCCTGGAAACCATTGATCTTTTTATTATATCTACAGTTTTGCCTTTTCCAGAATGTCATATAGTTAAAATGATATAGTATATAGCCTTTTCATATCAGCTTCTTTGATTTAACAATATACATTTAAGGTTCCTCCATGTCTTTTCATTGTTTGGGAGCTCATTCTTTTTAGCACCGACTAATATTCCATTGTCTGGTTGTACCACAGTTTGCTTATCCATTCATCTATTGAAGGGTATATTGTTTGCTTCCACTTTTTGGAAATTATGAATAAAAATGGTATAAACATTGATGTGCAGGTTTTCATGTAGATAAAAGTTTTCAACCTATTTGGGTAGATACCCAGGAATGCAATTTCTGGATCACATGGTAAGAATCTGTTTAGCTTTGTAAGAAATTGCTAAACATCTTCTAAAGTGTCCAACAATCCCACCATCAATGAATAAAGTAGGTCCTATTGTTCTACATCCTCACCAGCATTTGGTGTTTTATATTTTAGCCATTCTAAAGATGTATAATGGTATCTCTCATTGTTTTAATTTGTAATTCTCTAATGACATGATGCTGAGCATATTTCATATGCTTATATACCATCTGCATATCTTTTTTGGTGAAATGTGTGTTCATCTCTTTCGCCCACTTTTTGTTTGGGTGTTTGTTTTTTACTGTTGAAATGGAAGTGTTCTTTGTATATTTTGAATACCAATCTTTTATCAGATGCTATAGACTGTTTATATCCCCTTAAAATTAATACATTGAAACCTAATTCCCAATATGATGGTATTAGGAAGTAAGGCCTTTGGGATGTGATTAAGTCATGAGGATGGAGCTCCCATGAATGGGATTAATGTCCTTATGAAAGAGACCTCAGAGAACTCCCTTGCTCCTCAGCAATGTGGGAACACAGCAAGAAGATGCCTGACTATGAGCCAGAGAGCAAGTTCTCACTAGGCACCAAATCCACTGACACTTTGATCTTGGACTTCCCAACTCCCAGAATTGTGAGAAATAGGTTTTTGTTGTTTATAAGACATCCTATCTATGGTATTAGTATTGTAACCTTACAATATTATAAGATTATTAGGCATCAGATATGTGTCTTGCAAATATTTTCTCCTAGTCTGTGACTCATTTTTTCATTCTCTTAGCAGTTTCTTTTGCAGAGCAAAAGTTTTAATTTTAATGAAATTCAACTTATTGATTTTTTCTTTCCTGGATCATACTTTGGTCATATTTAAAAATGAATTGCTAAATTGGAGGTCACCTAGAGTTTCTTTATGTTACCTTCTGGAAGTTGCATAATTTTGCATTTAGATCTATGATACATTTCAAGTTAATTTTATAATATAATATAATAACATTATTTCTTTCCTGCATTGTTGTAATAGCCCTTAAATTATATCACAATGGCTCTCTTAGAAAGGCATGGTCCCTTTGATGGCATGGAGAATTAGAGTCAAGAAGGTTGGTTTGGGGCTATTACAATAATGCAGGAGAGAAATAATGAAGTCTTTGTCCCAGGAGAGTGGCTTTCAGGGTTCTAAGAAAGGTTAGGGTCAAGATAGAGATAGATAGAACTTAGTGACAAATGTAGAGCCTGAGGAAGAGGAGGAGTCAAATTGATTTTTAGGTTTCTGCTTTTTAGAAATAAGGTGGAAAATGTTATTATAACTGCCAAAAGAAATGCAAGAGGGGGAAAGGTTTGGGAGGAAGGTACATTTGGTCATGTGAGATGTTTTTGAGACATCTAGAATTTGGAAATATAAATTTAAGTCAGGAGATGATTGAGAATTCTTGGAGATACTATTTTGGAAACATCAGTATTTAGTATTTTTTTTTTTTTAAGATTTGTTTATTTTAGAGAGAAAGAAAGCATGAGGGGGAGGTGCAGAGGGAGGAGGGAATCCCAAGCAGACTCTCCACTGAGTTTGGAGACCAGCATGGGCTCAATTCCATGGCCCTGAGATCATGACTTGAGCTGAAATCAAGAGTCAGACATTTAACCCACTGAGCCACCCAGGTGCCCCTTTGGTGATAATTAAGAAAAAAAATCTCGAGGAATAGGGAAACTTTTGGCACATGCCACTGTTTAAGATATAAAAGAGACACTACCTAAGGAAACTGAGGAGTAAGCAAGAGAGAATAGAAGAAGATAGATGTTAGCTGAACTTATTGTGATCATTTCACAATATATGTAAATCAAATCATCATGCTGTATGCCTTAATCTGACATAGTGATGTATACCAATTATTTCTCAGTAAAACGAAAAGAGAGAGTGGGGGGAGGGAAGGAGAGAGGGAGAGAGAGAGAGCATGAATGAGAGAGAGAACCAGGAAAGCCAAGGAAGAAAATTATTAAAAGAAAAATGGAGGGGCGGCAAGGGTGGCACAGTTGTTTGAACATCTGACTCTTGGTTTTAGTTCAGGTCATGATCTCAAGGTTGAGGGATTGAGCCCTGGGTTGGGCCCCTGTGCTCAGTACAGGGTCTCATTCAGATTCTTTCTTCCTCTCCGTTTGCCCCTCCTGGCTTGTGCGTACATTCTCTCTATCTCAAATGAAAAAATAAAATAAAGAAAGAGAGTGAGAGAAAGAAAGAAAGGAAGAAAGAAAGAAAGACAAAGGAAGACAAAGAAAGAAAAAGGGAACCTATGAGGATACATTCAAAGAATCTGTAGTTGGCCAGACTGACAAAGAAAGATTAAAGACTGCCTCAAAAATCTTCAAGTACATAAAGCAGCTTATAGAAATGAAAGCTAAATAAATGTTATAATAGGAGAGGGTGTAAGAATTTCAGAACAATAACACTCTGGAAATAGACTAATGAAAGCTGTTTTTTGTTTTCTGGTTCTGGAAATACGTAAGACTAGGGACTTCACTGTTCAGAAAAGGGACTGAACACACAACTCTCAAGAACTTTACTAGGTCCCTTATTCTAGAATTCTAGGAGTGTGATTGTGTCAGACATTGTTATATCTCACAGATCCATTAAACAGGTATAATATGGGTAAAAACTGTATGCTTTGGGGTCAAATCCTCATTATGGACCATAGAAGATTAAATATTTATTTCCCTGATATTGTTAGCTATATAACAGCTAAACATAGGTGATTTTTCAATGCTGTCAGAGTAGAGTGAAGAGTCATCTGCATAATATGTTACTTTGACATGTCGGTTAGTTTCCTGACTTTCTGATGAACATTACTTTTCTCGACTGTATAATCTCTGCTTTTTCTCATCCCCACTGATCCTTTCCTTCTAACTTACTTTGAGCTGGCTCTCCTTTCTTTTACATAGTTCCCAATACTTTTAGTTTATATTATGTATTTTCTAGTTTTTATGGCCAAGATTTTCAAGTGGATAATGATCCCATGAGGGTTCAGTCTCTAATCAGGACCATCTCATAAGGGTTCAGTTCCTCATCAGGACCATATATTATGGACTGATATAATTACTGTGTCTAAAGTACCTTTTGTTTTGCATTTGCAGCAATAAATACAAAACAAATATACATTGGTTGAATGTTTAACAACTTAAATTTGAACTGCACAGGTCCGTTTATACCCAGATTTTTTTTTAATAAATAGAGTACAGTACTTAAAAGTATTTTCTCTTCCTTGTGATTCTTAATAACATTTTCTTTGCTCTGGATTATTTTATTGTAAGAATACAGCATATAATACATATACAAAAATAAGTGTTCATTGACTGAGTAAGGCTTCTGATCAACAGGTTTTTAATAGTTAAGTTTTTGGGGAGTCAAAAGTTATATGCAGATTTTCAACTGCATGGGGTCAGTGCCCCTAACTCCTCATTGTTTAAGAGTCAGCTGTATATATGTCACCTCTGCTTCCTAATCCCTGACTCCCTTAGCCTTTCTCCACCAGAGTTTTAGTATTTACCTTAAGAAGCTCTACACTTCTATTGGTGGTGTTTTTCTATTACCACTGATATTTTCTTGGCCAAGTCCCATCATCTTTTGTTTTTTTCAGTTTCCATTCTTGATGTCTAAGTTATAATTGATGCTTTCTGATATATTTAATGCATCTTGTTTTGAAATCTTCTTCTCCCATTCCATGGTGTTCTTACCTCTATTGACAGTCTTCTCTTTTGGAAACAGTTACTATCTTCCCCCAATCTCACTCCCACTCTGTCATTCATCACCTGAGACCTTAATTTTTTTGCTGCAGCCTCTTCTTTTCCCTGCGGTCATACTCTCCTCTCTTCTACTCTGTTTTACATCACCATCAGGTGAGTCCCCAGTTTTCACCCTTTTTTCATTCATCAGATTGTGATGGAGTACCTGTCATGTAAAGCACTAAACTATCCTAGTGAGAAATCTTCAAAAGATTAAGTCATGCTCCTTCCCGTGGATGAACTTACAGGCTGGAGTTGCAGGTGCTTCTTGTAAAAATTGTGAAGGATCTTGGGCAGCCCGGGTGGCTCAGTGGTTTGGCGCCTGCCTTCGGCCCGGGGCATGGTCCTGGAGACCGGGATTGAGTCCTGCGTCTGGCTCCCTGCATGGAGCCTGCTTCTCCCTCTGCCTGTGTCTCTGCCTCTCTCCCTCTCTGTGTCTCTCATGAATAAATAAATAAAATCTTTAAAAAAAAATTGTGGAGGAGCTTATAAGCTACAGTAAGGAGTTGGGACTCCATTAAAAAGCCAATGGAAATCTTTAAAGAGTATTAAGCAAGATTCTTTTTTTTGTTGTTGTTTTTGTTTTTGTTTTTGTTTTTTTTTTTTTTTTTAAGCAAGATTCTTTTGATCAGATTGGAGTTTAGAAAGATCACTCTGTCAGTGTTGTGGACAAAGGATGAGGATGATGAGATCTGGACAAGGAAAGTAACAACAGGCATAGGGAGAAGTGGACAAATTTAAGCCATATTTAGGAAATGGAATCAGCAGAATGTAGAGGATGGGAATATTAATTCATTAATTAATCTTTCTAATGGTGACTCTGGCTGATGGTTGCAAAGTAGAGAAATAAATGCATACAAAAATATAAACAAAGTTTAAAAAACAGTGCCTTTTAAACAGTTAAGCTCAACAAATAAACAATTTCAGTTATATACAAAGTTAGGTACCGATGTACCTTCTTCTGACTGGTACCGATGTACCTTCTTCTGACTCCTTTCGCCTTTCCTACGCATTGTAGCAATGTTACCTACTTATTTCCCAACATGCTTCTGTCCAAACATGCCTTGATCAATACTTGATTATTCTCTTTTCTCACGGTTACCCCAACATGGAATGTACCTTATTTCTGGCAGTCTGTGCCTTTCACTTTCTTCTGTGAAGACTTTCAAGTGAATCCCACACTGATTCTCCTTTTCTCTTCACCCTCTGCTCAGTGATCATGCCTATTTTACAGACTAAAAGATCTGATGTCACTAAGCACTTAGCCCAGTGGCTGGCTCACAATATTTCACTAATGGGAGCTATTAATTTTACCCTGATACTATTTTATTTTCTGACCCCCTGGTACAGGGCTTCACCCACAACAGGAGCTCAGTGCCAGGTACATGGCATGCCTGTTTTATGTTGAGCTGGTTATAAATTATAGTGCTAATTATACAATGTCAGAAACAGAACTCTAATAGATTCATTTTTGATCACCATGTTTTAGGACAGTAGGTAAAACAGTCCTTTTATTTTTATCTTAACTACATAAGTAGTTGATCTCTTTCTGATGACTGGAAATTGTTAAATTCTGTAATAGAGATAGCTCTGGAAGTGAAGTAAAATCAATGTGGACGCCATCAAGATCCATTTCTAAGATGTCCATTAGTAGTGAATTCCTTACCATTTGATTTTTCTGCTTTTTAACAGAAGACTGTTTTGGGGGAATCAAGATCCTATTTGCCCTATCGCCCATATTGCTTTGAAGGCTCACCTGACCAAAAGACTTGAGGACCTTGCCCATCCCAAAGAAATCTCCCACCGATATGTACCTAACAGGTTAGTGTTTGCATGTTATCAGGTTACATTATTAGGAATCCCTAGGGAAAATGAACACAGAACCCAACACTTTTATCTCAAAGCCATAAATGATCCAATCTGTAGTAAAAAATTATTGAGGATTAGCGATTCCATATATTTCCTAACCTGATGCTACAATAAAATTTTTCCGGAGAAAAATTACTATTTAGCAATTGCAAATTTGTTTTATATCTTACAATGTTTTGGCTTACTAGGATTTTGAGGGTTTTTTTAAAAAAGATTTTATTTATTTATTAGAGAGTGAGAGCAAGTAGGGAGAGGGGCAGAGGGAGAGGGAAAGAGAGAATCTCAATGCTGAGCACAGAGCTCCATATGGGGTTTGATCCCATGGCCTGAGATCATGACTGGAGCCAAAATCAAGAGTTGGGCACTCAACTGACTGAGTCACCAGGTGCTCACTGAATTTTTAACAAAGCGGCAGTATTACACTGGGTTATGTGCCATACATAACATTGCTGTGCATGAACTATTTATGCATGCACCTTCTCGTGGATTTTGTATATCACCATGGGCTTAGCATGAGTTAATTACTACATGTAAAGGTAAAAATATTGTTAAGACAAAAAAAATACTGTTAAGACTTTTGATACCCATTGCCAATTTGCTTTTAGTGCATGTTTGTTGAATGACTAGGCTTTCTGCTGGTTGGTTCTTTGAGGAAACACTGTGGAGGGGGGGAAGGGGATGAGCACAAGTAGTGAAGGAGGTTAAAGTAACAAGAAAAAGGCACAGATGCCATTATTTATCTGAAGTTTGGTTTCCAAGATAATTTAGATGGCCATCTCTCGATCTCTTTTTGATATACGACTTCAGTCAAAAATCAACAAACTTTTCAGGAAGTGGGTAGATAGTAAAATTTACCACAAAGTCTCCGTTTGCAACAACACAACTCCACTATTGTGGCAGGAAGCAGCCATAGACGTTCTGAAAACTCATTATGTCTGTGTTCCAATAAAACTTTAGAATTTTTTCATCTATTTTTATGAGGGGTATTAGTCTGGATTGTTTACAATGGTGTCTTTGTGGCAATGTCTTTGTTTCTTGTAATGTCTTTACTTGCTTTTGGTAATGCTGTTATCATGGAATCAATTGGAAAATATATAGAATTGGCATTTCTTGTTTATGTATTTCATAGAATCCACAATGAAGTCATCTGGGTCTGGAGTTTTTGATGGGAAGGTTTTGTTTTGTTTCTTTTTAAATTTTTTATTTCAATTCCATTAATTAATTATTTACCTATGATTTTTTTTTTAAGATTTTTTTAAAAATTTATTCATGAGAGACACAGAGAGAGGCAGAGACACAGGCAGAGGGAGAAGCAGGCTCCATGCGGGGAGCCAGACATGGGACTCGATCTCGATCTCGAGTCTCCAGGATCACACCCTGAGCTGAAGGCGGTACTAAACTGCTGGGCCACCCAGGCTGCCCCTTTTAATTCTATTTAATTAACATATACTATATTGTTAGTTTCAGAGGTAGAACTTAGTGATTCTTCAGTTACGTATAACACTCAGTGCTCATTACTTCAAGTTCCCCCCTTACTGCCCATCACCCAATTATACCTCACCCACCCACTCTCAGTTTGTTTCCTGTAGTTAAGAGTCTCTTATGGTTTGCCTCCCTCTCTGTTTTCCTCTTATTTTATTTTTCCTTCTCTTCCCCTATGTTTTGTTTCTTAAATTCCACATATGGGTGAAATCATACAGTATTTGTTTTTCTGTGACTGACTTATTTCATCTAGCATAATACCCTCTAGTTTAGTGGGGTTTTTTAAAGATTTATTTATTTATTTATGATAGACAGAGAGAGACAGAGAGAGGCAGAGACACAGGAGGAGGGAGAAGCAGGCTCCGTGCCGGGAGTCCGACCCTGGGCCAAAGGCAGGCGCAAAACCGCTGAGCCACCCAGGGATCCCTAGTTTAGGTTTTTAACTATAAATTCAATTTAATAGATATAGGGCTGTTATGAATTTGTCAAAATAACACTTGTTAAGTGGAGCATGGGCCCACAGTTCAACAATAGACCATAACAGAAATTGAAAGAGAGAAGTTTATTACTCATAGATTGTAGAAGTACCTGGCATGTCTCAAGGAGTCACATGTGGAGGTTAAAGATGAGTGCAAAGAGAGACAGGAACTGCGGCACATTTCTTATTAGGATCTGCAGGTGGAGACCAAGGCCAGATTGGCCAATTCAAACAAAAGAGCAGAGTTTTGGTAAGCTCCTTGGGACTCATATCTAAAGGATACATAAGGAAAGGAAGGCATTGGGAGTCAGGAGACTGTTGGTTACAGGGCTATTGGCAAATTCATATCAGGAATGTACATTTACTTATGACTCTGTGGACTGTTATCTAGGGCATGTGCTTGTGAGATGGGCTAAGGTCAGTTTAAAGGTCCCTGGAGGCTGCTTGGTCAAAAAAAATGGGTGCTGAGGCAGCAAGACCATGGAATACTTAGTAAACTCTTGACAAGGGCTATTCAGATTATATCTTTCTGAATGAGTACTGGTAGTGTGTGTCTTTCAAACTATTTATCTATTTCACCTAAATTTTAAAATTTATTGGCATGAAGTTGTTCATATAGCCTTTTATTTTCCTTTTAATATCTGTGAAAGCGCTAGTGATTGTATCTGAGAGACTAAGAAAGTATTTGGTTTTAAAAACAGCAAGTTTTCCCTTTGCATTAGTCATTTTTTGGTCTATTTAAAAGAATGCAATTTATTACAGAAAACTAATGTTTTGGAATAGGATGTTAGAAGCCAGCTGAAACTTGATGGCTGCAACCATTTCTGATTTCTCCCCATAGCTCAGCAGCAAAGGGGTAAACTGTCATACCTCCTCTAGGCCTAGAGCTGGGGGTCAGCGTTGGAAATTACAATCTTTGGAATTCATACTCATTTTACTTCATTCTTTTTCTCTTCTATGACTTGCAGGGCTCAATATTACTACAGCTGTGGTAGAGACTCTGTAATCTGGGAGATCCCTTCTCCTGCACTGTTTAGCCAACCTTCCAAAAGGATCCAGAAGCTGGCACTGCCCAACAGATTCAAGAAAGAATATCTAATAAATAGGTAATCTATAAATTCTAACCTAATTTGGTTAAATCTCACAATATTTTTCTTATTTTAGTGTATACAGTTTCATAAACTAGAAGTTCACTTGTGTTTCAAAGGATCAGGAGTCAAAACTCAAATGTGTGCAGTAATTGTAAGTAATCAGAGGGTTATCACCAGTAATTACATTTTGGGGGGTTTGTTTGTTTAGAGAGAGAGAGAGACAGCATGCATGAGCAGGGAGGGCAGGACAGAGGAAGAAGGAGAGAGAATCTCATGCAGGCTCCATGAGCCTGACTCAGGGCTCAGTCTTATGACCCTGAGTTCATGACCTGAGCTGAAATCAAGAGTTGGATGTTAACCAACTGAGCCACCCGGGTACCCCACCTGTAATTATATATTTTTTTAAATTTTTATTTATTTATGATAGTCACAGAGAGAGAGAGAGAGAGAGAGAGAGAGAGAGAGGCAGAGACATAGGCAGAGGGAGAAACAGGCTCCATGCACCGGGAGCCTGACGCGGGACTCGATCCCAGGTCTCCAGGATCGGGCCCTGGGCCAAAGGCAGGCGCTAAACCGCTGCGCCACCCAGGGATCCCCTGTAATTATATTTGATTCAAACTGTGGTGAAGCTAAAATTCACACTGAACTTACCATTGTCAGCCAATTAAAAGGAAATACGAAAATGAAACATTACAAGTTTTTGCAATTTGTAGAACTTGATGTTTCTCTTCGGTTTCTATGACTTTCCAAATGTTTTTCCTTTTGCTTTGAATGCTGAATTTCTCTTTGTCTTCAAAGGACAGCCTAGGTGATACTTCCACATGGAACCAAAATTGTGATGTGATTCTTGGAAAAATGTTAAGTGCATTAATGGAATATGTATCATGTACAATTATAGGGAGATGATAGTACTACTGTATAGTACTTTAGTCAAGACACATTAAGTGTATGTGTCCACTTATGGATGTTATACCTTAAGAAACTGATAATAGGGCAGCCCTCGTGGCTAGGTGGTTTAGCGCCACCTTCAGCCCAGGGCGTGATCCTGGAGACCCAGGATTGAGTCCCGTGTCGGGCTCCCTGCATGGAGCCTGCTTCTCTCCCTCTGCCTGTGTCTCTGTCTCTCTCTCTTTCTGATAAATAAATAAATAAAATATTTAAAAAAAAGAAACTGATAATAAACTTGATACTATTCAGAAGGAGCTGAATGAAATGATGAGGCCTCTGTAAACTATGTTACATGAAAAATAATTAAGAGAAATGACATGTTTAGCTTAGAGAAGAGAGTGAGGAAGGATGTGGAGAAATTGAAACCCTCATCTATTGCTGGTTGGAATATAATGGTGCAGCTTAATTGGAAAACCACTTTTTAGCTCCTTGAATGTTAAGAATAGAGTTATATGATCAGCATTCTACTTCTAGGCATGTACTCAAGAGAATTAAAAGCATACGCTCACACAAAAACTTGTACATGAATATTCATAGCAGCATTTCATAATTGCCAAAAAGTGGAAACAATGCAAATGTTCATCATGGATGAATGGATAAACAAAATACAGTAAATCATATGATGGGATATTATTCAGCCATAAAAAAGAATGATGTGCTGATACATGAATCTTGAAAATATGCTAAGTGAAGGAAGCCAGACACAAAAGGTTACATATTTATATGACTCCATTTATTTGAAAATTTCAGAATATACAAATTCATAGAGACAGAAAGTAGATTAGTGGTTCTGGGGGCACAAGGTGGGGGAATGAAGAAATAGAGAGGGACTATTAATCAGTATGGGGTTTCTCTTCAGGATGATGAAAACATTCTGAATTTAGATAGTGACAGTAGCTATACAACCTTGTGAATATGCCAAAACCCCTGAATTGTACACTTTAAAATTATATACATTAATTCTGTGGCTAGTTGTGTATCTATTGTATTTTACTTAAAATTTTTATTTATTTATTTTACAGAGAGAGAGCACAAGCAGGGGGACAGTAGGCAGAGGGAGTGGGAGAAGCAGGCTCCCCCTGGAGCAGAGAACCTGACATGGAGCTTAATCCTGGGGATCATGACCTGAGCTAAAGGCAGATGCTTAACCAACTGAGCCATGCAGGCACCCCAATTGTGTAACAATTTTTAAAAACTAACAGACTACCCTTAGAGGGTAATCATATATTTATTTGTGAAATTTTTTTTTCATATTAGGTTTGTAGGTTTGTTGGTTGATAGGTTTTTGTACCAGGAAAGGAATATGTGGGGAACAGCCTATGAAAATTGGCCAAATTGCTGGGAATTATGACCAGCACTATCTCAAACTGCATTGCAGAGGAAACTGGCTATCACAGAGGGGTCCTTGGTAGTGACTGGAATTTTTATCTCAGAGATTTCATATAAGGTTTAGGTAGGAAGTGAAGTGCTAGCTAGCTAGCTAGCTACTTATTTATTTATTTATTTATTTATTTATTTATTTATTTATCTATCTATCTATCTATCTATCTATTTAAGATTTTATTTATTTATTCATGAGAGACACAGAGAGAAAGAGAGGCAGAGAGACACAGGCAGAGGGAGAAGCAGGCTTCATGCAGGGAGCCCGACATGGCACTCAATCCGGGTTCTCCAGGATCTTGCCCTGGACTGAAGGCCGCCTTCAGCGCTAAACTGCTGAGCCACTCAGGCTGCCCGTGAAATGCTTTTTAAACTGCAAATCTCAGCCTGTCAGTGGATCATGAAATTGATTCTAGGTTTGTTTTTTTTTTTTTTTAATGAAATCAAATGGAATTTTAAAAACCAGAATGCCTTGCTCAGGGCAAGCATTGTTTCATGATAATTTTGTTTCAGACAACATACACAGACGCACACACACACACACACTCACAGATTTACATATACTGTATCACAATATAACTTCTTACCATGAATCATAGTAAAAAATTTTTTTGGAAATACCAATCTGGTGGAAAAAACACTAATGATTCTGGGAAAAGAGTTTTCTAAGATAGGAAGAAATATACATAATTGATCAGAGATTGAATATAACAATGAAAAAGTATGGTTCTTTTTCCTCCAATAATTATAATATTTCATGTTCTATTTGCATATAGGTCCTACAGTGAGTACTTATCAAGAGATGCTCTTCAAAGCTCTGATCCTTCTCCCCGGATATTACAACTCTCAATAGCCAAAGCCACAAATCCAAACTATGTTCCTCCAAAAAGGGTAAGTGGGTCTATGTGAAAGAAACAGTTCCTGATTGATTTTGTAGCAACATGTTTATAAGTGTAACATACTTTCCTTTTATTTCTGGGTGTATTTTCCTTTTTCTCCCTATTTATTTTCCCCTTTCATCAAATGAACTTTTTTGACTACCTGCTCTATGCCTACTGTGTCACCTAGGATTTGATCAGAGAAGCAGAACAACAATGTAGAATTAGACCTTAAGCAATTATGGAAGCTGATAGAGAAGTTCATGGAAGGCTGTTTTGGCAGTTGGAACTTGGGTCTGGTTATAAATCTAGAAGCAATGAGAGATAGTAAGGGTAGGTCAGCAGTTACCTGGAAGGTATCTACTTCAGGGAAACGTATTACAGGTTCTTCAGGCAAGAGAACTCTAACCTCCTCAAGCAGGAGGTTGTTTTTTTCATTTATTTTTTTTAAATTTCATTTCATTTCATTTACCAACATATGGTATAATACCCAGTACTCATCATATCACATGCTCTCCTGTTAAGAGCTCCCATCACCCAGCTAGGTTATCCTCCCTTGCTTCCCCTTCAGCAACTCTCAGTTTGTTTCCCAGAGTTAAGAGTCTCTCAAGGTTTGTCTTCCTCTCTGATTTTTCCCCGTTCAGTTCCCCCTCCTTCCCTTATGGTCCTTTTCACTATTTCTTATATTCTACATATGTGTAAAACCGTGTGATAATTGTCATTCTTTGATTGACTTATTTCACTTAGCATTATACTTTCCAGTTCCACCCACGTCGATGTGAATGGTAGGTACTCATCCTTTCTGATGGCTGAGTAATATTCCATTGCGTGTGTGTGTGTGTGTGTGTGTGTGTGTGTGTGTATCACATCTTTATCCATTCATCTGTTGAAGGACATCTCAGCTCCTTCCACAGTTTGGCTATTGTGGACATTGCTGCTATGAACATTGGGGTGCAGGTGCTCCTTTGTTTTACTATATCTGTATCTTTGGGATAAATACCCAGTAGTGCAATTCCTGGGTCGTATGATAACTTTATTTTTAACTTCTTGAGGAACCTCCATATTGTTTTCCAAAATGGCTGTACCAGCTTGCATTACCACCAACAGTTTAAGAGGGTTCGGGAAGGGCTGATTGTATTGGTAAGGAAGGCTCAGCAGTATTTAAGGGTTTAAAGTCCCCAGCTTTGTTTGAATCTGCGCATATATCCCCATTCCAATTTTCAAGGTCCTATTCCTTCCCAATCATTGTTCTAACTTTAAAATTGCTCTAATTAACAAATTTGGTAATTCCATTTGCACTGTAATTTACCCATGAACAGAATTAGATTGTGAATTTGGTTTTCAGAATATTCAGCACTATAACCATAGAATATAAGGATTTATTTTAGGGACATTACAGAAAACTTTCTTGTCCCTTCCTTACTCAGATACTAAGGTGGAAATTTAAAGGCCTGAGCCAGTCATTTCTTAACTCACTTTCTCTAGTGCACTTAGAAAAAAACAACTAATCCCATTATACCTCTTTATTTCACTAAAATAATTTCTGGCAGCAGCTGCTTGGTCACCAAAGTCTTGCTTTCTGTTTTGCCACTGCATACTATGGACTACCAGTAGTGTTTTTCTTTTTAGTTACTGCCAATAGAATCATTAATACCTTTAAATCCAATTGGCTCAGAAAACAAATTCCAGGTAATCTAGAACCAATACAGAGAATCAATTCTTAAAGTGGCAATTTGGTTATCTGTTGCTTCATACCAAAGCAACGGATACCTCAAACTTAGTAGTATAAAACAACAAGCATTTCATTATACTCAAGCATTTAAGAGTTAGAACTCTCAGCTGAGATATCTCTAATTACTTGTCTGTCTGAAATGGTAGGGGGTTGAAAGTTCCTTTATACCTTAGTGAGCCAGAGCTGCTGTAACAAAATGCCTGAGACTGGGTGGCTTGAAAGACATTTATTCTTCACAATTCTGGAGACTGAGAAGTCCAAGATCAGGGTACCACCAGACTCTTTTCTTGATGAAGGTTCTCTTCCTTCATCTTGCAGACAGCCATCGTCTTGCTGTGTGCTCACATGCCTTCTTCTTTGGGTGTGCACAGAGGAGTTCTTATCTCTCTTCTTATAAGGGCATCAATCCCACTATGAGGGTTCTACCCTCAAGACCTCATCCAAACCTAATTACCAAACGCCCCACCTCCTGATATTATCACATTGAGGGTTAGGACTTCAACATATGAATTTGAGGGGAACATAAATAGTCTATCCATAACAACATCTGTATGTGGTACCTTGGCTGATATGACCTAAAGGCTAGACTCATTTGGGAATATTCACAGAAGCACCTTCATGGGATTTGGAACATACCTCATGTATTCCTTTTCTGCCCACAGTTAAAACCTTATTTTGTTTCCAATTATTGACTATATTCCCTCTCGAAGTCTTGTGGTAAGTTTTGAGTTTGAATACTAGTAATTTAAATAGAAGTCCATGTAATTTGAACACACTTCCATAATTAAGATAGTAAGGAATGACTTGGGGGATTAGGACAGCATTGTCTATGGAGAATGTGGTTCTTTCTGTCTTTCTTCTTCTTGGCTTTGATTTCTTTTTCTTATCTGTTCCAGTTAGAAGAGAACCACGTTAGATCTGTGATAACATGAGTCCCAGTTTCCAAAGGGCCAAACTAGTTAAGAACAAAGCAGAGCTCTCCCCTTTATAGTGTTCTCATGTTCCTCCCCATCTTTAGTTTAACAGTTAAAGAAAGATGGAAATTGATCCTTTCGGCCATGATCATGGGTTACTGAAGATTCTCATTCTTTCTGCTTGATTTGCTGAGAAGTCTGGTCCAGAGGTCAGACAGTTCTTCATAATCTTGATGGAGATGATGTTTATTATTTGATATTACAGATACTATTTTATTTTTCTCCCCTAGATTGAAACCAAGATTTCAGTTTCTGCCCTGACTGCTGTTGCAACTCCAAGAATTGTAGACCTTGCTCATCCAAGGATCAAGATAGAGGGTCTGTGCTTTGAAAGAGAAAGAAGTGAACTGCCCATCCGTCCTGTAAGCCACCATTGCCTTGGCATCCTTCACTTCACTTTCTAGTTGTTCCTAGGGTGCTATTTTGCTGCTATAGGGCACAGGTCAAAGTCACTGGGAAAGATAATCTTGGAAGAGTGGTCAGTGGCATGAAGGAAGACCTAGATATGTAGAGAGACTGGGGATAGAAGGCGAAGAATATGGGCTTTGGAATCAGTAAGAGCTGGGTTCAAATTCCAGCCTTACCAGTAGCTCTGTGATGTTGTGAATGTTTCTGCTTATTTATTTATTCAAGTATTTGAATGCCCACTGTGTGCCAGATACCATTTCCAGTAAACAAGATGAAGACAAAAAATAAGTAAACAGATAAGATCATGTTAGGTAGGAATAAGTGCTATGAAGAAAATAAAAAAGGAAATGATTGACTATGGGTGAGGGTGGAGAATAAGCTACATTGTATATAGTAGTCAGGGAAAACCTCTCTAAGGAAGGGATATTTGGTATGAAATCTGAGTGACAAGAGGAATTAGCTAAGAGAGATCCTGAGAAAAGAAGTCTTAAAGAAGAGATGGCCTTGAAGTTGGGTGGAACAAGGTGAACAAAGAGATGATAAAGTTAACAGTTCCCACTTAGAGGACTGTTGTGATTTGAAATAATAGATAAGACTTTGGTGCTCAGCACAGAGCCTGGCAAATTCTGTGGCTTCCCTCTCTCTTCCTCCTTGACATTCCCTTCCATTCATTGTAGTGCTCAATCCCAGCTGGGTTTTCAATAAATATTTAATGACCATGTTGCCAAGGAGGCTGAATAAATTTTACCCTGTTTCTAAAAACTGAGGATATGATATGGAATTCTGTTAGGAAAGAAAACTAGTCTGGGAATCACAACCCCTCAGGAGAGCATTTTGAGTTTGCTAAAATGACTTGCCTTGTGACCTGTGGACAAATCACTTTATTTTCCGTTTTTTTTTTGTATATAAAATGGGGATTAGTTACCTTTCTTTAGTTGCTAGAATTGTTTGGGAATTTATAAAAAAATCTTTTAAAAAAGTGATACCACTGCAGAAAATCGTACTCTTAGAACCCAAAACAGGTCTATACCAGTGCAAAATAGTACTTTCAGGGCTACCGAGGGGGTGTTTATTATCCATTGTGGTTCTTTTGAGTGAGAATTTAAGAGAGAGAACAGGAGCTATATGTCATCCTTCCAGTTTTACCAACAAAGGCAACCTGGCAGATGCGATTTTCAAAGTAAGACCAGGGGAAGTTGATCAGTCAATCAACATATGTTCAGCACCAGTTGTGCACTTATTCTAGCTTTTGGCAAACATGTACTTCTTTCAAGAAGTTCGTATTCTAATGGGGAGAAGCAGACAATAAACACACCAACAAAGAGATAAGTGAGCAAAGTGAGGTGTTGGTAAGTGCTAAAAGAAGATTAAATAAGTAGGGGGGTTATTAGAAAGAATGATGTATCTTGGATGGTGAGGGATGATGTCCTTGAGAATGTGATATTTGAGTCTAGAGACTTGAATCATGAAGAGGCAGCCATGACAAGGTTGAGGAAAGAGGATTTTAAGCAGAAATAGCAGGTAAAAATGTCCCAAGGTGGAAAGAGCTGGGCCAGAAGGACCTTATGTAGCAAGGATCATCGTGATCAAGGTGAGGAAGGGAGGGAGATGAGGTCAGAGGAATAGGATAGCAGTCAGATCATGTAGCGCCTTCTAGGCCATAGTAAGGAGTCTAAATGTTATTCATAGCCAAATGGGAAAACCTCTAGAAGGTTTTAAACTCCAAGAGTGATATAATCTGACTTGGACTTCAGAAAGTACATACCTCATAGGGTTATTATGATGATTAGGTGGGAATAATTTAGGTGCCCCACTTAGAACACTGTCTGGCTCATGGAATACACTCATTAAAATACTCATTCTCTCCTCCAGTAATTGGTATATGAAGGCTAGATTGTACAGAGCAAAAATGGAAGCAGAGAGACCAGTGAGGAGTCTGCTGCAGTAATCCAGAAGAGGATCCGTGTTCCATAGTGATTCAATTAGGCCATAGTTGTAGAGAGGGAGATGTGAAAATTGGGATATATTTTTGCATCTTTTTGTTTCCACTATAGATATCCCACGCTGCCTTGCTATGCAAACCTAGCCCTCGAATAATAGCTCTAGCTAAGGCCAAGCCTCTTCATCAAGATTATCTACCTATCCGTGATGCCCACTGGCCAGTATCTTATGCTGCTATCCATTGCAAAATATCTCCTAGAATTCAAGAACTAGCTAATCCAAATACAAGGTATGTCAATTTATGGCTAAGATTGGGACAGGAAAGCTAGGGGTGCTAGGGAGAGGGAAAAATTAACCTAGTAAGACCAATGAAAAGAATTATAGAAATACAAGAAATTTTCAAAAACATCTCATTTGTAACATTACTTGTAATAAATCTATGGACTTAACACAAATATAAGGCAGCAGTTAAAGGGTTAGTGGACTAGTTTTGAAACTTAGATCTAGGAAACAACCTTGTAAGGATGGATATAGGATTATTTAACATATTGTAAAGTGAAACAAATTACGTAAGAGCATAAAACCTGTTCTAGTTTATGTAAGAAAATAGATAGGTGCCATATATTTGCTTGCACGTGCCTATAATATTTCAGAAGACTATGCAAGAAGGTAGTAACAATGCTTACTTTTGGAGGCCTGAGGGAACTGGAATGGGAAGAAGATTTATTTTTTTTCTAAATATGCTTTTGTATTTTTCCATGTTTTTGCATCATGTACATGCATTATCTATTTGAAATAAATAATACATTCAACAAAGAAGAAATGGCTTCTAATTCCTGTTTACTTTTTAGAAGATTTCTTAACCTGCCTGAACACCAGGTCATTTTGTTTCCTTCTTGAGATAATGCCTAATCCCCCTTTTTAAGCATCATTAGGAAAACCTAGGAGAGGGTATCCCTGGGTGGCACAGCGGTTTGGCGCCTGCCTTTGGCCCAGGGCGCGATCCTGGAGACCCAGGATCGAATCCCACATCGGGCTCCCGGTGCATGGAGGCTGCTTCTCCCTCTGCCTGTGTCTCTGCCTCTCTCTCTCTCTGTGTGACTATCATAAATAAATAAAATAATTAAAAAAAAATTAAAAGTAGGTTTACTTAAAAAAAAAAAGGAAAACCTAGTAGAGACCTGGAAAAGTCATAGAAATCTTCAGCTCAGGGAACAGGGAAATATGTTCATTTTTATATAATAAAATATTTTTAAATGTTTATGATGTGTTTGCCTTTAAAAGAAAGTTCAACAGCAGTGAACTGAAGCTCATTCTCTGTTCATTGACAAAGGAAAGGGAAAAAGTAAGATCAAGTACTCAGGGTCTACACCAGTGGCAAAGTTATTATTTGGTGGTAAGATGCTAAGAGTGGAAACTTCAAAATTTTGATTTAAGTCCCCCAGAGGACTACTGGGTGTGTTTTAACATTGCCAAATTATTGAAAAAATTTTCCAGAATTAACTTTCAGTGGAAAGAGCAAAGGTTTTGGAATCTGATGGATACACAAATCTGGATTTGACTACAGGTCATTTTTATAACTTCTCTGAGCCTTCATGTCCTTATCTGTACAGTGGGAGACATAACGTCTGTTTCATGGGGGGCTTATGAAAAACCAACACAGAATAATATCCTACAGCCTAACACAGAGTGGATGGTTGAGAAAAATGTTAGTTCCATTTTCTGTTCATCTGTTTTCAGGTCGCATTCTTTTCTCCCCATTTCAGGTCTCCTGTGCATATTGTATACTACGATCCAGATGTCTTTAAAGTCAAGCCAGCTGCTTTGAAAACACAGTGTACTCCAAGGATCCAAGAATTGGCAGAACCTATTGTGCGTTAAAAACAGAAAGCCACATCAGTCAGACTCTAGTTATATATCTAGAAAACATTAGGTGACTTAGTTCCCTATACTGGTCCCATCACTCTGTATTCCCCTATCTCTCCAAAACCCGTATGAGGCCCCCAGGAAACACCAGTTCCTGCTATTACCTGTAGTCATGTCCTTAGCAAGGTTTGGGGACTCGAGCATGTAATAAAATGAAACTGAGGGGGCCTGACTTTTCCTTACTATCTCTCCCCATGAGCATCGAGACCATCTCATTGCTCTGACTGACCTGAAGAAACACTCTTCCTTATGTTTGCTGGGCTTCTTTTTCTTTTCCTGGAGAGATCTATATTCCCCAGCAGCTGGTCTCTGCTCAGTCCCTGCTCTAATAAGTCCTGAGAATTGAAGTAATTCTTTGTGTTACTTTTCCAACCCCCCCTCCCTAACTGAGAAATAACATCGAAATGGTGAAGCCTTTTGGGATAACTTGAAATGCTTTTTATAATCTTTAGATTAAATTTAGAGAACAGGTTACTTTAAATAATCACCTCTGCACCAATCTCTGTCCCTTCACTCACATTGGGTCATTTATCATGAGTGACAGAAAAAGTGAGGCATTTGGTAAGCATTATAATTCTCTGTCAAATTGCATCTGCTCAGAGTTTTTCAAATTTAGTTGTTTTATTCTCTCCACGGATCAGTATTTTACAAATGAAACTTTTATGACATATCTAGATTTACATGAAAATGAACTTATCTGAAAGCCAGTTTTACAGATGGATAAGTTCTATCTCCAATGCTTTGTATTAAGGAGATAATTAGTGTTATGGAGAGGCAATATTATATAGTAGTTTTGAGCCTGTGTTTTGGCATCAGGCAGACCTGGCTTAGTCTCCCTCATGGATCATTTGCCAGGTATGTGATTTTGAACAAATTTTCTCACCCTCCCCTCCTCCACCCTGTGACTGTTTCTTTACGTGTAAAATGGGTTCCTGCTGTGTTATTATAAAGATTAAATAAAATTCCAGGGGTACCTGGGTGGCTCAGTGAGTTAGGCATCCACTTGTGATTTCGACTGAGGTCATGATCTCAAGGTTGAGATGGAGTTGGAAGTCCCTCTCTGTACTCAGTGGGGAGTCTGTTTCGGATTCTCTCTCTGCCCCTCCCCCCCTCTAGAAATAAATAAATCCTTAAAAAAAATAAAATTGTGTAATAAAGTATGAATTAGAAAAATTTGTTTAAAAATGTAGTTCCTGGGGATCCCTGGGTGGCTCAGCGGTTTAGTGCCTGCCTTTGGCCTAGGGTGTGATCCTGGAGTCCCGGGATTGAGTCCCACATCAGGCTCCCTGCATGAAGCCTGCTTCTCCCTCTGCCTGTGTCTCTGCCTCTCTCTCTCTCTGTGTCTCTCATAAATAAATAAATAAATAAATAAATAAATAAATAAATAAAATCTTTTTAAAAAATGTAGTTCCTTTGCTTCTAAGGAGGGTGTAGCATAGTTCATATCAATGAGAAAATAAAGATCTTTATGGCTTGATTCATACATTAAATGAATGTTTGTTGAGTGTTTTTGCTTTGCCAGGCACTGTGCCAGGCATCGGAGATAATCATACTAACCCAAACAGATATGGGCTGTGCTCTCATGGACTATTCAGCCAATGGAAGAGATGGATGTAATTCAAACTTTCACAAATAAATATAAAATTACAACGGTGGCAAAGTGCCATGACAGAGAGGTTAAAGTGCTATGAAATAACAGTATAGAGAATTTTGACTCCCTTGGGAAGGCAAAGGAAGACTTATTTAATGAAGGGACTATTGGGCTAGAATCTAAAAATGGAGTAGGGGGCAGCCCGGGGGGCTCAGCAGTTTAGCACTGCCTTCAGCCCAGGGCGTGATCCTGGAGACCCAGTATTGAGTCCCACGTCGGGCTCCCTGCATGGAGCCTGCTTCTCCCTCTGCCTGTGCCTCTGCCTCTCTCTCTGTATCTCTCATGATTGAGTAGTTAAAATCTTAAAAATAAATAAATAAAATAAAAACTGAGTAGGGTTAACTAACCAAATGGATGGAAAGTCAGTCCAGGTAGTGGGAACATGTGTTTAGTGAACATTGGTTGATTTGAGGGCCATCTTGCATCCATTTCCCCTCCTTCTTATAAGAACTCCTAATTTTCTTTTTGAGAATTACTTGGTCTTTCTTACTTAGAGCTTGATTGGTATTTTTTTTAAAGATTTTATTTACTGATTTGAGAGAGAGAGAGTCCACACAAGGAGTGGGTAAAAAGCAGAGGGAGAGGGAGAAGCAGACTCCCCACTGAGCAGGAAGCCCAATACAGGACTCCATCCCATGGACCCTGAGATCATAACCTGAGCAGAAGGCAGACACTTAACCAACTGAGTGACCTAAGTGCCCCTGGGGCTTTGGATCTTATGCAGAGTGGTGCAGGAGGTTGGAGGTATAGTTGGAGCCAATATTGCTAAGCAGTTGTGCTCTGATGGGACTTCATTTTTCACCTAGCCACCTGTATCCCTGGAGCTACTCTAGCCCTTCACCTATTCCTTTGACTCAGGAGCTGCCCACAGCCTTCTAGTAAATCCTATGGCTCCTATGGCAGGTGGACAGATGTGTTGGGGACTGGAAAAAAAAAAAAAGTTTGGCTCAAAAAGAGAGGTAAAAAGGGGTTACATGATGCAAGAGGAAGCAGAAGGATGGGAGCCAGACCATACAGGGCCCTGGAGGTCATGTTGAAGACTTTAGTCTTTATCCTAAAACCCATGAAAGTTGTCAGAGTAATTTAAGGATAGGGATAATGTAATCAGGATTGCCTTTTGAAAAAAATGTCCTTGACAAATAAATTGGGGAGGAGACAATAGAAGTAGATAAACTAGGTTAGGAGGCTATTTAATAGATCAGACACAAGATGAAAATAGTTTTGTGGTACCATAGTGCAAATAGAAAGAAGTGACAAGGGGCCCTTGAGTGATCCCAGGGTCCTGGGATTGAGTCCTGCATTGGACTCCTCACAGGGAGCCTGCGTCTCCCTCTGCCTATGTCTCTGCCCCTCTCTCTGTGTCTCTCACAGAGAACAAATAAAATCTTAAAAAAAAAAAAAAAAAGTGGCAAACTTGAGAGAGATTTGAGGAAGTGAATTTTTATAAAATTTGTTGATGGGTTGGATGTGGTGTGGGAAAGAGGGAAGCATTTAAGATAATTCCTGGATTTCTAAATTAAGAAATAAGAAGAGTCTGACTATAAAAATGGACAATGGCCTGGCCATATATGATGACAGAACTCTGACTCACAACCTTTACAATGACTGCCAGGTCAGGAATCTAAACCATAACCTCTGTAGCAATTAGCCCAGAAGGGTTAGGATCTGGTCAGTGGTCCTTACTGGTACCTATTTTTGCCCCCACTTCCAAGTCAGGGCCAGCCAGAGAAAGCCAAATATACTCCCTAAGCCAGTCACACAGGATGCCCTATTTCTAGTTAGCACATCTCCAACTGCCCCGTGCCAGCAGTCTTTTTTTTTTTTTTTTGCCAGCAGTCTTTAATCAGAGCATACCCAAAGCTTCCTCCATGTCTGCTCTAAAGATTTAACACTCCTCTGCCTTTGAGTCTCTGCCAACCGCAAGTAATGATGGCTGACTCACAATAGAAGCTCTAAATAAATAGCCTGGTGTGTCCTCATTTGGGTAATCTTTATTTCCACAATTTATCCCTTCACTGGAGAGGACCAGAAGAGGAGAGTAGAGCAGCATGTGTTCTGTTCTGGACACTTAGATTAGAGGATACCTTTGAGATAGCTCAAAGGAGATGCCAGGTGCAGGGCTATATTATGACTTGCATGGCTCCTAGGCACTTTTGCCTTTCTGGGTTCTTCCTTAAAATAATATTAAAAATTACATTTTATGACTGCTTTGGTATAAAGATGGACATATTAATATCATGTATTAAAATATTTTTAACTAAAATTTGATTTTCCCTTCTCATTTAAAACTACAGCATTTTTGTGAGCTCCTAAAAATACAATGAGCTGTAGGCATTGGGCCTACCTACGTTGTCCAGTAAGACAGCTGGCCCTGTTCAGGTAGGTAATCCATATATGGATCTGTGTTGCTGCGAGTAGACCTGTCTGCTGAAGATTAACACTTGCAAGTCATCTCTGTCAGGTGTGATTAAAACCCAGGGGTGGGGCGTGAGAGAAGAGGGACCAAGAAGGTGTGAAAACCGACTTGATATTTGCTGATATTAAGGGATTGCTATTAATTACACTTAGGAGGGTATTGGTATGAGGGTTTTGCTTTCAAAAGCAGCTCTTTTAGAGGTGCGTGCTGAAATACTTGTGTATTGTGGGGTATTTGGAGTTTGCTTTGAAATAATCCCAACAAGGGAGTGGATGCGAGTGTGAGTTGATGGTTGAAA
Organism: Canis lupus dingo; assembly: GCF_003254725.2. Lineage (NCBI taxonomy): Eukaryota > Metazoa > Chordata > Mammalia > Carnivora > Canidae > Canis > Canis lupus. The sequence goes on from NC_064255.1 coordinate 49,214,256, forward strand.
CTAAGTGATAGGAACATAGGGTTCATTATAGTATTCTCATTTCTATTTGATGTGCCTCAAGCTTTCCATAATAAAGTGCAAAGTGGAAGGGGAACAGAGATGGACAGTTACAGGTCTCAGCAAAGGCTGGGGAGCAGGATGCTGGACAATGCAAAGCTTCCCCAACACAGTACTTTCAGTCAGGTCCGCTTTGTTTCCAAAGGTTCAGTGTACATGAGAGACACCTAACCCTGGGAAACGAACAGAGGGTGGTAGTGGGGGAGGTGGGCGAGGGGTTGGGGTGGCTGGGTGATGGGCACTGGGGGGGGCACTGGATGGGATGAGCACTGGGTGTTATGCTATATGTTGGCAAATTGAACTTCAATAAAAAAAATATACAAAAAAAAGGAGACTCTTAATCACAGGAAACAAACTGAGGGTCGCCGGAGGGGAGGTGATGGGGGGAATGGGGCCACTGGGGGATGGGCATGAAGGAGGGCATGGGATGTGACGAGCACTGGGTGTCATATAAGACTGACGAATCACCGACTTCTACCTCTGAAACTAATAATACACTATATGTTAATTAACTGAATTTAAATAAAATTTAAAAATTAAAAACAAAACAAAACAAGCAAACCCACAAAGGTTCCGTGTAAAGGCTGTTTAAAGGGGGAAATCAATGCAACTTGTCTGTATCCCACATCCAGGCACAGTGTGGAGAAATAGCATGAACAAAATGGTGAGTTAATTTATAATTTGGTGGCAGTAGGACTGTGGGCTTACAACCCACGAGGAATAAGGTAATATAAGACAAACTGGTACTCTCACCCAAATCCAGGGGAATGGGAGGGACTCAGGACTTTCACCACACTAAGGGTACCATAGGGTTTTCAAGTTAGTTCTCTTTGAATGTTCAAAGGTCAGCATGCTTCTGTTGACCTCTGGGTTACAAAGGCTTGACGCTTGAGACGTGCGTAAGTGGGGAGGAGAAAAAAAACTAAGTGGGAAGAAATTAAAGACTTGTTCGTTAACCTGGACTTGGTTGAAGGAAGGAAAATGGTGACATAAATGTTAAATTTCTTCCAGCAGTCAGGGAGAGAGGGGGTGGAGGAGGCCCAGGAAGGAGGCTTCACCAAATAGTAGCTATGCAACCTGGTACAAATTATTTAGCTTTTCCTTGACAAGGGGCTAATAGTGTTTACTGTTAGGATTTGAAAGTTTCCAATAAATTACACCCTTCCCTTCCCTCCCTTAGTTCAGAAACCATTGAGAAACCCAGGCAGATGGAGTTCAAAATAATTCATTTACCAAGGATAAAGCCATTTGGAGATGATTTTGGTAAACCAAATGGCTTTGCTAATATACCCCTTCTTCTGAATTGAATTGAAAACCCTCCACAGGGTAACCCTGTCCCCCAGAACCAGACAGAATGTACCATGCCTATGGCTCTGAGGTCTCAAGAAGGAAGAAATGCACTCCTTCTCCTAGATTCACACAGGTAGGAGGAAATAGGGCTGGGTGAGGGCAGAAGCAGGGGGAGTTCTTTTCTGGAGAATTTTGCCTCCACATGGAAGCAGGAGCACTGGGAAAGAAATGTTCATCTGTAACACCCACCTCATTGGGTTCTTGTGAAGTACTGATCCAGTACATAGGAAATGCGTTTTGTTTTCTTAACCATTATTAATGGATTTTTTTCTTTTTTTTAAAGATTTTATTTATTCATGAGAGACACACAGAGAGAGGCAGAGACGTAGGCAGAGGGAGAAGTAGGCTCCCTGAGGGAAGCCGGATGTGGGACTCGATCCGGGGACCTGGGATCACGACCTGAGCCAAAGGCAGATGCTCAATCACTGAGCCACCCCGGTGCCCCTTAGTAGCGGGTATTAAGAAGCTTCTCCTGTCTTCCTGGATAGTGCAGTGAAACGCAGTCCTCTTGAGAGGTGGAGGCTGCTTCCCCTCCCCTGGAGTCCGGGCTGGCCTGTGACTTGCTTAGAGCCAGCAAATGAGGCAGAGGTGACATGGTAGGACTTCCAAGCCCAGGCCTCCAGAAGTCTTGTGACTTCCCACACCTGCCATCTTGGACGCTGCCCTGGGACTGCCTGGGAAGAAACCCAGCCTCCCTGAGAGACCCGCCGGGGAGCCTCAGCCCTGTCAGGCCTCGCCTCTGGGCCTCCTCCCGCTCACCCTCTGCTGAGTGCACCCACGTGAGGCAGCCAGGGGGCCCAGCGGGAGAACTGCTCGGCAAATCTACAGAATTGTCAGAAAGGAAAAAAAAAAGGTTATTGTTTTAAAACAACTATGTTTTGGGTCGGTTTGTTATTCAGCAATGGTTAACTGAAGCAGGTAATAAGCTGTTGGAGCATCAGACTGGCGCCAAGGGGGTGGGGAGGGCCAAGGGGTTCGCACTGCAGCTGGCTGATTGCCCCAGGTTCGGGAGCATGTCCTTGCTCTTGTTTATGCTAATGCGCAGGCAGACGTTTCTCCCTCAGATGTTCTGAGCCTCTTGATCAACTTGTGTGATGACCTGCAACCCACAGCGGACCTGAGCTTGGGTGCCCCGCAGTTGGCCGGGAGGAACCTGTGTGAACTGAGGCAGAGCGGTGTGTTGGTTGCTGACGTAATCCCACCTTACTTAATTCCCCACTTCTCCGTCAGGAGGGTTTTGCCTCCCAAGACCTAGCTGAGGAGGTCCTGGCCCATGGCCTCCCTCAGCAGCAGAGACATACCACAGGCAGTGAGGAGACAGATGGAGCCTGAGGATACATGTTCTTTCCTGATTTGCGCTGGTTTTTCTTTTCCTTGTGGGTGGAGCTGCCAGATGGGAAACTCCTCCACCCCAAAGTTATTTTATTCAGAGAGCTAGTAAGTGGCGGGTCCAGGGTTTAAATCCTGCCATTCTTCTTCCAGAAAGTACACTCCCAACCAACAAGTCTATACTTCGTCCCTGTGTACTGGAAATCATACGATACAGTCACTGATTCCTTCTCCACAGTCAGTGGTCAACCATGTGGTAAAGATCCCAAAGAAGCCAGAACTCAAAATGACCGCGTAGCAGCACGCATCTGCGGCTCTCTGGCCCTCTGTTGCCAAGGTGCGGCCTGCTAGAACTTCCAGGAAGTTGAGCATCCTGGGCTGGATTGCAAGACAGGGCAGGCATAAGACTGGGGACGGAGAATGGTGGTTGTGTGAAGTAAGGGAGCAGAAAGAAGTCAAGCGGGGAGCAAAGTCACCCCAGGATACCAGGGACACAATGGTGGCAGTCAGGCAGCCACTCTGAGTAAAGGGTCAGAGTGGCTGTGGCTCAGGGCAGGCGGACATCAAGGCAAAGCAATAATGGACCCCAGTTATTTGTGGAACGATTTAAGCAGGTGGGGGTGCCTCAGGGTTTAGAGAGTATAAAAGCACCACAGTCCCGGCTCCAGCAAGCTTAAAGCACAGCCTCACTCAGGAAATCATTTTGAGTTCTGGCTTCTTTGGGATCTTTACCACATGGTTGACCACTGGTGGAGAAAGAATCAGTGACTGTATCATATGATTTCAAATACACAGGGAGGAAGTATAGACTTGTGGCTGGGAGTGTACTTTCCGGAAGAAGAATGGCAGGATTTATAAACCCTGGACCCACCCCTTACTAGCTCTGTGTCTTTGGATAAAATAACTAACCTCCCTGGGTCTCAATTTCCTCACTTGTAAAATGGGGGTAAGGATTAGTACAGTCAAATATTTCCACCCAAAGCACCACCAGAGAGCTTGTGAACAAAGCAAAGCTGAATTTATAGCTTACGTAAGATAAGGGAGATCGCTGCCTTCATAGAATGTTAGCAGCATCTAGTAAGGAAAGGGCGGCGATGAGGTATTCATGAGTTTTGGGATCCATTAGGATTGGGCAATGGATCAATAGACCCATGCAAGGCAAGAATTTCTGAAAGAGCCTTTGAGAATTGATGAGACTAGTGGAATACTTTCAGGTCAATAACAAAGTTATTTGCAACTTCATCGTTTTAGGCAAGAGTTTCCTAAAGCTATATTATTGAAGGTAGCAGCATAGTAAAAGCCATGTTAATGTACAAACTAAACTGTGTTGGGATATAGGCACACCTCAGAGATATTGTCGCTTTGGTTCTGGACCCCCCCCCCAAATAAAGTGAATATTGCAATAAAAAGAGACAATTTTTTTTTAGTTTCCCAGTACACATAAAAGTTAGGTTTATACCAAACTGTATCTATTAACTGTGCAATAGCATTTATGTCTAAAAATCACTGTATCTATTTTTTTTTAAGATTTTATTTATTTCCTTGAGAGCAAGAGAGAGAGCATGAGTGGGGTGGTGGGGGAGAGTCAGAGGCAGAGGGAGAAGCAGACTCCCTGCTGAGCAGGGAGCCCAACAGCAACTTGGGGCTTGATCCCAGGACCCTGGGATCATGACCTGAGCCAAAGGCAGCCTAACGGACTGAGCCGCCCAAGCACTCCTACACTGTACATATCTTTTTTTTTTTTAAGATTTTATTTATTTATTTATTCATTCATTCATTCATTCATTCATTCATTCATTCATTCATTCATGAGAGACACAGAGAGAGAGAGGCAGAGACACAGGCAGAGGGAGAAGCAGGCTCCATGCATGGAGCCCGATGTGGGACTCGATCCCAGGACCAGGGATCACCACTTGAGCCAAAGGCAGACGCTCAGCCATTGAACCACCCAGGTGCCCCATCTGCTTGGGTCTTGATCCGAGGGTTGTGAGTTCAACTCCCACATTGGGTTCCATGTGGATGTGGAGCCTACTTAAAAAACAAAACAAAACAAAACTTTATTAAAAATTATTGCTAAAAAATATTAAGCATCTTCTCAGCTTTCAGTGAGTTACAATCTTTCTGCTGTGGAGGTTTTGCCTTAATGTTGAGTGCTACTGACTGATGGGGGTTTGGGTTGCTGAAGTTTGGGGTGGCTGTGGCAATTGCTTAAAATAAGAAAATGATGAAGTTGCTACATCAATTGCCTTCCTTTTACAAATGATTTATCTGTATCACATGATGCTGTTTGACAGCATTTTACTCATAGTAGAACTTCTCTCAACATTGGAATCAATCCTCTCAAACCCTGCTGCTGCTTTCTAAGTTTATGTAATATCCTAAATCCTTTACTGTCATTTCAACAGTCTTCACAGTATCTTCACCAAGAGAAGATTCCCTCTCAAGATACCACTTTCTTTGTTCATTCATGAGAAGCAACCCCTCATCTGTTCATGTTTTGTCATGAGATTGCAGCAATTCAGTCCCATCTTAGGCCCCACTTCTCATTCTAGTTCTCTTGTTATTCCCACCACATCTGCAGTTATTTCCTCCACTGAAGTCTTGAACCCCTCAAAGCCCTCCATGAAGGTCAGAATCAACTTCTTCCAAACTCCTACTCAGGTTGATATTTGGACCTCTGCCCATGAATCACAAATGTTCTTAATGGCATCTAGAATGGAGAATCCTTTCCAGAGGTTTTCAATTTGCCTAGATCCATCAGATGAATCACTATCTGTGACTGCTATAGCCTTATGAAATGCATTTCTTCAGCAATAAGACTTGAAATAAGACTCACAATGACTCCTAGATCCATGGGCTCACAAATGGATGTTGTGTTAGCAGGCATGAAAACAACATTAATCTCATTGTCCATCTTCATCAGAGCTCTTGGGTGACCAGATGTATTGTCAATAAGCAGTAATATTTTCAAAGGAATCTCTTTTTCTGATCATTAGGTCTCAACAGGGGGCTTAAATATTCAGTAAACCATGTTGGAAACAGGTGTGCTGTCATCCAAGCTTTGCTGTTCCATTTATAGAGCACAGGCCAAGTTGATTTAGTATAATTCTTTTTATTTTTTAAAGATTTTATTTATTCATGAGAGACAGAGAGAGAGGCAGGGACACAGGCAGAGGGAGAAGCAGGTTCCCTGCAGGGAACCTGACGCAGTACCAGATCCCAGGACCCTGGGATCACGACCCAAGCCAAAGGCAGATGCTCAACCATTGAGCCACCCAGGCATCCCAATTCAGTATAATTCTTAAAGGCCCTAGAACTTTTGAAATGGTAAGTGAGCATTGGCTTCAATTTAAAGCTATCAGCTACATCAGCCCCCAACAAAAGCCAGTTCTTTGAAGCTTTGAAGCCAGGCATTGACTTCTCCTCTTTGACTAGTAAATCCTAGATAACATCTTCTTCCAATATAAGGTTGTTTCATCTACATCAATAATCTGTTGTTTATTCTAGCCACCTTCATTCACTCTCTTAGCTGGATCTTCTAGGTAACTAGCTACAGTTTCTATATCAGCACTTGCTGCTTCACCTTGAACTTTTTATTATACAAACAGCTTATTTATTTCTTTAAGATTTTTATTTATTTGAGACAGAGAGAGTGAAAGACAGCACAAGCAAGGTGAAGGGCAGTGGGAGAAGCAGACTCCTGACTGAGCAGGGAGCCTGATGTGGGGCTCCATCCAAGGACCCTGGGATCATGACCCAAGTTGAAGGCAGATGCTTAACTGAGCGCTACCCAGGGTCCCTAAAAACTGCTTCTTTCTTTAAACTTCACGAATCAACCTCTACTACCTTCAAATTTTTCTTCTGTGGCTTCTTCACCTCTCTCAGGCTTCACAGAATTGACAAGAGTCAGGGCCACACTCTGGATTAGGCTTTGGTTTAAGGGAATGTTGTGGTCGGTTTGATCTTCTGTCCAGACCACTCACACTTTCTCCATACCAGCAATAAGGCTATTTTGCTTTCTTGTCAGTTGTGTGTTCACTGGAGTAACATTTTAATTCCCTTCAAGAACTTTTTCTTTGCAAAAAAAAAAACAAAAAAAACAAAAAACTTTTTCTTTGCATTCACAACTTGACTGGTGAAAGAGGCCTAACTTTTGGCCTATTGACTTTCCACACACAGTCCTTACTAAGCTTAATCATTCCTAGCTTTTGATTTAAAGTGAGAGATACGTGACTCTTCTTTCTCTTGAATGCTTCAAAGCCATTATAGGGTTGTTAATAGACCTAATTTCATTATTGTTGTGTCTCAGGGAATAAGGAGGCCTGAGGGGAGGGAGAGAAACTGGGGAATGGCTGGTAGGTAGAACAGTCAGGACACACCAACATTTTTGGTTAAGTTTGCCATCCTATGTATATGGGCATGGTTCATGGTGCCTGGAGCAATTATAATAGTGACATCAAAGATAATTGATCACAAATCATCCATAGCAAATTTAATAATAATGAAAAAGTTTGAAATATTGTGAATATTAACAAAATGTGACACAGAGACACAAAGTGAGCAAGTGTTGTTGGAAAAATGGCACCAATAGACTTGCTCAGGGTTGCCACAAACCTTCAACTGATGAAAAACAATATTTGCAAAGCTCAGTAAAGTGAAGCTCAATAAAAGGAGGTATGCCTGTATATGGGAAAATTCTACTTTCCACTCAATTTTTCTGAAAACCTAAAACTGCCCGCCAAATTACAGTGTATTAACTAAAGATAAAAAGCAAATGGGGGGATCCCTGGGTGGCGCAGCGGTTTGGCGCCTGCCTTTGGCCCAGGGCGCGATCCTGGAGACCCGGGATCAAATCCCACGTCGGGCTCCCGGTGCATGGAGCCTGCTTCTCCCTCTGCCTGTGTCTCTGCCTCTCTCTCTCTCTCTGTGACTATCATAAATAAATAAAAATTAAAAAAAAAAAAAAAAAGCAAATGGGTGGAAGAGGAGGTTGCCGCATGGTAGGTACATTCTTGGGGAAATCTTGAATCATCCAACACAAATCAGGCTAAAACATGCTTTTGGTTCTTCATTTACTTTGCATAAAGGTGCATTGTTTATTTTGCAAGGGCATAAAAGAACAAAATGAGAGCAATAGAATGTCTCGCACCTGTTGCCAAAATAAGCTTTCTCATTAGGTTGACAATCACGAACATTAATCAATCTACTTTGGTGAAGTCAATCTCAGCCTTATAGGAAAGGTTCCAAATCTCCCTCAGTTTATTCAGTAAATAAAGGCTGTATCTTAGTGATTCTTATTAAAGGATTCACCACATCAACAAGCATACTTGAAGGTGTTAACAAAGTGCTTTATTGTTACTATCTCATTGATCAGCAATCCCTCATTTAACTTCATCATCAGAACACACAGCTTTTGCTCAGGAGGGAACCAGCTCCTTAACGCCCTCTCTGCTGTGGAAGTTTGGTAATTGAGGAGAATTCAAACTCTGTTCTCCATGGCCAAGACTCTAATCTCCCCTAGCCCTGGGACCAGTCACACAGCCTTCTCCCTCAGGCCACTCACCTCCTTCTCTGCCTTGAATCAAGGACATAAACTCAGGTCTGTGTAAAATATGCTTTTCTTCTCTGTAACTCAGTTTGCTTTCTCACCTTGAGCCTTGTTCCACTGAGCTGATGGAAAAAACAGCCTCACATCTTTCTGGGTTTCCAGGAGCCTCCCCAGTGCCAAGATGTTGAGTGGTGTGGCTTGAGGGTGGGGTGGGGACGGTCCTCTGGGCTTGGTCCACACAGCTACTGCCAAGACTTGTCATCCCTTCTCCATATGTTCCCTGTAGGTCCTCCAGCTTTCTGCTGCTTTTCTGATGTGACGGGGATAAAGGAGTCTCCGGCAGGGCTGCCTTTGATCCTGCCTGCCTGGACACAGCCATTTTCTCTGGGATTTTCTTTCCTTAGTAGTAACTATTTTGCAAAGCCAGACACAGGTCCTTTCTGCTTTCTTGTCAGTTGTGTGGAATCCATGAACTCTTATTTTTGCCCCTTTACTCCCACCTACAAAGAAACCTTTCCAGTCTGGGGATGACACAGACTCTCTTTAATCTCCCCCACAATGCCCCACCCCAAGGATTCCCTAAGGGCTTAATCTTTTGGAAGGAGGAGCAACATTACTTTCAAACTGTTTTGTCTTTTCTCCCTTGCTACACATCCTTCCCCCTAGGCAATAAGTCTGGAGCCTATCAGGATGGAAGGAATAGAATGAGCCCTACAGAGAGGAAAAGGAAGAAATATTATTTGGCTACATATTTAATTTGTATGTAGGTCTTACTTCCCCTAGTATATTTTAAGTGACCTGATGGTATGAATTGTTTTCTTGTATCCTCCACAATATCTGTGGAGAGAGAAGTTGTGTGCTCTGACAACCTCTGGTCATTCTTCCTTATTAAGCCTGGCCTGTTTTGAGGAATGTTCTGGAGCTATCCTATAGGGTCGTGACAGTCACATCCCTGATGTTAAATCACAAGACTTCCCTTCTCTATTGTTGCCAACAATTATATTTTTGGTCACCTTTGGAGATATTGGTTATATCTGAACACAGTTCACCAGAATGAATGGAATTTTAAAACTTTTTTATCAAGTGGGAAAGTTTTGGTCCAAATTATTAAATAGATGGGAATATAAATCATCATATTACTATTACTGTGTGTGGGATGGGGAGGGAAGAGGCACAGGAAGAGACTTAATATATTGAGTCTCCTACCCCAAAAATGCCACTCAAAAAAAATTTTTTTAAAGATTTTACTTATTCATGAGAGACACACAGAGAGAAAGAGGCAGAGACACAGTTAGAGGGAGAAGCAGGCTCCATGCAAGGAGCCTGACATGGGACTCCATCCTTGGTCTTCAGGATCACACCCTGGGCTAAAGACAGCGCTAAACCACTGAACCACCCCGGCTGCCCGACTCAAAATTTTCACATTGTATGCTCCTTTAAGCTGAGGTGTCAAAGACCTATCTTAAAATGTAAACGTGCTACTTGGTGATGGTCTTAGATGACCTTGGTAGTTACTCAGCAGAGCACAAACCCTGAAGGGTGGCCTGACAGTGTAAGGCAAGTTCTTTTATAAGACATAAGACAGGTAAGTTTTGATGGAAAAGGGTGAAAATTGGAAAAGGCAAAGGCCATTGTCTCCCATGGGTGATTGGAATTAGAAATGACATATGAAAGCAGCTCGAAACCAGGACTAAAGTTCATAAGTTTGTTCAGGACACATAGGCCCGATTTCTACGGCAAGGTGGTTGTATGAGCCTATCAATTTGCTTTTATGTGAGTTGTCCAATGACAGCTTTTTTCATTCTCCACTCTACCCAGTAGGGGTATTTAGCTCCCCGGGCTGGGTGGCCGGAGTCCCAGGGCCTCAGGTGGGTGGCTCACCACTGGAAGGTGCCATGCTGACTGAGAAGGGAGAATGAACTTTGCTCTGGCTGCCCAGCCTTTCACCAGTTCTCTCCGGCTTCCACCAGACAGGGCTGAGGGTATTGACCTAGCCCCCTGCAGGCCTAAGCCTTGTCAAGGCCATTAACTCTTTCATTCTAAACCTTCTATACCTCTAGTGTTCCCTCCCTAAAGAAGGGTCCATACTGCCACAGCTAGATCACAAGCTATTTTGAAGTCGAGCCTTCTGTTGTGTGCTGAAAATGGAGAACTGGGTACTTGGAGCCATCACCTTCCCCTCTCCAATTCCCATTGAAGTGACTCTGGGGTGATTCTCTGATCCCTAAAGCAGCTAAAAGCAGCTAAGAAGGCTCTGCTGGGACATCTCACAATGAGGTGAGCTTACACACTTCTGGCTTTGCACCTCTCAAAAGCAAGGAAGGCAAAGACCCCCTACTGAAACCCCTGCCTGACCCTGAAGCTGAGTTCAATTCTAAGCTGCCTACAGACTCAGGGGGCGATTGTACTGTATATGAGGCTGGAGTACACGGCCCCTGGGACTCTGCTACCGTGCTGGATCCCCGGCCATCTATCTAGTGAAGCAGGTCCAGGGGTATTCATTCCTGTACCCCCATTTCCAGCCCTGCATCTGCCACCTCAGAACCACTCAGTCAATGTTTACTGTCATGAAATGAAAGTGCATTTAGTCCACATTTCTAGAACCTGATTCTACTTTACCAGGCTTTTTAACATCCCCAAATAATTCTCTGGCTCTTAAAAAGATCAATTAATTCTATTACTTGACTCAAAAGATTCAAATTCTTTGCCTCTGCTTTTCTTATTGCTCTCCACTCCTCCCGAGCAGTAAGGAGTTCAAGGTACAAAGGAGTAGAAAGTGAAGGGAAAGGCCCCTTCTTAATTGCAGACCAGACACTCATGTGCTTTTATGGAATAAGTATTTTGTACCAGGACTGGACAACATAGCGGATTCCTTATGAGAGAAGATGAAAGGAATGACAGTTGGCCAGGACAGGAATGCCAAAGGTTCTCTCTTCCCTCTGGCCAGCAGCTAAGCTCCTTGGAGCAAAACAACCCTCTGTCTGGGATTTGTGTTAGATGTGACCCTGCCATGGCTTTTCCCCCAGACAGTGTAAGGCAAGTTCTTTTATTATTATGCTTGTTTAGACTCAGCTAAATCCATGCACAAGACCCCTTAGGTTGCTGCTACTGTTTTGGAATTTTCTGGGCTTTGAAGACAGTCTATGGCCTACTTATGAATTACAGAATCTCAAATTCTTGGTAAAGTTTTCAGCCACTAACCCCCACAGCTCCCAATTGTTGGTGCAAATACAATGACTTAATTTAAGTAGAAGTGGATTATATAAACCTGTAGGAGATTCCAAATGATTGCTATTTGACCTTGTGGTATATATGTGGCAGCCCTATTTTCTCTCTTTCCTTTCTTTCCTTCCTTCGTTCTTATTTAACTTTTTTTTTAAAGATTTATTTATTTATTTATGATAGACATAGAGAGAAAGAGAGAGAGGCAGAGACACAGGCAGAGGGAGAAGCAGGCTCCATGCCGGGAGCCCGACATGGTACTCGATCCCGGGACTCCAGGATCGCACCCTGGGCCAAAGGCAGGCGCTAAACCACTGAGCCACCCAGGGGTCCCCTTATTTAACTTTTTAAAAAAGATTTTATTTATTTTTTTGAGAGAGAGTGAGAGAAAGCACACAAGCAGGAGGAGTGGCAGGCAGAGGGAGAAAGAGAAGCAGGCTCCCCGCTCAGCAAGGAGCCAAATGTGGGGCTCAAACCCAGGATACTGGGATCATGACTGTGCTGAAGGCAGATTCTCAACTGACTGAGCCATGCAGGTGCACCTCTTTTTTCTTTTTTAAAATTTTTATTTATTCATTTGAGACAGAGAGAGAGAGAGAGAGAAAGAGTTCAAGGGGAAGGAGCAGAGGGAAAGGAGCAAACAGACTCCATGTTGAGCACAGAACCCAATGCAGGGCTCGATCTCACGATGCTGAGATCATGACCTGAGCTTAAATCAAGAGTCAGATGCTTAACCGACTGAGCCACCCAGGTACCCCTGTAGCTCTATTTTCTGAACCCCAAAGAGGACACATTCAGGTCATCAGAAATATTTGAAATCAAGACTGCCCTGGAAGCAAGAGATATAGTCACTTTATGTATGTTGTATATTATTTAGAGTACTAAGTCATTTCTCTAACCTTGTCTTGCTTAGACAAATAGTATAATTACTTGCATTCTGTAACCTCACTTTAGTTTGAAGGTAGCAAAAACAGCTGTGGGAGGGAAAGCAGGGAAGAGAGAAAATGGTTCAGATGTTCTGAATGAGCATTTCAGAGATATGGGCTCTGTTGAGCTGAAACTAGTTATGTATAGTTTATTATTTCTAGTATGTATATCATATATTATATGATAATATATTATCATATATTAAATATATTTGGTTGGAAATCCCTTTAGTAAATAAGACACTTGTGCAGCAATGGCTCAGTGACTACTATTTTGCTAACCATCTGAATTCCATTCATTTTACCTTTGGGGCAGGAGTGCTTTGCTGCTTGGGCATTAGTTTAATAATTTCTCTCTTGCCTTTGCAAAAAGTCCTTGTATGAGGTGTCTATTGCTGTGTAACAAACTATGCCAAAACTCAGTGGCTTAAAATAAGTATTTATCAGCTCAGTGTCTGTGAGTCTGGAATCTGGGTGCAGCTTAGTTGGATGATTTAGTTCCTTACTGGCTATTGGCCCTTCCCTCAGTTTTTTAGCATGTGGGCCTGTCCAGAGAGCAGCTCACAACATAGCAGCAGCCTCCCTCAGAGTAAATAAGAGTGTGAGCAAAAAAGAGAGACAGATGTTATAGTCTTTTTGTAATCAAATCTTGGAAGTGATATCCCATGCCTTAGGGTCTTGCCTGCAGTCGAGGGAAGGGGATTTCACAACAGCATGAATATCAAGTGATAGGGATCACTGGAGCCATCTTAGATGCTGCCTACCACAGCTAAAGAGGAAAAAAATGACCATTTTATTTGCAATCAAAATTATATGGCCTAGATATGACACAAAATACACAAAGAAAAGGTAGGTGAATTGGATGTCATCAAAATTGAAAACTTTCATGCATCAACAAAGTGAAAAGACAACCCAAGGAATGGGAGAAAAAAATTGCAAACCATATATGTGATAGGGTGTAGTATCCAGAATATATAGAGTTCTTAAAACTCAACAATAAAAAGACAAATAATCCTAAATAAAAATATGCAAAAGATTTAAATAGACATTTCTCAAAAGAAGGTATACAGGGGATCCCTGGGTGGCTCAGCAATTTAGCGCCTGCCTTTGGCCCAGGGTGTGATCTTGGAGTCCCACATCAGGCTCCATGCATGGATCCTGCTTCTCCCTCTGCCTGTGTCTCTGCCTCTCTCTCTGCATCTCTCATGAATAAATAAATAAAATCTTAAAAAAAAGAAGGTATACATATGGTCAATAAGTACATGAAAAGATGCTCAACATCATTTTTTTAAAGATTTTTTTTTTTTTTTATTCATGAGAGACAAGAGAGAGAGACAGTAGGGCAGAGACACAGGCAAAGGGAGAAGCAGGCCCCATGCAGAGAACCCAATGCGGAACTCGATCCCAGGACTCCAGGATCATGCCCTGAGCCAAAGGCAGGTGCTAAACCGCTGAACCACCCAGGGATCCCCAACATCATTAATCATTAGGAAAATGCAAATCAAAATCACAATGAATTCCACTCCATCATATTATGTTTATAAAAAATGGAAAATAACAAGTTTTAGCAAGGATAGGGAAAAACTGGAATCCTTCTACACTGTTGGTGTAGAACAGTGTAGCTACTATGGTGGTTCCTCAAAAAAGTTAAATATAGCATTCCTACATCACCCAACCATGCTACTCCCAGGTATATACCCAAGAAAAATGAAACTACACATTTGCAAAAACAAACAATAAACCTTGTATGTAAATGCTCATAGCCACATTATTCATAAGAGCCAAAAAGTAAAAATAATGGAAATGCCCATCAGTTGATGAATGGAAAAACAAAATGTGTTTTATCCATACAATGGAATATTATTCAGCCATAAAAAGGGAATGAGGTACTAGTGTGTGCTATAACATGGATGAACTTTGAAAACATTATAATGAGTGAAAAAAGCCTGGTACAAAAGGCCACATATTATATGATTCCATTTAGGTGAAGTGTCTAGGATAGGTAAATCCATGAAAACAGAAAATAGATTGTTTGCTGGGGGAAACACTGATGGAAGGGGGAAGAGGCACTGACCGCTAATCGGTACCAAGGTTCTTTTGGGGGGTGATGGAAATGTTCTGAAATTATACAGTGGTCTGGTTGCATAACTCTGAAAACCACTGAACTATAAGCACTAAAGCAATGAATTTTCTATGTGCATTTTATCTCAATAAAAAATCTTCCTCTAGATTACTATGACCCACAGCAACAAGTATTTATTGAATGTTTGGTAGCCTGCTAGGGTCTAGAACCTAGACTGTTGGTTTTTCAACCTCAGCTGCACAGTAAAATCATGTGGGAGACCTAAAACATCCTGATGCTCAGGTGATACCCCAGAGAAATTCAGTCCGAATCTCCACGGTGGGATCCAGACCTCAGGGTTTCCAAAACTCCATACATGATTCCAATGTGTAACCAAGGTTGAGATCCCACAGCCTGGAGAACCATGGCTCCTCAGCAAGCTGGGCTCACTCAAGAAGTGACTGGTCTCCCGCTCTATTTCTTTCCACTAATGGTAATTAGCAAAGAAAGCTGCATGGTCCTCAAGGACAGACTCCTCTTCCAAGTCAAGATAGTTCCTTAATCTCTCCTCTAATTCACTGCTGTTTTCCTTTCTGTGGGTGACTCGGAATGTTCAGTACTTCAAAAAGAACACATTTCATGCTTTACAGTTTTTTTTCTTCACTTTGGGTTAGGTTGCTGTGATTCAACTGTGGGCAGAGCATCATTTGTTCCACTTTGGAACAAAAGTTGGATTCTGTCCAAATGGGTTGGCACTTCTGCTCTGAAAAATCTGGATTTTATAGTTTGTGAAGTTCTGAACAAAAAATTAAGATGCAAGGAGATAGAAATGTGAAGATTTTTATACTGGGCCTTTTCTCACTCTTTTGTACTTTTTATCTAACTGTAGCACTCAGGTTTATTTAACCATCTTTAATCTTGGCCTTCTAAAGTCCCAGCATTTGGTGTTCTAAATCCTCTGCTGCTAGCAGATCACCAAGTTGCTTTGGCATCACATTCACTCTGTGTGGCAAAACTATCTGGGCTTGTGTCCCAAATCACAGCGGTGCTAATTAAATCCACTGACCAGAGTATTAACATTTTTTTTTCATTCATCCCCAGAAGCTGGAGGCAATTTGTGAAGAAGACATTGGTGAAGAAATAAAAATTAGAAAATGTAAAAGAACTATTAAAAAAGGATCAGCAACAGCTACTTTTTAGGTTATAAAAGCACTAAGAAACATCGTTTAGAACTATTAAAAAAGGATCAGCAACAGCTACTTTTTAGGTTAGGTTTAGCTACCAAGCCTGTGCTGTTCTAGCTAGTAACCTACTCTTGTGGTGGGTGATGACAGTAAGCATACAGGATCAGCCTTGGCGCCACACATGGCAATAGCATTGAGAGGAAACTCTAGAAGAGAAACTAAGGAGAGACTGACAACTTCAGGAAACTTCTGGTAAGTAAAATTGCAGAGGCCTGTGGAGTGCAGGAAGGGTAGACCAGAAAGGGTAGGGAAGTGGGAGCTGCAGACATGTGGATCTGCTTCGTGAGAGCTGTGGAAATCAGCTATCTTTCTAGAATTGAATTAAATAAAGTAGAATGCACATGTCTTAATATAGCTGAGTGATTTTTTATGTATATATAAATCTATGAAACCACTGGCCAAATCAATATTTAGAATATTTCCCTCTTCCCAGAAAATATTCTTATAATGCTTCCAGGTCAATCGTCCCCACCTCTCACTCAGAAGTTGCCCTGTTCTTATTTATATCACTATAGATTAGTTTTGCCTATTCTCGAATTTCATATGAATGGAATTATACAGCATGTATTGGTTTGTGTATGGCTTCTGTTGCATAGGATAATGTTTTGGGGGTCTATGCATACTGTTATGTGTATCTGTAGTTTGTTCTTTTGACATTGCTGAGTAGTATTTCATGATATAAATATGCCATAATGCTTATCCATTGTCCTGTTAATGAATATTTGAGTTGTTTAGTTTGGGTCTATTATGAATGAAGCTGCTATGAACATTGGTATACATGCCTTTTTTGTGGACAAAACATTCATTTTTCTTGGGGGCTGTATCTAGGAATAGAATTGGTGGGAGATAGGTCAGTTATATGTTTAACTTTAGCAGACACTGCCAGAAGGTTTTTTCCAAAGTGGTTGTATCATTTTTCACTCACTGACAGTGAGAATTCCAATGGTCAGTTTTGAGATGAAAGAGCAGTCAGCAAACTACCTTAACCTGAGCCAAACTCCTGGCAGCATGACATTTGCAAGGATCTATAAGATAGGGAACCAGCAATGCTTTGCAGCTGAGGGATGAATGAAAAATAATAAAAACAGAGGCCAGGGAGGGCACCTGTAACTGTCCCATCTGGATCAGTGCCAGCAGGAAGGAAACCCTGCAGCTATTTTGGGGTCTTTTCCTAGCATGGACATTAGCTAGTTAAAGGAATTTGATGGAATGGGAGATGCTAAAATTCTTTCCAAATAATAATGAAAAACAATAATACAAAAAAGAAAAAGCAGGGTAGGTAGTAGCAATATTTCTCATAGTTCACTGAGCAGGAGAGCTGGTTAAAAACAGAATTTACACTCTTAAGGAGACACTGCAAGTGATATTGGTGTTTCAAAAAGCACTAAGAAACATCGTTTAGAGGTTCAACAATGCTTGCACATACTGTGTGCTGGGGATAGCAGCAAGAATATTCCCATCTAACTTGAATTTAGGTTGGAGCACCTTGTTGACATGGTCCTTTTGATCTTTACATGTTTTGAGTTTCCTTTAAAGCACATAAATATTGAGGAAAAGCTTCCACTGTTCCCCCTTTTTCTCAGGGGGCGGAAGATGGGAGGGTTCTTCTTCCCTGGTGATGCAGTTTCAAAAGCAACAGGCAGCTTTTTCTCTCCCTTTCTTGCTGTCAAGGAGGACAATCACCTCGGGTAACCCCATCCCCCTTTTAAAGGGATTTACTGTTAGTTTCAATGTTGAGCTATGAGGAGCTACAAAAAATTACCGTGATAACACTACAAAGTTAAAACAATTTTGGCACCTAGTAGCTACTTGATTACATTTATTTCATTTAAAAATCCACTTAGTGCCAGTGATGTGACAGGCACTATTTTAGGGCAAGGAATACCCATATAAAGTACATATAAAATGCATGCAAAAAGTGGGAGACAAACAACCCTCCACTCGAGCTAGCTGAAACCCTGTCAAAGCTGTCTTCCTCTTCCCACATCAGGTTGACTTTCTGCTGCCATGGCCACTGGAGGCCCTTTGTTGGCCAATGGCCCCTCTTCAGCCACCTGACTCGCCGCAGACAACCCCCCTCTGCCGACCACAGCCCGCTTCACCTACCTCTGAAGCCAAACAAAAAAAAAACCAAGATGGAAGAGACTTTCCTTTCCTTTCCTTTCCTTTCCTTTCCTTTCCTTTCCTTTCCTTTCCTTTCCTTTCCTTTCCTTTCCTTTCCTTTCCTTTCCTTTCCTTTCCTTTCCTTTCCTTTCCTTTCCTTCTTTCCTTTCCTTTCCTTTCCTTTCCTTTCCTTTCCTTTCCTTTCCTTTCCTTTCCTTTCCTTTCCTTTCCTTTCCTTTCCTTTCCTTTCCCCTTCCTTCCTTCCTTCCTTCCTTCCTTCCTTCCTTCCTTCCTTCCTTCCTTCCTTCCTTCCTTCCTTTCCTTCCTTTCTTTCTTTCTTTCTTTCTTTCTTTCTTTCTTTCTTTCTTTCTTTCTTTCCTTACTTTTTGACTTCTATTTTAAAGAGATTTTCATCCTAATGGGGAATTGTATTAATCAGGGGTGGAGGGCAACATGTAATAAAAGCGAGGGCACGTGCACCCTTGCTTCTCAGTCATTTAGCACAGTAAGAAACCATGTTCTTCAGCATCTCATCCCAGTCCAATTCATGTTGGTAAGAGGACAGATATTCTGCTCTAGGCAGTCCTACCAGGTCCCAAGCTCCTTCCATACTCCTCCCACAGAGCCCCCCCCTCCATTCAGCCAGCAGATGGAAGGAGAGAGCCAGGAGATTGCTGGCTAGGTTCTACAGCCAAGCCTACAAGTGGCTCACACCACTCTACCCACATTGCATTGACCAGACTGAGTCAATGGTCACACCCAACTGCAAAGGAGATTGGGAAATGTAGCTGAGTGGAAAAGGAAAGAAAAGAAAACCGACTTTGGTGAACCCATAAAAGCTCTACTGCAGGGGTGACAAACAGGAAGCATAATCTGGTGTGGTAAGTGCTGTACTATGGGGAGGTAGACAGTGCTTGGTAATATACAGGAAATACACAAAACCCAATCTGGGTTTAGGCAAAGAGAGAATACGCTGAAGGAAATGATGCACAAGCTGGGGCAAAAAAATAGAAGATTAGTATCTTTTTACAATATGGTAACTTGTCTGCTAATGAGGTACCTTCTTGCATGAGTAATTTATTTAAATCCAAAAACATTTTTTTCCCCAAAGTAACTCTTAGAAAATAATAAGCCCTTTCCTGGGTGGCTTTCATTCTCTGTTTTAAGAAGAAATAGCCTAATGTGGCATTTGCTATTGGGTGACTGCCCAGGAGCCACTCATTCCATCTTCCTTGATAAGAATATGCCAATTTTTTTGAGCCATCAAGTGACAATTTGTGCTAGGAACATGGATTCTAGGAGATGGACTGTAATTAGTCTAAGGCAACCATGGTAATCCAATTCATCTTTCATTCATTCAACAAATATTTAATGAGCTCCTGCTTGCTAAGTGCTAACTATTTTACCAATTATAGGCATGTGGTGGATGGAGCATGTGGCCCAATTCTAGATAATGAGAGGTGGAGGGAAGACCATTGGGGGTTCTGGGAAAAGACTTTCCTCCCTGATAAAGTAAAATGAGAGTTATCTAAAGAGAAAACCAGGGTTTTTCCCTCTTGCATTTGGAGGGTATTATGTGGGATGTGATGCTTGGAACTGGAGCAGTGTCTTGCAACCACAAGAAGATAGAGAAGAGATCCCAGAGAGGATAACCCAGAGCTCTGGCCTAGTTAGGCAGCTGAATGAGGCAAACCTGGAATCACCTACCTGTTTTTATATGAGACAATAGAAAGCCTGATAAGTCACAGTGTGAAGCATTTAAACAAATATACATGCTTTTGTTGGCATTGTCTGTTTTGGGGTAGAATGGGGAAATATTTTAAAGAATAGTTAAGAATCTCATTTTTTCATTTTCTTCTCAGCTGTGTTGTTTGACCATAGAGGAGTTTCTATCCCAGATATATTTATTGATAAAAATCATCTTCCACGGGGCATCTAGGTAGTTCAGAGAGTTAAACGTCCAGCTCTTGATATTGGCTCAGGTCAGGATCTCAGAGTTGTGAGATTGAGGCCTCCATCAAGTTCTCACTGGTATGGAGCCTGCCTGCTTAGGAGTCTTTCTTTTCCTCTCCCTCTGCCTGTCCCTGGACCCTCTGTGCTGTAGCCCTCTCTCTCTGTCAAAAAAAAAAAAAAAAAAAAAAAGGAACAAGAAAGAAAAAATCACCTTCCGTGATCTTATTGGCTCCTCTTCCTTTGGCCACTGAGGATGCTCCATTGGAAGCAGATGTGTTTGGAAGCAAAGCCACATTTTCTTCTAGGTCCCCTACTTTGTGCCCTTTGGGGAGCACTCCCAAATGAAAGGGTTTTTTGTTTTGTTTTTCTATTTTGTTTTTGTCGTTGTTGTTTGGTTTTTTATATTTTTTTTATTTTTATTTATTTATGATAGTCACAGAGAGAGAGAGAGAGAGAGAGAGAGAGAGAGAGAGAGAGAGAGGAGAGACATAGGCAGAGGGAGAAGCAGGCTCCATGCACCGGGAGCCCGACGTGGGACTCGATCCCGGGTCTCCAGGATCGCGCCCTGGGCCAAAGGCAGGCGCTAAACCACTGCGCCACTCAGGGATCCCTGGTTTTGGTTTTTTAATGTAGAAGAGGCAGGTCCTCATTTGATGATGATGAACTTGACAGGCAGATTCCTCCCTCCCTTCCTTCCTTTGCCTCTTTCTTTCCTTCCTTCCTTTTTCCTCTCTTTCTCTTCATCACTCTCTCCCTCCCCTTCTTGCTCTCATTCTCTCTCTCTTTCTTCTCTCACCATGGAATGAGTTGGGCTGCAAACTGTATTTTGTGGCCTATGGGATTTTTGGAGACTCCCTGAATCTTGTTCAAACAGAAACCTGGCAAACTGCATCCTAATTCAGAGCTTCCTGGCTGAACTCAATGGAACTCCAGCTAAGGAATTAAGTTGGTAAGCCATTGATATTTGAAATGAATAATGGAGATTTGGGGGGATAAGCTTTAATTTTGGAATAAGTATGTCAGATAGCTTCTTGCTAGAATAATTTGGGATAGGGCCACAAATATTTAAGATGCCACTTGGTTTCTCACCATGTTGATGAGGCCAGTAATGGTAATTTCCCTTGCATAGTGAAATTTGGGTGCTAATGCCTGTTTGCTTTGATTATTACATCTTTGATCCAAAAGATCATCATCATCCTTTTGAGACTTTCATGTCTGTCCATTTTTTAATGTCATTGGTTGTTTTGACTAATAGCTATAATTCGAGGGAGAATGATTATATTGGTCAGGATACTGACAGGAAATAGATGGCAGAGGTAATTGCCAATGATTAGTGAAAGGCTCTACAAAGACGTGAGAGTATTAAGGAAAACCAACAAGGGATAGTGAAACGTTAAGGCTAATAACAATTACTATTTCTAGGCTTGGAATGGATCAAGGGGAGGGAGATGTTACTGGAAACCAGAGAGATCAATAATTTAGGGGAGGGTCTCCTGCCAGAAGCTATGGCGTTGGCCAGAAGAATATAGTCACTGTCAAACTATGACTCTGGATAGACATCAACAGGGCAAAAAAACACTGACATTACTCTTATCCTATGATCTTCCTGCTAGTCAGTATCATTGAATAAATCAATCAGTAGTCAGAAGGAAGGGAGTTTGGTTGAGGCGATCTGTAAAGGTCACCCTCCTTGGCCACAGAATAGAGTAAAAAAGGGTGGAGAATGGCTCTGAAAGAACAAATAGGATTATCCATTTGTGTAAAAAAAAAAAGGATTATCCATTTGTGTGCCTTCACCTTCCTTGTCAATAACTTTAAACCCAGTTAATAGGTAGACAGGTCCTGGATTCATTTTTTAAAAATAGCTCTATGCTTTTATTGTTTAAGAAACAGGCTAGGCTCCGTAATAAGAGATCTCCAAACATTGTGATTTCACCAAAATAAAAACTTATTTCTCTATTAGGCTCCTTCCTGGATAGGAATCCAGGGCTGATGTGATGACTTGATGGTGTTGTGTGCTTTGGTAGATACTAGTTCTGTTGAAAAAAATATTTCCAGTCTTCTTTCTTTGGAAATAAGGGAAGATTGTCCTTCTCTGCCCTGTTGGGGTTAGACAGGGTCATGCAACTTGCTTTGGTCCGTGAAATGTGAGTGTGGTGTGCCACAGAAGCATTTAGTTGCCCATGTTTTCCCTCACACTGAAATTTGCGTGGAGGCACTGTTAATATGAAGGACAGCCATCCTGAAAAATTCCTCAGAGCTGCAGCTTATTTGTGGAAGTGAGAAATAGAGCATTGCTTTTAAGCCACTGATTGGACGTTGAGTGTTAATGCAGTTAAACCTGGTATTTCTGAATAATACAGAGACCCAGGCTTCTTTTGTTTTGTTACTTTCCAAACCCTAAGATATTACTGTCATCTACAAGATCTGAGACAGCTCTAGTTCAGGAGAAGGGGGAAGAGAAACAAGAGGGCACATTATTCTTTTTAGAGGCATGACCCAGAAATAGCACACAGCACTTCCTTACCCACACAGTGCTTTAGTTATCCGTTGCTGCAAAACCAATTATCCCAAAGCTCGGCAGATTAGAACAAGAACCATTTTTAAGGGGCAGCTTAGCTGGATAGGTTATATCTCAAGGGCTGCTGTTATCTGAAGGCTTGACAGAGGCTGGTGGATTCACTTCCAAGCTCACAAGGTTGTTGACAGACCTCTGTCCTTACTGGCTGTTGTCAGGAGGCCTTAGTTGCTTGCCTTATGGGCCTCTCCATAGGGCTGCTCCACATGACAGCTGGCTTCCCCCAGATAAGGTAATCCCAAAGACGGACAGAGAGAGAAGCTGCAGTGTCTTTTAACCTAATCTCAGAAGTGACTCACCATCATTTCTGTTTCTTTTTTTTTTTTTTTTTTTAAATTTATTTATTTATTTATGATAGTCACACAGAGAGAGAGAGAGAGGCAGAGACACAGGCAGAGGGAGAAGCAGGCTCCATGCACCGGGACCCCGATGCGGGATTCAATCCCAGGTCTCCAGGATTGCGCCCTGGGCCAAAGGCAGGCGCCAAACCGCTGCGCCACTCAGGGATCCCTCATTTCTGTTTCTTTAGTGGTCACACAGACCAACCCTGGTACAATGTGGGAAGGGACTATGCAAAGGTGGGAATACCAGGAGGCAGAGATCATTAGAAACATCTTGGAGACTGGCTTAAAAACCTCACTGTAAAAGAGGTGAGAAAAGCTAGTCTTTAGCTGGGCAGCCATCTCCTTAGATAGGAAGAAAGGGAGAAGGGCTAAGGGGACACACAGAATTCTCTGCACTCGCCTCTAGCCACACATATTTACAGGTGCACTCTCCTCATACATGAATACACATCCTATATCCTAAAAAGATTCTAGGCTTCTGAATTGTAGTTCCTGTGTCCCAGAGGATTCTTATCCCTTAAGGTCACTATCTCCAGGAACTTGCCTTCTTCAATCCCAGACAATGCCAAATTCCCATATAAAAAGCTTTTTAGGAAAGGAGTGGGAGAGGGCGCTTCCATCTGGAAGGAAGAATAAAATCCTTCTCTGGGTGCCTGGGTGTTTCAGTGGGTTAAGCAACTGACTCTTGATTTTGGCTCAGGTCATGATTTCAGGGTTGTGAGATCGAGCCCCACATTGAGCTCCATGCTGAGTGTGGAGCCTGCTTGGGATTCTCTCTCTCCCTCCCCCGCTACTCCTCCCTGCTCATCATGTTCTCTGTCTCTATTTTAAAAAAGAGAGAGAAAAAAAAGTCCTTCTGCATTGCTAATCTGGAACTCCAAGGATGAGTCATATGAACTATGAGTCAGTTTACCATTATATGGAAGTAGTTGGGTGAGTTACATAAATTGAGATTCAAACCTAATGTTTCTTGTGTTTTTCTAAGTTAAAGTGGTAAATTCTTATAAGAAGAATCTATATTTACAGGAGCATATCCCCCAGTGTGACAGCACTTAAATACTTTGAAGCCTAAAAATGATAGTGAAGGAAAAGGGAGAAGATATCTAGAAACCTCTACTTCCTCGTGCCCTTCATTGTTTATGTAGAGCACAACAACATAGCACCAGGCACCCAAAATCCTATTATGCTGCTCTGCCAACATAAGCAGTGGCTGATATCCCAGATCATGGCCTGACTTATGTCCACTTCACTACCTCTCAGTACTTCCATCATGGGAAAAGAATGTGAAGTTTCAAATTATTTTTCTTATTAGCATTGTTATGGCTAGATACTTTGGCATTGAATTTGAGCAGGGATGTGTTTGAAACAGTTGGTATCAGGTTTTAAAATGATCTTTTAGTGGACAGTGGAACATGTGGAGCAAAATGTCTACAAGGAGATGGCAAGGGTCACAAACTTGTATCTACCCAACATTTACACTTAGTTCACAAAGTATGTCCTTGATGCCCTTAAATTATCTACTCGTCATCCTATAATGTGCAAAACTAATCTTTTTCTCAAGTCCCCATCAATTGAGAAAAATCTGGTACTCTGTCCAATTATTTTCAAGGTTTGTTGGCCGACATATTCTTGGTTATTTATTTTTTTCTTACTCTGATTCTCTGCTTCTCCTGGATTCTTAATTACTCTAGCGGCTGATAGTTCTCCTTCTATGCATTCCTCTCTTGATTCGGACATTAGTTGAGACTCTTTTTGCTGCAAGTGACAGATACGCAGCAAGAAGAGAATTCATTAGCTCACAGAGCCATGAAGGCTGTGGTAAGCCCAAGGGGAGAGTGGGAACCAGGGCCTCAGGACCTGACCTCTCTTTCTGTTCTTCTCTTTGAAACTCCCATCTCTGCATGGCTTCATTCTCTTCCACTACAGAGTGCTCTGCTCTCTGTGCTTGGGTAGATGGCTGCCTGCAACCCAGGCCTCTCATAACTCTCCAGGCAAGAGCACAAGAGAGAATTACCAGTTCCAACTGTGAAAACTGGCGAAGGCTAAGAGCCCATACATTGTTTCAGTCCCTGTGTGCACAGGAATATGGCATTGTGATAGGCCAGCGAGGGCCATGTGTTGAATTCTGAGTAGGGTGGGGAACCTGTGATGCTGTAACTGCTCTACCAGGACCACATGAAGTAGGGAAGGGGGTGCTCTTACCGCTTTATGAGAAGAGAACAGACAGAAACATTTCTTCAGTCCACCGTGTGCCACCCACATGGCTCAAGCAGTTCCTTCCCCGTCCCCTGAAGGATCACCAAGGCAAGGCCATCGTGTGCTAAAACTTTCCTGAAGGTTGAGGATTTAATCAATCATGCCTACATAATGAAGCCTCCATAAAAGCCCCAAAGTACAGGATTCACAGGGCTTCCAGGAGGTGCTAGGGAGTGTGGTGTGCTCAGCATGGGCATGGAAGCTGAGCACCCCTATGTCCGTATCTTCCATCTAGCTGTTCCTGAGCTATATCCTTTATTACGGACTGGTCATCCAGTGAGGAAACTGTTCTCCTGAATTCTGTGAACTGTTCTAGCCAATCCGTCACACCCAAGGAGGGGGTCCTGGGGACTTATATAAAACATTCAAAAACATGCCTCCTCTTAATATATTCTCCTGTAACATAAACATTTATAAGAGGTTACCTCTGGGTAGTGGGATCATGGGTAATTCTTATGGATTTTGTTGGTTTTATTGTTTCTCTCTTTTGCTTATCTCTTTTTACAATTACCAAATGAAACTGGTTCAAGGCAAGCAAGAAAAAACAGACTGAGCCTGCTACCCTCTCCTCCCCCTTTACCAGGAAATGCAAAACCTCTCCCCAAAGCCTCCCATCTCCTCCCACCTCCCCTCACCCCAGGTCTTCAGTCTCAGCAGCAAGACTGTGTCACATGACTGCCACAGCTTCCAGTGAGGATGGAAAAAGGAGCATTTTGGCTTTTTAACCTCTACAGCCTTGCTGGGAGAAAGGTGGCAACAGAGAAAGGGGCTGGGGATAATCATCAGTCTAAGCAGCCAGTACCATCTGCAATGGCAGAACTGGGCATCAAGGGTAGAAACAGGGATTTTTCTCAGTCCGGGGTGGGTGTTACCACT
This sequence comes from Canis lupus dingo, assembly GCF_003254725.2. NCBI lineage: Eukaryota > Metazoa > Chordata > Mammalia > Carnivora > Canidae > Canis > Canis lupus. Next base: position 49,240,104 of record NC_064255.1, read on the forward strand.
TTGGTGTGTGGCCCTGGGTGTCCAGAAGAGACTTCTGACAATAAAATGTAGAGCTCTGGGTTCTCTTTAAGACTTCTCTCAGGCATCAAGATGATCCTTTTCCCATTCTCATTAATACCTTGTAGTAAGAGTAATTATTATTACTATTTACAGAGTGCTTTTTTTGAAGTAGTGTATTGCCATCCTCATATTACTCGGGAAGGTTAGTACTGTTAACAGATCCACACTTAAAAGGGCACCGAGTCTTTCCTTGCCTCTGCTGAGCCCCCAGAGGCTGCGGAGCATTTAAGATTGGCCTCCCCTTCCCCACCACCAGGGGCAAAGAAGACCCTGCCACTGGTGGTGTAGGGTGTAGGAGAGGTTAAGACTGCTGTACCAGGAGTGCTGAAGACCGGCCTCATCCATGAAGGCCTTCACAGGGAATAGCCAACCTGTAGGAGCCTCAGACAAGCACCAAACCCATCTTTGTGTAGCTGCCTCTGACCCTGATGAGGCTACGTATGTCGACTTGGTGGAGGCACTTTGTGCCGAGTGCCAAATCCACATAATTAAGGTGGATGACAACACCAAACTAGGGGAATGGGTAGGCTTCTATAAAAGTGTTAGGGAAAACAGGAAAGTGGTTGGTTGCAGTTGTGCAGTAGTTAAGGACAACAGCAAAGACTCAAGCCAAGGATGCCATTAAGGAGTACTTCAAATGCAAGAAATGAATACATAAAAAACTTGGCACTTGTTTAAACACACTAGTTAATTAATTAAAAGGACACAGAATCTCATTTTCTCCCAGCATGTGCTATTCAAGGACTCTTGACTCCTGGGCCTGATGAACACAGGAAGTGATCCTTCTGTCCCAAATGGTGCTTCTTGGTACCAAGACGCACTCTCTGCCCAACTGGTTAACTCTTCTTGTCCTGGATGGATTGTTCTTGAAAGTGTCTCTGGGGTCTAGAAAGACTTCTGACATGGGTCTTAGATCTGGTTTAGCATCTTTCTCAGGGCGTGATATGGGTAAATCACTGTGCTCTCCATCTGCTTTGCCCCCAGTCATTTTTTTTCCTGTCAGCCAGTATCTATAAAAGCTTTGGAAGGTAAAGAATATTCTCTCGATACAGGTATTTATTACGTGCACACATTCCTACCTCATTTCCACCTTTTCCCTTCCTTCTTTCCAGAAAGTGATGTCAGCATCCAGCCCTGGGTGCTGAGAGATGCTCAGGGCATCACTAATAAGGTTGTAGGGAGCATGCCAGATGAGGTTATTCTTTCAGACCCTGGATCACTATGTGTTGTTTACAGAAGAAATATTTTAAGGTATAGGGAGAGGAAGCTTGCCAAGGGTGTGTACTAGGATCTTGTAAACATTTGTATTCTGAATAACTGTTAGTGTTTCTTATTCTGGACCCATTATTTTAAAGCTCTAAAAAAAAAAAATTGTGTCTGCATTGTAGGTCAGAGTTCAGAAGTGTAGACCAGTGATGGGTCGCCGAGGTGGCTCAGTCAGTTAAGTGCAGACTCTTGATCTCGGCTCCAGTCTTGATCTCAGGGTTGTGAGTTCAAGCCCCGTGTTGGGCTCCATACTGGGCTCCAGGTTGGGCTCCATGCTGGGTGTGGAGCCAATTAAAAAAAAAAGTGTAGACTAGTGTCTTTCCAGGCTGGGTTAGCAGACACTGCTAGTGGCCTTTCTAATATCCATCCTCTCTTTCTTTTTCTTTCTTTCTTTTTCTTTCTTTCTTTCTTTCTTTCTTTCTTTCTTTCTTTCTTTCTTTCTTTCTTTCTTCTTTTTCTTTCTTTCTTTCTTTCTTTTTCTTTCTTTCTTTCTTTTTCTTCTTTCTTTCTTTCTTTCTTTCTTTCTTTCCTTCTTTCTTTCTTTTTCTTTCTCTCTTTCTTTCTTTCTTTTTTAATTTTATTTATTTATTTGAGACAGAGAATGTCAGAGAAAGAGCACAAGCCAGGTTGGGGTGGGGAAGGGACAGATGGAGAGGGAGAAGCAGATTCTCTACTGAGCTGGGAGCCCAACGTGGGCCTCAATCTCAGGACCCTGGGATCAAGACCTGGGCCAAAGGCAGATGCTTAATCAACTGAGCCCCCTATGTGCCCCTCTGCCCTTCTTACCAACAGAACCCTGATTTTGCTCAAGGCAACAATATGCCCAATTAAAAATGTTCACTTTCCTAGGCTCCCTTGTTGTTAGGAATAGTCATGGGCTTCTGGCCAGTGAGATGTAGCTGAGAGTTGCTAGGTGGGGGCCTCCAGGAAACCTTTTTTAAAGGTCAGGGACTTAGCTGGCATTTCCCCCCTGCCCTTTTCTTTCACTTGAAACGCAGACTTAATGGCCAACCATCCACCTTGTATGCCATGAGCACAAAACCTACATGCTAAAGACAGCAAAGTAGGAGACAGAGTGACCACAGGTCCTTGACATTAGAGAGACACTTACCTGCTGATGTCTCATTAAAAATAATCAAGCAATTAAACAAAAAGCCATTTTGGTTAATCCACTATGATAGTTATTGTTTCATACAATGAAACACTTAAAAAAAAAAAAGATTTATTTTCTTGAGGGTGCGAGGGGCAGAGGGAGTGAACTTTCGAGCTGACCCCCCCACTGAGTGCAGAGCGTAACTCGGGGCTCCATCTGACAACCTGTGAGACTATGACCTGTGCCCAAACCAAGAGTCGGACGCTTAACCAACTGAGCCACCCAGGGGCCCCAATCAAACACACATTTAATAAATAAGACATTAAGACCTTTAATATGCGGGGCAGCCCTGGTGGCTCAGCGGTTTAGTGCCACCTTTAGTCCGGGGCCTGATCCTGGAGACCTGGGATCGAGTCCCATGTTGGGCTCCCTGCATGGAGCCTACTTCTCCCTCTGCTTGTGTCTCTGCCTCTCTTTCTCTCTGTGTGTCTCATGAATAAATAAATAAAATCTTAAAAAAAAAAAAAGACCTTTAATATGCTATCATAGAAGATAGAGGCAAATTGCCTGTAGGGGCTGTGAGAGGACAGTGCTGCTTACGCTTCCATGTGCATATACATCACCTGGGGACCTTGTTAAAAATGCCGATTCTGATTCTGTAGGGCTGGATTGGAGTCTGAATTTCTGCATTCTCAGAAGCAAGCTCGCTGCTAATGCTGATAATATGAGTAATGAACTCCACTTTGAGCAGCAAAGACTTGAAAAACGATAGCAATTTTGTCAGTCTGCTCCTATGTTGGAGTTCTTCTGTTTTTCTCTGATACGTGTATTATTCGGTTAAAAACCTACAGAGGAGGGAGATCCCTGGGTGGCTCAGTGGTTTAGCGCCTGCCTTTGGCCCAGGGTGCGATCCTGGAGTCCCGGGATCAAGTCCTGTGTTGGGCTCCTGGCATGGCGCCTGCTTATCCCTCTGCCTCTGCCCCCCACCCCATGTCTATCATAAATGAATTAAAAAAAAAAAAAACCCTGCATAGGCTATGTCTATGTCTATCATAAATAAATTAAAAACAAACAAACAAACAAACAAACCTGCAGAGGACTCTGTGCATTTTCAACAAAGAGGTTTTTATTTAGAGTATCATTTCAGAGACAAAAAGCAGTTCATTTTGTTTAGTAAAATAAATTTAACAAATACATTTAAGTAAGGTAAATTCAATACTCCTGTGGATTTTATTTTCCCCCCTCGGTTACTTGATTTTCTGCCCGTTGGAGTTTCTGTCTTCCAGCCTAACTGGGTTCTTTCCAAGTTAATGCAGCTATAATCCAAGGAACTGCTTTATGAAATCTGAATGACTCAAATATCCCTCTGTATTCTCAATCTCCATGTATTAAATGCAGCATAAGGAAAACAACTTAGGGAATTAGAACCAGAAGGAAATGCTTCCCCCTCTTGGTCATGTCATCTTTTCAACGGAGGCCTTACCTACTCTGAAATGGATGGTAAAAATAAACTCGTACGGGGAGATGATGGTCAAAAGCATACTTCGATGATTTTCATACCATCTATCATCAAGACCCGAAAGGAAATGCAAGCCCCGCCACTTTTCAGCCCAGCCACGGCTTTACACAGAAGCTACATACAGCTTCCTATAGTTATTTTCTTTCCTAGTTATATACATTTAAAAAATACAACATCGTGTTAAATAGCAGGACACCTAACAATGAAACACATAGCACTATGCTGAAAAAACAAAAAGGATGGTTAAGCTGAGAGAAACGGTGCATGGTCTTCATGGAGGGAAGCTCCTGGCACCAGCCCACCATCTCCTCAGTCTGTCACGGATCTGCACTCTGAGGGGAGGCCTTCCGACTGCCGCCACTGAGCCAGACGCTGCTTAAACCATTTCTGGAGGAGGGAAATAGCAAAATTACCTGTCACATATTGGAAAACTGGAACATTCCCTCTTTTTCTATGGTCCAACCAGAAAGGAGAGCAAGGAATGTGTCCACAGGGATGGTTTTTCTCACTGTGACACTTAACTTCTCTGCTCCAGGACCTTTGCACATGCTATTTCCTATGCTTAGCATGTTCCGCCTTCATTCTTTATCTGATGATCTCCCTTTCATCCTCAGGTCTCAGCTTAAATAGGACATTCTCAATGAAGCCTTCCCTAACCACTTAGTCTAAAGTAGGTTCTCTACCCATCTCCTTATTCTCTATTTTAATACTTTATTACCTTCACAGAATGTTTGGTATCTCTAATTACTATGTTTAATCACTTGCTGTTAGTCTACATTTCCTTCTAGAATATAAGATCCATGAAAACGGAGACTGTATTCATCTTATTATCATCGATTGCATCCTTTGCCCCCACCCAGCACCAGAGCTTAACAGGGATTAATCAGTGTTTGTTTAATGAATGAAAGAAATTGAAGGATCTCCTTGATGCCCCAGATAAACCTCTATGGCTGCTATATCTCGCCAATGTGTGGTGATCTCATCAAGGGCCTTGGTCATCAGTAGTGCTTAGTAAGTATTTGTTAAGTAAAATGAGTGGAAACCAGCCCTGAACAACCTTAAGGTACTGCTTTTTAGGGATCCATGGAGTAGGCTAGCCCAAACTCTCCTGCTGTGGGGCTGCTAAATAATAAGAAAAGAAAGAGTTGTCCTTCCAGCTTACTCAGAACCTTCTAGCTCTGTGTACTCCAAATCTTCACATCTCACAAAAGAGACCAGGGATTTAGGGAAGGCCCTGGATGGGATGCTTCTAGACATGGTACCCTGGGAGGGCTAAAACACTTTTATGTGTCATAGGTCTGCCTTTTACTATGCTACTGAGAGCTGGGGGATCCTGCAAACAAAAGACAAGGAGGAAACCCATGCTGGCGAATCAGCTGGGGTGTGGATTAGGTTGGCCAGGAGGAAGCTAGGATTTTTAAAAAACAATGTTGAAGGGGGACTAGTGAGGAAACAGAAGCAGCCTGCCCTGATCCTCATGGGAGAGGATGAGTCAGAGGGCCCTGTGGGAAGTCAGACCTCAGGCTTTTTTCTCCTGTGTTTCCCAGCCTTTCACTCATCATGGCAAACATTGGGCATGATGATATTTTTCACATCACACTGGGATAAACAGGCATATTGCTTGGGTAGGTGTCCACCAGGACTCTGTAGTCCTGGACCCTGCCAATAGGAAGCTCTAGGGTGATCAACTGGCTACGGGAACCCAAGGAAGCCCCTTAAAAATAGTGCCAGTCAGCTCAACTGTACATGAAGAGGTAAGCTTAGGGGGTCTTTACTGTCCCTTCTGGGTTTTTATAATTCACCTATTCCAGAGGTAAGCACATGAGGGGACAGAAAAGAAGCAAATAGAACACAGCTATGAGATGGACACCAGACCTGGGATGTGCTGATGGAGATGGTGTGGTAAGAAACATCCAGAGGGCTCTGACTTAGTATGGCCAGAGTAGACTCAACCTCAGGACAAAGAGGGTGGACTCTAGGGTCATGCTGGGGAGGATCTCATCTCTGCAGAGATCTCGGGAGCTGAAAGGTAGTTCAGCATTAGCCCATGATCAGAAGAAAGAGTGAGAACCACAGGAGAAGGAGTGCTTCTAGGAATCAAGGCCTGTAGAGCCAGAAAGGAGTTGGGGCCGCAGGGCCATTTAGGGCTCTGCACCAGTGCTAAGCTGGCTGAAGAGCATGGGACCATACTTATAACTTGCCCTGACTGTACAACAGAGTTTACACACTGAAATGCCTTACATGGCTGTCAAGATCAGTTGTCCTGAACTGTGAGGTGGGAGCAGAGAAAAGTAGCCTAAAGCCAAGGGCAGCAGACTACCCATGTGGGGCAGTTGCTCTCCAGATGCCATATTCTACTCCTGGAGATCACTAGCTCATGTTAACTTTGGTGGCTTTCACCAAAGTTCTACCGCTAAAGGTAGGGTGCATTTTCTTCCATAACCCGCGTGTGTTTGGTTAACTCTGGAATCTGGTGTGAGAGCAGCATGGTTCCAGTTCCCCTAATGAGGTAGCTCTGTGGGGGGTTCTGAGGCTACAAGGTCTGATTCAATAGGATTTCCAGTTACTAGAGCTGAACAAATGGCAAAGTTTTAAAGACTGACTAATTAAAACTTGGAGGAGGAAAGTCTCATTTTCTATCAGGATTCATTTAAGACAAAATGATTGAGCTGGCCTCATTCAGAAGAGCCACCCGTATCTTTATACTAGTAATGAATATTAATGTACAGTTACCAAAAATAACTTCAGCAAGGATCACATTCGTGAATTGGAGAGTTGGCATCCAAATGCCTACCAAAGTGAACCCTAGTATTGGGGGATGGGACAAGGTTCAAGAAAAACTGAACGATAATTTGGCAAACCAGTCTCTGTCCAACAAAAACCATGAAACACCTTGCTTGCTTCTTTTCCCCTCCAGAGCTGAATCTTACATCTCGCTCACATCAATACTAATTTTCCACCTGGCTTTATTCTTCTCTTCCTTGTTTCCGTCATCCCCTGGGAAAGACATTCATCCCTCACTGGCTTATAAATGAATGCCCTCATTACCTCACCCCATTGATGGAGATTTATTTACTCTGAGTGAACAGATGATAATTAGACACTGTGATGGGGAGGGGCGGAGGCCAAATAACATTGTTCCTGTCCTTTTCTCTAGTGACTAACATTTTAGTCTTTTCAGGGGGAGACCTTTAGATCTTTATTCCACTGATAAAGCGTCCAACAACTAAAACCACTGAGTTCTGGGAATAGTCCCAGGGCATTAAGAGGAGATAAAGATACTGGAAACCTCTGTAAGAACCAACGCCAGCTACACTGGGCTTGAATTGGTGATAATAGAAAATGCCAGATCTTCCTGGCCTCCCAAGGGACTGATAGAAGACCTTTCCCAGCCCCTTCTAACACTGACTTCAAAATAATAAAAGACACAGGGGTTGGGATTCTGTAAGGTTTATCTAATTTCATTGTAGGAGATATCTTATTACTGTCATGAGAAAAAAACCCATTCTAGGATCCCAGCAATGCAACTTAAAATGTCATTAACTTTAGCGCTCCCTTCACCTCACTCCTGGTACCTACAGGTGTCCCTCTAATAGCAGAGAATATTGTCCGACAGTGGGACAGTTACAAAGAGGTCATCCAAGCCCCCAGAGAATGTTTCAAACTTCTGGTCCCTCTTGCCTCTGCCAAAGTATCAGCAATGTGAATCAGCTCTAGCGAATTATCTCAAAGGAGCATCTCGTGCCTATTTTTCTTCCATGAAAGCATTACTTGTTCTAGGAAAATGAAGAATATGATTCCAATTCTGGAGATGGGTGGTGGTAGGGGTGAGGGACCAGGCATCAGAAATCAGTAGTATTTTGGCTCTGGAGAACTCTTCCTGTGGAAAGGGGCAACACAGATAAAGAATAGAAACAGGGGATGTGCTGATACCAGACACAGTCTATATGTTGGCCCTGTAGACCCTGGCCTTCATGGAGTTAAGGAGTCCCTCCAAAGCCTGCTGTCAATTAAAATAATTGTATTTATGTCTGAAAGTTCACCATTGGGCATTGTATCTCCAGAAGACACTTTAAAAAATACAGATGTTGTTTGAGGTGCACTTGGATGGTTCAGTTGGTTAAGTATCCAACTCTTGATTTTGGCTCAGATCATGATTTTAGGGTCTTGGGATCGAGCCCCAGAGTTGAGCCCTATGTCAGGCTCCTCACTGGGTATGGAGCAAGGTTAAGATTCTCTCTTTCTCTCTGCCTCTCCCTTGGCCCCTCCCCCTCTCTAAAATACATATATATGTGTGTGTGTATATATATATGAATGTTGTTTGAGAAGATTAAAGAAGAACCCCATTCTTACCAACCAGTGCACATGGGGGTGGGAGGAGCTGGGAAAGAGTTTGGGTGGAAAGGATGGGAAGTTGGAAAATGGGACCCAACCAAGTAAGGAGTGACAGAGGACAGACACTTCCCCTGAACTTGCTAACTTTTGCCTCCCTCTGAGCTCTGGGGTCTCCGGTGCTTCCCTGCGGGTCTACACAGGAAGGCAGAGGGGCAAGCAGAGCTGTAGCAGCCCCAGAGAGGAAGAAGGTGTTGGCCCCACGGCAGGAAAAGGAAGCCAGGCACCCTGCTCAGAGGCTGACTCACCCCTACAACCACTCATGTCAGGGTTGCAGCTACCATTTGGTTCAGTTGAGGATGGCAGGAGAGGGGCGATGGAGAAAGGCTGCCCGAGGAGAAAGGCGGACCTGCTGTCAGAAGTCTAAACTGATTGACCTCTATCACAAAAAAGAATCAGGCGCCCCTTCTTTCTTCCCATTCCTCACCTGATTTCATTTCAGTTCTTTAATATAAGGTGAATCTCAAGAAAAGATTGAACATAGCTGAGAAGACTGTCATGTAATACATGGATTTTTCTTTTTCCCCCAGGAAGAAATACAACAGAAGTTGAATTTTCAGGGCAGCCCCTGTGGCCCAGCGGTTTAGCGCCGCCTTCAGCCTGGGGTGTGATCCTGGAGACCCGAGATCGAGTCCCACGTCAGGCTCCCTGCAGGGAGCCTACTTCTCCCTCTGCCTGTGTCTTGCCTCTCTCTCTCTCTCTCTCTCTCTCTGTCATGAATAAATAAATAAAATCTTAAAAAAAAAAAAGAAGTTGAATTTTCAGTCCTTCCACCCCATCCCCTAGTTGTTTCCATTCTTCCTCTGTACCTATGAAGAGAGTCAGGAGTCCAGATTGTGACCCAGACTGCTACGATTCAAATCTCAGCTCTGTTACTTCCTAGTTGCGGCCTTGGGCCAGTTATCTAACTTTTCTGTGCCTTGGTTTCTCTTATCTGTCCAACTGGACTGATGCTACCTACTGCACAACCCTGTTGGGACGAATGATTTACTACCTGGAGGGTGCAGGGCGCAATACTGGGCAAGCATCAGTCATCACAAAGAGCAACATAATTACTCTGCCTTCAGGGTAAGGGTGATTTACCCCAGGAGAAGCAGAGGCTGGGAAGAGCTTAGACCCCAGCCTGGTACTGTGCCTACAATGAATCCGCAGCTTTTTTAAAAGACAAGTCGTTATCTCAGAGATCACTCCTCTTTCCTAAACATAGTGAGGGATTTTAGGTGATAAAGCTTCAGCAGGGTTCCAAGAAACATGAACCGTTGGACCTCGGTTACTTTAAATCACCTTCCATTAAATTCTCGTTCTGGTTAGTCAGACAGCTGTTCCCTTTGCTGAAAACAGATATGCTTGACTTTTTCTATTTGACCTAGGAATGAGAAGATTTTCTATGGGCAAACTCCCCAAAGTACATCTGGCTTAATTAGTAAAAATCATTTTAGACTTGGGATCCAGGGTCTTGGTTCTGGGATATCTTAGAGCACCCATGACAAGCTTTTAAGCCTCAGCTGAGTATGGTCCAAAGTGAGGAGAGGTCAAAGTGCCTAATGCTCTGGTCTATAAAATGGGAAAAATAAGAAAATCCCTGCTTTAGAGCTGAGACCAGAGGTGTGGAAGTGCTTCAGGCTCCCGTGGGAGAGATGCTAGAGCGGTTCCAAGTAGTAGTATCATGCATAACTAATTGTCTTTCCATGACCAAGGGGAAAATAGAAGTCAGAGTAAACTCTAGATAAGGGTTTAAAAAAAAAAAAAAAAAAGCCTGCTGAAGCAACATTGCACCTGGAGGTTCATAATCACAGGCAGTGTTTCCTTCTCTATCCTAAACAATATTCCGAATAATAGGAGCTTTTAAAAATAGATAAATCAATCAAAGCACTTAAAGGGACATCTGCTTCCACTCCCTTCAGTTGTAAATGTCAGATGCTTACTTTCTTGGAAAACTCCAGAAAAAGACTTAGAGCCCGGGAATTTTTTGAACTGTGAAATCTCCCTGGCTATACACAATTTTAGCTCCGCAGCTAAGGGGCACTGGAGCGCGGAGTGTGGAAAGAGCAAGCTTGACGACCCTTGCTATGCTGGCAACTCTCTCCTTGGCCTCAGTTTCCTCGTTTGCCAAACCGAGGACTGAATTTACTATAGCTGATCGCTAGAGTCCCTTCCAGCCTGGCACTCTCGCCCGAGAACAGAGCTGCCAGCGGGGGTTCAGAGGGCGCACGAGGCTCCTCTTCCGAAGGTGTCGCGGGGGGGGGGGTGGGGTGAGAAATCGCGCGCGGAGGAGGAGGAGGAAGCGAGGCGAGGCGAGAGTGGCCCAGGGACGCAGCCCCCGGAGCCGCAGGGAGGACGGCGCGCTTCTCCCGGGCTGCGGGGAGAGCAGCGAAGCACGGAGGGGGCAGGGTGACCGTGAGGTTTCCACGCGCTTCCCCGGGGGGCCGCCGCGGGCTGGGGCTGGAGGGGCAGACGCGGGGCGCACGGAGCCGGGCAGCTGGCGAGCGGCGGGGGCAGCGCCGCGGCGTCCGGGCTCGCGGGGTGCGGGCGGGAGCGACCGCTGATCCGGGGAGGGTGGGGGGGCCCCCGCGTGCGCAAGGCGGCCCGGGGCGCGCAGGGGTCGGGGGGATGGGGGAGCGTGCAGGGGTGGGGAGGTGCACAGGGATGGAGGCGGAGGGGAGCGCGGGGGTCGGGGGAATGGGGAGAGCGCGCAGGGGTCGGGGGCTGGCGGGGCGCGCAGGGGTCGGGGGTGGAGGAGCGCGCAGGGGTGCGGGGCTGCACAGGGATGGGGTGGAGGGGAGCGCGCAGTGGTCCGGGGGTGGAGGAGCGCGCAGGGGTGGGTGAGGCGCGCAGGGATGGGGTGGAGGGGAGCGCGCAGGGGTCGGGGGTGGAGGAGCGCGCAGGGGTGGGGGGGCGCTCAGGGATGGGGGTGGAGAGGAACGCACAGGAGTCGGGGGTGGAGGAGAGCGCGGGGGTGGGGAGGCGCAGGGGTCGGGGTGGGGGGGCGCAGGGGTCTGGGCGGGGGGCGCGCAGGGGTCGGGGCGGGGGGCGTGCCGGCCTCACCTGGGTCTCCTCCTCGGAAAGGCCGGCCTCGGCCGCGATGAGGCACAGCGTGGTGGGGTCCGGGTGCTTGTTGACCTTGCTGAAGTTGTACTCCAGAATCTCCACCTGGTCCTCGGTGGGGCCGCTCGCGGTCTCCGCCGACATAGTCGCGGCGCGGCTGCGGGGGAGAGGAGCGGCGGGGTGAGCGCGGCGGCGGCGGCGGCGGGCAGGGATGGAGATCGCGGCGCGGCCTCCCGGCCCGGCCCCGGCGCCCAAGGCTCCCTCCGCGGAGCCGCGCGTCCTCGGGCCCGACCTGCCCGCGGGGTCTCCCGGCCGCGGTCCCCGGGGCGGCGGCGCGCCCTCCTGCAAAGTCGCCTCCGGAGCTTCGCCCCCGGGCGAGGGAGCTGCGCCGGGCGGTGGCGACGGGTCGCGGGGCTGGGGACCCACCTCGCGGGTGCGCGTCCGTCGGCCTCGAACGTGGCTAAGCCGAGGGGGGCAGGACGCCCCACCCCGCCCCTCCCTCGAAGAAACGACCCGAAGGACGGAAGTTACTTAAAGTTGGGGAACTGGAGCCGCACTTTTACTCTCTCCCGTCTACAGAGGAGGACAGAGGTCCACGGAGATGTCGTTTACTCCTGGAGGCGCTAAGACCGGGAGCTGAGCATCAGGAGAAACGTCCACCTGAGGGCTTGTTGACTCACTCTGCAATCTGCAGCCTCCCTGGCCCTCCGCCCCACCCCTCCACCCCCATTTTTCTGAAGCCAGGAATCCACAGCCTCCAGTCAGCGCGGCTCCCCACGGCCTGGCGCTGCTGGCCGTCGGGGCCTAGCCACTTGGTCACCAGCTCCAGGGTCTCTTGCATTTCCTTGCTTCAGAGCCAAACATCGCTCTGGCAGATTTTGGGTAGCATGACTTCCTGCTGCATCCTCTCCATATCTAAATAGCCTCTGAACTGGGCCAAAAAAAAAGTTGGGGGGGGGGCAGGTGTTCATCAGATGTTCTCCTCCCCCCCACCCCTCTCCATCCTACAATTTAAGATGTACCGAGGCATAGGAAGCTACAGTCTTGAAGATCCTGGCTGAGGATTTGGTACAGACAGGTCAGGACTTGACTCTGCTGACAGTAAAAGACAAGTTCCAAGTGTGGGAATCAGGCTGGTTTGTTGTTTAAACAAACAATTGCAAAATCATCCAGCACAATCCTGAGTAGGTTTTGAAGTGGTTTGTGCCTGGGGAGGAGCCACACTCCACCGATGTGCCTGCATAATGTACCTGATGCTGGTACGACCCTTTCTACTGGGACCTGCCTCCTGTGCTCCCTGGTAAATATCTTTACCTCCCCTCTGGGTCACTTGGAGACGTTTCCAGGTGGGACAAGAAAGCATTCCACTGTGTGAGAGTCTTGGGCTCAAGGCCCTTGTCAGGCCACCATTGAAGTCCCCTGTTTATAGATGAGTTATATGCCCCCCTCCCCAATTTCAAAATCTGTACCAGTCACTCCTGTTACAGTGCTCACAGGCTCAAGCCAGGTCAGAAATGCCACCTCTCCTGTGGGCACCCATCTCCCCTTTTCTTTGACCCAGAAATTCAGAGCTGGAAAGAATCTCGGAGATTTTTTTTCAATCCTCTCCTGGAACAGCCCAGGAGAAGCAGGCACAGAAGGACTTCCTCTACCAGCATTGCCCAGTTAATGACCGACACCCTTAGCTTTAGTTTCAGTCCTGTGTTCTGCGAGACCCTTCCCAGCAGGCCATTCTGACTTTAGTTGGGCAGAAAAAATCAGGAGGGCAGCAGTTTAAAGGCAGGAGCTTCTGAATGGGCATTGACTGTCCTCATAGGATCCCAATTCCAGCCAAAGCTGCCTCCTGGAACCACCCCACCCCTGCTCATTTTGCCTAAAAGAATATAGAGGGGACATTACTGCCTCTGATTTTATTTCTTGGAAAGGTTCCATCTAATTCCTTTGACACAGTTATGCTGCCTCTTTTCAGTGAAACATTTTGGGTCTTTGTAGAACTCTTAGTCCCTCAAAAATATTAACCAAGTGTATAGATTTCTAAACTGGACTCAGATTCAAGGTCTGTTCGGCATGTACTTCTTTCTCTCTTTTTGTTACATACTTACTATTATTATATAACTCAAAGCCTGTTACTGTCCTAACATTTAATCAGGTGCATTTTCTCTTCTATTTTTGTGGCTTCCTGTTACAGGACTCTGTATGAGGTTTCATGGGTAGCTTCCGGTTGACTTGAAAGTGCTCCTTGGGTTAGTTGGCTGAGGGCCACTGGACTTGTTTGGCTGCTAAGGAGACTTGTGGGAGGGCCTTTTGAAAATACCTGCTTCTCCAACGTACACCAAACAAACAAGCTTGATTTCTAGAAATGAAGATAAAAGGTCTGACCTCGATAGTGAGACTTATCTGCTGTTCTCCACAAAACTGTTGCTGTTATTTCAGCCCCCTTTGGCTGACAAGTGTTTGCAGCTGTTGCTTGGTTTCTTCTCTCCTTCTCCCTCTTTTAAAGGAAATTTAAAAACCAAATCACCCCCATAACCTTGGCCTTATAAAACTTCTCAACTCTTTCCAGTAAGGAAGCTGTTGAAAAGCCTCTCTCGAGGTAGTAGTCTAAACACTTTCAGATGAAAAGAACTAAAAATATCTTAAAGCTTCTTAAACTTTAATCTCAGCACAAGTTCTATTGTTGCTGAGGTTATAGTCATATGAAACATTCAAAGAGCAATTTGTCCTGTGGTTTGTTTTTGTGGTGGGGGAAGACAACGCATAAAGCTTTTTCAAGAGGTTAAATGAAAACAGCAGGCTTTTCTTCTAAATGAATCCCTACACCTGGTTAGACAGTTTTACCCTTGCTCCCTAACCCTGTGGTTATTTATTTTAAAGATATTTACCTGGATGAACTAGCTCACAGAGAGTGCTACAAACTAACCTGCAGAGACTGCTGTGAGCTCTCATTTACTATCTCTCTCCCCCCCGCCCCCCCAACCATCAGACCTCTTTGTAAAGCCACTAATATCAAACCAAATAAACATGGTGAGCTGGCCAAAAGAGAAAAAAGCAGTTGAATCATTTTTTAGGGCCATCTCTCAATTTCCTTTAGCCCAGGACTTCTGGGAAGCAACGGGCTCCAGAAACACTGTATTTTCTTAAGTGAGAAAAGTAATGTGCTGTCCTATCCCCAAGAGAAGTGGAGGTTCTTCACCACTTACTTAACTACTCCGGACAGGGCACAAAGGGCACCATCCACGCTGTCTGTGTCTGTCAGAATTGACAAATGGGGGGCATCTGGGTGCCTCAGTTGGTTTAGTATCTGACTCTTGATTTCCCCACAGGTTGTGATCTCAGGGTCCTGGGATCTGGCTCCACATTCGGTGTGGAGTCCGCTTGGGATTCTCTCTCCCTTTTCTTCCTCTGTCCTTATCTCCATCAAATAAATAAATAAATCTTAAAAAAAAAAAAAAAAAGAAATTGACAAACAGGAGTGGAATATTGATCTGCCTCTCCAGGCTAACATGAGGTCTGCTTTCTTTCTTTCTTTTCTTTTTTTTTAAGACTTTATTTATTTATTTATTTATTTATTTATTTATTCATTTATTTATTCATGAGAGACACAGAGAGAGACACAGAGACACAGGCAGAGGGAGAAGCAGGCTACCTGTGGGGAGCCTGATGCAGGACTAGATCTGAGGACCCTGGGATCATGCCTTGAGCCAAAGGCAGACATTCAACCACTGAGCCACCCAGATGCCCCATGAGGTCTGCTTTCAAAGAAAAAACAGTTTGTGTATGTGTTTGTTTTTCTTTTTGATTGATTAATGCTTAGAACAGTAGCTCTTGTGCCTGACTGATACTCAGAATCACCAGTAGAAATGTCCGGGTCTCGGGATCCCTGGGTGGCGCAGCGGTTTAGTGCCTGCCTTTGGCCCAGGGCGTGATCCTGGAGACCCAGGATCGAATCCCACGTCAGGCTCCCGGTGCATGGAGCCTGCTTCTCCCGCTGCCTGTGTCTCTGCCTCTCTCTCTCTCTCTGTGACTCATAAATAAATTAAAAAAAATTAAAAAAAAAAAGAAATGTCCGGGTCTCCCATAGTCCTCTATCAGAACCACTTTAGGAATCCAGTGTGGAAGGGTTATAAAATGTATCTCAGCTCTTACAAGATTTTGTAATTATTAAAGTCAATGATGAATGTTTAAAACATCTTATACTTTATACCTATAAAAATTCATTAAAATATCTTCTACCTTTGATGCTGTGTATCATCTCGACAATTGAGTAGATGATAGGCTGAGGTAGTTTTAAAGGAATAAAGTCTTTTTGAAAATATTGTACTTATTTACTTTAGAGAGAGAGAGTGAGGACAGGAGCAGAGGGAGAGAGAGAGAGAGAGAATCCCAAGCAGACTCTGAGCTGACGTGGGGCTCAATCCCACAACCCTGAGATCATTACCTGAGTGGAAACCAAGAGTTGGATGCTTACTCAACTGAGGCGCCCAGACACCCCTAAGGTATAAAGTTTTTAAAGTACACAGATACATGTCAGAAAAAAAACATTTAGGCACCATGTTATTACTCTTTTTTATGTATGGTCAGGAATGGGGAAATTGCCTTTAAAATTATGAATTATCAGGGTACCTGGGGGCTCAATTGGTTAAGTATCTGACTTTGACTCAGGTGGTGATCTTGGGGTCCTGGGATGGAGTCAGACTCCACCCTCAATGGTTAGTCTGCTGTCCCTCTGCTCATCCCCTCCAGTCATGTTCTATCTCGCTGACATAAATAAATAAAATATTTTTAAAAATTATGAATTTTCAAGAGAAATTTCCCTGTTTTCAAAAATTTAGAAATAATATAAAACCCCTTAAAAATCTTGAAAAATGTATTTTTATATTGACATCAGAGTAAGAAAGCAGGTCATCAAAAGAAAAATCCCTTCCACCTCTTCATACAGTTATCTGTAATTGATTTAGATGGCAAAAATTATAGTGGAAAAGATTTGGCAAACTGGACAAATGACTGTCCTCTAATTTCTTAAAGTTTTCAGTGAGAGAACTGCTAAAATTTAAGTTATCATTTACATGGACAACTTGTATAATAGAACTTAAAACTGAACATTAGATTATGAATACTCCATATACACATAACATCATTACTATCTTCAGGGAAACAGGATTCCAAACAGAAATAGGAAAATATATTTTTTAAATGCTATTATCAGGGCAGCCTGGGTGGCTAAGTGGTTTAGCGCCGCCTTCGGCCCAGGTTGTGATCCTGCAGGCCCGGGATCGAGTCCCACATCAGGCTCCTCTTGAAGCCTGCTTCTCCCTCTGCCTGTGTGTGTCTCTGCCTCTCTCTCTCTCTCTCTCTGTCTCTCATGAATAAATAAACAAAATCTTTTTTAAAAAATGCTATTATCAATTCTAGTTTTACATATTTAAAAAACTAGAGAAAAATTCAACAAAAGGTTAACAGTGATTATATCTAAATTGTGAGACTACAGATGATGTAAATTTTTTTCTTTATATTTTCTTGTTTCCTCCCTATTCTATCATGAGCATTTATTATTTTGAAATTAAGAAGTTTATTTACTTTTTCTTAAAAAGATATCCCTGGGGGCACCTGGGTGGCTCAGTGGTGCCCCTATTCCTTTGATTATTAAAGTAGTTCCATCACATATGTATGGATCCCTAAAAGAACATATTATTTTAGCTTTGTATATTTTGGAATTATATAAAGTAGTATTATATATAATTATTCTATGAATTGCTTTTTTCATCAATAATTTCCAAGATTCACCCATAATTTCTGCATGTAGAGAAGTTCATCCATATTCGGTGCTGTTTCCATTTTGTGAATATACTATAATTTATTTATGTCTTTTCCTGTTGGTAGATATTTGGTTTTCAGTTTTTAGCTATTATGAACATTGCTCCTGGAATATTTTTTCATATGCCTTCTGAAGTGCATCTAGGAGGGTTTCTCTAGGTATACACAAGCGGAACAGGTCTTAAGATATGTGGCCTTTAAAAAAAAAGATTATTTTATATAGAGAGAAAGTGCTTGGGGGGGAAGGGGCAGAGGGACAGAGAACCTCAAGCAGATTCTCTGCTGAGCAGGGAACCCTACTTGGGGCTCAATATCATGACCCTGAGCCAAAATTAAGAGTTGGCCACTCAACCAACTACATCATCCAGGTGCCCCAAGATTATGTGGCTTTTAACTTTACAAATAATATCAACTTTTCCCCCAAAGTTGTTGAACTATACTCCTACAATGTATAGCATTTCCTTGTTCCACATCCTCATCAGTACTGTCAAACTTCTTAATTTTTGCTAATTTTTGTTATGTATTTTTTTTTTATCCATGAGTAATACCTAAACCTCTTGCAGCTATTTATGTGTTCAGCTTGCATAAGTTCTTGGGGCTAAAAGGTTCCATATGTTTACTATTTACTGTATAAAAGCATTCCCTGTTTCAGCCCAGCAGGAGATTTGAGGGTTTTTTGAGTTTAGTGTCTGTCTCTAGGCTAGCTTGTTATTTTCATGGGTCACCAAAAACAATACAAAAGATGTATGGAAAACCAATTATATTAGATCTTTTGTCTGTCTTATGCTAAAAATGTTATTTTCCCTTTTACAGAGCTCCTGGAAGTGAGGACTGGATTCTATACTTAAAAAAAAAAATTTAAAACAACATGTTAACCATATTAATTATCCACCCCCACCCCCCACCCCTGCAAAGTTAGTATCAAAGTTTCCGAACAAAAATAACAGATATGGATTTAAAATGACTGAGTAAAAGAAGAAAGGATGTAGGGATAGACAGGAAGTGTAAAAAGACTATTAGGCTGTGGGTTTAAAACAGGATATAAACATGTAAAACCAAATAATGTGTTCTTGTGTTTGGACTGCGATGCCAGGAGCAGGGGGTGTGAGCTCCAGTTCAAAAGCAGGTTGCTATTAGTTCTTTTGATTTCTTTCATAATCCTTTCATAGTAATCAGAATGGAATTAGTCCTGTTTTGTGGTTAGAGAAAGGTTAACTAACTTGTTTATAGCATCAGAGGAAAACCCAGAATTCTGGCTTTAGCAGTACAGGCAGTTTGTGGTATCTTGAGCAACAAGATTGATTTATACCTTTAAAAATATATTCTTCTTGGAGCGCTTGGGTGGCTCAGTCAGTTAAGCGTCCTACTCTTGATTTCAGCTCAGGTCATGATCTCAGGGTCATGAGATCAAGCCCTGCCTGGTGCTCCACGTTCATGGAGTCTGCTTGTCCTTCTCCCTCTGCTTCTCCCTTCTCCCCCATTTGCTCGTTCTCTCTAAAATAAATAATAAAATATTTTTAAAAACCTATATTCTCCTTATGGTCTACTGATATCAGAGATTCTAAGATATCACTGAATCACCTATTTGGATTGCTGAGCTCTAACTGGAGTTGTTATCTGTTAATTTAGTGAAGAACTGGGGCTGGTGGCAGCCAGTCTTTCCCAGTGTGGGGCAGGCATTGCTGACCTGCTGTGGTCTCTCCAGCCTCATTCCCTTAGCTTCTACTGCAGACTTCTTGCAGCCCTCCACATGCCTCCCGGGAAAGCCTAGTGTCTACTTGACACCAAGGTAACAGGGTTAACGGACTCACCCCTCTCAAGTTTTGTTCTGACTCCATTATTAGAGGTACAGATAAAGTGGGGAGATTTGTTCAAGTTTGTCCAGTAAGATCTGAGCTCTTAGTTTTTGACTTGGTTTAAGAGCTCCTGGCACATGCAGAACCACCTGCCAGCTCACAATGGCATGCACCTGTTCTCCCAGAACAGGCTACAATTGATTCAACAAAGCAGGAAGAATGAGATGCCCTGCATTGGGTTCCATGCTGGGTGCAGAGCCTCATTTAAAAAAACCCAAAACACAAAAGACATCACTTGCAATACCTCCAGTTCTCTCATGTGAAGAAGGGATATAACACACACCTTTACCTAGCTCACAGCTTTGTTATAAAGTTCATATGACATTATTGTAGGGAAGTATGTCTAAACTGTAAAGTGCTTGCTTATGGAAGATATTATTGTTCTTTGAATGACTGTGGGCTAGGCATTCAGCAGGGCGGCTCCTGGGTGGCAAGCTGGTAAGGACAGTTGAAAGTTTTGGTCTTTCTGGGCTGCAGTTTCCTTAAAAAAAATTTTTTTTTTTTTAAATCAAATGCTGGAGTGCCTGGGTGGCTCAGTTGATCAAGCGTCTGCCTTTGGCTCGGGTCATGATCTCTGGGTCCTGGGATCAAGCCCTACATTGGGCTTCCTGCTCAGCAGAAAGTCTGCTTCTCTCTTTATCTCCCTATGCCCCTCCTAACCTCTCATTCTCTCTCTCTCTGAAATAAAATCTTTAAAAAAAAAAATCAAATGCGGTCTGTATTCCTTCATCATAAGACATATCCCTGGATGGAATGTCTCAAAACTAATGAGGTGGGGATGGGAGGAGGTGAGGATGTCCTATCTTTAGCATGTTTTCTTATTAGCACTTCTATACTGTGCATTGATTTGAATTTAGTTGTTGGTATTTTTTTTCTCATTTCTCACCAGCACTTTTCAATTTATCTTTTTATTTATTAATAAGGAAGCATTAATAGGGCAGAAAGGGAATAGTAAGGAGTTAAAAATAAGCAGGAAAAAATATGACTTGGTGAGTAGATTTTTCTAGGCTGTGTTGGCCTATGAGAAAAATGACCAAATTGAAATTGTTTTAAAATCATTTGTTCCTGGGCCTGTCTTCCCCACTAAATTATATGCTCTTCTATGGGGAATATGTCATCTCTTGTACATTTATATCTCACCACCATTCATTAGGAGTATCTGGCACTTAATAGGTGCTTATTATTTGTCTGCTGAACTGAACTTAACCAATGGCATCTGGCAGGACTTGATATAGGACATAAGTTGGAAAGATACTGTTCTGTGTTTTCTTTCAACAACCAGGACTGACCAAGTTCAAAACCAAAACATTACATTGGAAAAAATAACTTTCCAGCCTTCTAATGTCTTTTAGTCCTCCCTGCCTAAAACAGCACAGAGCTGATTCCTATTATCAAATTGCATACAGAAACCTCATCCCTGCTATAACAATAACAACGTTATTATTATTATTATTATTATTGAGCAATTACTATATGCCTGGCACAGTCCTATGTCGTGGATGAGTTACCTCATGTAACCGTCAGAGGAAGGAGCATTATGGTAGAGGCACTCATCTCCATTTTATACTTGTAGAAACTGATGTATATGGAAACTTAGATACCTTTCCCCAGGAGCTGTATAAAACTTTCCCCAAATACAAACCAAGTGAGTGGTAGAGAAGAGATTCAAACCCAGAAAGTCTAGCTTCTGCGTCCATCTTCTTAGCCACTACCCTATATCTCCTCTTTGCATGAAGTAGCCGTGTAGACAGAAGAGCCTTGATGGGTGGTTGTGGAAAGAGAAGAGGTAAAGCCAGGTGGTGCCTCCTGGGAGAAAAGTAAGGCAGTGTCCTGTGTCTACACTGGCTCCTTGTGGGGTGGAGCCAGTCTGGCAGCAATGTCTTCCTCCCTGTGACATGTTTCAAAACAAACATGGTGACCAGACAAGGCTCTGACCTAGCTAAATGGATTAGCTAGTGATTTCAGTTAACACTACCAGCACCACCAGCCAGGCTGGCTTTCTTTCCCCCACATGCTCTTCTTTAATTGGAACAGAGATAATTGAAAGATGACATTATATGAATAATATAGTGTACAAATGAGAAAAGGTGTCAGCATCTGACAGAATGGAATAGAAATGTTGGCTTCAACCAGACCAGCTGGTATTAGGGATTGTGGCTGCTACTTAATCCCTAGATTTACAGAGTTTTATTGATTTAAGGAATATCCTGAAACTTGTTGAAATGAGTCCCTCTGCAGTCTAGACTTTCTACAGCTACTTACAGATGATAGTAAGCTCGGAAAAGCTGTTGGAAGAAGGGGTGAATTAATTGTTAATTAATCCTGGAAATAAAATTTTTTGTGTACACACTGAGTTCTTTTCACTGGTAGCCCAAGTCATGCTCTAAGTCGAAGCTTTGTATGTAGAAATATGAGGAAATGGTTAAAGACAATAATAAAACCTTGGGCTTCTTCATGCTGTGAAATAAGTAGAGGATTTCATCAACCTCCTTAGAAATAAATGGGCAGGGGATCCCTGGGTGGCTCAGCGGTTTGGCACCTGCCTTTGGCCTAGGGTGTGGTCTTGGAGTCCTGGGATCGAGTCCTGCATCGGGCTCCCTGCATGGAGCTTGCTTCTCCCTCTGCCTGTGTCTCTGTGTCTCTCATGAGTGAATGAATGGAATCTTTAAAAAAAGAAAAAGAAAAAAAGAAATAAATGGGCAAATGAAAGAAAGCAACCTCATTTTTGTCATCTCCTCGTGGGAGATCTCCCTATTGCTCCAGATTGCTATTCCAAAAGGCTATCTCTGTAGTGACTGTTACGAATTCAGAAAAAGTTTTCTCTAGACAGAACAGAATTGTGGATAGAACCTGAGGCTAACCCACACATAGAGTGTAACTAAAATGCTACATATTTGTTACAGAAAGAAAAAAGTAGAAAATAATCCTGTTGAAATATCTTAGGGAAATTTAATATCATTTCACTTTGAAGGCAAATGCTTAAGAAAGAGTTTTACTTGAAACTTGGCTCAGAGAAATGGGGTTCTGGTGCAGATATTGAAGGGGTTTCAGGGAACTTGGAAGAGGCTGGAGGTTTATAGCACAAGTCTGATGTATCCCAAGAGTCAGGAGCAGTCCCTGACACATTGTGGGATGGGAAGTGAATACATACGGATGCATGGTGATGGAACTTTATTTTCACTCCAGGAAGTCTGACTTCACCATGTCTTATTAAGGCATAATCATTAGAGCTGTATTCGTCTCAGAGATGAAATCAAGAGAGGGAGAGGGGGGAGAAGGGGAATGCTGAGAAGCATTGATGTAAGAATCAGGCTGTTTGAGACATAATTAATGAACATAAAGAAAAAGCCAGAGGTAACCTCCCATGGTCCTCACCTCCTCATTCTTCTACCCAAGGGACAAGGAAGAAGGGGATAGGAAAGGGTTTGTGTTTTGCACTTCCTGGGCCAGCCACCAAGAGGCGCTGTCGGGCCAGAACAGTTCAGTTGCTGGCCAGAGCGCTCTGCAGGTGGGGAAGAGAAAGGGTGGTAGATCTTTAATGGATTATACGTAGGAGATATATTTTAAATCCTCACTAATGAATGAAAATACTAACCCGGTATGATATATTGGAAAGAGCACTGGGCAAAGAGTCAGAGCTGCATTTCAGTTTTAGCTCCTCTACTTTCATAGTCTCATGACCTTGGCCAGGTGTGGATTTTTTGTTTTTTTTTTTAACTTATTTGAAACTTAGTTCTCTTTTCTGTAAAATGTGGCTAAAAACTTCCTTCCTTGCCTACTTCAATTGTGATCCAGTGAGAGTCGGCTCAGGAAACAACTTAGAAAACTGTACAATGACATTCACGTTTCCAGAAGTGTAATGATTTATTCATCTAGAAAAGCGAAGATGCTGGGCCAGATGACCTCTGAGATCATTTGTCCTCTACAATTCTAACGATCAGCATGGCCTGGGTTTAAATTATCATGCTATTCCTCAACAACAGTTTACTAATGTCACTGACCTGCTGAAAGGGAATACCGTGGCATATTCCAGGCTGTGTCCCTGGTTTGCTGAACACTTTGTGCCTGAACACTTCAAAGGACGACTAAAGAGCCCTTGAAACATTTTGAACCAAGGTGCTTTTTAATATTCAGCCTATCTGTTAAAGTAACGTGACCAAAGAATTCGCCATCTAACCTGGAACACATAGGTGTAAAAGGGACGCTATGAATAATTACATCAAGACAACAGCATACATCAGAAGTGTCCCGGGCGAACCTGGACATCTGGTCCCCGTGTTGTAAAACTTTACATTTCTCACTTAGGTATGGGATAGTAAAAATATTCCTGTTGAATTCAGGTATCTGCACTGCTGTTACAGAGTAGCAAGGTAGCAAGATGCAGTTCTGTTAGAACCTTGGAGAACAGAAACGCATATTCCTAACCATGGTAGCGAACAGGAGGCTGCTTTTGCTCTTAAGAAATCATATTGTTGCAGCTTGTGGTTAAAGATAAGAGAATACACTATAGCTTCAAATTTCCTGACCTTTCATTTTTATTCCACTTTGAATAGGTAGGATAGGAATTTGTCTGATGGGGTGAATATGCTTGGGCCTCTGCCTGTTTCGGGTATTGTTAGTATGGTTGTGCTAATGCTTAGTAAGTGTGAATATTCATTACATCTCAAACAGACTTTGGTCCTATGATCAAATATAAACAAAGGAACAAAAAACAGCTTGTACTAGAATTTTCCACCGGCACAGCCATGTGCTCTGGGCTTTTCAAACCAGATAATCCGGGAGGGGTGAGACTTGTGAAGTAAATTGAATGATCAAATCTCTTTGAAAATGTCTCATGCCCTAATACACCAAGAAATCAGACAAATAGATTTCTGCTGGGGGAGGGGGTGCAGATCTCAATATTTTCTAAAGAAAACCATTAAACATAAAGAGAAATTTGCATTACTAAGGCTAGAAGCAAATAACAGAAAAGCCAACTGTCTAAACAGTTTGTAGAGAGGAAAAGTGGCATGAGTAAGTAAAATGGCTGATTATAAATACACTAAAAAAAAAAAAAAGATTTATTTATTTTAGAGAGCAAGAGGTAGGGGGGAGTAGAGGAAGAAGAGAGAATCTTCAGGAGACTCCCCGCTGACTGAGGAGTTTGATCCTATGACCGAGATCATGACCTGAGCCAACATCAAGAGTCAGATGCTTAACCAACTGAGCCACCCAGGCGCCCCTATATATATCCTTTTTATGTTTTAAGTTATTCATTTTTGGTTACCCATTTAGCTTCCTAATTCTGCTTGACCAGGAGAACATTAATTAAATTAATTAGAGCAATAGGGTGCAGGGTAGGGAAAGATAGATTTCTTTCTTAGAAGAGGAGGGGTGCTCAAAATCTTTTTAAACACTGATCATAGAGATCAGTCTGGTATTTAAAAAATCGAATAAAAAAAAAAAATCGAATCCAGTGAAGCCACACATAGATAACTGAGAGTCAGGTAGATATGTTATACTGCTCTGTAGCCATTTTCTCAAATAAATTAGAGTTTTTTTCTGGAGAGTTTTTTCCCAGTGCCTGACTCTGAAAAAGGCTGCCTGATTGTAATTCTGGGGACATTTCATCATGATTTTTTTAAAAAGTATTTTATTTATTTGTTCATGAGAGACATACAGAGAGAGAGAGAGAGAAGCAGAGACACAGGCAGAGGGAGAAGCAGGCTCCATGCAGGGAGCCCGATGTGGGACTCGATCCCAGGTCTCCAGGATCACACCCTGGGCTGAAGGCAGTGCCAAACCGCTGAGCCACCCAGGCTGCCCTCATCATGATTTTTTTAAAATAATTTATTAAAAAATTATTTATTTATTAGAGAGAGAGAGAACGAGAGTGTGAGCACAGCAGGAGGAGTGGCAGGCAGAGGGAGAGGAAGTGCCCATCATGATTTATTATTTTTTTTAAGTGTATACTGGATTCTACAATATTTTTGCCTGAGCCCTAATTACATACTAAGGAACAGTAGTTAGGGACTTCCACGGTATCGCACATGCGTGATCCGTAGATGGTTAGGCTGTCTGTTTGTAGGCTGTTGTAACCTGTCTAATGCAAGTAGGTTGTTTGTACACTTTGAAATGTCTAGAAAAGACTCTTTGAAGAATGGAGTTATCTCTATGCAAATATACTTGAATCGATTATTATTTTTTATGGTCCAACCACCATTCTTATTTTATGACTGTAATTAGGTAACGAGTAAAATGACATGCACCTGGTACTTTGTAGTGCTCCAAGTCATGTCAAAGTCCAACCATGCATGCTGCTTGTTGCCGTGAGACTCAGTTATACGGGCTTTATTTTTTTACCCAGTTGTTTTTATGAACAGGTGTTCAACTAATGGGATAAACACAGGATGTGCAGCTACAGCCTTCTTATTAACATCACAAAATAATTGAAAAGGACAGATACTTCACAAAGTCCAGCTTGGGGGATAACTCTGAACCTCCTGTAGGTCGTTCCTCTGAGCATTAGAGGGATGTTGCAGAAAGGCTGGGTGGGCGGGGAACCTGGATGCCTCAGTCAGTTAAGTGTCTGCCTTCAAACCAGGTATAGTGCTAATGAAAAAGGAGATGACCTCCCCCTTTCTCTAGTCCTGCTTCATTCATGCCAAAGCCAGCCATCTCCAAAGGATGCTATTCTACTCCCCAGGAAGGGTATGAACAATATGTAATAAGGGAACAGATCCTTCCAAGCGCTAGTTATTGATTTTGAGTTTTTTCTAAAAATAAATTTCACTCTGGGGGACTAGTAGGCTAGAAATTTGAAAGGAGAGAGGGGCATAAGAGCTAGAGACATTGTTTATATAACTTTCTTAGGGAGAAACCACACAGGAAGGAAATGAAACTACAGCAGTGAAGACTAGACTATTTAAGCATATCTGTCATGTCCTTGAGAATTCCAGGAAACTTCCAGGCCTCTGGGTCTAGTGGCTAGAATGACAGCCATTGGTTTCCATACACACTAAGAGATTAGAACGGATCAATGTCGCCTTAGATTGTGTCTGGTTTTGTTTTTAACATCAAAGGACAGAGTAGTTCTGAAAGATCTGGAGGATTTTCATGTTTGGCCACGTTTTATCAAAACTACCAGAAGCAAATTACAAGAAATTACATGAAGATGGGTAAAAATTAACTTCTCTACTTTTAGAAGAGTTTCTATCATTATCCAAACATGGCCATAAGCTAACATTAGAACCTGAAGCAAATAGAGTAATTTGACCTTGTGGCGAACATTTCCTTGAACCCCCAGTGTTCATGTTGAACTTCTGTTTGGCAAGCCAATATAAATATATCAGCTCTTCATCTGCGCTGTACAGATACTTGCTTCCCACGAGGACCCTGAGTCACAGAGAGAGTGAGTGACTTGGCAGAAAGACCAGAATGGTCTAGGTTCCAGAGCCAGCTCAGCTACCAACTGATCCTAAGATGCAGGACAACTCACTTTATTCTTAAACTTTTATGCATTGTATTCATAGGTGGCCATATAATTTATTGCTCAGGCCAAGTATTTATTAAAAACGAAAGGCGGGGGGGAATCCCTGGGTGGCGCAGCGGTTTGGCTCCTGCCTTTGGCCCAGGGCGTGATCCTGGAGACCCGGGATCGAATCCCACGTTGGGCTCCCGGTGCATGGAGCCTGCTTCTCCCTCTGCCTGTGTCTCTGCCTCTCTCTCTCTCACTGTGTGCCTATCATAAATAAATAAAAAAATTAAAAAAAATTAAAAAAAAAACGAAAGGCAGGGGCGGGGGGGAGGCAGCTATTAACAATCCACTGGGACAACTGATATTTCGGGCTTCCTCTGCTTTAAAATTCCATTACAACTGAATTAGAACCGAAAATAGGACCCAGATTCCTGAACATCAGACCCATACTCTGCTCCCTAGGCTGGGCTATCATCTGCCAGGACTTGTCTACACCGGGAGTCTGTGGAAGAGTGTTTAACATATTGCTTGAAGATTGATGAAAGGAGTTACCCAGCAAAGAGAAAGGACAGCCTGACCTCTACCTGTTTGGTCATGTATCTACACACCCAAACCCCACATGTGTTCAGAATCAACAGCCCTGGAATGCCAAATCCACATCAGGGTCATTGGAAGGTGGGGTGATGAAGGGAGCCAGGGCCAGGAAGAGAGCAGATGCACACACCCCCTGCATCAGGAGAATCCCTCATATTTGCAGCCTCAAGCCAGTTCTCCGCCGGCCTGCCCAAGGCGAGTAGACAGGATGGCTGCGGTCCAGGGGCTGCCTTGGGATCCCCAGGTGCTGGCTTTTAAATGGGCAGGTGAGCACTCTATAAATTACTGTGGGCCACATGCCATCCTTCTGCCAACAATTTCATCTTTGCATCCTTCTGTTGACCAGCCCCATTCACTCGGCTTTTTAAAAGTTTGAGGAAGCCATCGACAACATCTTAAAAATTAATCTGGGTTAGGTCATGACACAGCCTTAAAAAAAATGTCTGAGTGAACTAAACCATGCCATGCTCCATGCTAAGAGAATTTGAAAACAAAGGGGAGGGGAACTATTTAAAGAAAAAGCCATCCAGGGCAGCCCAGGTGGCTCAGCAGTCTCGCACGGCCTTCAGCCCAGGGCCTGATCCTAGAGACCCAGGATCCAGTCCCACGTCGGGCTCCCTGCGTGGAGCCTGCTTCTCTCTCTGCCTGTGTCTCTGCCTCTCTCTCTCTCGCTTTCTCTGTCTCTCATGAATTAAAAAAAAAAAAAAAGAAAGAAAGAAAAGGCATCCAAAGAAGGCAGAAATTTGGTCACTGGTCTACAAAACTATTTTCTCCCCTGTGCAATCATGCCACTCATATTTCAAAAAAGTATTACTCTTGGTGAAACTCTGAATGGCAAGAGGAAGCAAACAGCAGCACTAAACCAGTGTTGGCTGCCTGCCCCCCCTTCCCTCCGCCAAGCCAGTTGCCTAATCCTTCCCTCCTGAGTGTAGGGCTCCGTCTCCCCGACTCCCAGGAGCCAGGATGGTGCTCACCTTCTTCCTCCCGTCCTCGATGCCACGCTCCCCGGTGAAGACTGTGCCCTCTGGCTGCCCAGCTGCTCTGGGCTCCAGCTGCCTGCAGACTTTGCTTCCCTTGAGGGAGGTTAATCACACACCTGGCCACACCCCTCTTCAGAGGCAGGACGTGCCCCACACAACTGCCACCGGGCACCTGCCACCAAGAGCTGCGGCAACCTCAGCTTTCCAAATGGAAGAAAGGGTTGGTGAGGACCCCGAGTCACAGGAACTGAGGGGGTCCCTTGCCCCAGGCTGCAGGACTGGGTCCCCAAGGAAGGAGGCCCCTTGTCACCCAGGCTAGGCAAGCTGCCCTGCCAGTGCCAGCCTTCCACATGGGAGAAGGAGCTAGGTAATCTTTATAAGGCCCTGTGAGCAGACTTTCTTGACGTGTAACCTCCACTGTAGTGTCCTTACGGTGGCGCTCTGTTTTTCAGGAAGATAAATGTAGTCATGGCTAATAAGCACGAACGCATGGCACAGTAGACCAATTCAGAGAAAGCATCTGTCAGCCCCACGGTCCGTAGGGAATTCCCTGTGCAGTGTGATTTGAGGAATTCTACTGCAAACCCCCAAACTTGGTATATTTTCCCCCAGCAAGTTGCTTGGAATTCTCACCACGAAGGCCTATACACACATTTCCCTAACACTTCGATTCCCCTGATAGCCTCTAATGGTAATATATTTAAATAACATTTCAAAGAATTCCCAGATATGTTATCTTGTTAGAACCTATTTAATATACTGGGGGGCAGGGGAGAGGAACATAACTCATTAAACAATTATTGTCTATTAACATCATAACTTTAATTAGTTTTCCAGAGACAGAGGCAAAGCCCTGAGGGGAGGAGACCCTGGAAGTCAGATGCGTTTGGGCTGGAAGGGAGCTGAGAAACCACCTGAAACATCTAGTGGCCCAGGCAGAGGGGGTGAGGTGTGTGGTCCCATGAGCACCTCTGCACCCACACAGACAGAACAGCGGTAGCCACAGAGACAGACTTCACCCACTCATGCTTCTGCCCGGGGCTGAGCTGGAAATCACAATGAAAAGCCCCCGTGGTGCCAAATAGACTCATTCCAATGCTGAGAACTCGAGCTACTTCCCCAAAGAACATCTTGGCCCAGTGCACCCCTCCCCGCCCCAGCAGAGTGTCTGCTGCGAATCTCTCAGTGACTCTAATCCTCTGACTTATCCCAGATATTTTTGAGGGAACAAAAGGAAGCATTCGTTTTTTGCAACATCCCTTCTCACCATTCTCTTCTCACGCATTAGCACAATCCTTAAATAATGCACCTTTGAGGTTCTGGGTAATTCTTCCCTCTGGCTGCCCTGAGTGTGTCTGAGTTCCATGAATTTGCTTGAAATGCACCCGATGCCCCATCCTAGCTAGAGCTGGAAGTGTGGTTTTGAGGCCCCTGTGGTCTCAGGGGTTCCTCTTCCTCCAAGATCCTGCTGCTGTCTTCCTTGGGTCATAGGACTCGGTGGTTGTATGGTCAGGGGCAGACCCACCCGCTCTCCGAGCTTCCCTGGCCTCGTGTGTCAAGGGAGAGGTTGGGGTTTCAATTAGTTCTCATCCCTGGCAGCACACATTAGAATCACCCAGGGAGCTGAGAAAAACAAAACAAAACAAAACAAAACAAAACAAAAACCCACAATGCCAGGACTGCACACCCAGGGATCCATATTTAATTGGTTGGGTTGGGGCCCATCCTAGGTATTTTTAAAAACAGTTTTCCAGATCTGTAATTGCTGAGTTAGATGATCTCTGGAATCTTCCAAGTTCCATAAAACCCCACAATCCTGACAGTCTGATGCTCCATTTTATTTACTGAATTAACTTTTTTTTACAAACATACTTCTTATTTTCAGGATGTTGCATAGGCTGGTTTTTAGAAATGCCTTTAATTATACAGAAAACAGTATTGTTTGTTGAGGTATAATTGGCATGTCATACTGCACATGTCTTGAAGTGTATGATCTGGTAAGAAATGGTTACCACAATCACAATAGCGAACATGTCCATCACCCCCAAAAGTCTCCCGTGCCCCTTGGTAATCCTGTCACCCCTCATCTCCCCCCTTCTCTTCCCCAGGTAACCAACCACTGATCTGCTGTTACTATAGTTTGCATTTTCTATCATTTTATACCAATGGAATCATACCATATATTCTATTTTTCACCTGGCTTCGTGTTATGTCCTTATACTTCAGATTTCAAGCTCTCTGAGAACAGAATCCACCTTTTGTTTATTTTCTCTTCCCTTAGGCCCCCAACTTATCTTTGCCCAGAGAAACCCCTTTATCAGTATTTCCTTGATGGGAATCAGACCTTTGTGACCTTACAAGCGAGCTTCCGTTTGGTGGCCAACTCCCCACTACCTCTCTGCAGATTCCTAGTGAGCAGGTTTCAGCTCAGTTTAAAAATAATGCATTAGCTTAGGTGCATTCATTTGGGGTCCGTGGGGTTCTAGGGCTCCAGAAAATGAATGTCAAGGCATGTGTTGGGGGCAGGGGGAACTACCTGGGAAAGGTCCTTGGCTTTTTCCAGATTCTATTTTTTTCTTTTGCATTTTAAAATTTTTATTTAAATTCAATTAACATAAAATGTATTCTTGGTTTCAGAGGCAGAGGTCAGTGACTCACCCGTCTTACGTAACACCCAGTGCTCATTACATCATGTGCCCTCCTTAATGCCCATCACCCAGTTACTCCAGTCCCCCCCCCCCTCCAGGGACCCTCAGTTTTCTGTGATAGAGTCTCTAATGGTTTTTCTCCCTCTCTGAGTTCATCTTGTTTTATTTTTCCTCTCTTTCCTTATGACCCTCTGTTTTGTTTCTTAAATTCCTCATATGAGTGAGGTCATATGATAATTGTCTTTCTCTGACTTATTTTGCTTTGCATAATACTCTAGTTCAATCCACATCATTGCAAATGGCAAGATTTCATTTTGTTTTTTGATTCGCCAGATTCTTAATCACCAGATTCTTGCTTTATTCCTATTAGAATCCTACATGTATTTCATTTATATGATGCCTAATTGTAACTCCTCTACTGTCTGGCCCCTCTCTCCTTCCCTTCCCCTCTCCTCAGAATCTTGATTTTGTTCTCTGCCTGCTTTGGTTATGCCTCACCCTACTTCACTAGGGACACTACGGGCCCCTCCAGGGGCAGGCGCTGCCCCACGGGAACTTTTGCATTCCTCATTTCTTCAAGACCCTCTCACCTAAGTTATGTGGAGTGTCGTGCCTCTTTATTCAATGATTCTTATTGCATCTTACTTACACTCCACCTGATTACCTGGATACCATTGTGGTTCAAATATCGTAAACCTGCATTTCCTCAAAACCCCAGAGCATGGGATTCCTTTTTATCTTAAACAAGATCGGTGTTTGCATTGTTGTAAATAAGTATTATAAGAACCAGGCGTAACAAAAAAAACAGCGCCGCAAATTCACAGCTGAGCTACCTCTACTTAATCCAGAGGTACCTCCTCTTACTCCCCTATATCATACACACAAAAAAAATTTAAAAATAATACTCTGATTTTAGACCGAGATGAATAATAGCAATATCAGCCTCCAAATGGTTATACTTGCTTATTTTGCTTCTGGCATCTGGCACAGTCATACAAACACCAGTTTCCAAGTGTCTTCCAGAGACAGGAGAGAGCAAGCAAAACATCTCACCTGCTGGTCAAAAGGCCAAAATAGACTCCACCTTGCCCCCAACCCCCCTCCACCCCTTGCACCTTCTCAAGGCTCTGGTATCTTGCACCCAGCAATGTTCTCTGGCTCCCCACTTGGGACCAGCTCTTTTTTTTTTTTTTTTTTTTTTTTTTGGGACCAGCTCTTAACTTTCATTGTCCCTCTCACCATTACCTTCCCCCCCCCCCCCACAGAACAGCAAATACGGTAACGATGGCCTTTCAGTCCACTTTCTATACAATTTCATTCCTGTGTAATAAAGGCAAACCTCTGAAAGCTACTTACGTGGAGGTGGCAAAGGCAACCCTGGGTTGGGAAGCAGAGTTTGCTGATGCTAGCCCGCTTAAATAGCTGGCTTGGCTGACGCAGGCTGTTGATGGCACGCTTATTTACGCCCGTGAATGCACGCTCAAGCAAGGACCTGAAAAACCTGCAGTGTGGGCAGCAGGGAAACCGCTGAACATGTGCCCAGGTTACATCTCTCCTGGTTATTCGGGTTTGATATGCAGGCGGTGACTTCTGAGTTTCATGGAACTTTCTCAGCACCTCCTTCTTGTCCCTGATCTCTTTCTTCACCAAGTAAGAGGCTTCCCCAAGACTACATGAGAGGTGCCGCTGGGAGGAAGGAAGAAACAAAGGACCCTGGACCCTTGTGCCAAGTTCCTTATTTTGAATGGGTTTCCAGTTAGATGTAGCCTCATTTTAAACCATAGGCTTGGTGAGGTTGATTTCACAGCTCTGCGGGCTGGATGCCAAGCTAAGAGCCTGGACAGTTGCCCAATCAATGAAAAGTTGTGGTTCTTTTTTTTTTTTTTTTTTTTTTTTTCAGGCACAGAACGAACAAACAAAGAACAGTTAGAGGGGAGGTTTAGGCTAGGATGATACAATTTTAGGTCCCCTTCAAAAAAGATGTTTTCATTTCTTTCTTCTGCGTCTATACTTTCATCCCGACTTCCCCTCCCCTTCCTTTGTTAATGAAATTCCTATCTAAGAGTTGAAAGATTCCCCACGAGAGCCCAAATAAAAAGCCAGTATGTGAGCAAGCCTGTGGGAAGATGTTCTCCAAGCGTGAGTGTGTTCAGTGGGTCATGTGACTGTCAGTGGAAACGTGTCTGAGGGTGAGGGTATGTGTGTGGGTGTGGGGACCCAGTCAGTGGCTGTTTATCTGTTTTTTTTTTATGGCTAGATATGGCAATTCATAGTCAATAGCAGCATGCTAAACACATTAGGTGGTATGATTTTGAGAGAATGAAGGAAGGGAGATAGGGCTTGGTGAGATCATTTATGGGCGTATCTGTGGGGATTTGCCGGGTCCACAGCACAGGCTGGTAAGTGCCACCCAGATTTACACAGCCTATATTCTTCACTTCACTGGACAAAGAAAGAGCCCACTTGATTCTCTCGGGAACAGCAGCCGTATGTGAAAGAAGAACAGCAATCGCTAAGAATATTCCTTTCTCTCTTGGAAAAGGGGGTAATGGTTATAAAACATGTGTGGGAGAATAGTAGAGACAGGGGGCCTGGCCTATCCTAACCCTGGTTACCAGAAGAATTCTTTTGTTGCCTAATTCATTGCCTAACTTTTGACTGTTCTATGGCCAAATCTGGATTCTGACCCCCCAGATTTCTTGAATGCAGGGTCTATGTCTTGTTCGCTTTTTGACATCGACAGAGCCTGGCACAAATGCTTCTACCAATGACAATGACGATGGTGATGATGACATCTGGGTTTACACTCAGGACTGATTTGAATCAATATTTAAAAAGTTGTTTCAGAATGTTTTTGGTTGTCCTTGTTTGTTTATCATCTGTCTTCTAGAATGTGATTTCCATGACCTCAATGCCCTTGCCAGTCTCGCCCACCCTCGTAACCCCAACACCCAGCACAGCGTCTGGCGCATGGCAGGTGCTCAACAGATATGTGCTGTCTGCTTAGTTTCTAAATTCCTTTGACGGATGTGCGACCCAACAGACCAAATGTCTGGAATCAGTAACGTCACCTTGGTTCACACATGTTTCTTTTGCTCTTGTATAATGTGTTGGCTGTAAGCGATTCCTCATTATCCGGTGTATCATGGAGATGAAACTAAAAGTGGCAGAGACCATAGGGCAGTTTGACATCACTTAAGAACTCTGTAGGTATGTGGTTTCAGGTTGCTCGGTGATGCAATGAGGTTACCAAGAAGCCAGGCATTTTCTGTGTTCTATTTTGCAGTCTTTAGTGTGGTGGCATTGCCTTTTTTCATGGTGGCGAGGTTGTTGCGGTAGCTTGGTATAACCTATCCTTAAATGAAAAAAAGCAAAGACAGGTGGGGAGGGAAATAGGCTTTCTCTTAGTGTCCCTCTTCGTTTGCTAGACACGTCTTTCCAGAAGCTATTAGCAGACTTCCAGTTATGTCCCCTTGCTGAGAACTGGGTCAAATGGCCACCACACTGGCTAAACCCATCATCTACAGAGAGGAAATGAATCGGGCTGACTGTGGTTCCTTTTATGGGCCCCAGAGAAGGATCTACCTTTCCCGGACAAATTTCCCCGATACCTGCACAAAATCAGGATTCAGTTAACAGGGCAGAAGTAGAAAAGTGCTACCAATAACTCTACCAATCTAAGGAATCCTTTAAAGTCTGATAACCTAGGGGCACCTGGGTGGCTCAGTCCATTAAGTGGCCAACTCCTGGTTTGGGCTGAGGTCATGACCTCAGGGTCCTGGAATAGAGCCACCCAAGTCCGGCTCCATGCTCAGCAGGGAGTGTGCTTGGGATTCCCTCTGCCCCCCTCGAGCCTCCCCCCACTCGCACACGCACACTCAATCTCCCAAATAAATACATAAATCTTTAAAGTCTGATAACCTAAACCCCTTTAGAGCTTGAGTGCCAGTCCAGGCCATGACAATTGTGCTTCACTCTGTCAGCTCTCTGTTGCATGCACTTTTTTTTTAATGAAAAAAGCTTACTTCAACTCGCAGCAAAATTAAAACTATTTCAACAACCCACAAATAAGGGAAATAGCTGGCTACAGTGAATTTTTTTTTTGTCTGCAGGTTTAGATAATAAGTCTGCATCACTACTGATTTTTTGCATATCCAAGGAATAGCATATAATCTTGCAGCCTCTTCTCTTCTCCTATGTCAGTTGGGATTGACGGTGCTGTTATTTCTCAGAAACATCAAATCTAATACTGCAACTAAGCACAAAAAGGTTGCCAAATAGTCTATAAGGGTTTCAGACTCATTTTCCTGCTCCTCCTCTTGTCTATTATATTTCAGTG
This sequence comes from Canis lupus dingo, assembly GCF_003254725.2. Lineage (NCBI taxonomy): Eukaryota > Metazoa > Chordata > Mammalia > Carnivora > Canidae > Canis > Canis lupus. The sequence continues at coordinate 49,275,166 of NC_064255.1, forward strand.
GAGTCCCATATTCCCATGTTTGCATCTAGGAGCTCCAGCTACGGCTTCAGATGTGAAAACTGGAAACATGGTTGACACAGTAATTCTCACCTGGTTTTTATTTTCTCCTGGTGATTAGCAAACTTCAAATTAACACACAGATAGGTAATTTTGTTTTCCTTTTCTTTGCTGTTCTAGACTTTTTCCTTGTGGTGGACTTGAGGAACTCTTCATTGTCACAGATCAAGAGAGTTAGGATGAAGGATGTCGTCAAAAGAACATGTCTGGGAGATGGTCGGTGATTCAGTAAATGTTTGTTGAGTGACTGGAAGAATGGTGGAAAGGAAAGAGTCTGGTCTTCTGTATGCAGGCTTGGATTCAAGTCCCATCTCTGCCACTTCCCATCTGTGTGAGCCAGGACAAGTTATACAACTTCTCTCAGACTCAGTTTCCACATCTATAAAATAGGTTTGCCACCAGGACTAGAGATAATATATGTAAGCTGCTTAGCATAATGCCTGGAACATAGTATATGCTCAATAAATGGTAGTTACGCTAATAGCTACGACAAGAAGCCCATTTTTCCTTAGTCATCTTCGCGAAGCCCACACATGGTGGGCACAAAATAGTGACCCTAAAGCCCCGGATGCTAGAGCCAACAGGAGTGTTTGCTACATAGAAGGCAGTGATATCTGGACAGTGGGCAGCAGCTATTCCTTTCCGGCTCAAAGCCAGAGATCACAAAGTGCAGAGGGCCACTTCATGAGTGAGGAGCATGCAATGGTGGCGGGAGAGAGAAGCCATTCCCTAGGGAACAGAAAACTCTCAAAGACATTTAAGACAATTGATCATGAGAGATACAAACCTCCCCAGGGCCAAAATCTGACTTGGACAGAAGCGAATTAGGAAGAAGGGTTACCAGAGTGTAGAAGCATACTTGCTGAGAGCTCTGCCCCCAAGGTGTAAACCTGCAGAGAGACCAAGAATCTCATCCCATGTGCAGATGGTGTGGAAACGCCGACTCCCAGGGCGCCCTGCCTGGGCCCAGCTGGGCTGGAGGGAAAACAGCGCAGGAAGTAGCAAAGGTCCGCAATGACAGGGAACATGGACCAGAAAAGGATGGCAGCTAACCTAGGCTGGAGATGCTTCCCTTGGCTGCTCCTGCCAGAGGGCTTCACGAGGTCCCTGGTGAGGAGGGACTGAGTTCTAACAGAACCACACTCTGTAGTTTGTTGTGAGCCGGTAGTGATTAGGTCATTCTTTCAGTGAACTGCAGGTGTTTCTTTCCAAGTGTAGATTCCGTCATCTGACCTAATCCACCTGTTGTCCTTGAGGAGTCCTGAGTCCGTGGATGATGAGGAGTCAGGATGCTGTGGCCCAGCCACGGTGCCCACTGCAGAAGAGGCCTGGGAGGGCTGTTCCAACTGGTGTGGTCCGTGTTGCCTTTACTCTTTGACTTAAAAGTCATAGTTTCCTCCCATTCCCTTTTGTTTCAGCCAGAGTCTAATGAATGGGGAGGTCACAAGCATCATTTTCCCCAGAAACCCCTTCATGCTTTTGGTCAGAGGAAGGGGAAAGCCCTTGGTAATGGGGAGCATCACGCATCTGTGGAAAGAGGGAGGGAAAGCGGGCCTCTGTCTTCACCCACGAATGTCCCCAAATATGCCTACTCCTTGCCCTCAGCATTAGGACTCACTGCTGCCAGCAGGAGCTGCAGGGTGACATTCTCAAGGGGGGTGGACCCTCACCTAAGAGGCGGCTCTTCCATGAGTGACAGGAAGGTGTCACCATTTGGGGCCACCTCAGCCTGATTGTCATCCCCTAATACACAGGGTGAGGAAAGAGAGTCCCCACACCCATGACAGTTCAGGGATGCACCCTGTGCTTTTAGAAAGCAGTGGGTGGGGAGCTGGGGTAAAGAAAAAGAAAACTTACTTGACTGGGCGTCAAACTCAGGCACAGTCCATGCTATCAATCACCACACAGCATGACCTTGGTGGCCACTTCTCAGGGTGACTCACTGGAGCCCCAGGCAGGCGAGGAAGAGCAGGTCCGGCCTCCTCCCCATGAGTACACCCACCCCAAGCTCTATTTAAGATATTTGACTTCTGTGAGTGATTTTACCTGGAAACAGAGAGGAAGAAGAAAGGAAAAAGGGAAGATAACAAAAACATAAAGTTGAAGACAAACCAAACAACAAAAATGCATATCTGATACAGTGGTGAAAAAGTTAGAAATACTTTGGGCGAAAATTGTGGATCTGCTGAAGGGAGAGAAAAGTTTTGGTTAGCAGCTACAGACCTTCTCCTTCCAGCCCCCTCCTCTCCACCTCAGAGGTGGCAGGGTGGATTCAGCATGTGACTCTAGAAGCTCCCATCCCCTCTTCATGCCTCAGCCCCTGCCTGTGTGAGGAGGGAGTTGAACAAGATGATCCCTCTGAGGTCCTTTCTGTTTTAATCTTCTACCCTCCAAGGGGAGAGAGGCAGAGGCTACTGGGTAGACAGGAGGGACCCCCAGCAGCCATAAGGGAGGATGGCTCCCTCCACTTAGGACTTAGAGAAATGAGAGGAAGCATCAGTGGACAGGTACAATTGCACGAAGGTTGTGACACGAAAGCACTCCACTTACTACTGTTGGTAGGGCCTCCCCAAACCTCTTGGGATCCAGTAATTAGAGGGTAACACCTGGCTGTGTGTGCATAGGTACGTGTGTGTGCTTGTGCTTGGGTGTAGCAGAGGGAGCAACCAGAACTCAGCTCCAGCTACCATACTCCAAGCATGTGTTTGGTCAGTGCCTGACTTTTCACTGCAGTCTAGAGAGACATCTTAAAAGAGAGAACCCTGATGTGGGGGAGATTAGGGAGATGGGTTGGGCGGGGTAGGTGAGGGAAGGAGGGAGAGGGGAACTATATCTGTTTCAGCCCTGAAAAAAATGTCTAATGTTCTTAATTTCTGCTTTTGGCAAAAATGTGCTTTCGTCTGATTTTGTTAACTAATTCAGTGCAATTCTGCTCTGCACATTTCAGCAAAAACCTCCTTCTTCCATAGCCTTCTCTGAGGTTTCTGTAATGAGGCCCTGGCAGGGCAGTGGGCAGTGATTTAAGGTCTCTTGTAAAATGGCTTCTGATGTGGTGAATTACATAAATGGTGGTGTACAGTCTTGCATCTGACTTTCACCTCTCTGGAGAGGCAGCTCCTGGACTGGTCTTTCCAGTGGGTTCTGAGTGACCTGCAAGAACTGCAATGTCCTGAGTTGATTTCCCAAAGGTGACACTGATGAGAGAGCAAAAGGCAAGCTGAGGGCAAAGCATAAGCTAACACCCCACTCCCTGCTCTCAGGTGGGATGCTTGTGATATTCCTCAGGCACTCCTGGCTGCCCAAGAACAAAGGAATAGGAAAAATGAGTGGTCAACTGATAGAGATCATAGTCACACAGGATATGAGTCTCCATCAGTTTCCAATAGTCTTAATGATTTATGAGAAAAAAAAAAATAAAAGCAGCTTACCAACAGCCAGACCTCCAGAAACCTAAAGACTCCATTTCCTGGGGTCCTAACCCAACCCTCCCCTCCAGAGGATAGAAAACCATATATAATCAGTCACTTCTCACAACCCCAGTGCAGCTCTTTCTGCCCATGGGTCCTGTCCCTGTGTTATAATAAAATCACCTTTTAGCACGAAGACATCTCAAGAATCCTTTCTTGACTGTTTGTTCCTGAACCCCAATATTTCACATCAACACCACTGACTTTGTTCTCTGACTCAAAGGGAAATGACCTCTGTATTTTTCGTGGTGCTGCCAGTAGTTGCCCAAGGCCAAATCTCAGGCTGAAGAGAATTTAGGGTGGTACCGGGATTCAGAGAGAAGGCTATGGAGACAGTGTGGACCTGGCTCAGATCTATGGTGACCAACTTTCTTGGTTTTCCCAGAACTGTCCTGGTTTAGCACTGGAAATCTCATATCCTAGAAAACCCTCCAGTCCTGGGCAAAATGGGATAGTTGGTCAACCTGTCCTAGTCTTCTCACATCAGTGCCAGTAATCTAACCTTCTTTTTTTTTTTTTTAAGATTTATTTATTAATTTGAAGGGGGAGGGGAAGAGGGAGAGAAAGCCTTAAAAAAAAAGAAAAAGATTTTATTTATTTATTTATTTGAGAGAGACAGAGCACAAGCAGGGGGAGGGGCGGAGGGAGAGGGAGAAGCAGACCCCTCGCTGAGCTGGGAGCCCAATCCTGGGACCCTGAGATCATGATCTGAGCCAGGGGCAGAGGCATATCGACTGAGCCACTAAGGTGCCCCAGGGAAAGAGAGTCTTAAGCAGACTCAGCACCGAGCTCAACACAGGGCTGGATCTCCTGACCCTGAGATCACCGTCAGAGTGATCAATCAAGAGTTGGATGCTTGACTGTGCCACCCAGGTGCCCCAGGAATTTAACCTCTTTGTGCCTTAATTTCATCATATGTGAAATGAAGATAATGATCACTGCCTCATGTGAAAGATATTTGAGGAGTAGGGTTGATATCCACCCAAAAATTGTTCAAGAAGAAAAGAGAGGATTAGGTGACAAAAGTAATGTCTTTCTGCCTCTGTTTCAGGGAGAAGAGATCTCCTCTCCTCCCTGTGTTTTGACCTTTCCAAGTGTAGGTATGAGCATGACACTTGAGGTTTCTGGAACAATCCAGAAAGCCTTGCAGGCCCTGGTTTATGCAGAAGGCTGGATTACCGTCTCTCCCAGCCCTGTGATTATCTGATTAAGTGTAAATGGCAGAAGCAGCTGCCTGCTTGCAGAAGTCACTTTTAGCAGCTACCACTCAGGAGTCACAAATAAGGGATTATGAAGCCTTTTCTTTTCAGCTTCCTTGTTGCCCCTCAGTTATTGTGTGCAGAAATTCTTAACTAATAGCCATGTTCCGAGTGACTATTCCCCAGTAACTACTGTTTCGGGATTGAAAAGGGAAAAGAAGTTAATGCTTTCAAAAGATTCCCTTGCAAGGCATTTTGCAGCCCAAGGGTGAATTTCACAGGCGTCTTAATCCCTGGCAGTAGGGATGGAGGGCTGTCTTGGAGACCAGAAGCAGCAAGCAAGAACTCTGATAACAAAAGAGAGGCAAGGGAATTATTTATTCAAATGTCCTGATAGAAAAAGGCTTTAATCAAAGACACCATAGAAAACAAGCTGCAAGCTGATAGGGAGTATTTGGAACATGAAGGTGTCAAAGGGATCCAGGCTTTTTCTGAACAGAAGGAAGTGACTGAGGAAAATGTTCCTTCTGTGTTGAGCAGAGCTATGTCAGCACTAATGACACGAGGAGGGCTCTTATTAGGAAGATGCCAAGGGCTGGAGATGATTGAAAGCACGACCGTCTTTACTATCCCCACCGGCCCAGCCCCACCACAAATGAAGTCAGAAACATTAGAATTAGTGCCAGATTCTGATTGAAAAATAGAAGTTTGCAGAAGTTGGGAAATTCAACATGCAAGACCCTGGCACCAGTGATAGCGAACTCGGCCAAAGCAGTTGATGGCACAATTTTGCATAATTAGGTCACATTTAAGAGGAGAGGAAGAAAAAGGACTCTCCGATCAGGAATTTACTAATTTATATAAACATTAGTGTGATCGATGGTTTCAAATCCAATGGTGCCTCCTTCATATTTACATTCTAAATTAATGAGTGTTAGGATGACAAGGATGGCAATATTGCTGGCTTTTGGTGGCACACAAAACTACCCACCAGGCTCTGGGGAAACCTGCAAGGTAGATGTTTCCAGGTTACCAAGTTATCTTTTCTCCTGTGTTTCCCACCCCTTTCTAAAGAAAATTCAATTCTGGACCAATTAATTCAAGAGTCAGGAAATATGATTATCTGAATAATGCGTTAAGTCATGACCATGAACTATTACTGCATGATAAATCACTCCAAAGCTTAAACTAACCACAATCATTTTATTATCCCTCTCAGTTTTTGTGGTCAGACTGCAGGGGCGGTTGGGAGGGGGCGGTAGATTTTGGTCTGGCGCCCCTCATATGGTTGTAGTTAGATAGTAGCTGAAGCGAGAACAGCAGAGGAGCCGGAGAAACTGCAGTCTTACTGGGTATCTCCCTCACGTAGCCTCAAGGCCTCTCCATGCAGTCTCTCCATAATGCTGGTTGAGCTTCCTCACAACATGGTAGTCAAGTGCTCCAGTGCAAGTAATTCAGCTCCCAAGACAGAAGCATCAACTTTTAGGACACGACCTTAGAAGTCATGTAACATCACTTCTACATTCTCACATTGGTTGCAAGTGAGTCACAAACCCACCAAACCCAAGGGGGAGTTAGTAGAGAATTCTTCATTCTTACTGGAGAAATGGCAAGGTTCCAGAAGAGCAGTGTGGGATGGGAGATATTGTGGCCATCTTTGGAAAATGCAGTATGCTGTAAGATCTGAATGACTGATGATTATAGCCTTCAAAAGAAATGTTTATGACAGGATGAGCACTGAGTGTTATGCTATATGTTGGCAAATTGAACTCCAATAAAAAAATATACAAAAATAAAAATAAATAAATAAATGTTTATATTTTAAGAAAATAACATTAACCCAATAAATCTCTCAATTAGTGAACTATGTACTGAAGACCCTAGTGTTAACTACCTTCAACCCCTTCTTCTCCACATTACCTCTGATTCTTTAGGGTCAAACGGTGGGGTGTAATGTGCTGTGTTAGTTTGCTGGGGCTACCATAACAAAGTACCACAAACTGAGGGGCTTATACAACAGAAATTCATTGTCTCCCAGTTCTGGAGGCTAGAAGTCTCAGATAACAGTCGATTCTTCCTGGAGGCTGTAGGAGAACAACTGGCCCATGCCTCTCCCTTAGCTTCTGGCAGTTTGCTAGGATTCTTTGTTGTCCCTTGTCTTGTAGAAGCATCGCCCCCATCTCTGCCTTCATCTTCACATGGCGTTCTCCCCAGTGCATGTAGCTCTGTCCAAATTTCCCCTTTCTATAAGGACACCAGTCCTCCTGGATTAGCCCCCCAACACACTCCCCTGTGACATCATCTTAACTAATTATATCAGCAATGACCTTATTTCCAAATAACGTTACATGATGAGGTATTGGGGTTAGGACTTCAAAATGTGAATTTAGTGTGGGGGTTGGAGGCAATTCAACCTGCAACATGTCTCTTATTTGCTGAAGGCAGGAGCTTCTTTTGATAGGGTTTTTAAGAGTACAAATGGGAGAGTAGAACACAACTGCAAGTAACATTTTCAAAGTTTATATCTTCTTTCCATGGCCCTTGACATTCTCTCCTATCTCCTTAACAGTTTCAAATTTTAAGAAAAGGTTTTCATTAAAGCTATTAATGCCATTAGAGGATTTTAGGATTAAAGGTGTTTTTTCTTGAAATGTCATTAAATAAATAAATAAAAACTTTTAAATATCATCATCAGATGTTGGTTATGGAGTCTCCTTCCTTCCCAAATTCTCTATAATCCTAAAAGCATTAGTTATGTGACTTCAAATTGCATAGGACTTTTCAAGACTTTGTCCTCCGTGGATCCTGGGCCTCACCTATGCAGCAACTTAGTTCATTTAAGGAGGTTCAAAGAATAATTTATTGACTTGGGAATTTGAGATTGTTCTCTCTTAATATTGTGCAGACAGTTGAAAATGTATTTCCTTTGGATGTTTAAAGCAAAAAAAAAGAAGGAGAGGCGCATCCCGCTGCCTCATTAGGGAAGCCACATGTCTTTGGCTTTCCTGACCTAGCACTTATCTTGTATTTGATGTTTTCAAAATACTGTCTAATCGTTAAATAGCCAGTTCCCACTACATCTTTGTGAGATGTGAGGATTCTTGCCATTTTTAGTAAAGGAATTTGAAGCAAAAATCACCAAGGTGACCCGTGCAGGGCTACGGTAAAACAAATGAGGACTTGACCCATGTGTCTGCCATTTCACGAACTAAAACTTTGTTTTATGTAAACCAGGGGCAGATTCTCATGACCTCATCCCTTTCTCCTCTTCCAAGAAGCCAAATTCCCACTTTCCTCTTTGCTCTGCTATCATTGGAGGATCAGCAGGTGAGGCAGGATTTAGCAGATGCCCAGCAAACAAGGACAATGCTTAGCAGATAGGCCTGCTCTTAGTGCTTGGAAAACCCCCTGGGGAGTCTCAGAAATCACAAGGAGAACCTTTGGGATATGAAACCCTAGGCAGCAGGTGGGCATCCCAATTAAATCTCTTCTGGGGCAGCCCTGGTGGTGCAGCAGTTTAGTGCCGCCTGCAGCCTGGGGCATGATCCTGGAGACCCTGGATCGAGTCCCACATCAGGCTCCCTGCATGGAGCCTGCTTCTCCCCCTGCCTGTGTCTCTGCCTCTCATTCTCTCTCTGTGTCTCTATGAATAAATAAATAAAAATCTTAAAAAAAATAAATAAATCTCTTCTGTACCCACTGGGTGGTGAGATCTGGGAAAATCAGGACATATATCGATCCTAAAAATGGTCTGGAAGTTGTTACTTCCAGTCTTAGAAAACTGTAATCTTCTTGATCAGGGACTCTACTGGAAACAAGTCCTCTGAAATTCTTTGGTTTAGTCTGAAGCCAACAAACAAGAATAGCAAACTTTAGGGTCTTTCCTAAATTCTAGGAAGGTCCTGCCAGACAGAATCCAGACATCTTATGTGGCTGCCTCCCCAGGAAGACTGGTAGCCGCCATAATGCTCTCTAGTGTTTGTAGAGTTCTTGGTTTTTCTTCTGATGAGAGAAGATTGCATATCATTGGCTGGTCCTATACTTGGAATGAAGGAAAATTAGTGGCATGCAAATTATCTTATTTAAGATCATTCGAGACTCCACCCAGACCAGCATTTTACTCTTAGCCAGGCCATTAAAGTAAAAAGCAAATGCAAATCACAAGCTCCTCTGCAGAGGTACCAAGCATACCCTTCCCCACATTTTTTTCTTCAGTCATTCACTTTAAAGCTGTGATTGCCTCTTTTCTTGGCAGAAGTATAGCTAGTAAGGTACGTCTTGCTTAGATTAAAGGATATTCAGTGGAATAGCATATGATGTAGAGCTCTTTCTAAGCAAGAATAAAAGTTGAGGCTCCTCATCTTCATATCAAAATACCATGCTGGTCCTGCACACCTGAATTCTAAGCACAGGGATCTAAGCATTTAGGTCAATTTTCATAATCAATACTAGGAAACTCATTCCATTTCTCAGTTCATCTTAGTTTAGGTTTTCAGGTATAAAACTTTTACATTCACAATATTTATTATTTATACATATTTTTAATGAATTTATTTTTAAAGAGTTTTTTTTTTTTTTTTACTACAAGGTACCTTAAATCTTTTTTTTTAAGATAATGTAAACATGGTATCAATAATAAATAAAACACATAATATTCAACACTGGGAATTTCCTTAAAAATCATTGTGCTTTGTCCATAGGTTGACTAGAGAACACTGGTAAAAGATAACCAGTTCTGGTATTTTGCTGGGACACACTCATACCGCCATACTGGAAGTTAAGCTACTGAAATCTCTATAAATTGTTTAAAGCCACTGCCCCCTGAGAACCTACCACAGGCACTGTACTCTGTACCTCCCCTGGGCCCTCTCCCTCATTCACCTTCTCCAGGATCCAGCATCCAAAGGGGCCCTAAGAGACCAACTCCAAGCTATGACCAGTAGCCATTCTCTCATATTGGTAATCTAGCCAGTCTCTCTATGTATTTTAATAGTCCTCTTAGAGGGAATGTTTTTGAGACTCTTGCATCCCTTTAATACAAACAATAGCTTTGCACTAAGTGTTTGCAAACAATTCTCTTTAAAAAAAAGACTTTATTTATTCATGAGAGACACACAGAGAGAGGCAGAGACATCTCTCCAGGGAGACTGATGCAGGCAGGACTCGATCCCAGGACCCCGGGATCACGACTTGAGCCAAAGGCAGACACTCAACCACTGAGCCCCCTAGGTGCCCCATAAACAATACTTTTTTAAGGGAAGGGTGGTGGTGAAAAATAAAATATTCTGAAGCTGAATTGCTTGGGTTCAAGCCCTGGTTCAGCCTCATATTGTCCCTGTGACCTTAGTGGGTTCTCTATCTTCTCCATACCACATACCTAGAGTTGGAGATAATAATGGTACCTCCTCATAGGATTGTTGTGAAGAATGAACAGTGAATGTAAGTCAAGCAGTTAGAACAGTGCCCGTAGTAAGCTCAACACATTAGCCGTTATTACTGAGTATCTACCATGTGTCAAGCACAATACTAAATGCTTTCTATTATCTTATCCCCTCAACACCCCATCAAGTAGGTATTGTCATCCCAATTTTAAAAAGAACTGAATCTCAGAGAAATTAAGAAATGTACCTAAGCTTACCATACTGATGCTGGATAGAGCAAATTTAAATTCCTATCTCTTTTAACCCAAAGTCTATGCTTTCCCCCTCTGACTTAGAGTCTTCCTTGGTGGAAGTAACACTTGGCAGCAAAGAAGAAAGAGAATATGGCCATCTGGTCCAGGTACCTTTGGTAAACGCTAAGTACGTGAAGATGCTCAGTGGATACAGAGACCTTGCAGAGGATGGATGACAAATGGAGTTCCCCTCTGACTAGAAGAGTCCGAACTTCCACTAACAAGTGTTCTCCCATCACCCCAGCTTGGCCGGCAACCCTGACCCCTCCTGCTCCCTCGCTCCCAGACTAGTCACCAAGCCCCTCAATTCTGCACCAGTAGTGTCTCTCACATCCCTGCCATTCCATTCATGCCTTGTGCTAACACTCCATTTCAAATTCTCATTACCTCATGTCTAGATCATTTCAAAAGCCTCTTAACAGGAGTCCCAGGCTCCATGTCTCTAAGTCACCCCTCCCACAATCACCACATTATCCCTAAAGAGACTGCTTCTATCACGATTTCACCATTCAAACCCCGCCCCTGCCGCCACGCACATTCCCTGTGACTACCCAATAATGTCCACTGACTGTAGTTCAGCTATTTAGAATGACCTTCAAATTCCTTCTTAATCTAATTCCACTCTTCATTTCCAAATTGCTCTCTCAGGACTCCTCTGTAAGAATCCTATGATTTAGCCAAGATTGTTTCCTTGTTATCCCTTAATCATGCTATTTCCGTTCCCACCTCCAAGCCTTCTCCACTCCCATTCCTCATGCCTGGCATGCCCTCCTCCACTCTTCTAAATCCTGTATGTCCTTCATAACCCAACCTGGCTACTCTCTCTGCTGTGACAACTTCCATGCCCTCTCCAGGAAAGTGGAACTTCTCTATCTGACTTATAGCCCTCATTGACTCCTAGACCCCACTGACTTATATTATAAATTTGCTCTTTGTTTGTACATGCTCTATTTTCCCAGGTACCTTGTAACTGTCTTATAGCCAGGGGAGTGAAGGAGATGGGTGGTGGAAGGGTTTTGGTAAGGAGATGGTGGTATAGCCTGGTGGTTAGGTCTTTGGGCTCAAAAATCAGACAGGTTGAGTTTGAATCATAGCTCTGCACTAACTACCTAATTTGGCAATCTTTATCAAGATAGCTAATCTCTCAGTGTTCCCATCTATAAAACTAGGACAATGACTGTCCCTTCCTCATAGAGCTGTTGTGAAGATTAAATGGGCTGATAGGCAGAGAGCCCTTTTCCAGAGCCTGGACGTAGATAAAGTCAATATTATTTATTATTACTTTCATTATCAAACCAAAAGAAAGAGTTTATAATGTGCTAGACACCAAATAAATTACCTTAATTTGTATGACAACCCTATAAGGTAATAGATCATGCTTTAGCTATGCCTTAGCTCTGGAGCCTTCTGACCAGCCCTGAATCAGAACTTTTCCATGAGAGAAAAATATATCCCAGTCACATTTTAGCCATATTTAATGTCCCTGTTGCACCTGCTGTGCTTAATTCTAACAGGCACGATTCTTATCACTCTGGTGCTGGAAATAGCAGCACTTCTCTCTGGTGACCATTAGGAACTTCATTTCTAGTATTTAAAAAATTCTACTAGGAGGAAATGATCCAATTTGATTTAATACATTGGCCAGCTTTCTCTTCAGAGTGAGCAGGGGGATAAGAGATTGAAGAATAAAGAGAGAGACAGAGAGAGAAACAGATACAGATTCTTTCCAAAAATTCAGGGAAGAGGTAGGATAGGGCTTAATTCAGGCACCCTAGGCTGCCACCACCATAACCCTTGGGGATGGTGGGGCAGTTGTGGTTTCACAGTTGGCACAGTCTCTTCAGAGACTCACATGATGTTTCGGCTGTGCAGATCTTAAGTCCAGGTCAGAGACATGTCTGGTCAGAAACATGTCTGGAGCCAGCTTTGGGTATTTTTTGGTTATGATTAGCAATGAGAGGGTCAGGGACCCAACCATTGTGTTAACCAGAGCAGTACCAAGTGGCAAATAAATGGTGTTCTTTCCTTTTTATCTTTTTCTTTTGTGCCTTCCGGGAAGATTAAAAAAAAAAAACAACAACACAAACAAACCCAACTCACTTTTTACTTTCAAGCACACCCTGTTCCCTCACAAGAAAAAAAGAAGCCCACAGAGCAACATTTATTCATAAAGTCTCTATTCAGCTCTCCTTGCTTGTTTTTGGCTCAGGGTTTAGCTAACTGGTTCCCACAGAGCCCAGACCAGCAGGGGAGGTGAGGTTCAGAGTAGAGAACAGTAAAGAGACCTGCTCTTCCCAAATGCAACAGAAAACCACAATATTTCTGGATGAGTGGAGTGAGCACAGCAGTGACTTTTTTCTCTATTTCCCCCTTTGGATTCGAGCCTGCCTACCTCAGGGCTGGCCAGGCTCGCCCACCCATTCCTGCGCGCACATCCTCTTTCTGAAAGGCGCTGCCTTGGGTCGGGGAATTGAATGGGCTCTTCGAGTGGCTTTCATGGTAGAGTGATTCCTTATCTTAGAAGGAGACAAGTGAAAAAAAAAAAAAAAAAAAAAAGAAGGAGACAAGTGAGCCATCCTTCTAGCTGCTCAGGAAGAAAAGTTTGGAATCCTCTCTGATCCTCTCTTTCTCCCATCCTACTTCCAGTCCACTAGCATATCCTGTCGGGTCCACATTCAAAATTCCTTCAGTATCTATATCAGTATCTATACCAATAACAATCTAAATTACAAAAGTAAGTCTATCTATACCTGTATGTGGTTCCACAAGAGAAACAGAGCCAGTTGGAGAGGCATATTCAGAGATCCGTTGCAAGGAGTCCAGCTTACCTAATTGTGGGGCTAGTTAGGAGAATCTGAAGGCCATACGGTGGGCCTTCTGGAAAGGCAAGCAGGAATGCCCAGGCATCAGAGGAAGCTGCTGTCCACTGGCAGATTTGGTTCCTCCTCGGGGAACCTTCAGTTCTGCTCAGAAAGCTCTTTACTGATTGAATCAGGCCCCTGAATCTAGGATAAGTTTGCTGACTTAGAGTCAACCCACCAGGGACATTAGTCACATCTACGAAATATCTTCACAGCAACACCCGGATTGGTGTTTGATTGAGTAACTGCTGACTGTAGGCTAGCCAAGTTGACCCATAAAACCTGCCATCACATTGGCAAAGCCACCGTATTTCTCCTCTGAATTACTGCTGCTTCAGCATCTTTATGAGTTTCCCTGTTCCTGCTCTGATCCTCTGTGCCCCTCCCTGTCCCCCAACTGTTTTCAACCGAGCAGCTGGAGGGATCATTGCTCCATTGCTCAAAGCCCTCGTGGTGGGCAGAATGATGGTTCCTCAAAGATGTCCACATCCTAATCCCCAGAACCTGTGAGTATGTTATCTTGTGTGGCAGGAGGGGTTTAGCAGGTGTGCTTAGTGTATGGGTGGGAGGATGGTCCCCAATTGCCAGGTGGGCCCAATCTACTAACATGGATCTTTAAAAATGGAAGAGGGAGCAGAAGGTGAGGAGAGATTTGTTGTGTGGACTTGACCTCTCACGACTGGCTTTGAAATGCAGGAAGGGGTCACAAGCCCACAATGAGGAACACAGGACCTCAGTCGTACAACTGCATGGAACTGAATTCCACTAGCAAACCCAGTGAGCGAGGAAACAGATTCTCCCCCAGAGCTCCCAGGGTAAGGAATGCAGCCCCGCCAATAGCTTGATTTTATCTTGGTGAGACTGTTTGGGGCTTCTGATCTATAGAACTGTAAGATACAAATTTATGGTTTTTAAGCCACTAGATCTGTGGTAATTTGTTTTGGCAGCAACTTCCCATCCCACTCCGTGTAAAAGCCAAGTTCCTCAGAATCCCCACCTCCCCTTCTCTCTGACATCATTTCCTACTACTCTCCCCCGGGTTCCCCTCACCCCTTCTATCAACTCCAGGGCCTGGACCAGAGTGCAGCTCATGAAGCACCAGCCTTGAAATTAAAAAAAAAAAAAAAAAAAAAAAATCAGTAATCAAGATAAATAACATTTTTTTAAAAAAAGATTTATTTACTTATTCATTCAGAGACAGAGAGAGAGAAGCAGGCTCCATGCCAGGAGCCCGACGTGGGACTCTATCCCGGGTCTCCAGGATCACACCCCGGGCCGCAGGAGGCGCTAAACCTCTGTGCCACCGGGGCTGCCCAAGATAAATAACATTTTAATGAGATATCAAAACTAATGCAAAAAAAATCCATGGTACACAAAATCTAAAAATTTGGACAAAAGGCAGGATCCGATCCTGAGTTTGTACAGCTCATCTCCCACTAATGCCAGTTCTGATCTTTGTTGCTCTCAAACTCCCCACCCTTTTCCATTTGCTTTTGCCCCAAATATCTTCAAGTCTTTCTGCCTCACCTGCTTCAGGCTATGCTCAAATGTCCCTTTCTTAGGAGCCTTCTCTGACCCTCTATTTAAAGTAGCAGTGTCTCTCTCATTAGCACTCCCTGGCCCTTCCCTTGCTTTATATTTCCCCCAACATGTTACACATATAATATTCTATTTTATTTATTTACTACTGTAGGGGAGGTAAAATTTCTCCTCTATCCTCCTAGAGTTTCTGGTTGGGACTGTCTTAACAGAGTAAGAGGAGAAGAACATACAACATTCATTTTAATAAATATTTGCATGTACCTAGGAGTCTTCACAGGAAAATAAAGACCCAAAGAAGTATCTAGACCCAAGTGCTTATATACTAAGTTGAAAAAAAGAGTGGCAATTGTGGAAAAGTAAGTAAAATATATGGGGAGACTAGAAGATAAGAGTTATTGTATACAAATTTCCCTCAACCTCAGCTCCCCATCTTTCTTGATAAAAATGTTCTCTTCCTCTTGATATTAGGAGGACAGCTTTCATGTTGGGAGTTTCATCTCTCCTTTTCAGGAAGAAAAGGAAAGGTCAGAGTGCTTTCCTTGTACCTGTTGTTTTTACAAGTGATTTAAGCTCAAAATAATATGCCAAAGCAGCCTATTTTGAGGTGGCATGTTCTGAACCCCTTTATTACTTATTGTTCACTGCTGTTTCATCAAGGCCTAAGAGATATATGGTAGGCCCCGAATCAGGTAGGAATGAAGGAGGGAGAGAGGGAGAGAGAGAGAGGAAGTGTGGAAAGTGTCAACGGGTGGAACAGGATGTGTATGTACATTCAAGTAAGAACTTTCTCATTGGTTCCTTGAAGCCTAAAATCCCTGAAGAACTGCCATAAATTTCAGTCTTTGTGTTTAAGGAAACATTGATTTATAAGAAGGGTTATTTTTTTCCTCTCCCAAAGGGGAAAGCTATCAAGAGCCAGTGTGTTCTATTAGATTAATTAGCAGATTTGAATTAGCTGTGTACTTTCTTTTCTAGGGCATTAGCTAAATTGTTTCCACTGAAATTCTGGGAAATGTTTGAATTCCATGTAGTTTGTCCAAAAGCCTTTGAGATAGTCTCTGAAAGCTATATTTAAAAATCTCTAGAGATTTTATTCTTGTCTAGTTTACCGTCAACACTTAAAAATTTAATGTTGAAGATCCCTGTTCTCTGTCTTTTTTAATGGATTCTAATAAATCTATTGTCAAAGATTAATGATAACTTGCATCATAAGTTGACTTTTATGCCATAGTAACAAAGAACATTGTAATAAATGTATTAAAAAGTTGATTAGGTTGGAAGATAGACCCAAGTTTCACCACCGTTCATTAACTGACTAGCACCCATGAGAATCAGGAGTTGGCTGGAATATACGAGCTGAGATTTAATCAGAGTGAGGTTACAGTTGGTGACACATGCTGAGTTATGAGGATTGTGGGCTAAGATGGCTAATGTGGGTATTTGTAGGACAATTAAGCTGAGAAAGTGGGTTTAGAAGAGAGGTACAGGAAGAGGCAAAGAAGAGGAGGTGGGGAGTAGAGGGGACAGAGAGCTCAGACAAACCAGAAATAACAGACCCCATTCCTTATGGCTCTTCCAGTTCCCATCCTTGAGTCTTTGACTCCTGTCCATGAACTCCCATGGACTCTCCCCAAAGCCTTCCTTGAGCTAAGTTGAGGGACTCTTTGTTCCTTGTACTTGGAAGAGCTGACTGGACTGTGTATTCTTGAGGATGGCCATTGAAAAAGCAAAAATTTCCTTGAGCACATTTAGGAAACCACAGGCAGATTTGTGCAGTCTTTTCCACTGGAATTAAAGAGTGGGTTTTGATGGTTTTTAGTGTATGAAAGAAAAATTAGTTTCAACCAACTGTAGTATCTTGGACTTGATCCTGGAACAGAAAAAGGATCTTGGTGAGAAAACTGGTGAAATATGAATAAAGTCTGGAGTTTGGTTAATAATCGTAGTAATAGTTATTTCTTAAATTTGATATGTACCATGGTTATGAAAGATGTTAACATTAAGGCAACCTGAGTGAAGAGTATAGAGAACCTGTACTATCTTTTGCAGCTTTCCTGTAGGTCCAAACTTATTCCAAAATAAAAAGTATATTGAAAAAAAATAACTTTCAGGGGCACCTGGGTGGCTCAGTGGTTGAGCATCTGCCTTTGGCTCAGGTTGTGATCCTGGGGTCCTGGGATGGAGTCCCGCATTAGGCTCCCCATGGGGAGCCTGCTTCTCCTTCTGCCTGTGTCTCTGCCTCTCTCTCTCTCTCTCTGTCTTTCTGTCTCTCATGTACAAATAAATAAAATCTTAAAAAAAAAAAAAAAGAAAAAATGGCTTTCAGGGACATCTGGATGGGTCAGTTGGTTGTGTCTAACTCTTGATTTCAGCTTATGCCATGATTTTAGGGTCTTGATATCGAGCTTTGCATTGGGTTCTGCAGTAGGTGGAAAGCCTGCTTAGGATTCCTTTCACCCCCTGACCCCAGCCTCCCCATGCTCCCTCTCCAAAAATAAAAGACCCAAATATCTTTCAATTCCTAGAGAGAGAAGAAAGTAGAATGATGGAATGGTAATAGCCACTATAACAGGGATCAGGAAAACTAGTGTCAAACCTAGAGAAGCTTGGTTTAAGTCCCTGCTTGGCTTCTTCCTAGCTGTGTAGCCTTAGCCAAGACACTTCACCTCTCTGATCTTCAGCTCCCTCATAAATTCATAGCATAGTTGGATAAGCAAACAATGATGTTGACAATGATAGCATGGTAGGATGAACCAGGGTGGTGATGTAGGCAGGAGAGGGAGCTGGTCTAGTCTGGACACGTGGACTGCATGTGAATGAGTGCAGCCACTTGGCTTGTGGTACTTACTTTCTGTACTTTGACAAATAAGGAGAAAAGATCACTGTCATCCATGCCACGATTATAGCCTCTTTAGAGATGCATGTTATGTATGTAGAAAATTCCATATCACTGTGTACACACATTTCATGGGTCACCTTTCAGGTAATATTATGTCACTGGCATTTTTAGTGTCTGTAATTGTCCTCATAAATATTTTAATTGCAAATTAAAACACATACATGTTTATGCCTCCAGTGCATATAATGTTTTGTATATAAATGTATTTGTATATAAAACATATATACATATAAAACATACTATCGTAAATATGCTGCTTTGGCATATATAATATATGCCAATATAACATACTGGTCAGGACGGAGGCTACAGAGTCAGGCTCTGGGTATGAATCCTAACTCTACCACTTACTGTGTGAGGCCCCGTGCCTCATTTTTCTCACACAGGGAAAAGATAGAACATGTTTCAAAAGACAATGGAGATAGACTGATGTAATTTATGCAAATAGTGGAGTGTGATGTCTGACCACAAAGATTCAATAAAATATTGGCTTTTATTATAACTATATTTTTACAGTTTGTAATAACTTAAACATTACAGAAATGTAAAAAATTCCCATAATTCCACCCACACCACCCAAGATCTTCACTACAACTATTTGGTGCCTATTTCTGCCTTCCCCCTTCCCATTTGGGGCCTTTGTCTTTTTCTAGTCCATTTGTGTAGACTCCTGTGTTAAAAATAGTAGACCTTGGGCAGCTCCGGTGGCCCAGCAGTTTAGTGCCATCTTCAGCCTGGGGTGTGATCTTGGAGACCCAGGATCAAGTCCCGCATCAGGCTCCCTGCATGGAGCCTGTTTTTCCCTCTGCTTGTGTCTCTGCCTCTCTCTCTCTCTCTCTCTCTCTCTCTCTGTCTGCCATGAATAAATAAATAAAATCTTTAAAAAAAAAATAGTAGACCTTTGTCTTTAGATTTGTTGAATATTTCCCCTAATCTATTGCTTATTTTTGGTGTTGATTATTGGCTTGGAGGTTGCATGGAGGTTTGATAAATGTCATTTCATAGCCTATGTGACTGAGATTTCTGTCCATTCCCAGCCTGATTTCCTCTTCTTGAAGTTCAGAGGGATGTAGATAGTATGAAGCCCTTGAGGGCTGCATTTGGGTGCCCAGTGTTTCCTGTCCATAATGGTGGCACCTTCTGAGATGTCCTTGTTCCTATCTGGTCTTCAGTTCTGTGTCCATGCAGATCCTAGCCTTGAGGCTCTTCAGGCCCACTATCTGCCAGTGTATGACTGGGACCCTCCTGGCCATATCATTGATCCTGTACTCATCTGGCAGATGTTCAGGCCCATGGGAAACGCTGAGGCCAGCTTGGGCCTTCTCAGCCTATATAAGCCACACACCATTTCTCCTCTACTCTCCTGTTCTAGGCCAAGCTTCTGGAACTCTAGGGTTATGTTCAGGTTTCTTCCCTTCTTCAGTTTACAGGTTCATCTTCCCAGGAGGTAGCTAGGCCCTGTTGTAACAACCTTTTTAGGTAGATGAATACTTGTATGCAGGAAGCTGGTGGGGGTGGGGAGCCTTTCTGAACAACAGTTGTGATGGAGGAAAGAGACGCTTGAACTGGGGTACAGGTGCAGCTGAGGCCTCTACCAGTTCCTAAGGGGGCTCTGAAGCTGGACGGCCCCTCAGAGTCCTCCTAAAGTGAAGCTAGTAGGCTAGACCTGTGTTCTTCCACATAGAAGAAATGTTCTTATTAGTTGTCTCTAGAGAGAGGGTATAATCTTGGGCTAGGCAGCCTCTTGCATGCCCTGGGGAGACACTCAGGTGAGATGTCAAGACTCCTGGAAGCTGGAGGGGATGAGTGTTCAGCCCTGAAGGGGGCATGTGAGTAGCGGCCATAACACCCCCCACACACACACATGGTGGCTCACTGGCCTTTGAGCTTTCTTTGTGCCCCTGGCCCCTCTCTCCTCTGACTCATCAGACTATAGAATCTTAAGTCTAGAAGGATAGCCTGGCTTTTTAAAATATTCTTCCCAATTTATTGTGTTTGCCCTGAGGCCTGGGATTTTGAAATTCCAAATTTCAAAAGCCAAAAATGAGTGTCCTTTGTTATTCACATTCTGCTGTGTCATAGTTTCCCTGAGACAACAGAACAAAATGCCTGGCTAGGAAAGAGTGACAGGAAATCCCAGGACAAAGGTTCAATATATTACCGGGCCACATTCTTAAAACAATACACAATTTGTATTTAAGGCTTACGTGATGCAAACGACCCAAAATGGTGTCCCACAGGTTCTTCTTGCACAGAGGGAAGAGAGAGGGATTCTTAAAAAGGCACCAAAGCACACCTTGCTAGCGAAAAAATATCAGAATCTCCAGGGAGTGGCATGAGAAGGGATTGGTAAAATCTTTATGTTAGCCAAAAAGAGCATAGATTTATTTATAAATTTGAGAACATTGTGAAAGAGAGATCTTTTTAGAGTCTGGAAGAGATAAGATCCAGAGAACAAAATATTTCTTGACAAAAAAAGAGAAATCTCTTCCATTTGAACTATGGGGGGGAAAGAGAGTGAAAGGTATATTGGGGGAATGGCAGGACACCATGCAGTCTCCCTCAAATGGTGTCTTTTCACAAAGAAGCTGGAGGCAAGGTCATTGGATGCAAGCAAAGGAGGAAATGCTCTCATGGAATAAATTTTGACAAGAGAACCTTGAAATAGCTCCAGAGGAGCAAAAGAAAGCCCTTCCCAGGGACATAGGGAAGGAAGCGTCACTAGGCAGAGCAAGAGCCCCACAGAAATAGGCATTACTCACTGAGGTTGGGAGTTTTTCTCTAGTAGCACTGAACAGCACAGGTGTGGGTTCAGATAAGGAAGGGTGATGACTGATAAGTTGATTTTTTTTTTTTTTTACTTAAAATTTTTTTTAAAAATTGAGATATAATTGGCATATATTAGTTTCAGATGTACAACATAATGATTCTAGGGGTGCCTGAGTGGCCCAGTTGGCTCAGCATCTGACTCTTGATTTCAGGTGGTGATCTCAGGGTCATGAGATTGAGCCCTTGATTGGGTTCCACACTAGGTATGGAGCCTGCTTAAGATTCTCTCTCTCCCTCTCCCCCTCCTCCACCTCAAAAAACAAACAAACAAACAAACAAAAAAAAAAACCAACCCCATTCTATAATTGTATATGTTGCCAAAATATTTTTTACTTTTAATTGAAGTGTAATACTTGGGAAAGGATGCATGCATCATATATAGCTTGATGAATTCACTTACTGAAGGTACCTGTGTACCCAGCATCTCTGAACCCCCTATATTAGTTTTCTAGGGCTACTTCAACAGAAAAACTATAAACAGGGTGGCTTTATTTATTTTTTTAAAGATTTATTTATTTATTTATTTATTTATTTATTTATTTATGATAGACATAGAGAGGCAGAGACACAGGAGAAGGGAGAAGCAGGCTCCATGCCGGGAGCCCAACGTGGGACTCGATCCTGGGACTCCAGGATCACGCCCTGGGCCAAAGGCAGGTGCTCAACTGCTGAGCCACCCAGGGATCCCCTAACACGGTGGCTTTAAACAACAGAAACTTATTCTCTCAGTTTGGAGGCTAAAAGTCTAAAATCAGGGTATCTACTCTAGACAGGAGAATCCTTCTTTGGCTCTTCCTGGCTTCTGGTAGTTCCTAGCATTCCTTGGGGCTCCTTGGCTTGTAGCTGCTTCACTCTTTGCCTCCATCTTCACATGGACGTCTTCCCTCTGTGTATGCCTGTGCCTCTATGCCTCCCCACCTTCACATGGCCTTCTTATAGGGCACCATCTTTGAGGTTAGGACCCATCCTCACCTGGTAGGAGTTTAATTACATATGCAAAGACCCCATTTCCAAATAAGGACATTTTTGAGGTTCTGGTGAGGTTTTGAATTTGTGGACACTATTCAGTCTAGTATATCCTCTTTGTGTCTCTTTCCAGTCACTAGATCCAAGTTTGTTTTGATTTGTTGTGGGTTTCTGCCATGAGGTATAACAAAAGGTAAGTGGAGCAAGAAAGTTGAAAGTGCGAGCAAAGAATCGTGGAAATGATGAAGCATGAGCTCTAAGTTAGGTTAAGAAGGAAGGAAAGACAAGATGAACAGGTAGACACAGATAGAAAGAAGTGGAGGGGTCAGGGTTCAAGGTTTGATAAAACTGAGGAAACAGGCCTACTGGGATACCTAAAGAAGACACATAGAAGGATAGGAGATTAGACCAAGTGAATGGCCATTTGAGTTTGTTTTTGTTGTAGATGGTTCCATTGAACTACCTATTCCAGAATGATTAGTATCCTGTTTTAGTCACTCTAACTTTAAAATAGTTTTACTCTTAAAAAATGCCTACACCCTTTAGGATTATCATTTTTCAGAGCTTTCTTTGATATTCTGAAATATTTACTCTTCCAGATTAACTTTAAAATAATATTATGTTACCAAAGAAAAAATTTTTATGGTGATGCTGATTGGAAAAGCATTTAACTTATAAATCCATTTCAGAAGAATAAACATCTTTAATATTCCTATTCAGGAACAAATTTTGTCTTTTCACTTAAGTCTAACACAACTCTCAGTTTTATAGTTTTCATCTTGTGTACTTTTTTTCTTTTTGAGAGAGAGAGAGCGAGAGAGAGAATGTACATTTGTGCACAAATTGGGGAGGGGCAGAGAGAATCCTAAGCAGGCTCCATGCCCAGCACAGAGCCTGATGTATGGCTCTATCCCACAACCCTAAGATCATGACCTGAACTGAAATCAAGAGTCCAAAGCTTAACCCACTGAGCCACCCGGGCACCCATTTGCATATACTTTTGTAATGAAAGAGAAGGCTTCCTTCTATCAAGAAGTCAGGAAACCAAGAAGACACTAGGTTGCCCTGTATCTACAAGGAAGGTAGCTACATGGTCCCAAGAAAGTAATTGTACCCTTTGATCACATTTTCAAAAGGGGATACTTTTCAAATGACACCTAATTAATATTTCTTTAAAACTATAATGAAAACAGGTTAAAGAAAGCAGTATAAATACAAGGTTATGGGGTGTCTGGGTGGCTTAGTCAGTTAAGCATCCAACTCTTGGTTTCAGCTCAGGTCATGATCTCTGGGTTGAGAGATTGAGCCCTGTGTTGAACTCCAAACTCTGTGGGGAGTCTGCTTCCCCTCGCCCTCTGCCCCTCTACCTGTTCTTGTTCTCTCTCTCTCTCTCTGAAATAAATAAATAAATCTTTTTTTTTTCCTTTAAAGACAATGCTGTGAACATAAAAAGTAATAAAGTACTGATACACCCTACAACATCATGAACCTTGAAAATATGCCAAGTAGGAAAGACCAGACAAGAAAGACCACATATTGTATGATTCTATTTCTGTGAGATGTTCAGAATAGGCAAATCCAGAGAGAAAAATTTGCCAGTGGCTGGGGGAAGAGGGGAATGAAGAATGACTTCTGGGTTTGTTTTTTTGTTTTTAAGACTTTATTCAGAGAGGAAGAGAGTCCATGAAAGTCAAGGGAGGGGCAGAGGCAGAGGGAGACAGAATCTCAAGCAGACTCTGCACTAAACATGGAGCCGGATGTGGGATTCTATCTCATAACCTTGAGATCATGATCTGAGCCGAAACCAAGAGTCAGATGCTTAACCAACTGAGACACCCAGGTGCTCCAAGAGTGACTTCTTAAATGACTTCTTAAGCTCACAAAGGAAGTGAGGTTCCTTTTGGCAAGATAAAAATGTTCTGGAACTACATAGTGGTGATGGTTGTACAACATTGTGAATGCCACCAAATTATATACTATAACATGGTTAAAATGGCAAATTCTATTATGTGTAATTGTGTGCAAGTGCACACATACACAGATACACAACTCAGGGCTGAGAAAACAGTAGAGAAAGCAGGCGCAAGGTGTTCTTTTATTATAATTGCCACCACTGCCATCACCTGCCCTGCCCCACATCCTTGTCAGGTTCCTTGCCCTGATTCTTGACCTGCCTGCACCTCTGCAGGAGGGACTCATGTGTCCTGCCCACAGGTATGGATAGATGGCCTCTAAACTTCCTTCCAAGTCTGAGATGCTCTGGTCTTATGATTCATTTGTGGGACACTCCTTCCCCTTCTCCTTTTGACTCTCCTACTTAGAGATATACCAGTATGTCATACAGAAGGAGGAGTAAAAAAATCTGGAATCAATTGGATCCACATTCAAATCTCTGCTCTGTCAATGTACTTGCTGTATGACCTTGGGACCAAGGGTTCTGTGAGCCTCCTGCTTCCATGGCTATAAAGGAGGAAATTATGACTACCACCTTGCCAGAGCTTTGCAGAGATTAGCAATGTGAGTGAGGGGGCAACAGAGTAAGAGCTAAATACATTTCTAATCATTGCCTTTTTCTTTTTAATCAGAGAAACTCTGAAATTCCTATCAAGAAGTAGCTATTTAACCACCACCAACTTAGTGTGATCTAAATTTGTAAATCTACTTGGCAAAGCCCAGAAACTTCTAGACCCAATTAGATACTTATAGGATCAGAATTACCTTTGAGGTATGCCTTGCCAAAGTTAGATAATAGCTAGGTAATAATAATTAAACTTTATATGTGTCAACCAGATTTGCTATAGATTATGGCTGTAATGAGAGCATAATCTTACATAAAAATCAAACCCACACAATCACATTATCTCAACAGAAAAGAGAAGCAACAGATTTATAACATGCCACTGTCATTTACGTGAAGGAACTAAGCCCTGGACTGCCCCCTCAGCAAAAACCTGCTTTAACATAAACCAGTAAGACAATAAATGGGAATCGAGTAAAATCTAATATGCATCCATGAAGGAGGGAGGCTAAGATATTGTGGTACCCCTGCCTCTCCCAAGGGCTCTGTAAACCCCTGAGGCCTAACATGCAATTCTGCAATTGGTTCTCACATCTTTAAACTTTCCTTACCTTATGTTGACAAAGCTCTGTAGCTTGCAGTTTGAGAACAGTTAATGCTCCCTAGATTTTCCATGAGCTCTTGTCCTAGTTTGATCAAGCCTCATTCCCAAAGCAGAGTCTGACAGAAGCACTTGGTATAGGTAACATACCAAAGAGAGAACATCTGAAGTAGGAGTGAGGGAGCAGGGAAGGTGATGTCAAGGAGGAAAGTGTGTTATCAAGGTGAGGATACAGAAAGTTTCTACCACTATATTTAAAGTACCTAAAGATGAGCCTTTATCAACCAGCTTCCATCTCCCAGGGAATGAAAGTCACTAAGAGGGACATGAGTAACCCCTGTACCTGAGGTTATTCTTATCTATGGGCTAAACAAGGAAGATCTCATGGTGTTGGAGAAGGCCCTGGGGCAGGATACTGAAGGACAAGTCTTCACACTTAGGGGAGAAAGGCTGTCGGTGAGAACAGTAGCCATGGCTGAGCTCAGAGGTGGCCAACGCAATGTAACATTGGCCACCAAATGTGTTTGTTTCAACACTTCTATGTTGCCCAATGTCTCTTGCAGCAAGGTTGTGGTCATGTGATCCTTGAATCTTCATGGAGGCATCTGACAAATCCAAAACCATACTCTTTCTACGCCTATCCACTTACCCAGGGAGGCAACAACCTCAAGCAAGTGAAGGACGGACATAGTAGGGAGTTGTTTCTCAATGTCAGGCAACAGCTTCAGTATGGGAACTGTGAGGATTAGAAAATCTTTTTTTTTTTAAGATTTTATTTATTCATGAAAGACAGAGAGAGAGAAAGAGGGAGGCAGAGACACAGGCAGAGGGAGAAGCAGGCTCCATGCAGGGAGCCGGACATGGGACTTGATCCTGGGCCTCCAGGATCATACCCTGGGCCAAAGGCGTATACTAAACCACTGAGCCACCCAGGCTGCCCTAGAAAATCTTTTTTGTGTTCTTCTCCCTCTGAAGAGCTATATCTAAGAACAGGCTATTGACATGTTTCAATAGAACTCATCTTTGTGGAAATATACATATAGGCTTAGGATTTGTTTAAAAAGTTCTGGGTTTGGGGCACCTGGATGGCATGGTCAGATAGGCAAGCATCTCTTGGTTTTGGCTCATCTCCTGATCATCAAGGTCGTGAGATTAAGTCCTGTGGCGAACTCTGTGCTTGGCAGGGAGTCTGTTTAGGATTTTTCCCTCCCTCTCTTGCTCGTGCATGTTCTCTCTCTAAAATAAATAAATAAATCTTTAAAAGTTCTCAGTTTAATATCACTGGTTTGGTTAAAATCACGTGTCTATCTCTGAACTAGTTACTGTGGCTAGAATTTGGAAAATTCTGATTGAAGAGTCCTGGATCATGTGACCTATATATCAGCCTTGTCTACAACCCCTGATGGTGAAAACCAGTGGTAAATCAGGGTGAAATTACTTTAAGAAAAGGATAAATAAATGCTGGATAGCAAAAGCAACATATCAACGACACACTCTTCTTGTTTTTTACCTCTTTATTGAGATATCACTCAAAGCAGGTGAACTATACTAATCTTAAACATACAGCTTGATAACTTTTTACACAGTTGGATTATCACCACCCAAATCAGTATTATTTTCAGAACCCTCAAAGTCTTTCTTGTGCCATTTCCTCATCATGACTCCCCACAGATAACTGCTATTCCAACCTCTAACACCATAGATTATTTTGCCGGTGCTTGAACTTCTTGCAAGTGGAATCTTTTGTGTTTGGCTTCTTTCACTCAACAGTATGTCTGTGAATATAAATGGAATACTACTCAGCCAAAAAAAATGAGATCTTTCCATTTGCAACAACATGGATGAACCTGGAGGATATTATGCTAAGTGAAATAAAACAGAAAGACAAATACCATATGATTTCGCTTATATGGGGAAACCTAAAAAACAAATGAACAAACAAGAAGCAGAAACAGACACATAAATACAGAGGGCAAATGGGTAATTGCCAGAGAGGAGGGACATGGAGGGATGGGCAAAAGGGTTAACAGGAGTGTGACATAAAAGCTTCCAGTTATGGAATGAATAAGCCATGAAGATGAGAGGTACAGCATAGGGAACAGTCATTGGTATTATAATAGCATTGCATGATGACACATGGCAGCTACACTTGTGAGCATAGCATAACAAATAGACTTGTCAAATCACTATATTGTACACCTGAAACTAATCTAACATTGTGTGTCAACCACAATTCTTAAAAGATTATTAAGATGAAAATAAGTAGAATACAAGTAGAATTGGGCCACCTAAAAATAACATTTAAAAACAAATATTGTGTCTGTGAGAGTCCTCTGTGTTGTTGTGTACAGCAGTAGTTTATTCTTTTTCATTGCTGTTTAACATTCCATTCTATAGAATATTATCCAAGCACTGTTGACATACATTTGAATTGTTCTCCATTTTGGGCTATTAAGAATAAAGTTGGCATGAACATGCCTGTGCATATCTTTTGGTGGACATGAGCACTCCTTTCTCTCGGGTGTGTATACCCAAGAATGGCATTGCTAGGTCAAAGAATATGTAAATATTTAGCTTTAATAAGTATTGCCAAACAGTTTTCACTCCCACTAGGAGGGTATGAGAGTTTCAGTTGCTACATAGTCTTACCAACACTGGGTTTTGTCAGTCCTTCCAATTCTCTACTCCTCTTGATTTCTCAAAGAGCTACAGATATTTGCTAGTGCAAGACTCCTTGCCATGGGAAAAGTTTCCACAGACTAACAGTCAAAGTCTGGACTAAAATGCTCAGTCCTGACCCTGAAGGGCAACAGGAACAGAAGAAACAGGAGAGAGAAAACTTGGGAGAGATTGAAATGTGTGGGGCTTCAACCTATTGGTGGGATTTGAATAAAGGAAGGGGAACAAGAAGGCATTCTATCAGAGTGTACAGCTTGAGGAAAGGTAGGAAGGTAGGAAAGATCTCAGAGGGAAATCTGGAAGAATGCTGACCTCACTTGAATGGAGACAGCACTTCTTGAGAGAAGCAGTTCACATGGCTGCATTGGTCAGGAGGGGCCAGCTTAGGCAAGGGCTTTGAAGTCCAGAAGTGGACTTGGGACTTGGGTGGCTGAAGTAGGGAGGCTAGTGGTGTGTTGAGTACATGCAGCCCCAAATGGGAGTGAGGTATATGGAATGAGGGTCAGCTGGCCTCGTTCAGTCTCCATTTTCTCCTATTTCTCTCAGTGAGGAGCATAACCATGATGAGTAGAATAATCATTTATCTTTCAACAAAGCCCTTGAATGTAAGCCAGCTTCTTCATTTGGTTCTCAATTGAAGAGAGATCTGTTCTCGTGCTGGAGAGAAAACCAGATGTACTGGATTGAGAAATGGTATATCTGCACAACATACTTAAGAGACACCTTAAGAGATACTCAAGGGGCTAACTTTGACTTTATGTGATTCATACCATATGAGCTGAATACACTAGATTGGAAGGTTTGTGGCAGGTGTATTTGTATAAGGGAGTGAACAGCCTGGGCTGCAGGCCCTGAGAATAGATAGGAATAGCTCCACTTCCTCTGCTCTCCTTCTAGAACTCCCTGTGGCTGGGCCCATTTATCTCCCCACTTATAGACTCAGGCCTATACTGCCAGTTGAATCATTTTTTCATTCATTCACTTATTCACTTAGCAAACTTTTGCTAGATGCCTAGTAAAAGTCAAGTACTGGAGTTGAAGATGAAAACACAGAGTTTCTGCCTTCAAGGAGCTCACAAGCAGGGAACACTGACATGAAATAATTGAATGCAAATAAGATATGAAAAGAGCCATAATAAAAGTATTGCAGAAGATAGTAAGGGACATCAATTCTACCTGAAGAAGCCAAAGAAATGGTTGAAGGATGATGTGGAATTCATCTGATAGATAGGATCAGGGGATGGCCTCCCAAGTGAAAGAGAGTGAGCCACAGCATGTCAGGAAGACTGCAAATGGTATGGCTAAAGCATAGGGTTTGTGTGAAGAAGTAGCTGAAGATGAGGGTGAGAACTAGCCAGAGTCAGACTGTGAAGGGCTGCAAACAGCAAGCTAATGAATATGGACTTCACGCTGTTGGCAATGGGGAATCATTGTAGGGTTTGGGCCAGAACTATATAGTCCAGCATTTAGAAATCTCATACTGGCACTAGTGTGAAAGATGCAACAGTAGGCGTGAGCACAGAGACAAGAAAATCAATGTAAAAGTTATTGCCTCAAATCTACTGAAAGAAGATACAAGCTTAAAATGGTCATCAGAGACGTGATGGAGAACAGGAAATGGCTCTTGAGGAGGTAAAAATCTATAAGACTTAGTGAGATTGGAGGAAGAAAGGGGAGGCCAGGAAGAAAGAATCTGGAGGACTCCTATCCTCAGTCGGTGGGGATGATGGTGCTGTTTTTTAGAAGAGGAAATGTTGGAGAAAAGGAAGGCTTGGACAGGACAGGAGAGGGAAGGGGTAGAGGAAATAAATTTAATTTTCGTCATTTTTGAGCTTGAAGTGTCTGTGGGATAGAAGTAGCATATGAAGTTGGATGTACAATCTGAGGACTTGGAGTGCTGAGCTACGTACGTAGATTCAGGATCATCAACACACAAGTGATAAAGCCTGTCATTCAGGGAGACAAGTAAGATAAGAAGAAAAGACAGGACAATGCCATGGAGAACACCGACGTGATCAGAAATCCCCCCAGTGAAGGAGACAGAAGTGCAGTTTGAAAGATTAGAATAAAGCTAAAAGAAATTGCAAAGTGTGTGGGCCATTTCTTCTCTTCGAGTTGTATCCATACCACGTAGACGTTTCCAGCTCATAGTTGTTGCATGAACCAATAAACAAACAAATGGAGGAGTTTCATAAACATAAGGAGGCATTTCCATGCTCGAGTGCTGTGAAGAGGTCACTGATGCAAGATGAGAACTACGTGTTCCCACTAGGACAGCCTCAGCTACCCCAACCCCGAGGGCTCAGCCTGAGTCACTCTCCTCTGCACAGACACCTGCACTGTGGTTTCACCAGTGCTGCCCATGGGATGCTCCTTCTATCATGGCTGCCATCCTCAAGCCCTCCCCAGCTTCCACCGGTTGACCAACAGCTAGATTGCTGCCCTTTACTCAGTTCCCAAGTTCCTACTTTGGCACATTACTGTATTAGTTACCTGTTGCTATTTAACAAATCACTTTAAAACTTAAGGGTTTAAGATACACATTAAAAAAACAACAACACACATTTATTATCTCAGTTTCTGAAGTTGTGACTCTGGATATGGCCTAGCTGGGATCTTTGCTTCAGGATCTCTCAAAAAGCTACAGTCAAGTTTCAAATGAGGCAGGATTCATTTCCAACTCACTCCTTGGCTACTGGCCGTTCCTCACAGGCTGTTGGCCACAGGCTTTCTGTTACTTGCCGTACGTGCCTCTCCAACAAGGCATCTGACATCATCAAAAAACAGTGGGAGAGAGTTGGCTAGCAAGACTCAAGTCACAGCCTCTTGTAACCTAATCGCCATGGTGGCATCCCATCATTGTTGCCATATTCTATGAATTACAGACAAGTCATCAGGTCCAGCCCACAATCAAGGGGAGTAGATTACACAAGAGTGTGAATACTCAGAGATACGAGTCACTGAGGGTCATTTTATTTATTTTTGTCTTTAAAATTTTTATTTAATTTGTACTTATATAGTATAACATTGGTTTCAGAAGTAGAATTTAGTGATTCATCACTTGCATTTAACACCCAGTGCTCATCACAACAAGTGCCCTTCTTAATCCCCATCATCCACTTAGTCCCTCCACCCCCACCTCACTCCTTCAACCCTCAGTTTGTTCTCTTTTGTTAAGAGTCTAGAGTCTCTTATGGTTTGCCTCCACTGAGGGGCATTTTAGAAATCTGCCTATGACAACCATCTAGATCCTCCATTCTCCTCCAAAACTGTTTTGCTGAGAATAATTCTCTGGTAGTGATCTTCACCATCTTCATTGAACTAAAGCAGAAAAATCTTATAACCTTAAATGTTGCTGTTTTGGGCAGCCCGGGTGGCTCAGCAGTTTAGCGTCCGCCTTCAGCCCAGGGCATGATCCTGGAGTCCCAGGATCGAGTCCCATGTCGGGCTCCTGTATGGAGCCTGCTTCTCCCTCTGCCTGTGTCCCTGCCTCTCTCTCTCTCTCTCTCTGTGTGTGTGTGTGTGTGTGTCTCTCATGAATAAATAAATAAAATATTTTTAAAAATAAAAAAATAAATGTTGCTGTTTTAATAATGCTTATATGATATTAACTACATGTCAGGATTTATAGGAACTTTATATGAGCTTTATAGACATGTTTAATCTTCACAACAGTGGATGCTCTTGTTAACTCATTTACAAAGCACCTGAGTCATAGAGAAGTGTCTAGCCAAAGGTCACACAGCTATTAAGTGGTGGAAATGGGATCTGAGACTCAAGAGTTTGGTTTCAGAATTCCTGCTGATAACCATTCTGCTATTCTACAACTTGACTATAAGCTGGGATGCAATGTTGTCCAGTCTCAGCATGTTATGACATTAAAACAAAACATTAAAAACATAAAACATTAAAAACATTGAGCAACAAAAACAGAAATTCCAACATTTAATTATCATTAAAAGATTCTGTTGAAACTCTACAGCAACATGTTTTGTGTCTCAGAGCCTTTCATTTGCCAAGTCTCCCCTTCAAATGTTCTCTGAAACACAGCCCAGGCTATTTTTTATTTTCTTTTTCCTTATTTCTCTGTTAGATCCTTATTATATGGGTTGACTTGGTCTTCTGGCTTCATTCTTTATTATCTTGTTTATTTAGCCCATGACCTGAATTTTACAGAGCAAAGGGTAATCCTGGAATTAGCCAAGACACCAGGAATTTACCTCATTTCCTCCTAACTGTCCCATCTGATTCTTCTCCCTATTTCTGTGTCATAAGAAAAACATAGAATGTGTAGACAGAAGTCTCCTAAGTGAGGAGGGGAGAAGGAGAAGCTGAGCAATCAAGAGAAAATTCTCTTTTGGTGATGGGGGATGCGGAGGGGAGAGAGGACAGGAGGCTAGGAACACATAAGCTGATAATCCTGGTCTTTGTCACATTCCAAGAGACGCGTGACTATTGTGCAATGTCCCTACGGTCACAGATGAGGCTGCCAAGTGGAGAAGCTTCCTTCTCATATCTAACTCATCTAGCTCTTTCCTCTGAGGCTGTGAATTGGGTTAAAGCACATGGAGAATCAGGGAGAATGAGAGATGCTTCGAGTTCTCCAACCCACTCTGCCAACCAACAGACCCCGGGTCCACACTTTGCTTCCAAGCCTGGAGTCTGTTCACCAGAAGCTTACAAGAGCTGATTCAGGAAAGACATAGCCATGCTTCATCTCTCTCAAAGTAAAACAACAGGACTATTAAGTCCTGTAGTAGCTACTTCGCAAAATCCCTCCTCCAATGGTCCCTCTAATCTGTTCCTGCTGCCAATACCCTCATTCCTCTGCCCTGATCTCTTCAACTGTCCTGTAAGTCATACCTCATTTCCTATCTTTTTCTCCACCTCAATCCACTTCATGTACCACTGCCAGTTTAGCCTTCCCCAATGCCAATCTGATCTTACCACTTCCTTGCTCAAAAATCTCAGTTGTTCCCCTTTCTCTGTAAACTCTCCTCAAAACCTTCAAGACTCCCAAGCCCTTTTTCTAGACATATTCTTCTACATATATTGTGTGATCCATCTAAAACAGATAACTCACTGATTGCCAAGCCCTCTGTACTTCTCTGCCCCATGCCTCCTACTCCCATCATTCCTCCTGCCTCTGAAACCTTCCCTCCCCGCCTCTCCCATGGAAACAAATTCAAACACTATCAGAAATGACCACCTCTTCCAAGAAACATATTCAGCTAATTACAACTGAGTAATTAGTAATTCTGAGTAATTAGTAATTCTTTCATTTCTCAAAGCCTTCATTTGATCTTCTTTATGGCATTTTTCTTATACTACCATATCCATACACCACTCAATTATTAAAAAGTACATGCTTTGAGAGAAGTCTTTTCTTGTTGAACTTCAAATATCCTACAGTGCCCAGCAGAAAGTCTTAAACAGGTATATGTTAAACATTCAGTAAGTAGTATTTAAACTGAAGTTTGAACTTCTCTGGTCCTAATTTATTATCTAATTTATCGTTTTACATCTTTTGCTGGAATAAGCAAGACACATTCCTTTAAAGAGGGAGGAAGAAGAAAAGCAGTAGAGGCCCCTGAACTGGGTGGTCACAGTCATATACATTACACAGCTTGAATTTCATCAAAGCCCATGAGCATTTAGTCTCTGGGTGTTACCTCATGAGCAATGCTTTTAACTAACCTGACCTCATGCTTTTCAACCCTGTCACCTGCCACTGTCAAAGGGAGTGTGGCACAGGGCATGTCAAACAGGAAAGACAATTACATCAATTCAAGTTTACAAATACCCATTCAACACCTACTATGAGCCAGCATTCTGCTAAGTGCCAGGGACAGAGAAATGAACAACGATGATATGGCATGGGTGCCTCTGAAATATAATTCCAGTAGCAGTAGCTACCATGTCCTGATAGCTTATAGACCAGGCCCCAGACTCAGTGTCTGACATGCATTGTCTCACTTAAACCTCACAGCAATCCTTAGCATCACACTCACTTATAGTTGGGAAAATGGAGGCTTAAAGAAGCTTTGTATTTTGCCCTGGATTATCAGGCAGTAGAGCTAGGATTTAAACTTGGAGTTTATGACTTGGGTGCATTCTTAGAAGCACTTGCTCTGTGTCTTCAACGTGTTTCTGTTCTGCTCAAAATAGATTCTTGCAAAAAAAAAAAATAGATTCTTGCTCCTTTTATTCTTTGAGTCTTGCAATGTAACTTTGGGGGCAGGTATGCATAACATAAACAATCTTCCTTTGCTTTGCCCCTGGAAATTCCACACGTCCATAGAGCAGTCTCTCCCTGGATTTCTCCAACATTCCTTCATCTACAACTTTCAGATTGAGAGAGCCTGTGGGCGGAAGCAGTGCAGGCTCATATATATATATCTTAAAGATATCCCTTACAACTTTTTCGGCCCTGATATCCTTGACTGTGTTTCATCCATTTCCGTTGTATGGGTTTTTGCAAATCCCTTCAAATCCTTTGTTGAACAGGTAATGCATAAGTAAATCAGCTATGCCAAATATACCTGCTCAGTTTGTCACATGAACATAGGCTAATAGATGCTTGATATGTGAAGAAGCCTCAGAGAATGTCTTCTCTAGTTTTCTGTGGAGTTTCATTTCACTCCACAGAAATGCTTCTTTGGGGTTATTGGGTTCCTCACTCCCACTGCTCTAGAGTACACTCCTATAATTCTTTTGCATATAGAGTGTTCCTGGAGCATTTCTCTGAAGAATGGATTCTCTGATTAATAAAAATTCAATTTCTTATTTGAACCCTTGTACATTACTGATCAGAATATAAAATGGTAAATCACTGTTGAAAATGGTATGGTGGTTCCTCAAGTCATTAAACATTAAATTACCATATGATTTAACAATTTCATTTCTGGGTATATACCCAAAAGAAGTGAAGGCAGGGATTCAGATGCTTGCACACTCATGTTCACAACAGCATTATTCACAATAGCCAAAAGGTGGAAGCAATGCAAGTGTCTATCAGTGGATAAATAGATAAACAAAATGGAGTATACATAAAAAATATTATTCAGACTTAAAAAGGAGGAAATTCTGACACATGCTACAATAATAATGAACCCTGAAGACATTATAAGTGAAATGAACCAGACAAATAAGGACAATTACTGTATGATTCCACTTAAATGAGGTGCCTATAATAGTCAAATTCATAGAATCAAAAAATAGAATGGTGAGTATCAGAGGCTGAGGAATGAGAAGTTATTGTTTAATAGGTATATAATTTCAATTTAGGAAACAGATGGAAATGTCCTGGAGATGAATGGTGGTGACGGTTGCATGACAGTGTGAATATATTTAATGTCACTGAACTATATATCCTTAAAAGTAGCTAAAGTGGTAAATTTTATGTTATGTTTTGCCACTATTTTTTTTCAATTTCTCACTTAATGGAAGAGGAATCTGAGTTTCAAGGTGAAGTGGTTTGCCGGAGGTCACTTGGCAAAGTGAGTGGCAGATTTGGGAGTAGTAGAACTCGGGGGTACTGGCCATCAGGCCATGGCTCTCCCTGTTGTAATATTCCTCCTCCTGGGTATAAAGGGTCCAGAGGAGACTTCAGGGAAACTCCAAAAATCAACATCTTCAAAAATCAACATCCTCTAGAATCAGGAAGTATTTCCACAGAAGCCCATTTTCCTCCTCTGTGGCCTTGCTATCTTCATTCCATTTTTTTTCTTCATTCCATTTTTGTCTCTCTTTTCTCCATGAACCAAATGCTCTTGATAGTCAAAGCAAGCATGGTCCTCCTGGCAAGGCCCTGAAGTGCAAATACAGATAGAATGGGCTCCAATGGAAAACGTATGTAGACAGGAGTTTTTTTGTTTTCTCCAACTCTCTTGGCTCTAAACTGTTGGATTTCATTCAAAGTACTTTCCAGCCCTACGTAGGCTCCTAATGCAAGAGTTTTGTTTTCCATGTGTGTCTTTCCTGAGCTTGCTGGTTGTCTCCCATGGATGCTCCTGGCTGCTATGCTTCTGCTGCCCTGCCTGTTGAACTTGAACAGTGCCTCCATTATTGGAAAAGCATGCCCTGGCAAGCTCTGAGGGCACATCCTGTCCGACCTGAGAGAAGGCACACCCTTGGGAAACAGGTTGTTTCACCCACTGCAAAAATATCTGCTCCCTTTGCTCGCTCAGTATACCAGGACTAAGACCTCAGAGCAACATAAGTCAAGACTTTACTTGGTCTTTAGATGGAGCAAAGGCTTAACCTAGGGTAAGAAGGCAAAGAAAGGTGTTTAGAGTTTGAAAACCACCCTGAAAGCTAAGATGAACCTTCCACAAGTGGGTCAGCTAGTGCTGTGAAGGGAAACCATTTTTTCAGTCTTTAATCAATAAATATGTATGGAGCATCTCTCATGGGCTAGACACTGTATTAGGAGATGGGGATATCTGACAAATGACAGAAATAAGTCCTCTGCCCTCATGGAGATTATACTCCAGGGGAGGAAGCAGATAAGTAAGGAACAACTAAATAAGAACATGTTAGACTGTGAAGTGCAAGGGAGAAAACAGTGAGATGATGGTGGTTAGGTTAGTAGGAGAAGGAAGTTATGCTGCTACTTTAGATGAGGTGGTTGGAGAAGGCCACCATGAGAAAGCTGAGACCACCAAGAATCTAAGCTGAGACCTGAAAGATAATAGGAATATATGAAAAGCCAGAGCAACATATGCAAAGGCTAAAAGACAGAAAGAAGGTGCCATGTGTGAGGATCAGAAGGGCCACTGGCATGGCAGGAGGATGGGAAGTAAAGGAGATAAGAGAGGACTTATGGGTCTTGTTGGTGACCCTACAGTAGAGAGTTTAGCTTTTATTCAAAGGAGAATAAAAGGAGGCCTTTGAAGGTTTAAACATAGATGGAAATGATTCTGAACAGACTTCACCTCCTTAGGTGAGACCTCCCTACTCTGATCATTCAATTCTCTAAATTACTGGGTCTCAATTTTAAATAAGCCCATCTCTTCTCTCTTGCTAAAGAGTAGAAATTGGGCTGTCAGAAATTCCAGAGACCCATGAGATTCCTGAATGAACTGGGCCATGTTAAATCAACTTGCATGTTTCCATCCCTTCATCTGCTTTTAAGGTGTTGGAATTCGGCATTAAAAGCCTCCTCCTGTCTGAGGCCTGACAAAGTAGGAAGAAGCTCAAGAGCATGTCATTGATCTCACTACATCTGGAGTAAGATCAGGCAAGCTGATCTTTAAATTAAAAGTATAGATTTCTTTCCATGCCTCCTCACACTTAACTAAAATTAAGCAATAGGCCTTGAACTGGCGAACAATGCATTCCTCAAAATCTATCTAGGCATAATTTATCAAAGCTACAATTAACCTTAATTGAGGCTCACCCATCTGCTCCCCATTGCCCTGCCTCACCCCCACCTAGAGAGGAAAACCCAACCCACTCCCCACCTGTAACCCAGAAAAATAGAAACTGTTTTATGAGAACATATGAACCCAGAGCCCTTTTACGGAGTAATCATCTATGTCCTATTCCCTGTAACACTGGATTGGGCTTTGGGGTATGGAAAACAGGTTGACATCTGGAAGAAATGTAAGGAAATATATGTTCCAGCTGGAAAGGTAGGATTCTGGCCCATTTTCCTTTCCACCGAAGGATTGTCTTTCCTTGGTCATTTAAAGTATTCCTGGCTCCTTCCTGACTTCTTTCTTTTCTTTCATTTGTCCCACAGATATGTTTTTTCAAGCAGTTAATATATGTCATGCAAAAAATGTCTTTTATGAGTCTTTTCTGGATGATATAGTAGAAAAGCTTGAATTCTGAAGTCGGAAGACCTCAATTTTAAGTCCAGGGAAATTTTGCTTGCCTGGAGCAAATAATTTCACTTCTCAAAATTTTGGTATCTGTTTTGGCAACCTAAAGGCTGCCCTGAAGATCAAATATAATAATGGGTATGAAAGCTCTGTAAATCATAAACTGCTTCAAAATGATAGTTGGCTTGGGAGGATATTGCATTTGTTTTAAGACAGATCTCCTTGTGGTCGCTCACAACCTCTAGCCAGGGGAAGCTAATGGAGACTTCACTTGTACATGCTCCATCCAAGCCCCCTTGAGCAGTCCTAAACATGTATTCCAATGGTCACATGTCTTTGTAAAGTTTGGGAAATAATGATATTTTAAAAGTAATTGGAAAACGTAATATGTCTTCCCTCTCCAACTTTTTCACCACCCATCTTTCCCTACTGAACAGTGATGAGTGTCAATAGGCATTTTTGGTATCTGGCCAAAGAGAAGTTGAGTCAGGGATACATGAAGTTTGGACTGAGTGGCACATGTTTCTGTAGTTGGCAGTCACTTCCATGTGTAGTTAGGTTATCACCAGGCCTACTAGAATAGGAATGGCTTCCAGGAATTCTCCTGACTCTACAATGTCAAATTCATTTGGCACCATAACATCAAAGTGCAGGGCCAAGGGCAAAATTGTGGTATGAACATGTCCCATGGTACTCAGCACTCAGTAATGGAAGAGCAATAAGATTTGAAACATATGGGACCAACAGCTAGTTTTCAAAAAGCTCTTTGAATTATTAGACGTATACAATTGTAAGTAGAAGATTCAGTTCTCTTTTACACCTAATTAAAAGTTTGCTACTATCAGAAATATACTTAATAGTACAATGTACACGAATATTAAACCACCAATTTTTTTGTTGTTGTTGGGAATCTTGCAAAATAGAATGGATCACAATTCCTACGGTTTACAGGTCATGAACCTGTGGCAGTATTACCAACAGCAAGCATATCTGTATATGAAGTCAGATGTTTATCACATCAAATCAGTTCACCTCTTAGCATATCTGACGCTCTTTGTGCTAACAAAATCTGTTGGTTGATGAAAATGAATACAACGTTCCCTTAGACACAGAAAAATGGCCAGATGAAGCAAATGTTCTGCCAAAACTCCCACACGTATCCATTCATAAATCAATGTAAGTAATATACTTAGATTACATGATCTTGCAGGTCAGTACAAGAAACAAGTTAAAATTGTTCTTCTGTATGCCTTAACTGAAGATTAATTTTGCATATTTTTTAGAATTACTGATCATATAAAAATTGTCCCAAAACTTTACAAAGGCATATTGGGCAGTACATGAATAAAAACATGTCATTTTTAAAAATTTGATGTTTGTAATATTTGCCAGCTTTTTTACAATTGAAAATTGCTATGAATTCTTGTCTCGTTCTAAATATTTATTTTGTGTTTTTTATGCATGCTTAATTTAGTTCTCTTTTTTATTTAGAGGGCCCCCAAATTATTTAAACTTTAAGCCCATCAAAGCCTAGGTGATTTGATGAAAAATGTGATTCCTCCACCCTGATGTAAACACAGGTCCGGTATCCCTAACTCATGCACAGCTACGCCCTTCATGTAAGAGCTCTGAAGCCAAGAGTGCACAGTGCAGATGGCAGGGCCTGCCACCCAGGATAAGAAGCAGAGCATCCCAGAGTCTGCCAATGAAAAGATTC
The DNA here is from genome assembly GCF_003254725.2 of Canis lupus dingo. NCBI lineage: Eukaryota > Metazoa > Chordata > Mammalia > Carnivora > Canidae > Canis > Canis lupus. The sequence goes on from NC_064255.1 coordinate 49,314,002, forward strand.
TAACTAATGGGTTCCTGGAATTTAGGGTTGGGATACGATGCCAAGAGAGGGGAAGGAAGGAAGGAAACTGAAGTGGTTACCAAGGCAAATGCCTCTCAGATAACAGCCATATAGAGCCAGCTTACAGTGAAGATATTAAAAGATTGTTTATACATCTCACCCCACACTACTATTTCAGCGACAATAACTAACCATAGGGAAATACCTATGTGGTGGCAAATGTTAGTTGTCTTCCAAAATCCATCTTCCTCCTTCCCTAGATGTCAATTTTAAGCCAAGCATATAGACACTTATGTAGAGATTCCACTTCCCTGCTTCCTTTGTGACTGGCTGTGGCCACATGACTAAGTTCACCAATGGGATGTGAGCAGGAGAGCTGTGTGTGACTTGTGCCTGGCTTGCTTTTTAAAAGAAATTGCTTCCTTTGGCTTTTTCCTTTCCCCTCCCTGCCAGCTGGGAAGTGACAAGTCTTATTTTCAAACATGCAGATAAGAACAATGATTTGAGCCAGAAGTTCCCAACTTTTCAGTTCATAGTACCCTTAGTATCTCAGTAATTTTATCACAATGCTGCTGGCCAAAAGGAAGAATTAATAGTTCTGTTTATTAAGTAGCTTTGTCCAAACAACCTAATAAATACTTATGTCCTAACAACTTCATGTCGAGAACTGTGAAGGGTCCGAGATTTTACCCTATTGGTAAGCTAATGAGTTAGCCAACCACATCTCATGGAGGTTGACATGAGACTCCTGGGTCGGAGAGAAAGGAATGCACTACTCATGGCAGCAGCAATGCTCCATGTGACAGCATTAATTTGGTTTCCTGAGCTTCAATTCCATGGGATTATGTGACGAGGGCTGTGTGACACCTGCACACACAGTGGGTTGTGTTACAGGAGAGGTAACCTGAATCTCAGGTTACCAAGCTTTGGCAATCTGAGTCTTTTATAATGAGCAGTAAGCCTGGCTGATCTCTGCCCTAGAGGGAGACATTATTTCTATTAAACTAGACAGTAAGTAGACCTGCTCTTTGTTCCAGATGGAGTCATTATTTCTGTCTTCTAAGTCTATTAGCTATACAAACATCAATTTTGGGATCAAAGATAATAAGTGCCTCTTGCAATATGATGCTTACAATAGATGCAAAACCATGACAAATACATGGAGCATCATCTCCCAACATTTAGAAGCCATTTGCAAAAAATATATATTATGCATAAATCAAAAAAAAAACTAGTTTTACTTTAAAACAACTGCAATCACTTGGTAATGGGATATGTGCATCCGCTGGACACCACACAACTCCTCAAACCTTGGGATCAGATTAGATACCACCACCCCATTCTCTCTTCCACGCTTATTTTCTCATCATAGTTGCTTTTTATCATAGCAACCACCAAAGACCTAGCCTCACAAAGGTATAATGTCATCAAAAGGAAGTAGTGTAATACTTTCTCAATGTTGAAACTGTGAACCAAAGCTAGTAGCATATGCAGTGTCTGTCAGATATTGAGGATCCTTTGTTTTCCTCAAAAGGGGAACATACCCTGTGGTTCTCCTGTAGGTTCACTGAAGCTCTCTGGGACCATTTGGTGCATGGTTTGGGAACTACAGCACTAAGCAATGGTGGAAGAAGCGCTTGATTCTGAGTGGCCTTACAGAGTAGATCTGTCTTGCTAGCCTAGACTAAATGGATTATTCTACCCAAGAGATAAAAAACCTTCTATCTTCTTCCAGTTGAATTTGTGGGGCTTTTTGTTGTAGTAGCACCACTTTTATTCTAACTAATACAATCTCCTACATAATTTTGGCCATGCCTCACTATATAGTATTTGATGACATATGCACTTACACTGTGAAAAAAATTTTTCCCATGTGTTTCTTTTGTCTTTACGACCTCAATCATCACCTCAATCAACATTTATTGAGCCTTCTGACTATGCCCCAGCCCTGGGCTAAGCATCCTTTCAAAATCCAAGTGCACCTATGTTCGTCAATCTCCTCAGCTGCAAGCTCAGCTACTCTTCAGCCACATCTAAAGCAAGGCCCCGTCCTATCCAGCAAGTAGAATTTGGACGTTACACTGATGCCTTACTCCCAGGAGTAGCTGGTGCACCTTTGCTGCTGGCCAAGTTTGGGCCTGGAACCCAGTGAGTGAGTTGAACAGAACTGAGTGGATCAATCTTTTTTTGCCAATCTGATTAGGACTAAGACATTTCAGACCAAAACTCAACCTGACACACCCAGCAAGACATAAAGAAAAGAAGCACACAAGCAGCAAGATAGAGAGCTCATTTGTTCAAGTGCTGAGCTGGCCTAGACTGCTACTGGGGCAGTGAGCCCTGTGTGTCCTTGAAAAAAATCACAGGAAAGGAAGCAGCCTCTGGCCCATCAGCAGCCGAAGGGAAAAAAAAGAAGAGAGGTATCTGGACCCTGGGTAGCACTGGGAGAAGCAGGCTCTGTGTCCACTTCTATAACATAGGTGAGGTGTGTGAGTAAGTGAGCCCTGACACCCTCCAACTCTGCAGCATGGGGAGAGAAGAGAGTGAAGAGCTCCAATCCTCCCACACCCTAAGTGAATGACATTTTAATGCACACTGATCACTAGTAGATTTGACCCAATAAGAATCTTAGAATTTGAATAATCTTTGCAATTTTTTCTTCTGGAGGGCAGCATAGAGGAGAAAGATGAAAGATGGCGGAGCTTGGCTCTCCTAAAGACTACATTGTGTAATATATACATTTTTACTGCTACAGGAAGAATTCATTTACCTAAAGATTTCAGAAGGATTGAAATAAAATATGACTTTTGGTAAACTTTAAATAATCTAGAGAATTTATCATGATCTGAGACCAGATATCTGGTTTTAAAATCAATCATTATGGGACACCTGAGTGGCTCAGTGGTTAAGTGTCTGCCTTCAGCTCAGGGCGTGATCCGGTCCAGGGATTGAGTCCCTCATCAGGCTTCCTGTGGGGAGCCTACTTCTCCTTCTGCCTATGTCTCTGCCTCTCTCTCCGTGCTTCTCATGAATAAATAAAAATAAAATCTTAAAAAAAAAGATGATGGAACTTAAGCACAGAAAAATTAAGTAATTTGCTCAAGGTCAAATTAAGTAATTTACTCAAGGACTGTGATTTTAATTTAGGTACTCTGATGTCATGGTCTATGCTCTTAACTCTCATACTTTATAAGCTCTACCAAAAAAGGGAGAGTGCGTAGAGGAAGAAGCTGTCAATGAGCAGTGTTTGGCAAGGGTGTAAGAAAAATGCATTCTTCCTAAATGTATAAATTGCTACACATTTTTTAGAAAATAATTCAATGTGCATCAATATTTTAAACATACCTTCCTTTTGACAGCAACTCAACTTCTAAGAATTTATCCTAATGATTTCAGAGTTCAGAAACATAGAAGACTGTCTTTTAGAATGTTCACTACTATAGTGTCTGTAACAGTGAAACCCTGGAAGTAACCTAGATGTCTATCAAGAGGGGATTACCTAAATAAATTATACTACTTCTATATGGTGCAGCCAACAAACAGGATCATGGGTATCTAAATTTTCTAACAAGAAAGCCACTGTGGTCCATTATGGAACCACTAGGATAAAACTTTTCTAGTCATAGGGCTGGCCTTTTATGGGGATAAAGTTGGTGGTTGCCTTGTAATGACATTTGAGACACAGAGAAGTTCCCTGCCCACTTTTGCTTCAAAATACCACTCCCACTCATGACCAATATTCTCCCACAGATCCCTTTAGGTTGATCTTTGCTCCCTGTGCTCTCCACTGCAGTGATACTCTGGGAAGCCATAACCAATTATCTCTAACTGCTTATGATAAAGGTATTAGAAGCTAAGGTATGTTGAAGGCAGCTTTTCTTTCATAAGAGTTGGTGCGGTAGCATGAGAACATTAAGTACTTTCGTGAAATTCTAAAACATAGAAACCAATACAGGGAAAGGGGGGAAAGGGAGCTAAAGTTGGTTGAGCACCTCCTGAGGACAATGAACCCCATCTCATGTGTGGATGAGATTCCAGAACAAGCATGTCAAACAAAAATTGCATATTATCAAAATGAATCTTGAAAATTCCTTAAGTCACTCAGAAAATACTTTATATAGAGAGAGTCATATGTATATTTCATCAATGTGAAACATACATCTTACATATGTGATAAACATTACATATTAAAATATTTCAGGGTGTTTTATTACATAAAAGAGAGAAACATAGGGGCACCTCGTTGGCTCAGTGGGTTAGGCGTCTGACTTCAGCTCAGGTCATGATTTCAGGGACCTGGGATCAAGCCCCACATTAGGCTCCTCACTCAGGGGGGAATCTGCTTGTCCCTCTACCCCTCCCCAACTTATACTCTCTCTCTCTCAAATAAATAAATAAAATCTTTTAAAGATATATATATATATATATATATATATATGGTTTATATATATATATGGTATATATATATATATATATATATATAAAGGGCAAGTGTTGTTGAATTTACGTAAGTTATTTGTGTATGTGATCTAGTTCCTACTGTATATAATTTAATACCTTCAACAACAGTGAAAGGTGATCACTTTAGCCTCATTTTGTAGAAAAGTAACTGAGGCTCTGAAAGGCTAACTGATTTTCCCAAAGTCACACAGCTAGTAAGAGCCAGACACAGGACTTAAACTCAGATTTTCCTAGCTTCAAGGTCAGTTTTATCCACTTGATCACAGTGCCATTCTTCTTGATCCCTGCTCCAACAAGGGTCAGGAACCCCCTCAACTTGTGAACTTCAAGATTTTGTCCTAAAATTGGCTCTGGCCTTGACCACATGAATGGTAGTGCAATTACTGGATCATTCAGTAATTCTATTTTTAATTTTCTGAGGAACTTCCATACTGTTTCCCACAGTGTGCGCACCAGTTGGCATCCCCACCATCCCCGCCAACAATGCATGAGGGATCCTTTTGCTCCACACCCTCATCAACGCCCATTGTTTCTTGTTTTTTTGTTTTTTGTTTCTTATTTTAGCCATTCTGACGGGTGTGAGATGATATCTCATTGTAGCTTTGATTTGCATTTCCCTGGTGGTGAGTGATGTTGAGCATCTTTCCTTGTGTCTGTTGGCCATATGTATGCCTTCTTTGGATAAGTATCTGTTCATGGTTTCTTGTCCATTTTTAATTGTGTTATTTGGGTTTTTTTGTATAAGTTCTATATATATTTTGGATACTAACCCTTTATCAAACATGTCATTTGCAAGTATCTTCTACCATTTAGACTGTCTTTTAATGTTGTTCATTATTTCCTTCACTGTGTAGAAGCTTTTTATTTTGATGTAGTCCTAATAGTTTATTTTTGCTTTTGTTTCTCTTGCCTTAGAAGACATATCTAGAAAAATGTTATAGCTGATATCAGATAAATTATAGCTTGTGTTCTCTTCTAGGATTTTTATGGTTTCAGAGCTTACATTTAGGTCTTTAATCTATTTTTATTTTATTTTTGTGTATTGTGTGAGAAAGGAGTCCAGTTTCATTCTTTTGAATATAGCTGTCCAGTTTTCCCAATACCATTTATTGAAGAAACTTTTCCCCTTTGCATATTCTTGAGTGTTTTGTTGAAAATTAATTGGGTGGCTCAGTCGTTAAGTGTCTGCCTTTGGCTCAGGTCATGATCTCGGGAGTCCTGGGATAAAGCTCTATGTCGGGCTCCCTACTTAGTGGAGAGTCTGCTTCTCCCTCTGCTCCTTCTCTCTCTCTCTCTCTCTCTCTTGCTCACTCTGTCTCTCAAATAAGTAAGTAAAATCTAAAAGAAAAAATTAAAAAATGAAAATTAGTTGACCATGTTATAGTTTATTTCTGGGCTCTATTCTGTTCGATTGTTCTATATGTCTATTTTTATGCCAGTACCATACTGTTTTGATTACTACAGCTTTGTAGTATGTCTTGATAACTGAGATTGTGATACCTCCAGTTTTGTTCTTTTTCAAGATTGCTTTGGCTCTTCGGGGTCTTTTGTGATTCAATATAAGTTTCAAGATTATTTGTTCTAGTTCTGTGAAAAATGTTGGTGGTATTTTGATAGGAATTGCATTAAATGTGTAGACTAGTTTGGGTAGTACAGATACCTTAAAAATATTTTTTCTTCTAATCCATGAGCATGGAATATCTTTCCATTTCTTTATGTCATTTTCAATTTCTTTCATCAGTGTTTTAGTTTTCAGATTACAAGTCTTTCACCTCCTTGGTTAAGTTTATTCCTAGGTATTTTATTATTTTTGGTGCAATTGTAAATAGGACTATTTTCTTCATTTATCTTTCTGCCATTTCATTATTAGTGTATAGAATTGTAACAGATTTCTGTACATTGATTTTATACCCTGTGACCCTACTGAATTCACTTATCAGTTCTAGTGGGTTTTTTGGTAGAGTCTTTAGGGTTTTCTACATGCACTATATGCCATCTGCAAATGGTGAAAGTTTTACTTCTTTCTTACCAATTTGGATGCCTTTTATTTCTTTTTGTTATCTGAGTGCTCTGGTTAGGACTTTTTTCCCTGCATTGAATATGATGTTAGCTATGGGTTTTTCATATCAGGACTTTATTATGTTGAGGTATGTTCCCTCTAAACCTACTTTGTTGAGGGTTTTTATCATGAATGGATGTTGTACCTTATCAAATGTTTTCCCTGCATGTACTGACATGATCTTACAGTTTTTAACCCTTTCTCTTATTGATGTGATGTATCACATTGATTGATTTGTGAATAAATCCCACTTGATTATGGTGATTGATTTTTTAATGTATTGTTGGATATGGTGTGCTAATATTTTGTTGAGGATTTTTGCATCTATGTTCATCAGAGATATTGGGTTGTAGTTCTCTTTTTTGTAGTGTCCTTATCTGGTTTTGTTATCAGTGTAATGCTAGCCTCATAGAATGAATTTGTGAGTTTTCCTCCCTCTTATATTTTTTTGGGATAGTTTGAGAAGAATGGTATTAATTCTTCCTTAAGTGTTTGGTAAATTCACCTGTGAAACCATCTGGCGCTGGACCTTTGTCTCTTGGGAGTTGTTTTTTTTTTTTTTTTTTTTTTTTTTTTTTTTTAGTTTCTTGGGAGTTTTTGATTTGTCATTCAATTTCATGCACTTTTCCTTATGTATATTTTACTTCAATTAATAAGTTTTAAAAGTATATGTAGGATGCTACCATTTGTGCAGAAAACATCTCTGAAAGTATAGTAAGAAAAAATTGTCTATTTCCTGTGAACAAGTAAACTGTATAGTGGGGAGAGAGACTGGGTGGCTGCAGGGCAGAAATGGAAGGAAATTTTCATGTTATACTCTCATACTTTTGAATCATTTTAATTAATTCAAAAAGTTAACTTATTTTCTGATAGTTTTTTAAAATCATTTTTTCAAGAGTAAGTTTACACTGGGCATGCTGCCCAGAACAATTATGTTTTTGTAAATACAATGTTTTATTTGGGAATTTTCTAGAGCACTCCAAAGTGCGTCATCATAAACTGTGACTTGAGGTACCTTTATTTAAAAATTGCTGCACTCTGAGGTAACTTGCTCTCCAGGTGAAGAACATACAACAATATCAATTGTCAACATAAGAAAGATTTTCATAGCAGAGTCTTGAGCATCTTGAAAATGAAGAAGGAATGGTTCAGGAAATGCTGACTATTTCAAAAAGCTGAAAGGCAACTGGGATTCAATTTGTAATGGAATTTTACATTATGCCCTCTAAAAAAGAAAAGCTTGCCCTTCTCTCCCTGTACATTTGAATCCATTACAAACCCTTGCGGTAAGTTTTGTACACTGTGTTTGCACATGTCTGTGTATCTGTGTTATTTCTAGTTCAAGTCCAAGACCCTTCCATCAACAAGATCTTCACATCTCATATGAGTTGATGGGGGTAAGCTATCCAAACTCTCCATGACTTCCATGCAGGGCTGAGGAACCCTTTGGAGAGAACTCTTCCTAAAGGAAGGAAACCAATAGAACAAGCTTGTGCTCTCAAGTAGAATTTGGTGGCTGCTACTTGGTTTAGTGTCTCAGCCCAGGATCCCCATATATTCGTGTCAGAGTCCTATGGGGGGAAATAACCAAAAGAGCTTTCAGTTAAAGAACACTCACCCAATTTAAAAAGTGAAACAAAACAAAAATATCTCTATGGGATGGTAGAAGAATCTAAGCAACACTGTATTTGTTTCCTGAGACTGCTACAAAAATTACCACAAACTGGGTGTCTTGATATAACAGAACTTATAGTTCTGTTCTTCGCAGTTCTGAAGGCCAGCAGTCTGAAATCAAGATCTCATCAGGAGGACAGCACTCTCTCCAGGGGGCTAGGAGACCATTCATCCCTGCCTCTTCCATCTTCTGATGGCTGCCCTAGCATTTCTGGGCTTGTGGCCACATCATTCCAAGTCTTTCTGCTTTCATGTCACTTTCTTTTTTTTTTAAGATTTTATTTATTTATTCATGAGAGACACACACAGAGAGAGGCAGAGACACAGGCAGAGGGAGAAGCAGGCTCCATCCAGGAAGCCCAATGCAGGACTCGATCCCAGGACCCCAGGATCACGCCCCAAGCCAAAGGCAGACACTCAACTGCTGAGCCACCCAGGCATCCCTCTTTATGTCACTTTCTTATGTGTATGTCTGCATCTTCTCTGTATGTCTATTTTATAAGGATACAAATGATGGTATTTAGGGCTCACTAGGATAGTACAGGATAAGTACTTCCTCTCAAAAATTTTTACTTAGTCATACCTACAAAAACATTTTTTCTTGGAGTGCATAGATGGCTCAGGTGGAAGAGCATGTGGCTCTTGATCTCAGGGTCGTGAATTCAAGCCCCATGTTGGGTGTAGAGATTACTTTAAAAAAAATAAAATCTTTAAAAATAATAATAATTAATAAAAACTTCTTTCTCAATAAGGTAACACTCACAGATTCCATTCCATCCACAGGGCCATTTTTTTGGCCTACCACACTACTGTCACATGCTAATAATGAAGTAAAATCTAAAGCAGGGGACAGGGTGCTGTCCCCTGCTTTGCCCTGAATTTCAGTAGCACAGGGTAATAGTATAAGACACTGGGAGAAATTAACAAGGCAGGAAACCACAAATGTTGGAGAGGATGAGGAGGAAAGGGAACCCTTTTACACTGTTGGTGGGAATGTGAACTGGTGCAGCCACTCTGGAAAACTGTGTGGAGGTTCCTCAAAGAGTTAAAAATAGACCTGCCCTATGACCCAGCAATTGCACTGTTGGGGATCTACCCCAAAGATACAGATGCAGTGAAACGCCGGGACACCTGCACCCCGATGTTTCTAGCAGCAATGTCCACAATAGCCAAACTGTGGAAGGAGCCTCGGTGTCCATCGAAAGATGAGTGGATAAAGAAGATGTGGTTTATGTATATAATGGAATATTCCTCAGCCATTAGAAACGACAAATACCCACCATTTGCTTCGAGGTGGATGGAACTGGAGGGTATTATGCTGAGTGAAATGAGTCAATTGGGGAAGGACAAACATTATATGGTCTCATTCATTTGGGGAATATAAATAGTAGTGAAAGGGAATAGAGGGGAAGGGAGAAGAAATGGGTGGGAAATGTCAGAGAGGGAGACAGAGCATGGAAGACTCCTAACTCTGGGAAACGAACTAGGGGTGGTGGAAGGGGAGGAGGGCGGGGGATGGGGGTGACTGGGTGGCGAGCACTGAGGGGGGCACTTGACGGGATGAGCACTGGGTGTTATTCTGTATGTTGGCAAATTGAACACCAATAAAAAATAAATTTATTATTAAAAAAAAAAAGACACTGGGAGCAGAGTTCAGAGATACAACACTGTAATTGAACTGACTTAATCATAAGGACCCAAGAGAAACTCCCTCTGATTGACCAGAATTTTTTAAGATGACAAGCATAGAGGACTTTGCAGGGAGCTGGGATCCTGCATTACCAGGAAGGGGCAAGAACATCCAGTGACCTTACTATGTGAACACCTTTGTACACAATACCAGTACACAGAACCTGTGGCTGACTTGGAGGAAGTAGAGAAGAGACTCCTGCAATCTCTAGTTGAGGCCGTTAATCTGACAAGTCAACCCATTCCAGGTGACCCAACTCCTGCCTCTTGTGGAACAGTGTGCTTTGCCTCATGAGGAATAGCCAGCTTAGTGCTTATCAAGGCTTCACCAGCCAATCCCACGCAGCTTAAGCCTTCAGGTCGTTCTGGGTCTACATGATATGTGCCAGGCCCAGCCTGGGGCCAGTTTCAAAGGTCACACCTGATGTGTCTCAAACAAACTTGGGATCTGTAGGAGGTGAATGAACAAAGACCTGGAACACATACTAGACCAGAGGTAGAACCCTGGCAATTTGGGGTACCACAGGTACATACTAAGACATAGTCCAGCTGGGTTCCTTGTACCAAGACCTTACAGGCAGCACCAGCACATCAAACTATTTAAGAGCTATGGGTAGGGATGTAGGTAGGGCTGGATGGGGCTTGTTAAAACACCTAGGGGACTATCTTCGGGCAAGTCCTGAGATCGCTAAGCAGAACCTGAGCTTTGTTTTGTTTCATTTCATTTTGTTTTGTTTTAAAGAAAGTGAGTGCAAATTATGTTATTGTCTTTCTCCCTGCAGACCTGCCTTACTAATCTGCTACTTGATAGAACCCAGTGTAACACTCCAAACACTCAAGTAGATGGAGAATGTCCTGCCACCCTAACCATTCTCCTTCAGTGTGTCCGTGGAAAGCCCCAGCTCAGACCTCCAAAGGCAGAGCACAGAGTGAAGGCTGGCATCCCTGGATCCTTGGTTTGGCACTGAAGTAGGAGAGAGCATTACAGTGGAAAGCCTGGGCTGGAGGGTCAGGGTCTCACTGCTAGGGTTTGATGTTCTGTGATAAGATAAAGTGGTAGGTGGGCTTACTGCAAAGAACTGGGTTTTACTTGCTGGGAGCCTGTTCAACAACCCATGGGCTGCACCCAAATGCTTTTTAAAAAAATTATATATATATATATATATATAGTTGTTTGTTTTGGGCTCCTGGTTCCTGCAGTATCAGTTTCTGTCAGACCAGTTTGTTAAAAAAGCACTATGAGTAAATACCAGAGGCCAGGATGAAACTAAAGTAGAGAGACTTAAGTTTTGTTTTTTTATAACTTGAATTTAATTCCCTCTCAGGGTTAAACAGAGTTCTCTTCAGAATAAAGACTGTCCATTGGCTGAAAGGGAGTTTCGGAGCTGGGGGACAAGCCTGGAGTTGGAGACGGGACCCTGAGGCATTGGAGGTGTTAGATTGCCTCTAGGAGCTTTAAAACACCAAGAAAAAAAATAGAGGAGTTGATCTTTTGTTGTATACTACCTATGTTCCTGAAAAGTTAGGGGAAAATGTTCTAAAGTGATTGCCATTCACAATACAATAGGTAAGGTCACTGAAGGCTCTTCCCCAGAAAGTTTTATAATATGCCGTCCCTCCAGCGCTTGGACTAAGGTGAGATAAGTAAGAGGATGCCCAGACACTCAGCAATCAAGATGGATAATAATGAAATATTTTACCAAATCAATAAATGCAAAAAAATCCATGGTGAACAAATTATCATTTTTTACAGATAGGTAGGATCTGTCCCTGCCTCTGTTTTCTCTGAGGTTTTAAGCACCTACAACTGCAGTTGCATCAAGTGGAGGTAAGGCTACTTCTCTGGGTGAGAGATGGAGAGAAATTTGTAAGTAACAGCCCCCACAGTGCCCTCATCACCCACCACTTTACTAAAAACTACCTCCATAGAAACACCTTAATGACTGCTGGTGTATTCAGTGACTGTCTACAGGTTTTCATTATAGGATATGTCTCTGGATATTGGGTTGTTTGGGTTAATTTGAAAGCCTCTCTGCGATGGACTTCAAATGACATTCATGATCCCTCACAAAGAGACATATGGGCTGGATGACGGTGATGATGATCAGTGGCATCCTAATAACCACCAGAAATAGAGTTAAATTGTTTTCATCAAATCTACATGTGTGAGGGGCACCTGGGTGGCTCAGTTGGTTAAGTGTCTGCCTTGGGCTCAGGCCATGATCCTGGGGCCCTGGGATTGAGCCCCACATTAGACTCCCTGCTCAGCAGGAAGTCAGCTTCTCCCTCTCCCTCTGCTGCTCCCCCTGCTTGTGTGTGTGTGTGCCTCTTGTACTCTCTCTCTCTCTCTCTCTCTCTCTCTCTCTGCTAAATAAATAAATAAATAAAGTCTTTAAAACAAACAAGCAAACAAATGGACAAAAACCTACATGGGGATACTGTGAGTGGTGCAGGGACCCAGAGAGTACAGCAGCAGAAAGAAAATGCGAGGTTAAATCCACTCTGACCCTATGTGTGAGCCTGAATTAACATTCTCAAGGAGTACCACTGACAAATTTACTTTCTTCTTTTTTCCTTTTCCCCAGTGGGTAGGAAGTCCCCCTCCCTGGGGAGACAGTGCTCCCTTGGAGTAGCAACTATACAATGATGAATAAAAGAGTGGTGTGCTGGGTATGTTCTACTCTATCCCACCAGATGGACTTTCAATCCCACTCTGTGCTTTAGTGGGATGATCTTTATGAAAGGTATCAACAAGGGATCCCTGGGTGGCGCAGCGGTTTGGCGCCTGCCTTTGGCCCAGGGCGTGATCCTGGAGACCCGGGATCGAATCCCACGTCGGGCTCCAGGTGCATGGAGCCTGCTTCTCCCTCTGCCTGTGTCTCTGCCTCTCTCTCTCTCTGTGTGACTATCATAAATAAATTTTAAAAAAAAATTAAAAAAAAAAAAAAGAAGAAAGGTATCAACAAGGATCTCTGGTTCCAGGACTGTGAGTTGGGTTAGGAAAATGGGAGGCTACAGCAGAAGACTAGAAGTGGGAGAAGAGAGAGATTAAGGTATCAGGCCCCTGGCTGCCCTCCTGCTGGGCTTCAGATGGGCAGTGTTCCTCCACTAAAGGCCCAGGCTAGTCAGTTCCTCTTCCTAGCAACTCTGTCTGAACTTTGTAACCACTTCCTTCCACAGTCTCTTTAGACCTAAAGGTGAAGTTCTAGGGCTGGGGGTGATTGGTGGTGGGACTGGTCCTCAGCATCCCTTGTTGGTTTCCCTTAACCCTACCCACACCTTTGTAATAGCCTTTTATTAAACCAGGCTCCATTGTTCTTTGCTGGTGTGGCATCTGTTGCAGGACCCTGACTGATCTGAGTCACAGGTGCCTATCACCCAGCAAAGGTGGTGCACAGTCCAGTCCTCGGGACCCTTGACCCTGGCAGTTGTCTTTCCACTTGGAAAATATAGCAGCCCTGCCTGGTTTTTCCTGGCTGTGGGTCCTGGCACAGTCAAGTGCGCCTGTGAATGAGCGAGCTGCAGGAAGTTTTTAAAAATGGGCAATTCCCATTAGCATCTCTGCCTCCTTGGATTTAAAATACTTGTTCAAGAATGAGAAGTTTGACCTCTTTCCCTAAGGTATCCAATCACATGAACTGAGAGAGGAAAGCCCCTACTCAGCAGAAATAAAAGCTTGAGCAACTTTGTTACCATTAAGCTTTCTGCTTAATGTAAAACACTGAGAAGAGCAGAGATTTCAGGCCCCAGACAAGGTGCTCTGTACCTCTGCAGTTGAAAAGATGACAGATGACAAAAGACCAGAGGTACCATCTGCCTCCACCTACATCTTTAACTTGGTGTCTCATACCTACTGTCTCTTGGAATGAATGTGCTCAACACTCTTACATACTACCTCTTCTGCTGGTTGAGGAATCTATACAATCAACTTTTTATATGGGGTGCATTAAAAAAAAAAAGTTGAGTGGTAAGTTTGACATGGCAAGGGATTGTGGGCACAGGCTGGCACTGAAAAGCACTGAATCAAGACAGCAGATGCAAGCCTAGTGTGCAGGATCTGGGTCATCAGAGCTGCTTCACCAGCGTTAGCTCAACCTGGATGGAGGTAGGTCTTCCAGAGCAGGGGGCAAGGAGATTCTGATCTCCTTTGAGAAAAGTGCCACTACCTAGGTTGTTTTCTTTCTTGCTTGCTTTCTTTTTAATCAGAGTTCTATAAGCAACAATATCAATAGACTTGTTTTCTTTTTCTTTCCTAGACTAGCACTGAGAGTGCTAATGAATATAAATAAAAATGGGCCATTTAGCAAAATTAATCTTTACAATAGCAATGAGAATAGTGATTAACTCCAGCTAGTAAAGAGCATATGTGTGTGTGTGTGTGTGTGTGTGTGTAAATTCAAGCTACACTAAATTTTTGCACTTTACCTTATGTAGCTTATACCTCAAATTTTTTAATAGGGTCATATGAGATAAGTTACCTGATACTGATACTGTATATAAATAAGTCTTTCCTTCTTTTTTTTTTTTAAAGATTTTATTTATTTGTTCATGAGAGACACAGAGAAAGAGAGGTAGAGACATAGGCAGAGGGAGAAGCAGGCTCCACACTCCCTGCGTGGGACTCCTCCCACATTGGGACTCGATCCCGGGACTCCAGGATCACACCCTGGGCTGAAGGCAGGTGCTCAACCGCTGAGCCACCTTTAAGTCTTTCCTTCTACTCCTAAATCTGCCATGGATCTCCCTTCCATACTGCTGATCACTGTCTAAAACTCCAATATGTAATCCACTGGATATAATTTTTAAAAATAGTTATGGATTCACAGGAAATCACAAAAAAATTGTATGGGAAAGTCCCATGCACCCTTCCCTCTTTCTCCCACAATGCTGACATCTTGCATAACTATAATATCAAAACCATGAAATTTATATTTGTACAAGCCACAAAGCTCATTTAGATTTTATCAGTTACACATGCATTCTTGTGTGTGTGTGTGTGTGTGTGTGTGTGGTTCTATGCAATTTTATCACATGTATAGATCCATGTAACCACCACCACAATCAAAATGCAGAACCATTCCACCACAACTTGATAGGATTTTAATAGGAGAAAAGGTAGTATTTATAGTCCTCCTCCATCTCCCTAGCTTATTTCCTGTTCTATAATATACTGAGGAGTGATGACTGGGGAAATCAGAGACATCTCGTTTCCCCTGATAATTATTATTGATCCAGAGGTGGGTGTGCAATCTAAATGGGTATTTGGCCCAATTAAACAGTAGAGTAGGGACACGTGGGTGGCTTAGTGGCTGACTGTCTGCCTTCGGCTCAGGTCATGGTCCTGGGGTCCTGGGATGGAATCTCATATCGAGCTACCCATGGGGAGCCTGCTTCTCCTTCTGCCTGTGTCTCTGACTCTCTCTGTGTATCTCTGATGAATAAAAAAGTAAAAATTTTAATAGATGAATAAATAAACAGAGTATGAAGAGTCTGTGGTTGGGAGGAACATTTTCTCTCTCTTTTTCCCTGTGTCTCCCTCACACCTCTCTGTAAGAAAAGCCAGGTGAGCCTCAATAAGGAAGCACTGCCGTGTAGCTCTGATGATCCTGGCAAGTAATTTACAACCCTAAGGAAAATCAACAGTAGGATGAAGCTGAGGACAGCAGAGTGAAGGAGTGGAAAAGAACCTAAATTCTAGAGGACATCATCAAGAAATTGATCCCCAGGGTTCCTTGGGTGGCTCAGCGGTTTAGCGCCTGCCTTTGGTCCAGGGCGTGATCCTGGAGACCCGGGATCAAATCCCACGTCGGGTTCCCAGTGCATGGAACCTGCTTCTCCCTCTGCCTGTGTCTCTGCCTCTCTCTCTCTCTCTCTGTGACTATCATAAATAAATAAAAATTTAAAAAAAAAAAAAAAGAAATTGATCCCCACTGTTACTGGAGCCCATCCTTACTCTAGACTTACCCACCAGTGATACAGTGAATTTCTTATTGTTTTAGTCAGTTTAAGTCAGGATGTTCTGTATCTTACAGTCAAAAGCAAGATAGGGGCACTTGGCTGGCTCAGTTGGAAGAGCATGTGACTCTTGATCTTGGAGTCATGCATTTGAATCTCATGTTGGCTATAGAAATTACTTAAATAAATAAAGTTTTTTAAAGACAAAAGCAAATTAATGCAAAAGTATTACAAAACAACCCATAGCTAACATTATATTTAACAATGAAAAATGTTAAATGCTATCTCTCTAAGATCAGGAATAAGACAAGGATGTCTGCTCTTACTACCTCTACTCAACATTGTGGTGAAGGTTCTAGCCTGGAAAATTAGACAGGAAAAAGAAAATCACTTTGACTAAAAAAGAAAGAAGCACAATTATCTCTATTCAAAGTTGACATGATTGGGTGGCTCAGCTGTTCAGCATCTGCCTTTGGCTCGGGATGTGACCCTGGAGTCTCAGGATCCTGGAGTCTTCCTGCATGGCGCCTGCTTCTCCCTCTGCCTGTGTCTCTGCTTCTCTCTCTCTCATGAATAAATAAATAAATAAAATATTTTTAAAAAACCAAAGTTGACATGATCTTGTCAAGAAAATACTAAGAAATATGCACAAAAAAACTATTTGAACTAATAAGCAAGTTCAATAAGTTTACAGGATACAGATACAAAAATCAATTGTATTTCTATACACCAGCATGAACAATCCAGAAATGAAGTTAAGAAAATAACTTCATTTATAATAACACTAAAAAGAATAAAATATCTAGGAATAAATTTAACAAAAGAGGTACAAGACTTGTGTGCTGAAAACTTGTAAAATATTGTTGAAATTAAAGTTTCAAATAAATGGGAAGTCATCTGTGGTTATGGATCAGAACACTTACTATTGTTAAGATGGCAATACTCCCCAAATTGATCTACAGATTTCACATATTCCCTATCAGAATCCTGGCTCCCTTCTTGCAGAAATTGGTAAGCTGATCCTAAATGCATTTGGAAATTCAAGGGACTCAAAGCCAAAACCTTGAAAAAGAACAAAGTTAGAAGACACTGATTTAAAAACTTACTACACTTTCTAATATGTCTCAAGCAAGGGAAACAAAACCAAAAATAAACAATTGAGACTTCCTCAATATAAAAGTTTCTTCTCAAATGAAACTAGACCACTCTCTTTCACCATACACAAAGATAAACTCAAAATGGATGAAAGATCTAAATGTGAGACAAGATTCCATCAAAATCCTAGAGAAGAACACAGGCAACACCCTTTTTGAACTCGGCCACAGTAACTTCTTGCAAGATACATCCACGAAGGCAAAAGAAACAAAAGCAAAAATGAACTATTGGGACTTCATCAAGATAAGAAGCTTTTGCACAGCAAAGGATACAGTCAACAAAACTAAAAGACAACCTACAGAATGGGAGAAGATATTTGCAAATGACGTATCAGATAAAGGGCTAGTTTCCAAGATCTATAAAGAACTTCTTAAACTCAACACCAAAGAAACAAACAATCCAATCATGAAATGGGCAAAAGACATGAACAGAAATCTCACAGAGGAAGACATAGACATGGCCAACATGCACATGAGAAAATGCTCTGCATCACTTGCCATCAGGGAAATACAAATCAAAACCACAATAAGATACCACCTCACACCAGTGAGAATGGGGAAAATTAACAAGGCAGGAAACCACAAATGTTGGAGAGGATGCGGAGAAAAGGGAACCCTCTTACACTGTTGGTGGGAATGTGAACTGGTGCAGCCACTCTGGAAAACTGTGTGGAGGTTCCTCAAAGAGTTAAAAATAGATCTGCTCTATGACCCAGCAATTGCACTACCCCAAAAGATTCAGATGCAATGAAATGCCGGGACACCTGCACCCCGATGTTTCTAGCAGCAATGTCCACAATAGCCAAACTGTGGAAGGAGCCTCGGTGTCCATCGAAAGATGAATGGATAAAGAAGATGTGGTTTATGTATACAATGGGATATTACTCAGCTATTAGAAATGACAAATACCCACCATTTGCTTCAACGTGGATGGAACTGGAGGGTATTATGCTAAGTAAGTCAATCGGAGAAGGACAAACAGTGTATGTTCTCATTCATTTGGGGAATATAAATAATAGTGAAAGGGAATGTAAGGGAAGGGAGAAGAAAAAGACTCCTAACTCGGGGAAATGAACTAGGGGTGGTGGAAGGGGAGGAGGGCGGGGGGTGGGGGTGAATGGGTGACGGGCACTGAGGGGGGCACTTGACGGGATGAGCACTGGGTGTTATTCTGTATGTTGGTAAATTGAACACCAATAAAAAATTAATTTATTTTAAAAAAATAAAAAAATAAAAGTTTCTTCTCTTTTAAAATTTTATTTATTTATTCATGAGAGACACAGAGAGAGAGGCAGAGACATAGGCAGAGAGAGAAGTAGGCTCCTCATGGAAAGCCTGATGCAGGAATCGATCCCAGGATCCTGGGATCACACCTTGAGCCAAAGGCAGATGCTCAACCACTGAGCCACCCAGGTGTCCCAAAATAAAAAATTTCTGCACAGCAAAGGAACAATCAACAAAACTAAAAGGCAACGTAGGGAATGGGAGAAGATATTTGCAATTGACATGTCTGATAAAGAGTTAACATCCAAAATATATAAAGAACTTATAAAACAATTCCCCCAAAATGAATAATCCAGTTAAAAAATGGGCAGAAGGCATGGAGAGTCATTTTTCCAAGGATACACAAATGGCAAACAGACACATAAAAAGATGCTCAACATCACTGATCATCAGGGAAATACCAATCAAAACTACAAGGAGATATCACCTCACACCTGTCAGAATGGCTAAAATCAACAACATAAGAAACAGGTGTCGGTGAGGATGTGGAGGAGTACTTGTACTGTTGGTGGGAATGCAAACTGGAAAACAGTATGGAGGTTCCTCAAAAAGTTAAAAATAGAACTACCCTAAGATCCGGCAATACATTACTAGGTATTTACCCAAAGAAAACAAAATATACTAACTCAAAGGAATATATGCATCCCGGTGTTTATATCAGCATTACCTACAATAGCCAAATTACAGAGACAGCTCAAGTGTCCACTGACTAAAGAATGGATAAAGAAGACGTGGTACACACACACACACACACACACACACACATACACACACCACTAGAATATTACTCAGCCATAAAAAAGAATGAAATCTTGCCATTTGCAACAACGTGGAGAGCTAGCTAGAGAGTATTATGCTAAGTGAGATAAGTCAGTCGGAGAAAGTAAAATGCCATATGATTTCATTCATATATGGAATTTAAGAAACAAAACAAATGAGCAAAGGGGGAAGAAAAGAGAGAGGCAAACCAAGAACAATAGAGAACAAACCAATGGTTACTAGAGGGAAGGGTGGCAGGGAGATGAGTTTAAAAAGTGATGGGGATTAAGGAGTACATTGGTTGTGATGAGCACTAGGTATCGTATGGAAGTGTTGAATCACTGTATGGTACACCTGAAACTAACATTACACGGTATGTTAACTAACTGGAATTTGAATTTAAAAATTTAAAAAAAGGGCAGCTCAGGAGGCTCAGCAGTTTAGTGCTGCCTTCAGCCCAGGGCCTGATCCTGGCGACTTGGGATTGAGTCCCACGTCAGGCTCCCTGCATGGAGCCTGCTTCTCCCTCTGCCTGTGTCTCTGCCTCTCTCTCTCTCTCTCTGTCTCATGAATATATAAATAAATTTTTTTAAATGAAACTTAAAAAAAAACCCTACTACAAAGCTTCAGTAATATAGACAGTACATAAGAATTGATATATAAATTGATGAAACTGAATTAAGAGTCCAACAAAAAATGCTTACATTTATGGTCAACTGATTTTCAACAACAGTGCCAAGACAATTCAATGATAATAAAATTCACCAGATCATGCTGGGACAAATGGATATTCACATACTAAAGAATTAAGTTGAACTTCAATATCATACCATGTACAAATATTAATTCAAAGTTGATCAAAGACCTAAATGTAAGAGTCAAAATTATAAAAATTTTAGAAGAAAACTGGTGTGTAGCTTCACAACCTTGGATTTGGCAATGATTTCATATATAAATATGTGTGTGTGTGTGTGTGTGTGTATACCAAAAACACAAATGACAAAATAAAAAAATAAATCCATTGGACTTCATCAAAATTAAATACTTTTGCCTCCTCTTGAGCCAGTTCCATCCCTGCCTGCTTCAACCATAGCTGACGTGGAGCACACCTTCATTGCCATCAAGCCAGTGTGCATGCAGCATGGATTGGTGGGTGAGATTGTAAAGCTTTCAAGCAGAAGATACTCCACTTTGTGGCCATGAAGCTCCTTCAGGTCTCTGAGGAACTCTTGAAGCAGCACTACAATGGCCTGAAAGACTGTGTCCATTCTTCCCAGGGCTGGTGAAGTACATGAACTCAGGACTGGTGGTGACCATGGTCTGAGAAGGCTAAACGTGATGGAAATGGGGTAAGTGATGCTTGGGGAGATCAATCCAGCAGATTCTAACCCATGCACCATTCATGGGGACTTCTGCATTCACGTTAGCAGGAACATTAATAATGGCAGTGATTCAGTAAAAAGTGCTGAGAGAAAAAATCAGCCTATGGTTTAAGTCTAAAGAATTGGTTGACTTCAAGTCTTGTGCTTTTGACTGGATCTATGAATAAGAGGCGGGCAAAGCATCCGTCCCCTTTGGTACCACTTGGGAGGGAGATCACTCCTAGATTATGGAGTACACCCCTCCACAGTCCGTGCATTCAAACTTCCTATCTGGAAAAAAAACAAAAAAACAAAACTTTCTGCCTGGAAATGTACCACCTGGGTCCTCGCCTGGAATTAAGGACTTTCTCTCCCAGCTCCTGGAAATGTGGCAAGAAGACAGTGCTCAAGTGTCAGCCCTCTCTGGGGACTGCCTTTGATGATAAAAACTGCCTTTCCCAAAATCAGCTTCTTTAAAGGATAACCCACATTCGATGGCTAATCAAAAGTCATTGAATGCGACCCAAGTAAAGGCCCAACCCCTCACTCCAATTTGGGGCAACTCTGCGAACTATTTCATATCTACATCTCCCTGTGGGATTGGTTTGAAGCCTTTTGCTGAGTCTACATCACAACTCAACATCTCTCTTTATTCAATCCTGCTTCCTTTCCTTCCCTTTCCTGGGTGTTGGGACCACTTGCAAAACCTGAAGGGCATGAGTAGTAGATAGCTGAGGCCTAGGTCCCAAAAATCAGTGGGACCAAGTTTGTCCTTACATGATTTTCTCTTTCAATATCCCACCAGTGTGAGTTGCATACATGCTGATTCCTTTACCAGTGAATACATAAATTAAGCCAGTAACATTTACACTAGGAAGGCAACATTCCTTTTTCAAAGACTTTTTCCATCTAGATCCTTCTTATCAGGGAAGGGAACGCTTTCTTTATTCTTTGGGAAAGAATTCTTTCTTCTTTTTTCAAGGGGAATAAATAAACTCTTCAAACAGTTGTAGACTCAATGAGTTAGTATATGTGAAGGCACTTAGAGCAGCGCCCAGCATGTGTAAGTGCTATGCTTACCAAAATAAGAAATCAGAGTATTTCTGAAGAGCAGTTTCCTTTGCTATCCCAGAAGGACTCCCAGACTTAATGGTAAAGTTCTGCAGTTTCTCTCTGTGGGAGGAGAGTTGTCAGTTCTTTCATCGTCCTTTGAGACACTTACCTGAATGTGTGGGAGAGACTCTCTCCCATAAATGTGTCAGAACACTCTCTGTGCTCTATGATAATGTGTATTGCATTCCTCCGTGATGGGACCTATTGCAACACCATCATGGATTTATGTGCCTTGTGATTCCTGAAAGGGGTGGATTACAGTACATGGTGTCCCTTAGGCCATGAAATCCACCGCCCCCCCTTTGTTGTTGAGTCATACCTGGGAACTATTTCTTATATGTGCCCTGTTGAACACATTTTTGAAAACACTGATCTCTTCAAGGCGACTATTTTAATTTAGAAGAATATTTTTCCCAAAGAACAGCAGGCTAGAAGTTCAACAGAGCCAGTTGGTGGCCATGACACTAATAGTCATAACTCCTCTTTATTGAGTACCTACTAGGTGTCAAGTGTTGTCCTGGGAACTTTAAAAGCATCACCTCATTTAACTCTCTTAATAGTCCTTATATAGATGGCCATTTTAAAGATAAGGAAATTGAAGAACAAAAAGGTTAAATAGCTTGCCAAGGTCACACAGTGAATAGTGGAGCCAAGATTCAAATCCAAGTCTGTTTGACTTGAAAGCCTATGAGTTTCTATTTCTGGTTCGAACATGGTGATATAAAGCATTTCTCTTCTCTTCACTGATATCAGCCAAAAGCAACAAAAAGACAGAAAAACAAAGACACAAATTCTTTTTCCTAGAAAGTAGGAGATAGCTGAAATCCCAGGTTTCCACTTTATTGGAAGGACTGCCCAAAGCAGTAAAGATTACTTAAGGGGGCATGTGGAAGCAAGCAGAAAAAAAAACCTACAGCCAGAGGACACAGTAGCTATGTGTCTCAGAAAGAGCAGGGTGCAACTCCTGAAATCGAGGGGCAAAACCTAACTCCCCTCATTCACAATATTGGGGCAAGTGTGCATTCGCTGGTACCAACAGCTTCCCTAGATCCTGTTTGGTGTTAAAAGACAGAGATGAGTCTTCCTAGGAACCAGAGACTGGCCCTGTTTGCAAGAAACTGTCTCTGCAGTAGCACAAAAGAGTCCTTGGTTGTAAAAACTTCACTGCTGTTTATCTTGATTGGTTAGGGAGAAATAAACTCAACAAACTCAAAACCCCAAATCAGGGGTGCCTGGCTGGCACAGTTAGTTAAACATCGGACTCTTGGTTTCAGCCCAGGTTGTGATCTCAGGATCATGAGACTGGGAGCTCCAAGCTCAGCACAGAGTCTGCTTAAGATTCTCTCCCCGTCTCCCTCTGCCCCTCCCCTCCCTCTAAAATAAATAAATAAATCTTAAAAAATCAAGAAAAATTTCAAGTAGCCTGACACTTCCCCTTACAAACTTTCTCTAAAGAGCTCAAGAAAAAACTCATTTCCTGCAATGCTGAAGAATAGAAACCAGTGCAAGGAACTGTAAAAAGATCCTCTAAGGAAAAAAAAAGTGGAAAAGTGCAAGAAACCAAATGGTAGACAAAGAATATGCACAGGAATAATGCGTCTATAAGCAGATAATAATTGTGATCAAGTATTCTATCATGAATCTCTAAAACATAATGAAGCAACTGCCTCTATGAAACCAGAACATAAAGCAAACAATTCTACAGCTCAAGAAAAATATGGGGAGATGATAGGATGAAATGAAGTGGCAAAGCTCAGATGTCAGTGCCAGCCCGGAGACAAAGCTCATGCATTCATCTATGTACAGTACTAGTAGGAGCCAGAAAGGATGATAGAAAATGCAAACAGGGGAGGGTTTTCTTGTGACCAGAGCATGACTGGAGGGGATTATTTGGCACTAGGTGAGTTTATCTCCAGAAATCCAAAGTGATCTGTTATGGTTTTTGGTCAGCTTAAGGGCTGATTCTAATGACAGCTTTCAATAGATATGTCTTCATGAAGCTCAAAGTTAAAAAAAAAATAGATTGTGCCAAAATCTCTCTTAGCTGTCAAATTGTTGCATGGGGAATTTAATTTGAAAGAATCATAATGGAAAAAAAAAAAAAAGAATCATGCCTAGTTCATCTGGCTGGCTCAGTCAGTAGAGCATGTAACTCTTGATCTTGGGTGCCATGAGTTCAAGCCCCATGTTGGGCATAGGTTACTTGGAAAAAAAATCATGCCAAAGAATGATTACTATAGGTAAATATTAAAGGATTTTTTAAATCCCTTTACACACATGTGATAGATAGGTAGACAGACAGAGAGACATAGGTCTTACATATCCTGTAAACTAAATGCAAAGGCTAGGCCTTTCCCAACAGGGACTACAAATAGTGTTGCTTTTCCTTCATGTTGCCTAATTATATCAGCTTAAGCCCTCATTTAGTTTGCTTTCAGGAAACCTAGTGTTAGTACACACCAAGTATCACAGAAATTGCTAGAAAAATTTACTTGCTTCCAAAATCCATCCCAGTTGTCCCATACCTCCTTAGTAATGATCAGGCCATCTCTGAGCCATCTTGGGCCACCAGTTGGTCTGCCAAATCCCTCCCCCCAGAGGTTCCTAAGTGTTCTCCCTCTGGTTGCTACTGCTTTCTCTTATACTGCTTCATCCCAATCTGGCACAACCCCCTCCCTTGTTTCTACAGAGTACTAGCTGAAACCAGGCTGTGATGTTTAATAAAGATTTTCTGGAAGCTGGTGGTTAACACGAAGGAATTATAACATAGGCCGAGAATCTTCACAGGCCTTGAACCTTCCACATAACTCCCTTGTGGAGCACAGCTTTGCTTAAACCCTAGCCTACAATCACGTAGTGAGGCCACTGACCTTTACTTCTTTCCTGACCTCATGAGTGAGTCTTCTTTGCCAAGTGTGTATCTTCTTTGCCAAGAATTCAGGTTCGAGTAGAGGAAGGAATTCCCCCACTCACACCTGTATAAATCCCCCTTCCAACAGCCTTGTCTTTTGTTCCAAGACCTAACTTTTCCCAGAATAACTGACAGCAGGAATATCTCATTCCCAATCAACAGGGCTAAACTTGCCCCAACTGGGTAAACAGTTTCTCACGAGGTGGAAACAATTCAATATTCTTTTGGATCACAGGCTAGCGCCAGGTCAGGCATAGCAAACCCAATCCAGTTTGTTTTTTATAATCTCCTTTCATTCAAGAGAACAACTGTCCAGCTATTTTCAGAGTCTTGTGTCCTGATCTCTTGTCTATTTGCACACCAATACACGTGCATCCCTTTACCAGAAATTAAAAGCAATATACTGTCTATCTCTTACACATTATCATTCAGGGCAGTTTAGCTCCTTGGAGACACACATATCAAGTCCATCCATTCTAGAAGATGACGTGGTAGCCAGTCTCTGAAGATAGCCCCCAAAGAACCACACCTTCTGGCATTAAATACTTGTATAGTCCTCTCTAACAAGAAATCGGAGCTAGCCCTGTGACTCACGTATCCAATAGAATGTGCCAGAAGTGACCTTGTGTCAGATCTAGGTTGCACTTTTGGGAGCTCTAAGCCACCACATAAGAAGTCAGGCTACACTACTGAAGAGACCACATAGAAGGAGAGGCCATGTACATAGAGGTCCCAGCCCTCTAGTCAAATCTGCTGCAGCTCCAGATAAATGAATGACACCTTTTTGAAGGTTCCAGCCAGATCACTACCCAACTGCAGCTGCTTGAGAGGCTCCAAACCACTATGTTTTAGAGTACATTGTTATACAACTCTAAATAATGGAAATATAGCCTGTTGTTCTACATGAAATTCAGAGGAAATAAAAGAATAGTTTACCCTAAAGGAGAATTCTCTACCCCTCATCTTTTATCTGCTTAAAGATATAAAATTGTATTTGTCTTCCTTTTGATATTTCAGATATGTTAGGCTTAGTTTATAAGGCTCAAGTCCAAAGTACCATTATCCTCTTAACCCTCTAGACATTGCGGGTGTAGCCCATAGCCTTCGCAGAACAGTTTGGGCCTGAAATCAGGGTACAGGGAGCTCTCTCCCCTCCTTCCATGATTAACTCCAAGGGTCAGGGCCTTTCTCTATTACAGCAAATGAATTTAATTAAACCTGCTTATGAAAAAGCATGCCTTACATTAAGTTTTACAAGTATAAAAAAAGAAAGAGAAGCACACATGTATGAAATTTGAAAATATTAAGCTAGAGATGTAGGCATGAAATGAGATGTTAACAAAGTAGAACAGAATGTATTGTACAACTAGATTGCTCTAATCTGACCTTACAACATGGCTTTTAGTAGAAGTACATCTTGACCACTGCCTAAGGGAATCATTACTGAGGCAATAGTTTTATCAGGTGCTATCTTACCTCAAATATATTCTTGCAACATAGAATGAGCGGATAGTATTTGATCACCACTTACCCAAATAACCAATTCCCAATTCCCCCAAAACAATAGCAAGGGTACAGGCTGATAAATAGTTTTCTGCCAGTTAGCAACCTCTCGTCAATCCACAGTTGACTAATCTTGGTTTTCATAATGGCCTTCTACTCTTATCTCACAATTCACAAGGTCTTAGAAAGACAATTTCTATTTATTCATTCATCCATTCGTTCAACAAATATTCAGTGAGTACTTACTGTACAATAGGTACTCCTCAAAACATTAAAAACAGGGTAAAAACTCAATTCTAGCTTCCTTACCACTGCCACAGCAATTATAGAACATTCTATAGGTTCACAAAGTATATTCCAACACCTTATCTCCTCTGGCACATTAAACTGGTCACCAAACAAACCTCTTGGAGAAGATGAGGCTAATTCCATCCACTTATCTCTAGGTTGGTAGGATTTGTTTTCATAACTTCAGCACCACTTAACAAGAACTGTTGTGGGACACCTGGGTGACTCAGTGGTTGAGCGGCTGCCTCTGGCCCAGGGTGTGATCCTGAAGACCAGGGATTGAGTCCCGCATCGGGCTCCCTGCATGGAGCCTGCTTCTCCCTCTGCCTATGTCTCTGCCTGCCTCTCTCTGTGTGTCTGTAATGAATAAATAAATAAAATCTTAAAAAAAAAGAACTGTTGTGTCCCTGCATTATTCCAAACATAAATAATGATAATGACATCTCTGCGGAGAGAGACCTAATAGCAATTTCTTATCGACAAGTGGTCATAAACGTAGGTGATGATGCCATTGCAAAAATCACCATTTATAAATAATACAATGCACTGAAAAACTAAATGCTCCTCTGAATAACAGAAATGATGTAAGCTGAGATAGAAAAATAAATGGACAATGTGCTGTGATATGAAGTGTTTTATAAATATCTCCTTACATCATCCTAAACTTGGGTGGAAAATTAGGGGGAAGAAGCTGTATTCACATGTGTTTTTCTCTGGTTCCTGAGTACTTCTCAGAATTTTCCTCAAAAGGTGGTCAGTTTTGTACTATAGGCCTTAGGACAATGTCCAGATTTCTTTAGGTGGACTTGCTAAATTATTAAATAAGCTCAGGCAAATGATATTACTAAATATTTTATCAGTACCAATAAAAGCATTTTGAACACATGGCAATATTTTCTAAAAATAGGTGAGTTCTAGAAGCTTCAGAGCTCAAAAAAAACAAATATTCAAAGAGTAGTGCGGATTTCTCATATTTAAAATGTGGGCGTAAGATTCGTATTTGCAAAAATTTGATTGTCTCTTCCAATATGTGAAAAATAATTTAAACACATTGGAAATGGGTGGCTGAATGTTAGTGGTCATTTGAAACAAGTTTCTCAGAGGCCATATCTAGAGGTCAAGAAATTTTAAATCTAGTTTTATTTTTCAGACCAGAGTGAAATTAACAAATGTTGAAACCTATTAATTTTACAGATGATAGTGGATCCCTGGGTGGCGCAGCGGTTTGGCGCCTGCCTTTGGCCCAGGGTGCGATCCTGGAGACCCCGGATCGAATCCCACGTCTGGCTCCCGGTTCATGGACCCTGCTTCTCCCTCTGCACTGCACTCTGCCTCTCTCTCTCTCTGTATGACTATCATAAATAAATTTTTTTTAAATTTAAAAAAATTTTTACAGATGATAGAGGGGCCCTTGGGTGGGTCAGTCCATTAAGTGGCAGCCTTCAGCTCAGGTCATGGTCCCAGGGTCATGGGATCAAGCCCCAAGTCGAGCTGGCCACTCAGAGGGCAGCCTCAGCCTTCTTCTCCCTCTCCCTCTGCCATTCCCTCCTAAGAGAAGTGCCCTCTCATTTTCTCTCAAATAAGTAAAATCTTTTTTTTTTTTTAGTAAAATCTTTTTTAAAAAAGTTATAGATGATGGAAAAATGAGGAGAAAGAAAATAAGAATGCCCTGTTTCCCTAGGACTTCAAAGAATCCTACAGACATAACTTCATCTAAGAAAACAACTCTGCTAATTATATTACATATAATTATATTATTATCTATAATAAGATAATCTCATAGTTGCCTGTTTTATAGAAAGAGAATTCAAGCCTTTGGAAGAAGAATTGTGCAAAAGTGGAAAAACCAGAAAGAAACCCCCAGATCTTCTCTTCGGCTCAGACTATACCCTTCTTGTAATTTGAGGTGTATTTTCATCCTGATCTAACTGGCTCAGTGGATTATGAACCCCTCCATAGTGGGAATGTATCTCCTTCATGTCCACATGTGTCTCTTTCATGTCTCCCCTACCCCTCTTCCTGTCTCTGCTCACTTCGATTCTTTTCCTCTCTAGTAACTTCTCAGTCTTTTTGTAGGCTTCTCTTGACCAGAGACCTCCTAAGTCTTGTTGGTATTGGTCCTTCCTTGGCCCTTTGTCAAGTCCTGGCCATTAGCCCCTGATATCTTTCTCATATCCACATTTGCTTCTCCATTTCTACCGTTGTTGCCTTCTGTTTTTCAAGTTTTCATCATTTCTTTTATGGACAAGACACCAGCCTCCTTTACTGGTCTCTCTGACTCCAGACACATTTCCTGGCCACCCATCCACCACAATGCCCCCAAAGCAGCTCTATAAAAATCAATCCTTCGTTCACCTTCAGTGGATTCACATCCAGAACAATAGAATTGGCTCCCTTTCTATGTAAACAGTCTAATCCTACACCAATTTCATACTTTTTAAAAATCCTTTGTTGTTGCATTTTATGCTCTAGAAATAACAAACTCTGTAATCTTCGAATATGCTAGGCCTCCCTGCTTTTCTATGTTCTGTTTCTCTGCTCTACCCTTACGTATAGCTGTCAATGCCTATAAGCCCCTCAAGTCCTGCTTCAAGCATTCCCTTCTCTGTGAAAGCCTTCCCTGACTCCCCAAGGCAGGTTTTGTCCTTCCTCCTCCACGTCCATTGCATCCATATACAACTCTTTGAGCACTGACAACATAGACTGTGAGGCAGGATCATATTTTAATGAACTGGAAAAACTCAATCTTCCCCTCCTGTGTGTCTCCTTTACTACTACTATAAAATAATTCACCTCAGGTCACCAAATGTGTAGGTTTATCCCCACACCAAGCAATTCTCTGTAACAGAGTGGAGTTCCCTACAATTCATTTTTAAAAGACTTTTTTAAAATAAATTTTAAGTAATCTCTACACCCAAAGTGGGGCTTGAACTCACAACCTCCCCGAGATAAAGAGTTGCAGGTTCTACTGACTGAGCCAGCCAGGCACCTTGACCCCTACAATCTTTTTTTTTTTTTAATATTCTTATTTATTTATTAGAGAGAGAGAGAGAGGCAGAAGCAGACTCCATACAGGGAGCCCGACGTGGGACTCAATCCCGGGCCTCCAGGATCATGCCCTGGGCTGAAGGCAGTGCTAAACCGCTGAGCTACCCGGGCTGCCCTGACCCCTACAATCTAATTCAATTCTAACTGTATCTACCTGGAGTTAGTGTCGGATCCCAAAGGTTACGGGTTCAGTCCTATAAGACTGTTCCCTCCCTGCTTCAGATGCCAAACACAAGTAGTAGGTCTCCTACAACCAAGTAGTAGTTGCCCTATAATGTCTGCCTGATTTGGCTACAAATAGAAGGTTCCACAACCCCTTCCTCAGGTTCAATTGATTTGCTAGAACAGCTCACAGAACTCAGGGATACATTTACTTAGGTTCATGAGTTTATTAAAGGATATGACAAAAGATACAGATGAATAGGCAGATGAAGAGATACATAGGGCGAGGTCTAGGAGGGTCCGAATCCAGGAGTTTCTGTCCCTGTGGAGTTGGAGTGCATCAGCCTTCCTATGTCTGGATGTGTTCGCCAACCTGGAAGCTCATCAAATTCTGTGCTCTTGGGATTTTTATGGAGGCTTCATTGTGTAGGCATGATTGATCATTAATTCCATTTTCAGCCCTTTTCCCTTCTTAAAAGAATGGGGGGGTGGGGCTGAAAATTCCAAGTTTCTAATTGTGGTTTGGTCTTTTGAACCATCAGCCCCCATCCAGGAGCCATCCTGGAGCACATTCAGAATTGCCTCATTAGAAAAAAGACACTCTTTTCACTTAGGAAAATGCAAAGGTTTTGGGAGCACTGTGCTTGGAGCCAGGGCAGACACCAGTATATTTTTTTTATTATCTCACATATATTAAATTATATAATTTTTTCCTTTTATATCAAGGTATAACTTGCAGATAGGAAAGTGCACAAGTCTTAAAGTGTGCAGCTCAATGGATTTTAGTATGTGCACTACAGCAGCACCACTATCCAGAACGAATACAAACTCTCTTATGCCCCCTCTAAAACAGGTAATGACCTGTAAAGGTCATTGATTGTTGCCACAGATTAGTTTTGCCTGCTTTTGAACTTCATATAAATGGAATCATATACAATAATATCTTTTTATGTCTGACTCCTTTTTTTAACACTACTATCTTTAAGTTTTATCTATGTTATTACATACAGATGTAAATTTAATTGCTGAGTAGTATTCCACTATGAGACTACCATAATTTATCAGTTCTTCTGTTGATAGCCATCAGGATTTTTCCAGGGGGTTTTGTTGTTGCTGTTGTTGTATTAACTATTATGAATAATACTACTGTGAAAACTCTTGCACTATCTTTTGGTGAATCTAAAGACTCAGTTGATACAGACCCAAGAGTGGAATTGCTGGTTCATGAAATATACCTATTTCAGATCTAGTAGAAAGTAAGCAGGTTTCCAATTTATACTCCTGAAGGCAGTATAGACAGATGGATAATCATCTATCCATCTGATGGCTAGGATTACACATCCTCAGCAACTTAGTATTGTCAGTCTTTTTAATTCTAGCTCTTCTAGTGGAGGTATTAGTGGATTTCACTGTGATTATCTGGAATTTTCTGTTTCTAGGATCTCCTGTCACCTCCACCCATCTCTCATTTGGGCAGTAGTGAGAATATTCTGTATTCAGTGCCCTCAACATGGGCTTTGTAGAGTAGAAATGCAGACATGAAAAGACAGAATTGATTCCTAGCTTTTCAGTTTAAAAATAGACTATGAAACTCATGCTAGAGGACGTAGCTGGAGAGAAAATATATTTAGTCCCCAAAGCCTTTCCTTGGAGCATCAGTATCTGGATTTTGAGTACCAAGGGCTAAAATCTCAAAGAATTTAGGGCAATAAGTATTTCTCATCAATAAATTTGAGAGAATGCATGCTTGTAAAAGACTGGGCTCTTCTCACTCTAAAGTTGGTAAAGATCTTTGGAGCAGAAGTGAAGATCAAGAACAAATCTGATGAATGTCCTGCTCTGGACCAAGTCTGAGGATGGAGTGAGGAGAAATGATGGAACCTCCATCTTGGTAGAGGTCTACCAAAGGAGAGGAAACTTGTCCCTAAACACCAGTATCATAGGACCTGCCTGCACCCAGCATGCAATGGGCACAGAGTATAAATGACTTGAAGGTGCAATGAGACAGTCCCACTGACATTCCCAGAGCCATAGAGTCAGTTGAACAAGAGTCAAACATCCCATGGTCTGAAAGAGATGTGAAGGTAACTGAGAGAGCAGATGAGCCTGAGAAAATCTTATGATTACAAAGAAAAAACAGCAGTGGATAATTGCCTGGACCTTCTGATCAATGATCTGATGAGAAAATAAAGTCACCTTGGAGATTCCAGTGGGAAAGAAGTCATTTTTGCCCCAAAGCCTGAAGGCAGGGCTGGTTTAGTGCAGGTGGATTATACCTTTGTCTACATGGTGTGATTTTAGGGATTCAAGCAGCCCCCTTCCTTCCCATCTGCTCCTGTTGGGTGATGCCTTCTATTCAGTGGTACTCTGTTGCTTTAATTTGAGATTTTGATCCCTGCTAAAATGGAGACACATTTGGGAGATATAATACTTTGAATTGCTATCAATGCTTAGAGTGACCAAAAGAGTTGAGGAAATTTTTAAATAAGAGGTAGTAAGGTGGAGAAGAAGAGAATAACAGGTACCTAGAGATTGAGAAAGGGGCTCCAGGAGTACAGAAAGGAGACAGAATGGAAAAACCTGGGATGCAGATTATGGCCTTTGCAGTTCCACCTTTGACCTACTGTGCCTCTGCAAGAATAGAATTTGATTCTGGATCTGGGAAGACTGGAGAAAGAGAACAGAAATGACTGCCGCTCCCCATCTCCCTTTCTCACAGTAGTCATTGGCACTCTAGGAATTGCCCTGGATGGCTTGGCAGTAGTTTTCTGTCTTAGATTAATTGATGCTTCTCTTTTATTTTTTCTAAGTTTATTTATTTAAGAAATCTCTACATCCAGTGTGGGGTTCAAACTTGAGACCCCAATGTCAAGAGTCACATGCTTCCCTGACTGAGCCAGCCAGGTGCCCCTACTTGGTGCTTTTCTAAGGAAGAAGAGAACTGAGTTTGACTACAGTAGAAGTAACCCTTGGGACATGTGCCAATTCGCCAAATTATTTCCTGGGCTTGGGATGCAGAGAACTATGTAATTATGAGACTGTGATACATGTAAGTTGGCTTAAAGAAATTAGATACATACACCCAATTGCCAAGAGCAATGAGAAAAGACAGATTTGTTGAAGCCAAATGGATTTTGTGGAGGCAAGCAACTTAGAGGCCTGGGTTTTCTGATGAGAAGATATTGCTGAACTAAATCCAATTATTGCAAGAAGTAACTTTCACCAAAGCAAAGAAATAGTGATGGCTCTGACAGGGCTGTGACAGGCAGGATCTGAAGGTGTGTCCCAGAATTTCCTGAAAGGATTGACTGCCAGAGCAGTCCATTGTTCTCATTTAGTTGGGTCTTCTCAAATGGGGTGAAGAGGATCTGTCTCTCTCCAAGGTCATCTCAGCTGTGCGTCTGTCCAGCTATTGAACAAGTTATGTACCGGCTTGGTGTAGCTTAGAAACAGGTGTGTAGTCATTGATTGTAAATTAAGCGTCTTTGGAAACTCAGCACCTCAAAATGAAATGGAGTCAGAAAAAAGATTCAAGAGATGTAACTTTCTACTTCTACTTCTTCTTTGATCTTCACCCTTTCTGCCAATGGCTCTGCCAATTGCTCAGCCTCTTGGTTAGCATGGTAAAGTAGCTCTTGCTAGGAGCCAAGGAAATCCTTAGAGTCTTCATCACCAGGTTATCTCAACATAAGGTTAGCAGAACTTTGGTGCTAGAGCTCGAAAGGCAATAACATGCCTCCCAGAGATTCTCCTTGGCAATTTTCACAGGGAGAGAAAGTGCACTGGGGTACGATGTTCCTTCACTGTGCCTGAGAGACAAACTTCAGGTGCAAAAATAAAGAAATGCGTAAGAATAAATTCATACTAATGTCAAAACTGAAAAAATATTGAAAAAAAATCAAGAGTCATTTGCAATGCTGAAATTAGTATCTTAAAATCAGGATAATGGAAATATCAGCAATTTCCCCCAAAGATCACTGTCTTAGGGTTCTCCAAAGAAACAAAACCAATAAAACAGATACTGATATAGATTTGTGGAAGTTTTTTATGGGTAATTGGCTCACATGATTGTGGAGGCTGAGAAGTCCCATCTGCTATCTGTAAGCTGGAAACTGAGAGCCAGTGGCATAATTTAGCTAGCGTCCAAAGGCCTAGAACCAGGGGAGACGATGATGTAAAACCTAGTCTATGGACAGGAGGTGAAATGAGATGTCCCAGCTTAATCAGTGAGGCAGAAAAAATAAAAAGTAAATTCCTCCTTCCTCTACCTTTTGTCCGATTCAGGCCCTCAATGAATTGGATGATGCTCACCCACACTGGGGAGAGCAATCAATTTGCTGAAGTCAATGAATTCAACTGCTAATCTCATCCAGAAACACCCAGACACACCCAGAAATAGATTTAATCTCGGCAACCCATGACCAGTTGAGTAGACACATAACATAAAATGAACCCTCACAATCACAATCTTTAAATGTGTCATACACATGTATATATTTAATGCATGAGAGTTTTTCCTATGGTTTTGGTTTTTTGTCGTTTTGTTGTTTTGTTTTAATTTAGCACCTTGAAGTGTTCAGCTGTTTCCTCCTTCATGTGGGTTTACATGGTAGCTTTCAAAAGGTATTCCTCAAAAGTTTATTATCTTTATATTTGGGGGATCCCTGGGTGGCTCAGTGGTTGAGCATCTGTCTTCAGCTCAGGTCGTGATCCTGGGGTCCTGGGATCAAGTCCCACATTGGGCTCCCTGCATGGAGCCTGCTTCTCCCTCTGCCTGTGTCTCTGCCTCTCTGTGTCTCTCATGAATAAGTAAATAAATAAATCTTAAAAAAAAATTTTTGGATTTAACTTAGAAACAGTTTCATTTAAACAACATGCTGGGGATATTTTTCAGTGTAGGCAAGCTGGCCTTGTAAGGAAGGTAGAAAGCAAGTAAAATGTGAAGGGAAGTCCTCCTTCACCCTCATTTATAGTTCATGTTCACAAATTGTCCATCCTACCACTTCCCTATTCTTCCTTTGCCCTTCTAAAATTATCTCAAGATCTGGCCATGTTCCCTCTAGGATGAAAGCACATTTATAGTGAATGTCTTTTGTGGTCACTTTTTATGATCTCCGCTCCTAAGGAAGTGAATGCAGATGGAATGAAGTTGGGTCAGCTTCCTTTCTCCAGACTTCCTGCTTCCTTGCATCTGTCCCTCGCATAGGGACCCCTGAGACCAGGAAATCTTAGCCAGTCCCTTCTTCATTCCTACAGAAGGAGCTACATGGCTATCCACAGCCATTTCCCCCTTCTTCCTGGCTAATAAACTTTTATTTTACTGCAAACATCAGTATGTTCAGGTCAGCAAATAGGATCAGTTACTTTCCCCAGCCTCTCAGGTGGACAGATGGGAGTGGGTGAGTGGCAAAGTTTTGGCTGGCGAGCTGGAAGCGGAAGTCAAGTAGGGTATCTACAAAGCTCATCAAAGAGGGGGCAGGGCTCACCCGGCAGACCACTTCATATTTTCCCCTTTCCTGCTTGTGTAAGTTTTTTTTTTTTTTTTAAAGATTGTATTTATTCATGAGAGACGGAGAGAGAGGCAGAGACACAGGCAGAGGGAGAAGCAGGCTCCATGCAGGGAGCTTGATGTGGGACTCGATCCTGGGTCCCCAGGGTCATGCACTGAGCCAAAGACAAAGAGCCAAAGGCTAAGTCACCCAGGTGTCCCCTGCTTGTGTATGTTAAGCACAAACACGCAGCACACTACATGTGCGTCGCGGATATATGTGTGTTTAGGAGCACATCTCAATCACACCAGAGTGGGAGGCCTGCAATCAGGCACAGGAAATGGCTGGTGCGGGTGGGGAAAAGCAAATTTTAAAAAGAGAAGGGCCCTGCATAGACCTCTGATGAGAATGTATTCTGAGATTGTTGTTTGTTCAACTCAACCTTGCACCTGGTATCTTGAATACAAGGGGAGGGGGGTGGAGAGAAAGACAAAAAAAATAAAGAGCCATTGCACAAAGTTATTGTCAATGGCCTTATGAAATTCTGCAGTATGACACATGGAAAACATTCACCTGGCATCATCAAGTCACTCGGGAGACCATGACGACTCCGCTAGCCTCCAATCTTAGTCTTGCGGAGTCTGACTTCACACCTGGGAGCTCTCAAACGTCCAGCCATATGGCAGCCAGGGCTCTGTGGCGAATTCTCTGCTTGTAGTACCTGTCCCTGCAGATGTGAACAGGAACTCTGGGGTTCAAATCCAAACACTGAATTCCCTTTCAGGATACTCTGTCCTGGGTTTGGGCACCTACCCAGCTTCAGGCCCTTGATCAGAGTCTTTACACAGCTGCCCCTTTGAGGACTCAACAGACCTAACTTCCTGTTTGGGTTCTGTCCTCCCTGGGGGAAACTGCTGGCTGGCTTCTTCCTCTAAGCAGAGGTGCATAAACTTAAATGTTAAGTAAAATCTTTGAGTTGTGAAAGAGGTTTTTGACTTGAGAACCTTGCGGTGGAAGCCCAAGGAGGTGTGTGTAGGCTGTCATAACCCACCATGAGCCATGCCTCCTGTATAGTCACCTCTTTTTGACTCCTTTTTTTTAATTCAATTAATTAACATATAGTGTATTATTGGTTTCAGAGGTAGAGGTCAGTGATTCATCAGTCTTATATAACACCCAGTACGCATTACATCATGTGCCCTTCTTTTTTTTTTTTTTTTTTAAGATTTATTTATTCATGAGAGACACAGAGAGAGAGAGGCAGAGACAGAGGCAGAGGGAGAAGCAGGCTCCCTACAGGGAGCCTGACGTGGGACTCGATCCCAGGTCTCCAGGATCAGGCCCTGGGCTGAAGGCGGTGCTAAACCACTGAGCCACCTGGGCTGCCCCTCGTGTGCCCTTCTTAATGCCTGTCACCCAGGTAGCCCCATCGGCCCCTCCTTCCCTCCATCAACCCTCAGTTTATTTCCTATGACTGAGTCTCTATGGTTTGTCCCCCTCTCTGTTTTGTTCTCCCCCTCCCCCTATGCTCCTGTTTTGTTTCTTAAATTCCACATATGAGTGAGATCATATGATCATTGTCTTTCTCTGATTGTTATTTCACTTAGGATAATACCATCTAAAAAAAAAAATACCATCTAGTTCCATCCACATCATTGCAAATGGCAAGATGTCATTTTTTGATAACTGAGTAGTACTCTACTGTGTGTGTGTGTGTATATATATTATATAAAGAAAATGTGGTATATATATATATATATTCTTCTTTATTCATCTGTTGATGGGTATCTGGGCTCTTCATAGTTTGGCTATTGTGGGCCATTGTTGCTACAAACATTGGGATGCAGGTGTACCTTTGGATCACCATATTTGTATCTTTGGGAGAAATACGTACCCTCTGCTTTACTCTTGATGGCTCTGTGACCTGCTTTTACCAATAGAATGAGCCAGAAGTGATGTTGGGCCAATTTGAGGCCTAGAACTTAAGAAAGCCTCGAAGCCTCCACTTTCCTATTTCATACTCTGGGAGAAACCTGCTGCCATAAAGGAAGGCTGACCACCCTGAGACCACCACACTGTGAGGAAGTCCACAGGAACTTTTAGGGTGGTTTATTATCTAACACTAGAATTACCAAAACAAAGAGCTACTCTACCCCCATACTCTCCCCATACTATATTTAGGATTTAAAAATAGAAAAATGTAGAAATAGAAAGATTTGCGGTTAATGATAGTATTTCTTCACAGAGGGAGGGTGGTCTTTTGGCAGATGATCTTCCAACAAAGCTTAAGAGCAGTGCGTGTTAGTGCAGAATTTTGTGTGACTCCTAACTTCATCTCACAGCACGTCTCTTCCTTTGTCTCCTCCTCTCCCTGCACTGCCTCCCATCCTCTGGATTTGCCTTATGCTTCTCCCATATCTGTGGGCTTGCCTGCGTGTACCATCTTTGTGTGATGGCTCCTGCCTTCATCTCTGGGTATCAAAGTCCCCCCAGTTGTTCCAGACCATCGTGAAGTAGAACAACTCTGTGGAGTTTCCCATGAATGCTACAGCCCCCGTGAGGGCCCCTCCTCTCCTCTCACCTCCATTCCCAAAGCATTTCTAGAATAGAAAACTCATTTAGCCATTAGCCATTTTGTAACATCATTTCCCTTATTGTCTTGAAATGATATGTAATGTACTTAGATTTAACTTTACATTAGTTTATTTCCTGCTCCCTGAATGAGATTGTAGCTTATCAGGCACAGGAACACATGTGTGTCCCCCCAGTAGAAAGTCAATAAATGTCTATTGATTTCTACTGTACTTTCCAATTATCACCAGTCCAAAGGACCCAATAATTATATTTTCTTTCTTTCTTTTTGTATAAAGTCTGAAATAGTACTTTTGCAACATGAATTTTTTAATTTATTTTTTTATTGAGGTACAATTGACATAAAACCTTATATTAGTTTTGGATTTCTTTTTTAAATCTTTCATTTCCTATCAAAAGGGTTGTAATAATTTTAAATATTTGTCCAAGACTGAGAGGGTTCCTGAGAAGTGGAACCTTCTGTTTTAAAACTGATGTCAGGAAAAAAAAAAAAAAAAAACTGATGTCAGGGGGGCACCTGGGTGACTCAGTCGGTTGGGCATCTGACTCTTGATTTCAGCTCAGGTTGTGATCTCAGGGTCGTGGGATCAAACCCTGCATTGGACTCTGCACTCAGGGCAGTATGCTTGTCCCTCTCCTGCTCCTCCCTGTGCTCATGTGCTCACTGTCTCTCAAATAAATAAATAAAATCTATAGAACATAAATAAAAGTGATGTCAAGAAGCAAGAATTTCTGTCCCCTTCAAGGGTCCTTCTAGCCAGACTAAGACTAAAATTGACATAAGGGAGATTAACAGGAGAAAATCAAATTTAGTAGCATACATTCAGGGAATCCACAGACACAGAAGTTCCAAAGACAGACAAAAAGGTTATTCTGAACTAAGGGGAAGGAGGTGAGGGCTTGGGATTTCAAAGGGAAGGAATGCATTTCACAGGGCAGTTAGAAGAAGAGCAGATGTTTGGTAATGAGATGTTTGTCCGGCCATACAGATGGATCACTCAGATAAAATTTATCCCTGCTGATAACCCTTATTCTGGGAAGACTCCCAACTTAGATTCTTCTATGTAGTTAAGGGAAGGGCAAAACTGTCTTTTGAGCCCGTAGGGTCTCTATTGCCTTCAACTCAAAATAACCTTCATGCCAAAGTGGCTCATCTTGGGGTGGCTGCCTTCAACCCCTATACAGGGAACGTCTTGTGCAAACTGGCGTAAGTTGGCCACCCTAATTCTGCAGGTTATTGCCACATCTAGTTCACACGGTGCCCCACCCAGGGTTCCGACTGCAGAAACTGCAGAACAGCTGCCCAATCCTGTTTTCACATAAATTGCACCTGTGCCCTGTAAAGTTCAAGCAGGTGGTCTCCCAAACAAGTTTCACTCTCATTTAAATTTGATAGAAAGGTTTTTGAAAACCATTTGTGGTAATTATACATTAGCATAATGGAGGTTGTTGTCATGGTAGCAGCTATAAAAAGGAAGGATAAAAACTTGCTGGGTTTTCTCCACTGTGATTCTACAGAAGGAAGCTGTATGTAACAAGCACATGCTGTCCAGACCCCAGACAGTTTACTGTAGTCCCTCATGCAGCAAAGAAAGTTCAGCACTTCACTATATGTCTTTATAGCATTTATTACATATATTATAACTTGCTTCTTTACATGTCACTCTTTTTTTTTATTTTTATTTTTATTTTTTTTATGATAGTCACAAGAGAAAGAGAGAGGAGAGAGGCAGAGACACAGGCAGAGGGAGAAGCAGGCTCCATGCACCGGGAGCCCGACGTGGGATTCGATCCCAGGTCTCCAGGATTGCGCCCTGGGCCAAAGGCAGGCGCCAAACCGCTGCGCCACCCAGGGATCCCCTACATGTCACTCTTTACCTGCCATTACTGTGAGCTTCTCAAAGACAA
Organism: Canis lupus dingo; assembly: GCF_003254725.2. Taxonomy (NCBI): domain Eukaryota; kingdom Metazoa; phylum Chordata; class Mammalia; order Carnivora; family Canidae; genus Canis; species Canis lupus. The sequence continues at coordinate 49,353,412 of NC_064255.1, forward strand.
AGACTGGTGTGTTTATTTGACAACATTTATAAAACACATATGATGTGCCAGATTGTGTTCACTGCTCTTTACTAATGTTAACTCATTTAATTCTGACATCTCTCTTATTAGATAGATGCAATTTTTATTCCCATTTTATAGATGGGGAAACTGAGGCACAAAGCAGCTAAGTAACTTGCCAAGCTAATAAGTGACAGAGTTGGAATTTGAATTCAGGGGGGGAAGAGTTCTCAAGACAAAGCTCTTGGCTCCTGGTGACAAGGTTCTTTCCTTTCCTTTACACCATGGCCCTCCTCCCCCAGGTGCATGTGATGTCTCTGAAGGGGCTGGAGGCCAAGGTGGCCAAACCAGCCCACCAGAACACTGCTCCGTTGGGACAGTCTCAAGTCCCCATGCTCAGTCCAGCCAGTTCTAAGAGAAGGTCCTACTGCCCCTCCTTTCAGGCCTTTCTTTGAGGGTCACAGTCCCTACCAGTTTCTACATGTCTGAACTGTGACTCTGGACTGGGGTCCATGCCCTTCCCATAGGATTTCTGGACCCCATGTGAAGCAAGGGATATGTTTGGACCTCTATGTTAATCAGTATCCTTGAGCATGACAGAATGGTTTCAAAGCTCTCCGAATATTTTCTAATGGTTGGGAAACTGACCTATCTAAACTTCACAGCAGTCTTGTAGAGTGGTGGAAGGTATAGGGTTTAGAGTTGTGTTGCCTAATCCCACATGCTAGCTAGCCTTAACTCACTTGACCTAAAAGGATGTGTCAGATATATTCATCCATTCATCTGTCCCTCCATACAAAAATGCACATAGACTCACACATATCCAGGTGCTTTAAATCCTTTCTGGAATAGTCCAAAAAAAAAAAAAAAAAGCCAGGATTTTAAAATATGGATATGTATAAATGTGTCAGAGTATGAAAAAGAATCCCAAATACTATAAAATATTACTTAAAATATGATTTTATATGCTGTAGAATATGACTACACATCACTAAGGAATAAATGAAACTTTAATTAGCCAAAGGGAGGGTAAATATTCCCACCTCGATCCAATACAGACTCCCCACCGGCCCTCCCATTTTCTATCACCTCAGTCTATACTTTTTTTAGTACTACAGTGACTACATCAATCCTTTTTTTGAAGGAACAATTCAAGACTTTTCTGCTCACCACTGAAAATTGTGTCTCTCTGCAATAGGTCAAAGGTCAGACCAAGAACAGAAATGACTATACCTTCACAGCTTTACCTCCTGCTGTTATTAGGCCCTTATTCACTTTCAAGATGCTTTATGTAATAAGCCAGTTGCAGCTGCAGCTCTCTTAAAAGGATTTCTCGCTTTCTGTATGACTCTTCCTTTGCTTCTCTATTATGGGGATCATGGGGACCAACTTTTGGGCAGGAGGAGAAGAAACTTAAGGCAGTTCTTCAAGCAACACTGAACTACCTGGAAAGTCTCCCCCAGTGTACAGGAGACATTTACTTGTTATTTTCTGGACGACACTATCAAACTCCCCTTAGCAGTAGCTGTTTAACATTTTCCTATTTAACAATTTCAGGCCCATTGTGTGTGGTCTTCACTTGGCTTAGAGATAGGTGAATTTCTGTGCACAAGACTTGATGAATGAGCTATTTAGAGATGAACAGTCATCCATTTGGGAAGGCCTGAAAATATTCCACTATTGTAAAGTGTGTGTTTCTGAAAGTATTATGTTGTAGATCAGTCACCCTGATTTCTTATTTCTGCTATTAAACGGTATCAGGCAAAGAGCCTGGGGTGAAATTGTGATGTAGAACAAGCTTGACCTTAGTAGCTACTCTCATGCCCTTATTATTCACAGTTTCCTGGTTTCTAGAACTCTGACCAAGGGGATATTATATTAGCAACTCATTCGGATCGCACTGCTGAGATAGGGATGCCAAATAGGCTTCAACTCCTGTGCCAACTTTGATTAGCCTGTAGAGGCTGCCAGCAGCACTGCGTTAAGGATTCTAACTCCAGACTCCATGAGAAAGCATGCTGTGATGGATTACTAACATCCCCCATATTGGGAGCGTGCCACAAAACTTGCCTAGAACTTGCCATCCTGGCATTAAGAATTTAACATATTGCTGTGGGATATTTGCATGTTAGAAGAAGAATGTGAAAGAGACAACACTTTATTAAAACACTGAAGATAAATGGAGGTTCAGACATTTGCAGAAGGCCGATGGGAAAAAAATAGCTGGGAGAAGCCATAGAAAGAGAGCAGAAGAAACCGAAAGGAAGATCTGTCCTAAGAGACACTCAGGGGCAATTGGGTGGCTCAGTCAGTGAAGCATCTGACTCTTGGTTGCAGCTCAGGTCATGATCTCGGGGTCAGGAGATGGAATGCTGGATCCTGCAGGCTCTGAGCTCAGCAGGGAGTCTGCTTGAGATTCCCTCCCTCTGCCCCTCCCCCTGCTCATGCTCATTCTCTTTCTCAAATAAATAAATCTTTACCAAAAAACAAAACAAACAAACAAACAAACAAAAACAAAAACAAAAAAACAAAAACAAAAAAAGCCAGCCAAAGGAAAAAACAAAAGAGAGACTCAGTTTGAAAGAGCACAGAAAAAGTGCCAATCCTAGCTTTGCAAACCACCATTTTATGGATCTAATATTGAGTTTAAATTTTAGTTAAATATATAAAATTTGCCCAAGGTGCTGCAATTTATTTTGCTGCTAATATGGTTTCTATATAACACCACCACCAACTTTCCATGCTTCACATTACACTCCTTGGTCTGTTGCTTATTTTATTCTCTGTCTGTGATATGAGCCAAGGAGCTTGAGAAAGTGGGCTTACAGAAGGCACAAATGTACCGTATGTTGTGATCAATATGCCCTTGGCAGTCAGCAAAAAATAACTCACCCAAGTGCTGCCACTTATTTGGGCACTAACATTTTTCCCAACAGGGTGTAAGTAAGAAGCTCCTCACTCAGCAGCACTGCAAACACCAAATTCTTTCAGTGCCTTAGTTTTGTATGTCCAAAATGGAAAATAGCAGCCACCAAATCTATCATAGAGAGATGAAGAAAAGGTGGTCTGTTAAAAAGACTCTCTTAACAGAGTTAGATATTTCTAGAGCACAACGATTAAAAAAAAAAAAAGGACTGCAAGTTTGGAGTCAGAAGACATGCTGTGCCTTTTAGTTGACCAGGAACAAGGTCCTTTGATCTATTTTAGACTGTTTCCTAAACCATAAAACAGAGACACAACAACCTCCAACTTACAACCAAATCATTGCTGGTTGACAGTTGAAAGAGAAGCCATCATGAATGGAACTCTGATTTTCTATAAGCACAATCCTATTTCCTACCACAAACATTATGATATTGATCATAAAAAGTAGAACAAAAAAATCAAATATAGTTACAGGAATTTATTAAATATGTAAAACAACACAGGCCTAAAAACTTCATAGGAAAGCTCCTTTTGAGAGGCTTTCTGTTTGGCTTAGATTTGTTGCAGCTTATCAAAATATATGGTCTATGAGGACAACTTTTCCTAAGACATTACTCTATGGCAAACAAAGGATTTCTTCATTCCTCCAAAGACTAACATACCACATTGAAAATTAGGGTCATCTGTCTTGCACATATTCATTGCCAATTTCATGTGCATGGATGCCTCTGAAAGTCTTTGAGTGAAAATGCTTCTATAGTGCCGCCTTGCTCTTCCTTTGAAGAGAAGAATCCATTGCTGAGCTCCATAACCAAGATTCCAACATTCCCATTCTGTCTGTATCTGGACCTTTAACCTGCAGCTTGGTCTGCGTTGCCAGGCCAATACAATGTCCTTGGCAATGAGTTCCCAGCCTTTCACTGTTTTTTGGGGGTTGTTCTTTTTTTTAAATATATATTAGGTTTGGTCATGGTGGTGAAGTTCTTATTTCCAGTAATAAATTCATTAAAAGTGAGGGTCAAAAGTCAAAACATTTCAAATGTGGGTGAAAACATACATGAAAGTGCTTAATAAAATACAAAAGACTGTTTTATTTTCTTTTTTTATATTTACTTATTTATTTTAGTAAATCTCTATATCCAAACACAGGGCTTGAACTCATGACCCTGAGATCAAGAGTCAAGAGTCACATGCTCTTTCAAATGAGCCAGTCAGGCACCCCTAAATTATAGAAGACTTTGTCAACTGAAGATAGCTGAGCAAATATTGCATATTGTACTTTATCTGAAGTAATGCAAAAGCTCACAAAGGTAGAAGTTTTAGGATGAAGACAACCAGAGGGGGGACAGTAAAGCAGAAAAGCTTGGGAAGAAAAGTTGGAAGCTTCCTCATAAGCTTGCCTACCACAGAGAAGGGGTCTCCTAAATTATCTTAGGCCAGTGGCTAGTTTCTGTGTCAGAGCTGTTTGCTTGGTCAGCTAAGCTTGGTCAGCTAACTCTCGTTCTCTGGAATCTTTTCAAATTCCAGTTTTTCCAGGCAATCTCAGTATGTTTCCTTAACTCCTACTCCAGAGGGGAAAATTGTTTCTATTTGTCTTTCTTTCCCATCTTTTCACTTGGGTCTTTGACCCCATGTTAATCTCAACCGGACCATTCGTTTAGTTTTTTTTCATAGAAATGGTGTCTTCAAAGAATCAAAGCAAAAGAGGCTTTAATAAGCAGTTTGCAAGTGAAATGTGACTCTCCCAGGCCAGTGGCAATGAGTTAGAGACGCATCACTTAGCTGGTTTCAGGCTGAGCTCCAGAGCTGCTGGCAGTTCCCAGGGAGCCACTGCCCCCTTGTGTCTCAACGCTGGCCAGGAATTACCCCACGCCGGGGAAGAACATTTGGAAAAATCTGTAAAAGATTATTGTGGGCTATTTCTGCCTCTCAGATTTGTTGGTTGAAGTAAGATTTCCTTTCATCTCATGGCTTTTAAAATCATTCTTCCTCCCCAATATGCACTTTTTAAAAGTCATATTGTGTTATAATTATCAAAGTAGTGTATACTTCTTGAAGAAAAATTCACGTAGAATTATTTAATTTTGTTAACATTTTGATGTATTTCTTCCATGATTTTTTTTTCTTTCTCCATATAAGGAAACCCAATTTTACTTGGAAATAGAAAAAAACCCACAGAACTATGAAATCTAATTTTATCATAAATGTTATATAAACATGATCTCTTCTCCACAACAAGAAAATCAACTTTCAAGTTTGCTAGAGTACCAAGAAACAAATTGCCTTTTTTCTTTCAAAAACTATAAGATGATGGGACGCCTGGGTGGCTCAGTGGTTGAGCGTCTGCCTTCGGCCCAGGGCATGATCCTGGAGTCCCAGGATCAAGTCCCACAGCAGGCTCCCTGCATGGAGCCTGCTTATCTCTCTGCCTATGTCTCTGCCTCTCTCTGTGTGTGTGAGTGTCTCTCATAAATAGATAGATAAATAAAATCTTTTTTAAAAAAGACATAAGATGCAAAAAATAGCACTTTAAATCATAGAGCCTTATAAAAATTGCCTATAGTTCCAATTCTGTGAATTACAAACACTGTGGTGAATACAACTATTAAACACATTAAATTGAATATTATCTTATTTTCAAGACAAAAAATACCAAAATTCTTTGCTCTAAAGATGGCCTGTGGAATTAGGAAATTTGGCAGTCTAATTGATCCAGTCATTGGCAACTGCTTTCAGTGTGATTTTATCATATTTCTAAATGTCGTGTAGATATGTTGCTTCCTCCTCACTTTGGAGAATGTAGAAACAAAGGCTTAGATCTGGGCATGTCGGGAGGAGTGGAAAAGGAGTCATTTGTTTCTCCAAGTTCCTTTTCTTCTATATCTTAATTGTTGTCCATATCATCTAGGTGTGTATACCATACAATATAAATATGAATGTATGGTGTCAGAGGGAGTCTGTGACTAAGAACTGGAATGGGCTTAGAGGAAGTTTAATGTAGCTTCAGCTGCTTTCTCTTATCCTTTATTCTCTTTGGGGATCTTGTGACAAAGAGGATATTTCAAAAGAGTCTGGAACAGGAGTTCTCCATTTCTTTGACCCACAGATCACTTGAATTCTACAGGAATAAAGTTCCATAGGCCACCTACTTCCTATATACCACTTTTAAAAAATGTAGATAGGGGCACCTGGGTGGCTTAGTCAGCTGAGCACCCAATTCTTGATCTCAGCCCAGGTCTTAATCTCAGGGTTGTGAGTTTAAGCCCTGTTGAGCTCCACACTGGGTGTAGAGCCTACCTAGAAAAAAATGCACATAGACATTTTAACACTTTCAATACAGAAAAATACAACTTCCTTCTGTAAAGATGATCTAGGGGAATTATGTAATTTGGTCATTTAAATGATCCAGTTAATGGCAATTGCAAATGGCCATTATTATGCATGCACATAAAATAATAATGCATAAAACTGAACAATTTTACCAAAAAATTGAATATTAAACATTAATTATAACAACTCAAAGTCTCTGATTGCTGTTATCACACATTCTTACTTGTTGCCATGCTTGTAATGTGCCCTGTTTTTTATTTTTTATTTTATTTTATTTTTTTAATTTTGTTATTTATTTATGATAGTCACAGAGAGAGAGAGAGAGAGGCAGAGACACAGGCAGAGGGAGAAGCAGGCTCCATGCACCAGGGAGCCCGACGTGGGATTCGATCCCGGGTCTCCAGGATCGCGCCCTGGGCCAAAGGCAGGCGCCAAACCGCTGCACCACCCAGGGATCCCTGTGCCCTGTTTTTTAAATCCATTTTTATTCTTTGAAATATATGAGATTTGAATCCAGATCATGGTAAAACATATATATCCCATATATTTTAGTGGAATTTGCATTTTAGACCAGTCTGTGGAGATGACAGGAAGGATCCAGAGAGATCTACTTGACTAGCTTTTTACAAAAGTAGCAACAGGGTGCTCTACTTGAGAGCAGGTGAGGGCAGTGTAAAAGGTGGGCACACATTTCTCAAGAGATGGCTCAGCAGAGCAGAGGCTGCAGAAAGCCAACCAGGCCACAGGTACCTGGATGAGGTTCATCGCTTTAACCATTCTGGCTTGTGGTTTCTCTTACCATCTCAGTTGATTGCCTGCATTCTGATTGAGACTGTTCGAATGAATTCCTCATGCCCCAAGGAAATTTGGCAATTGTCCTTCCCATCTATCTACTCTAGCTCTCTGCCGTCTTTGCCTGCTTCCAAAGTGGGGAGAGCAAACTACAAAGCTGAAAGCTAATGCCAAGCTAGAATTTAGTCATAATTATTATCTTGACCTCTTGACCTGCCTAACCAGACCCAGAGAGACAATGTCATTTTGAGTATTGTTCCTCAGTTTTCTCATCTCTAAAATGAGAACATTGGATCAGTTATGTATCTAAGTCTGCCCCCAGTTCAAACACTAGGAGTCTGTGTTTTATACTTGGGCTTCATAGACAGAAACAGCGTTTAGTTTAGCCAAGAAAAAAAAATTCAGTGTGTCAAAACAACTTTATACCTTAAAAAAAAAAAAGAAAAACAAAGTGTTTTCTTAAAAATAAATATTACTCAGCAAATATTCCAATAAGCAAGGATGCAGAAATTCACTGTTGGGCAAGAGTCAAAGCTTATTTCTCTTGTAGTGTGTGGGTTGTATGTTTAAGTTACCTTGCCTGTTTGGGGGGAAGAAGGAAATTTGGGAAGGTTAGTGGTTTTGTCGTCATTATATCATGAGGCCTCCCAAGCCTTCCTTCAATCAACAAATATGCCCTGTGCTAGGCACTGTCTCAAGCATTGAGGATCCCATGATGAGTAAGACTGGTAAGATCTCTATCCTCTAGGAGCTTCTATTCTAAAATTTTCCATAGACTATTCTTTTCACCACTTACTTTTGGTGATTATAACTACTACATATCATCTTTACAGTCAGACTATTTTTTTAAGAGTGGATAAGGGGAATTATTTAATAAAGGGTGGATACAAATCTGAATTTGTAATACAACTCTGAGCATATTTAGGGCAGCACTGCATGTATTACATAACAGTGACAGTGAAAATAAGGGCAGGCACTCATTTACCACAAAAAGTGCATATACAGGTACAATATTTTCAGGAAGAAATGTAGTCTCTTTGAACATTTTTTTAAGTTTTTTTTATTTATTTATTAGAGACAGAGAGAGAGAGAGAGAGAGGCAGAAGCAGGCTCCATGCAGGGAGCCTGACGTGGGACTCGATCCCGGGTCTCCAGGATCACGCCCTGGGCTGAAGGCGGCGCTAAACCGCTGAGCCACCGGGGCTGCTCTCTCTTTGAACATTTTAAAAATTTTTTTATTGGAGTTCAATTTGCCAACATATCTTTGAACATTTTTTAAGTAGGCTCTATACCCAACATAGGGCTTGAGCTCACAATCCCAAGGTCAAGAGCTGCATGCTCTGACTGAACCAGCCAGGCGCCCCTCTTCCAACATTTTAAGTTGGTTTGTCTTCTAACCAAGTAACTCCAATCTTAGGAGTTTGTCCTTAAAAATGCTTGCGCACATAAAGAAGGATACATGTACCAAGATGGTACTGCAACATTATTTGTGACAGTGGAAAATGACAACCTAAATGTCCATCATTGAGGAACTGCATAAATAAACTATGTTATATCCATATAATAGAATATAATGCAGTTATTTTTTAAATGAAGTAGATCTATATGTAACGACTGGGGAAAATATACATGATATATTGTTATAGGGCCAGGGGTAAGTAAAAAAAAAAAAAAAAAGAAAAAGCAAGCTGCTTTTCTTTAAATGTATAGTTTTCTCTAAAACAGACAACATTTCAAGTCTGCTAAGCACCTCATATGTATTATTTTATTTACTCCTCACCGCAACATTGGAAAGTAGGTACTCTTATCATCCTCACTTTACAGATGAGGAAACAAAGTTAAATCATAACTTGCTCAATGAATGTAGATATGTTATTTGGAGCTCATGTGCTTAGTCACTCAGTTATATCCAGGAACCACTTCTCCCTTTAATTAGGCTAGTTTAAGCTGGAGGTTTTCCCCTTTCAACCAAGAACATCCTAACAATCCAAATATAGCTCAATAGAGACTAGATAAATAATAGCACAATCATACAATGGAATACCATGTAGCTTTTTAAAAGTCTGAGTGGCTCAGTCAGTTGAGCATCTGCCTTCGGCTCAAGTCATGATCTTGGGTCTCGGGGTCCTGGGATCAAGTGCCACCGCCTTGGCCTCCCTGCACAGTGGGGATTCTGCTACTCCTTTTTCCTCTGCCTCTCCCCCCAACTCATGCTCACTCTCTCTCTCGCTCTCTCAAATAGGTAAATAAAATCTTAAAAAAATAAAAAGATGAAACTACATATATTAATATAAAAACAAACCTAGGGGATCCCTGGTGGCTCAGCGGTTTAGCGCCGCCTTCAGCCCAGGGCCTGATCCTGGAGACCGAGGATCGAGTCCCACATCAGGCTCCCTACATGGAGCCTGCTTCTCCTTCTGCCTGTGTCTCTGCCTCTCTCTCTCTCTCTGTGTCTCTCATGAATAAATAAATAAAATCTTAAAAAAAAAAAACCGAACGTAAGACAGAAAAGCAAGTTTACAGAAAATATATATGAATATATATATGTTTTAAAATAATAGACAAAGTTTATACAAAAAAGCATGGAAGTATTAACAGTTAAATATCATTAAAAAATACTTCAACAAGGACACCTGGGTGGCGCAGTGGTTAAGTATTTGCCTTTGGCTCAGGTTGTGATCTCGGGATGCTGGGATCAAGTCCCACATCGGGCTCCCTGCAGCGAGCTTGCTTCTCCCTCTGCCTATGTCTCTCCCTCTTTCTCTGTCTCTCATGAATAAATACATGTTTTTTAAAAAATTAAAAATAAATACTGCAACAAAATCCTTTTTTTTTTTTTAATTTTTTTTTTTTTTATTTATTCATGATAGGCACACAGTGAGAGAGAGAGAGGCAGAGACACAGGCAGAGGGAGAAGCAGGCTCCATGCACCGGGAGCCCGACGTGGGATCCGATCCCGGGTCTCCAGGATCGCGCCCTGGGCCAAAGGCAGGCACCAAACCGCTGCGCCACCCAGGGATCCCCCAGCTCACTTTTCAAAGGAGAAGTTGACTAACAAAGCCTAAGCCATGGCAAGGCAGGAAATAGGAGCCCTAGCCCTCGAACCAGAACCAGAATGTCTACTTTCTCCAAGACACTCTGGGTCTTTTGTTCTGCTTCCCTGGGCATGTTAGCCTCATGCTCTCCTACCATAGTCTTTCTCAGTAGTGAGGGGTTAGGGCTTCCAGCAGCTTCTAGGGGCACAGCCTCTCAATCTCACCACCTAAAAGGAGAAAAGGGCTCTTCTCTGAGGATGGACTCTGAATGGTCACAAACCCATTGCAGACCAACCCTGTGAGCAAGGTAGTAGGAATTATGACTGACCGTGACTGGTCTAATTTGGTCCAGGCATTCACCTTTCAGCCTGCCTCCAGAGTCAGGGATATGGGATCCTATAAGAAGGTGGCAGCTTCCTTCAGCAAGAAGTTGGGAGCAGAGTGGAAAAGGAAAGGGGAAGGTGGAAGCAAAGCTTCTTTAGGGCAGAAGGGAGAGGTGCTGGGTACACCAAACGATTACAGTGTACTATATACAAGCATACATTTCTCTTTAAAAAAATTTTAGAGCTATTTTCATCTTGTGTATGTGTATATTTTTTTTCTCAAGTGATAAGGATGTATGGACAAGAATGTTCTCTGAAACAGTTTTATAATCCTTAGATGTTGGAAACAACCTATAGTTCACATCTATTGATTTTTTTTTCCCCTTTTGGATTTTCCCCCTTTTTTCCTCTGAGAACAAAGCACCCAATGTCCCATCTCAGCTAAACCAATCCTATACCACCTTACTTCCTGTGACCACAACAATCAGCCTGAAGGGGAACATGTAATCTAACATGAACCAATCAGGGTCTTTGTCCAGAAGAGTCATTTTCTTTTCAGAAAGTACAATTGTTGGGACTGTAACTCCAGGAGATTTTACTCACTTGGAACTGATAGGAAAGAATTATTTCCTGTTAGCTCAGGAAGCTGCCAGGATAGAATCTGTAACTTCCAATTTTGTCTCTCGCACAGGAGGTGAAGCAAGCCTAAGAATGAAGCTGCTTATGCCAAAATAAACAGAGATGAGACATGAAGAGATGGGAAGTCCTGATGCATTAGAGTCCCCAGTTGCCTCTGAGGCAAATAAATAATAAATGTAGCCTCGGAGGCTAATGCTACCCCCGCTCTTCTGCAAATATGACTCAATGGGCCAATTAACTCCCTCGTTCGCTAAGGCTGTTTGAGTTGGGATTCTTCCAGTTTCAACCAAGAGAATCCTAAAAAACAATCCAAATATAGATCAATAGAGGCTGGATACCTTATAGCACAATAATAAAATACTATATAGCTTTTGAAAAGAATAATCTTCATTGACATTAAAAATCTAGTATAAGGAGAAAAGCAAGTTTAGGACAGGATTTTGTGTGTGTGTGTTTCTATGTGTCTGTATGATTTGATAGACACACACATAGTTAGGGAGAGTGAAAAGGACACTGTGTTCCAGAAGGTTAATACAGGTTACCTCTAGGCTAGTATGGGCATGACTTCCACTTTTTTTTTTTTTTGACTTCCACTTTTTAAATATCCTTGTGCATTTCTTAATTTTCCAGAGTACATACTACTTTAATAAAACTAAAATCTTAAGCCAAAAATAACTACAGAACATTATTATAGCCCATTTATTCTATACAACTTCCCACTTTATTACCTCTATTCCATGTAAGAAACAGAGGACTGGGAATTTGGAGACCCAGGCATCTAGGCCAGACTTTCAATGTGTTCTATTACTTGGGCCTCAGTTTCTTTCTCTCTAAGAGGGGTACCTGAAATAACAGCAGCTGATATTTCAGTGGTTTCTACGTCCAAGCACTGTGCTAAGCAGTTTCCTCTCAACAGTTCCATGAGTTGAGCACTATCCCATTTTCCATATAAAAAAAATCAAAGCACAACTGCTAGAATCGGAATTCCAACTCAGGTTTTGCTGACCCCAAAAGCCATATTCTTTCCACTACACACTTTCTCAGCCACCTCTTGCCTCATGGCTAATGGTTTCCTAGAAGCTAGTCCTCACCCAGGATTTGATTCAAAATCCTCTACCTGAAAGCCTGAAAGCATCATTTTAAAGTAATCCCCCATCACTTTTATTATTGCTAATGTTTATTCTTAGTTATATCAAACTTGAAAACAGGATGTTGCAACCTCAGTACTACTGATATTTTGGACTGAAAAAATTCTTGTTGAGAGCTGACCTGGGCACTGTAGGATGTTTGGCAACATCCCTGGTGTCTACCCACTAGATATCAGTAGCACCTACCCTTCAACTGTGACAACAAAACACCAGACATATTGCTGGATGTCCCCTGGGGGAAAATCGCCCTGGAGTTAAGAACCACTGCTCTTAAAAGGAAGAAAAAGGGCATCCCAGGTGGCTCAGTGGTTTAGCGCCGCCATCAGCCTAGGACTTGATCCTGGAGACCTGGGATCGAGTCCCACGTCAGGCTCCCTGCATGGAGCCTGTTTCTCCCTCTGCCTGTGTCTCTGCCTCTGTGTGTGTGTGTGTGTGTGTGTGTGTGTGTCTCATGAATAAATAAATAAAATCTTTAAAAATAAATAAATAAAAGGAGCCAAATACCTGCACGAACCCTGAGAGGAAACTACTGAAAGAAGACATTGAATCTAGTAAATATTTCAACCTGCATGATTCTTTGACTTTACTGGCTCAGGCTAAAATCAGCTCCAAGTATTTCATGGTTATGTGCTCTGTGCAGAACACTGTCCCCGTTACATTAACTCTGTAAGATTTGGAAGAAGGAGGAAGTAGAATAAATCTTGCCCTCTCAACGAAGACTCCACTTTGCCCTAATGAAATTCACCTTTGCCTGAAAGGAAAAGAGCCACCAGGAGGCTGCGGAGTAAGAATGGGTATTCAAGAGAGAACAGCAATACTTGAATACAATGCTGTTTTTATTCCAGCTAAATAAAGCAATACACAAGGCACCTGGGCATTAAGCTTAACTCAAGGGGTAAAAGCCAAGAAACAAGGATTTTTTGTGTTTGTTTTAATTATCAGTCACTGCACTTAGCTCTCTTCCATACCTCCTTTCAGAAAATGTGGGCTAACAAATCCCATGCAAAAGAACATAGGAAAGAGAAAAAGGGAAAATGGAATTCATCTAGCATATACTGTTGAAGGTGGTTTCTCCGAATTCTCTTCTATGGACTGCTCCATCAACACGGTCCACTCCGGATTATTTTAATGTCACGCCCATCTTCCCTGCAAATTGAACAACCATAAAGACACATTTATTACCTCCCATACCGAAACTGTCCCACTCTTTGTACCAAAAAGACCCATGTTGTTATACGTTGGATTCCTTCTCAGGTGATGCTAACTTAAACATTTTTAAAGCTACATCTGGTTAAAAAATGAGTGTAAAAGCCCCAAGTTGGCCACTTTTTTCTAACCCTAGGGTATAGGGCGCTAACCTCAAAAACGCATACTGAGAAGACCTAGTAACTCACTAAAGACTGACACCAGGGGCAGCCAGGGTGGCTCAGCAGTTTAGCGCTGCCTTCGGCCTGGGGCCTGATCCTGGAGTCCCGGGATCAAGTCCCATGTGGCCTCCCTGCATGGAGCCTGTTTCTCCCTCTGCCTGTGTCTTTGCCTCTCTCTCTTTCTGCGTCTCTCATGAATAAATAAATAAAACCTTAAAAAAAAAAAAGACTGACACCAGAGAATGAACCCCCAAAATACAAATCAGCATCCCTTGTCATAAGGTGCTATTTTGTATGTGATTCCTACTCACAGTTGACATTAAGCTAAGTTAGAGGAAGACAAGATGGAGTCTCAGTGGTCAATGTGAACTCCTATAATTAATTGTTGGTCAATGTCTGATGCAGACTTAGAGTGTGCCCATACGCATTGGCTCTGTAACCAACAGATAAGTAACTTGTTTGAAAACATCTATGGTAAGACCAAGTGGATGGAGCTGATGCGGCAAAAATGTTTGGATACAACTGTTACCCTCAACCAAGTAGATCCTTAAATGAAGAAGCTGTCCGGCAGACATTTTAAGGCCAATCAACCACCCAGGCTATAGGTGTAAGTTTGCTGTGCCAGGACAGATGCTGCTGGAGGCTGTCAGCACAGAGTGGCGTGACAGAAATCAAGGCCAAAGCTTGTCACTGGAGAGGTGCCTCACTGCTTGCCTTGTGATGCCTCCTTCTTGGATCCTCTTCAGAGTGGTTCATTAATCCCCTCCGCTAGCTTTCTTGTGTGACTAACTTGTATGATAAAGTTTGCAATAAACTGAGTAATTCATGAATTTAATATTGGCACTACATGGTTATTTGAAATACATCTTAACCCTGTGATTCACCCTGCTTCATACCTATAGGAGTCACATCACCTGTGAGTGACATGAAGGGCATCAAGCATAACATACATTGCTTAACATTCTACTAGGTGGAATGATTAAGACCTATGTCCCAGTTCATATTGCAGGGGATACAGGTTACTTGCACATGCCCTCTGAATTTAAAAGACGATTCAAGAGGCACCTGGCTGGCTCAGTCAGTGGAACATGCAACTCTTTGATCTCAGGGTCATAAGTTCAAGAACCACATTGGGTGTGGGGCCTATTTAAAAAACCATTTTTTAAAAATATGAGTAAAAATAAAGGAAAGATGAATATGTCACAGAGTTTAAGAATTAAATATACTCTTAATTTGGGGAAACTGCCCATCCGTGGAGAGTAACATAACCTGGTTATCTGGTCTATAGTTGGCTACTCACAAATGTCATTCTCTAACTTTGACCTGGGAAATGCACTGAATGAGTCTGCCTTTTTATTTATTTATTTTTTTAAGATTTATTTATTCATGAGAGACACAGACTGAGAGAGAGAGGCAGAGACACAGGCAGAGGGAGAAGCAGGCTCCCTGCAGGAAGCCCAATGTGGGACTCGATCCTGGATCCCGGGATCACAACCTGAGCCGAAGGCAAGCATCCAACTGCTGAACCACCCAGGCGTCCCTGATTCTGCCTTTTTAAATGTCAGTCTGAAAACAGAACTATTATGTCACATTTGATTCTTACATCCAAGAAAAGAATTGCTACTTCCTAAGTAATCAAAAATCAAGAAAAGGACTAAGGAAAACTTGACCAGTCTATACTATAAAACTATGTTACCTGATTTTCATGCACAGAGTACACTCATTGGGGTAAGTGGACATGTCGCTTCCACACACAGGGCTAAAGTCTCTGGGACATCCTGGTAATTTATACTGATTGCAGTTTGGCTAGAAAAGAGAAAGAAAAACAGAAATTACAAAACTGTGACATTCTCATCACAAAATAGCTGAGGGTAAGACAAAGTCCCAAGTCTCCTAGATTTCCTAGGAACATCCTACAAAAATAGTTCTATTTCCCACACACAAGAAAGATTTTTTTAAAAAGATTTTATTTATTCATTCATGAGAGACACACAGAGAGAGGCAGAAACACAGGCAGAGGAAGAAACAGGCTCCATGCAGGGAGCCCGATGTGGGACTCGATCCTGAGTCTACAGGATCATGCCCTGGGCTGAAGGCAGTGCTAAACCACCAGGCCACCGGGGCTGCCCAAAAAAGATTTTTTAATGCAAAAATCAGGTGCAATATTGAAGCAATGGTTTAATACCTACTATGTAAGAAAAGGACCTCGGTCTGGTTATTTTTATTTATTTATTTTTATCTTTTTTTAGAGGACCCTGAGGGAAAGGGAGGGAGAAAATATTTCAACCACACTCCATGCCCAGTGCAGAGCCCGATGCAGGATCTGACCTGACAACCCTGAGATCATGACCTGAGCCAAAATCAAAAGTCAGACACCGAACTGACTAAGCTACCCAGGCACCCCAGTCTGGCTGATTTTTAAACGAAAGTCCAAGACACACCATCATACCCACTTTGTAATTTGTACTTTACTACTAACTCCAAATGAATGTTGTTACATTCCATCTTAATTAATCCCTTGGCATAATGTCAAGATAAACTCAGGAATCTAATCTTTTAGTCTGGACCTTTAAGATACTGGCATTTAACCAACAGCACCAAAGAAAACAGCAGGTTCAGAATTAGACCTTCCTTAGGGGTTGTTATGGATTGAATTATACCCATTCAAAAAGTGATTAAGTTTAAGTTGTAAACACCAGAACCTCAGAATGTGACGTTATTGGAAACAGGGTCTTTATATAAGAAATTAAGTTGAAATGAGGTCCGTAGAATGGACTCTAATCCAATATGACTGGTGTCCTTATAAAAAGGGAAAATTTGGACATAGAGTTAAAACAGAGGGAAGATCATGAGAAGACAAAGTGAATGCCATTTACAAGCAAAAAAACATCTGGGACTCCCAGAACCCGGGAGATAGGCATGGAACAGATTCTCCCTCACAACCCTTAAGAGGAACCAATTCTACCAACACCTTGATTTAGGACTTCTAGCCTCCAGAACTGTGGGACATTCAATTTATGTTGTTCAACTCCTCCAGTTTGTGGAACTTTAGTACAGCAGCCCTAAGAAACTGACATGGCATCATGGAACTCAACCCTGTGATTAGATGGATTTGAGGCTAGACAAATGATATATCTTTCTCACAGCTGCTAATCTCCAGCAGGGCCAGGACTAGATGTGGTCACAGCGATCAGACCATGGTGTGCAGTCTCACTTTAACAAAGGTCAAATATATGGTCCACTACATTTCTATTTTATAGACATATGTTTATATATATATATGTATATATACTTGTTTTAGTAAATGGTAATCACTTTTTTCACTTCAGAATAAAAGAAGTCATCCTGGTTTAGCACTCTGAATAAAGGCAGTGCATTTTTCTATTGATATTATCTGGATTTATAAAGACCTAAGCAGGGATGGCCATGGATTAAAATCTAAAGTAAAAGAGGTTTTGTTGACCCTTCCCATTCTCTCATTTAGCCCTCATTCAGGAGCCTGATATGCTGCCCAAAGCTCATTAAGATGATGCCTTGTGAGGCTGCTCTCACAGGCAGAGTGGATGCCCTCTTATCCAATGAGATTGGGACAAGTGGTAGTTGGTCGTATAGTTGATAAAATCAATTAAAGCAAGGAAACAATAACTATATGTGCATATATATATACACATACACATGTATATATACACACATATATGTATATATATACCCTAAACATTTTATCATAAAACACATAGATGAAAAACAAAATTTCCAATTTTTGGATATAAGACACATAGGGCCACCTGTAATGCTACTATAATTTTCCTTGTAGCTAAGGATATACATGGAATTACTGTGCAGTAGCTTCTGGGAATGTCCTTTAAGAGAAAGCAGTTACTTGTCCTTTGTTTCCCTCAATTTTTTTCTCTGTCCATTCCACCATCCTGCTTCTGGGTGCATGGAGCTCTAATCTCTATCTTATACATCAGGAGGATAAAGGGCACATTCTAGGATGGCAGCACTGTGTGCTCCTATTTTGTCTCTTGTTACTTGCAGCTGAATCTAATCCTGATACAAGAGCTCTTTCCTTTGAATGTTTCAACTTCAGCTGACCCTTGAACAACATGTATTTAAATGTATTTTGTCTCCCTTGGGATTTTAATAACATTTTATTTTCTCTAACTTACAAAAATACCAAGTTAAGAATGTAACACATACAAAATGTGTATTAATCAACTCTCTCTCTCTTTTTTTTTTTTTTAATAGAGAGAGAGAGAGAGAGAGGACGAGAGAAAGAGGAATGGGGTAGGGACAGAGGAAGAGAGAGAATCTTAAGCAGGCTCCCCACTGAGTGTCGAACCCAATGACCCAATGAGGGGCTCAATCTTGTGAGCCTGAAATCATAACCTGAGCCAAAATAAAGTCAGGAAGCTTAACCAACTAGGTCACCTAGGTGCCCCTAATCAAGTCTTTATTTATTAGTAAGGCCTCTGGTCAACAGTAGGCTATTAGCAGTTACATTTTGGAGTCAAAAGTTATACTTAGAATTTTGACTATGGGGGGGGGGGGGGTCGGCATCCCCATCCCCATATTGTTCAAGAGTCAACTATAATTAGGAGTTCTGTGTGCTATCACTGCAAAAATGATACCCATAATAAGTACACACAAGTACACACTGTTTTCCTTTCTTTAAAACATGATTACTCAACCACAGTTTATATTTTGGACCAGATAATTCTTTGGAGTGGGAGGCTGGACTGTATGTTGTAGGATGTTCTCTATCCACTAGATGCCGGTATCAACTCCTCAATCATGATGATCAAAATAACAGTCTAAATGTCTGCTGGAGGGCAAAACTGCCCCCAGCTGAGAACCACTATTTTAAAATACAGTGAGAATTTAAGGAGTGCCTGACTGCCTCAGTCGGTAGAGCATGCAACTCTTGATCTTGGGGTTGTAGATTTAAGCTCCATGCTAGTTGTAGAAATTTCTTAAAAATAAAATCTTAAAAAAAAATACTGTGAGAATTTAAAACAATGTAATATACAATTTTTAAAAATCTTGTTACAATTATTTACAGTTGTTTCACCTACACCTAACTCGACAGCAACTTTTTTTTAACAATATGTCTTTTACCAAGTCTTTCAAAAGCATTCAATTAAGTCATCATATAATCTATGACTTTATTTCTTTATACTCATGTTTTTATTGTCCTTACATTTTTAGTTAAAATGAGACTGGTAACTGCCACAACAGGCTTGTGAACACACACACACTTTAAGTCTTGGTAAGAATATAACTCTACTGATGGGAAGTAGTCTACTGGTATACAAATAAGAGGGTAGGCTACCTACAGCCAGGAAATGGTCATTATGCTGTGGCAATTGTTCAGAGAGAAGGAAGAGGGTCATTTGTGAGTTGCTTAAGCGGAAGGTGTTCAGTGAGTGTTTAGTGTTAACAACTAGCCCCAGTGGACCCACACAGGGCTGCCTGAGCATGTCACCTCAGAAGCGTGTTAAAAACACTGATTTACTGCCATTTGCAATGACATGCATGAAGCTGGAGAGTATTGTGCTGAGCAAAAGAAGTCAGAGAAAGACAAATACTGTATGATTTCACTCATACGTGGAATTTAAGAAACAAAACAAACAAGCAAAGGAAAGACAAAACAAAACTGAGAGGGAGGCAAACCAAGAAACAGACTCTTAACTACAGAGAACAAACTGATGGTTACCAGAGAGGAGGTTGGGGCTGGCGGCGGGAGGGGGGGGGTGCGTGGGGGGTGCGGCTAGTGGGAAAAGGTGGCTGTGAAGTAGATGAAGTAGATGATGAGGATTAAGGAGTGCGTTTGTGGTGATGAGCACCGGGTGTTGTATGGAAGTGCTGAATCACTATATTGTCCACCTGAAACTAATATTACACTGTAAACTAAATGGATTAAATAAAACTTAAAAAAAAAAAAAGAAAAGAAAACACTGATTTGGGACCTCATGCCAGATTCAATTTGCATCTCCAGGGTTAGAATCCATGTGTCTAGAGGCCCCTGAATTCTGATTCAGCTATGACTGGTCTTAGGAACTGCTGTTCCCAATCATCTTGACATCCAATCCACTTAGACTACATTTGGAAGATACAGGGAATACACTGAGATACACAATTTGGCACACAATTTCAGGGAGCTCCTGCTCTACACCTTTCCTGCCTCCCTTTTTTTAACTAAAACATATCTTGCCTATGCCCACTATCTGACTAGATAAACAACTAATTAAAATCAATCTATTTAGCCTGAAGGTCTTAGGGTTTTTTATATTCAACAGAAGCTTTCAAATGCTTTCATCTCAAAGAATGACTAACATATGAATTTTGAGGAGCACTAACAGGCTGGTAAGGAAGTTTTGTTTGTTGTGTTTTGTTTTTTAAGCAGAAGATCTTTGATGTCTCTCAGATCCCCAAGGTATCTAGCCAGCTGGAAGACAATGTTGGTATTCCAGTCTGTTTCCAGTCTCATTCTCTTGATTTCAAAGTTAACTTTGGCTATCCACCATTTAACTTCATTAAATTTAGGCCACTCACTTCCTGGATTTTCTGAGTGGAAACATGAGGCTTTACGAATAAATACTTTTCACTTTTATCAATGAGGTCAAATAATTTCATTAATAAATTATGCCTCCACCAACCCTTAGTTTTATTCAGTTACCCAAATTTATGACAGAAGAAAAACAATTCAGAATAGGTTCACCATCAGGGGAGGCTCTAAATTACATGCCACGACATGCCAACTTTAGAAGAGAGTTTATATCCATGGCAGACTGCTCCTCAGAGCTTTAGAAGACACTCTCATTCTGGAAGAGGGCCATCTCGCATTTTTACTTATTTCTTAGAATCAATATTTGTAGAAGGATGTGATATGCTTTTAAGTAATTCTCAGAGCTTTATACTCTGAATATTTTCTTTTGAAAAATTCAATAAATGAATAAGATTTGAAGAGAGGTGTTAGAGGGAGTCTGCTTCCTCTTTCTCCTCTCCCCACACCATGTACTCTCTTTCTCTCTAAAATGAATAAATAAACCTTAAAAAAAAAAAAACAGTGTGGCACTAGCTTAGGGATAGAAGAGCATAAGCTATGGGAAGACAGTGGAAGGTACAGGTAGAAAGATTGGCTGCAGTAAGGACACTGTTGACACTGGGAAGTCTCTATGTTCTGCATAGGGACATGCTGTACTTAGAACTGAAGTTGTTTTGTTTTTTTTTTAAAGATTTTATTTATTCATGAAAAACACAGAGAGAAAGAGGCAGAGACACAGGAAAGGGAAAAGCAGGCTCCATGTGGGAAGCCTGATGCGGGACTTGATCCCAGAATCTCGGGATCATGCCCTGAGCCAAAGGCAGACGGTCAACCACTGAGCCACCCAGGCATCCCTAGAGCTGAAGTTTTGAAAGGAATTGTGGCAGCAGTGTGTAGCAGGGGTCAGGAAGTGGAGATAATAAAGAGTTCAGGAAAATTGCATAGGGGGCCACTATGCTAGCCTAGGTAAGAGGTAATGGGGACCCTAAACCAGAGCAGTGGCAACAGAACTGGGGAAGAAAACAAAAATCTCTTGAGTAATTCATTCTTTTAATAATCCTGTACAAACTGAGCAGAGTCCTGTAGCATTTGCCTCCTGAGAGTGAGTGCCTTTTTAAATTTTGCACCCTAGCAGGATGCCTAGGCAACTCAGCAGTTGGGCGCCTGTCTTCGGCTCAGGGCATGATCCTGGAGTCCCAGGCTCGAGTCCCACATCAGGCCCCCTGTATGGGACCTGCTTCTCCCTCTGCCTATGTCTCTGCCTCTCTCTGTGTCTCTCATGAATAAGTAATATTTCTTTTTAATTTGCACCCTAGAAAAAGAAAAAAAATTTGCACCCTAGGCACCCAACTCACCTTACCCTAATCCCAGCCTTGAGATGGAGGTGGGGTTATTCCCATTTTCTTTTTTTTTATTTTTTTAAGATTTTATTTATTTATTCATGAAAGACACACAGAGAGAGGTAGAGAGAAAGCCAGAGACGCAGGGAGCCCCACGTGGGACTCGATCCCGGGTCTCCAGGATCATGCCCTGGGCTGAAGGCAGCACTAAACCGCTGAGCCACCCAGGCTGCCCGTTATTACCATTTTCTGAGAGAAAATCAAACCACCCAAAAATGGAGTCATCTGATAAAAATGTATTATTGGGGTCTGCTAAGAGCTGAAGATTAGACACCAAATAACAAATAAGACATCATACTTGATCACAGGAGTATACAGTTTACTGAAAGGAGACAAACAGGCAATTACAATTCAATGCAATGATGAGATAGCATTTACTGTTGAAGGAAACCAGAATATGTCACCCCAAAAATATGACTCTTTGACATAAAATATATTTTGAGCTAAAGGCAATTAAGAAGTAGCAATCCCAAAAAAAGTGCTCTGTATTCTCCCCTTTTCTGCCCAAAGGCAGAATATAGTTTCTCCTTTACTGAAGACAACTCTAGACTCCACCCAAGGTGGCCCCAGAGGAACCTGCAAACAAACCTTACTCCGTAGTTTCTTTCCATATATTTACCTTCCTATAGTATCCCACCCTTGGAAGCCTAAAACCATTTTACTTTGTCCTGTCAGGTCTCTAGAAATTTGTTCTATATAAGTCAAAGTTCTAAACCACCTCTTTGAGTTACTCATCTCTGAATGCTTCCATGTGTGTATGTGTGATGCACTTATTAATAAACTTGCTTGTTTTTTTTTCTTGTTAAACTGTCTTGTGTTCAAGAGGCCCCAGTTGAGAACTTAGAAGTGTAAAGCTTTTAAATCTTCCCTACAGCAGCACTGGTGGCTTAGAGGTTTAGTGCCGCCTTTGGCCCAGGGCATGATCCTGGAGACCCGGGATCGAGTCCCACATCGGGCTCCCCGCATGGAGCCTGCTTCCCCCTCTGCCTGTGTCTCTGCCTCTCTCTCTCTCTGTCTCTCTGTCTCTCATGAATAAATAAAATCTTAAATAAATAAATAAATCTCCCCTACACTGTCATGTGATGATGATAATGATGATGATGATGCAGTATAGGTTGAATGGAAACAAAGAAAAAGTGCATCTATATCTCCTTTGGAGTTAGAAAATGGGATGAGAAGGTTTCCTGGAAGAGGTCTACTCTGAATACTCAAAGTTACTTAACCCCTTGAGGTCAATATCCCTATACATAAAATAATATCTTACAAGGTCACTATGAGGACTGAGAGACTGAATATACATACAGACAATGTAAGATCATTTATTAAAATTGAACTCTGGAGGACCTGAGTAGCTTAGTCAGTTAAGCGTCTGACTCTTGATTTTGGCTCAAGTCATCATTTTGGGGTCACAAGATCGAGTCCCACCATAGGGTCCGTGCTGGGCTTAAGATTCTTTCTATCCTTCTGCACCCCACTCCCCTACCACTTATGTGTTTTTTCTCTCTCTTTCTAATACACACATACACACACACACACACACACACACACATATGTATATAAAAAACTCTGACCCACAACCTACAGCAGCCTACCCAGGAAACCAATTCATTATTTAGAAATAACCAACCCAGGAAGCCAGTCTAG
Source organism: Canis lupus dingo (assembly GCF_003254725.2). NCBI lineage: Eukaryota > Metazoa > Chordata > Mammalia > Carnivora > Canidae > Canis > Canis lupus. The sequence continues at coordinate 49,376,562 of NC_064255.1, forward strand.
TATAAGTCAGACTTGTAAGAAGTCAGACAGCTATCTTTAATGACAATCCAGGAAGCCAAACAATAACCTACATAACAACTAGCCCAAAATGGCCAGGATTTGATTGATACTGACAAGTTCACTAATGTTTTTCCCCACTTCTAACTTAGCACCAACCAGAGAAAGCCAAATATGCACATCTTACCCTTCACATAGGATGTCTGCTTCTAGTTAGCCCACCTTCTAGTTAGCTTCCCCAGGCCAACAGCCTCCAATCAGGGCACACCTGAAACCCTCCCTTCTTCCCACTATAGCGCTTTCTCTCTCCTCTGCCAGCCTTTGAGTTTCCACCAAAACACAAAAGATGTGTGGCTGAATCCTGTGCTACACATCAAGCTCTGAAATCTTGCTTTTGCTTGTTTTCATTTAGTTGGTCTTCATTTGCTTCCACAGACTTATTTAGATAATGTTCATAAAATGTCTAGTACAAGACATAACCATTAGACCAAGGACTTTTTGAGTCATCAAAGAAACTATTAAAGGAAACAAAGTGCTGAGGCCTTCAAGGACTGAGCTATTTCTGGACAAAATTTACAATTTTGATCTGCATCAAAAGGCCTGCCTTAGAATCTGATTTCTAAAGAGGCAGTCAACAGTTTCAAAAGTGGCAGGTTAGGGGAAAACAAAACAAAACAAAAAAAAAACTGGCAGGTCAGACCTGAAAACTAGCCCAAACCCGAACCCTATGGGAGTGGAAATAATACAAGTGGGCTCCTACTTACTGTTCTGTATTCTGAAGGTTGACCAAACTCAGAGCTCAAAGAGTCCAAAGAGGCTGTGAGAAGAAGACAGACATCTTAAAGTATATGATTAAGGTCAATTCTTATTCATAAGGGGCTTTTAAAATCCAGCTTATGCTTTATCCTGGCCACAACCTCTCCCTTCCTCTCAGACACCTCGCTTCTTGGAACAGCCCCCATCACCCACACCCCCAAAGAAGGGTAATAAGTTGTTTTCTGGCACCTCTCCTGGCAGGCACACATAAGGAATATTTGGTACGGATTCTGGAACTGACCACCCTAACACATTGGCTTGAAAAACCATTTCGGAGCCATGAAATAAAAGAGAAGTAACTCTTACTAATTCACCATATTCTCCTCTGTGGCTCAGGGTAACAGACGCAAAACTGAACATTAGGTGCTACCATTTTAATTCCATTTTCAAACAGGTGTCAAGTCTGGCTGGACTTAAAGCCCCTTTCTCATAAGCCTCAGTGTGCCTGATGCACTTGGCATTCACAATCCCTAATTCCTGTTCATTTCCTGCAGAGGTTCAGTGAGGGCCCCCGTGTCCACACACACACACACACACACACACACACACACAAATTCTAATAATCTTGGGCTCCAGAAAATCTTCAAGGGAGAGAGACAGCAGATAGCTGGGTGTCACTAAGAAGAGGCCCGGAGCCAAGGCCAAGCAAGAAGGAAAGAGCGGCGCTGGCCCCAGGGCCATCCCCCAGCCCTGCACCCCCAGCCCTGCACCCCCCCCCCCGTTCGAGCCCCTAGACGCGCACAGGCCAGGCTGCGGGGAACCGCCAGTAACGGGTGCGCCGAGGGCCGCGGGACCGGGGGGCTGGGAGCCCCGGGCCAGACCCACTTTCGGATACTCCGCCCGCAGCCGTGCCGGCCGACCAGACCCGCGGGGAGGGCTACCTGCCACGTCCCGGGCCAGGAGCAGCAGCACCAAGCTCACCGCCCCGAGCGCCAGGCTCCCTCCGCGGCCCGCCATTCGAACCCTGCTCGGGGCGCCCAGGTCCGAGCGGCCGCGGGCTGGCGGGGGGCGGGGACGGGGCGGGGCTACAGGGGCGGGGCTACGGGGGCGGGGCTACGGGGCGGGACTACAGGGGGCGTGGTTACAGGGGGCGGGGCTACAGTGGGGGCTACGTGGGGCGTGGTTACGGGGAGTGGTTACAAGGGGCGGGGCTACAGGGCGTTGCTATGGGGCGGGGCTACGTGGGGCGTAGTTACGGGGCGGGGCTACAGCGGGCGGGGCTACGGGGCTGGGCTGCGGGGGCGGGGCTACAGGGGCGGTGCTAGCCCCCCACCTCGCCATCCTTCTCCTCCTAAAGCAGGTATCATAACTAATTAAGGAGAGACACCGAGACCCAGGCAGAGGGAGAAGCAGGCTCCATGCAGGGAGCCGGATGCGGGACTCGATCCCGGGTCTCCAGGATCAGGCCCTGGGCTGAAGGCGGCGCTAAACTGCTGAGCCCCCCCGCCCCGGGCTGCCCTCGTATGAGTATTAAATGAGGTAAGGACCTACATGTGTTCAGACATGGTACAACTCAATACATTTTATTCCCTTTCTATGTTTTCCATGTTGACATTTGTAAAGGGGGCAGTTCTTGTGCTCCCAGACAAGTGGTCCTCTGCTCTGATTTCCAGTCACATTGGTTCATTGTGCTGTCACAGAGCCATTGCAGCCTGTAGGCAGTAGCTTTGTTTCTCTTACCTGCCTATCCCTAGTGCCTAGCACCATGCCTGACACAAGCTCAGTACATGTTTGCTGCATAGATGAATCCTGAAACGTTAAACTGACATCACAGCAAGTAGACCCAAAACAGACACAGGATCCAGGAAACAAGAGTTCAAACCCAAGAGAGGGTTGTTAGGGTAGATCTTAATGCAGTGTGACTGGTGTCCTTACAAGAAGAGGAGATTAGGACACAAAACGGAGGGATAACCTTGTGAGGACCCAGAAGACAGCCATCTGCAGTCCAAGGAGAATAGCTGAGAGGAAAGCAAACCTGCCAACACTTTGATCTTGGACTTCCACCTTCAAGAAAAATGTATTTCTAGGGACCCCTGGGTGGCTCAGCAGTTGAACCTCTGCCTTTGGCCCAGGGCGTGATCCTAGAGTCCTGGGATCGAGTCCCACATCTGGCTCCCTGCATGGAGCCTGCTTCCCCCTCTGCCTGTGTCTCTGCCTTTCTCTGTGTGTCTCTCATGAATAAATAAATAAAATCTTTAAAAACAAAAAAGAGGGATCCCTGGGTGGCGCAGCGGTTTGGCGCCTGCCTTTGGCCCAGGGCGCGATCCTGGAGACCCGGGATCGAATCCCACGTCGGGCTCCCGGTGCATGGAGCCTGCTTCTCCCTCTGCCTGTGTCTCTGCCTCTCTCTCTCTCTGTGACTATCATAAATAAATAAAAATTAAAAAAAAATAAATAAAAAATAAAAACAAAAAAGAAAATGTATTTCTATTATTTATGCCACTCAATCTGTGGTACTTTGTTACAGCAGCCCTAGCAAACCAGTACATGTATGTGATAAAATAAATTATATGCATGTATCATTTTGTATCAAAAGCTTTCATTTTAAGAAATTGAACAAAAGAAAGGTTACTCTGAAAGAAACACATTCATGCACTCTAACAATAACTCATATAGTATTGGAGAATAATATTGATTTACTGATTCTTTTCTCCCTAGACAAGCACCCTCTGAGATATTTACTAATTCTGAACACTAATTTTGGTAACAGTTCAGCAAATCTTTTTTTTAAGATTTTATTTATTTATTCAGAGAGACAGAGAGAGAGAGAGAGGCAGAGACATAGACAGAGAGAGAAGCAGGCTCCATGCAGGGAGCCTGACGTGGGACTCGATCCCGGGACTCCCGGATCACACCCTGGGCCGAAGGCAGGTGCTAAACCACTGAGCCACCCAGGGATCCCCAGTTCAGCAAATCTTGATGAGAAGTTTGAAGAAGAGAACTAATGTTGCCAAAGAGGCACAACAAGTTAGTGAATTGGCAGACCTTTTTTTTTTTTTTCCTGCCTTGTATGCCTATGTGTCAAATGTTGATCCCGTGAAATATTCCCTGTATCATTCAGGATCCAGTCTGGAGAAAACACAAGCCTCACTAGGAATTCTCCCAAAGAGAATTTTTTTAAAGATGTTTATTTATTTATTCATGAGAGACACAGAAAGAGAGGCAGAGACATAGGCAGAGGGAGAAACATGCTCCCAATGGGAAGCCCAACGTGGGACTCAATCCCAGGACCCTGGGATCACGCCCTGAACCAAAGGCAGATGCTCAACCACTGAACCACCCGGGTGTCCCTCCCAAAGAATTTAACATAAGGGATTGGCCAGGCTGGTATTGGAAAACTAAAAAAAAAAAAAAAAAGCAGTAAGGGACCAGTGCGGTAATACACAAAGATGGTAACTCCAAGCCATAGGTATCAGCCCTAGGTCTGGAGGAAAAGAAGTTGTGGGACACACCTGGGTGGCTCAGCGGTTAAGCATCTACCTTTGGCTCAGGGTGTGATCCTGGAGACCCGGGATCGAGTCCCATGTCAGGCTCCCTGCATGGAGCCTGCTTCTCCCTCTGCCTGTGTCTCTGCCTCTCTCTCTCTCTCTGTGTCTCTCATGAATAAATAAATAAAATCTTAAAAAAAAATAAAAGAAGAGGTTGAGATTATCTAGAAATTTGGAGGAGAGTTGCTAGAAAGCTGAGATTTAGACCTCTGAGTGGGGATGTTGCATGCCTAGTGCTGATGGTTCTGAGGGAGCGCAGTGAGGCCGTCTGAGGTGTGTGACAAAGCCAGAGACTGGAAGCAGCTGCCACAGCCAGTGAAGGGACATTGCGGGGACAGGACTGCTGAAAGAAATAGCCAGAATGCAGAATCAAGTCCCTCCTCTGTCCTGCCGTGTAGGGTCCCCCAACACATCCAATTGGAAACTTCAGTAAGCCAGCTGGCAAGGCAGAAATGAATTCTAGCCTCGCTGAGTCTGGCAGGGAGGTTTCAGAGCTGACATACAATAATCTAATGACTGGCATGGTCACATATCCCACCCTTTGATTTTAGTAACCTCAAGTACTGGGATGAGAAGACAATATACAGTTTTAAACTCTATCCGGCACCATGCGTGGCTGAGTTCTGACTAGTGTCATGTTTGAGGCTGGAGGGTAAATTTGGAATATATGTTAATATATTTCTGAGTCACCTAATGTAAATTCTTTGAATAAAGTCCATGAGTTGAAGATGGCTTATTTTGCCAAAGGCATTCATCAAGGAGTATATATGTTATATATATTATACACACATACTTTCTCAACCTTGTTAGATTCCTATTACCAAATAACAAACACTTGCTTATAAACATCTTTGTCTATGATGTTTCAGGAAAACAATCCAAAATCTGAGCATAGACTTAGGAACAATACTTAGAGTTGTGTTAGGAACTGCAGCTTCAAAAAGAAAAGCCTCAAGACAGATTTGTCATAAATTTATGTGGGTGGACACTGCTGCCTTCATATTATTTTGTTCCAAACTGTTGATATTGGGATCCCTGGGTGGCTCAGTGGTTTGATGCCTGCCTTTGGCCCAGGGCGTGTTCCTGGAGTCCCGGGATCGAGTCCCGCGTCGGGCTCCCTGCATGGAGCCTGCTTCTCCCTCTGCCTGTGTCTCTGCCTCTGTGTGTGTGTGTGTCTATCATGAATAAATAAATAAAATCTTTAAAAAAAAACTGTTGATATTACACCTTAGAAATATTTCCATATAGTTTTTCTCAGCATTTGTCAGCCCAGAACAAGAGTCAACACTTTTTGTAAAGAGCCAAAGAGTAAATACTTTAGATTTTGTGGATCAGGGGCACCTGGGTGGCTCAGCAGTTGAGCATCTGCCTTCAACTCAGATCATGATCCTGAGGTCCTGGGATCAAGTCCCTCATCGGGCTCCCCACAGGGAGCCTGCTTCTCCCTCTGCCTATGTCTCTGCCTCTCTGTGTGTCTCTCATGAATAAATAAATAAAATCTTAAAAAAAAAAAGATTTTGTGGATCAGTCTGTCACAACTAGTCCACACTGCGATATAGTACAAAAGCAGACAGACCATATTTCAAAGAAAGGGCATGGCTGTGTTTCAGTAAAATATGGATTTAAATGTAAAATGTGTACCTTTTAGATTTTAAATTACATCAAAAAGAATTTTAAAAGCACTAAAAGCATAAAATATGTAGGAATAAATTTAATCAAGAAAGTAAAAGACCAGTACTCTGAAAAGTGTAAAACATTGACAAAAGAAACTGAAGACGACACAAAGAAATGGAATGATAAAAAAAAAAAAAAAGAAATGGAATGATATTCTATACTCATTGATTGGAAGTTCATATTGTTAAAACACCACAATCTTCCAGTTATAAAATAAAAAAGACACAAGGATATAATGTACAGCACAGGGGATTAAGTCAATAATATTATAACAACTTTGTATTGTGACAGATGGTAACCAGTCTTATTGTGGTTACCATTTTTTATAAAGTTTTTTTCAAGTTTATTTATTTATAATCTCTACACCTAATATGGGGCTTGAACTTACAACCTAGAGATCAAGAGTTGCACATTCCACTGACTGAGCCAGCCAGGCACCCCTTGTGGTGACCATTTTTGAATGTGTATATATATATATATATATCCATTCAGTATGTTGTACACCTTAAACTAATACAATATTGTATGTAATTATTCTTCAAAAGAGAAAAAAATCCTCAAAGAAAGATTTTAGAGGAAAACATTGGAGAAAATCTTTAGGATCTAGGGAAAGTGTTCTTAGACTTGAGGCTAAGAGCATGATTTATAAAAAGAAAAATTGGTAAATTGGTCCTCATCAAAATTAAAAACCTTTGCTCTGTAAAAGACCTTGTAATGAGGGGGCACCTGGATGGCTCAGGTGGTTAAGTGTCTGACTTCAACTTAGGTCATGATTTCAGGATCCTGAGATTGAGCCCTCACTTCTGGCTTCCCGCTCAGCCAGGAGTGTGCTTGTCCCTCTGCCCCTCCTCTCTTCTGCTTGTACTCTCTCTCTCAAATAAATAAATAAAATCTGAAAGAAAAAAAAAAAAGACCTTGTAATGAGGATGAAAAGACAAATACAGACTGGGAGGAAATATTTGCAAACCACATATGCAACAAAGGACTTGTATCTAGAATATATAAGGAGATCTCAAAACTCCAGAGTAAAACAAAACAAAACACAGAAACAAAAAAAAAACAAACCCACCTGATTAGAAAACAAATTTATGAGCAGACATTATACTAGAGAGGATATACAGATGCCAACACATGAAAAGATATTCAATATCATTAGCCATTAGGGAAATGCAAATCACAATGAAATACCAATACACATTTGTCAGGATGGCTAAAATAAAAACATCAAATGCTGTCAAGGTGGTGGAGAAACTGAATCATTCATTGTTGGCAGGAACGTCAAACAGTACAATCACTCTGGAATACAGTTTGGTAGTTTCTTAAAAAAAAAAAAAACCTAAGCATGCAAATACCATATGACCTGGAGATTGTACTCTTGGGCATTTCTCCCACAGAACTGAAAATTTATGTTTACACAAAAGCCTGAACATGAATGTTCATAGCAGCTTTATTTGTAATAGCCAAAACCTGGAAACAACCTAAATATCCTTCATCAAGTGAACAATTAAGCTATGGTAATTCATACCAGAGTTCTACTCCACAGTAAATATGAATCAATAATTGATTCATGCAACAATGTGAGTGGATCTCAAGGGCACTATGATGCGTTAAAGAAAAGAAACCCAATTTCAAAAAGCTAGAAAGCAGAGAAATAATAGCCGAAACTGAGACTTTACTGAAAACATTTTTGCTAGCTCATTACATATGGTTCTCAGAATTTTAACTAATCAGTAACTTTAAATTATATTAATTTGGGAAGAATTCTCAAAAAGTATTTATGACTCTTATCACAAAGAAATTTTTAGAGCCCTCTTTGAAATATTGGTGGGTAACCTCCAGGGTCATAACTTGCAAGTTAAAAAAAATTTTTTAAATGGTTATTTTTGAATGAAACCATACACACTATCCAGAAGGATATATGATTCTAGAAATGTCATTCATTTTATTCATTCATCCATTCCACAAATATTTCAAAATGCTATCTATGCACTGTCCCAGGAACCAGATTAGCAGCGAACAACACCTACTAAAAATCCCTGCCCTCAAGAGGCAGGGATTAATTCTAATATCTAGTGATATTACTATGATAAAAGGCCTTTAAGAAAACACCTGTTCAAGTAATGATAACCATCAATGTATAACCCACTCCTAATTGATTACACAAGACCTACAGATCAGAGGATGTTTTATAAAAATTAGGCAGTATAGTAAATCGAGCCATATAAATACCAAAAATACATGTTGTCACTCCTAGGCTTGTCTTAAATCAGCATGTTATCAAATCTCATCTAAATAGAAATTGCAGGGTGTCTGGCTGGGTCAGTTGGTAAAGCATGAGGCTCTTGATCCTGGGGTTGTGAGTTCAAGCCCCATGATAGGTGTAGAGATTACTAAAAATAAAATTTTTTTGTTTTTTTTTAAGAAATTATTGAAGTAACAGAGGCACTGTGGAAACTTTAACTGGGTCCTCTGAATCAAAGCCAAATCTTTCTGGGGTTTGGAAAACATAGTTTCTTTTCCTAAAAATTGTTATTAATGTGAAAAAATAATGTTTATTCTTCTTATTTAAATGAGAATATTTTCTAAATTCCTCAGTTTTAATTTCTAATATAATTAAATATTGATAGATATAACAGGAAATACTCTTTGAGATCTTCAGTAATTTTCAAGAGTATTAAAATTTGGTCTGGGACTCCCAAGACCAAAATATTTGAAATCAACTGCCATATGAAATAGATGTTATAGCCATTTTATGGTTAGTGTAGTGGGGCTCAAAGAAGGTCAGGAAGAGATCTTTTAAAAGACAAACCTAATTCTATCTTGTTTTCCTTTCCACTCAACTCTGTGGTGTAGATCTTCACTTCATCCTCTGAAAGGAACATATTCTATGATATTAAGTTTAGCAGCTCAACATGTTCCTTATTATCTCTGTCACCAAGTTTAAACTTTTAAGAAAAGGGGCACCTGGGCTGAGCGTCTGCTTTTGGCTCAGGGTCATGATCCTGGGGTCCTGAGATCAAGTCCTAAATCAGGCTCCCCACAGGGAGCCTGCTTCTCCCTATGCCTATGTCTCTGCCTTTCTCTGAGTGTCTCTCATAAATAAATAAAATCTTTTTAAAAATAAATAAATAAACTTTTAAGAAAAAGTATTGAAAACTTGCAAATAGGGCAAAATATTATTATGTGCCTTTTCAGAGTCACACTAGAGTATTGTCTAAGAAGCTTGAGTGGGGCTCATCAGACTCTACATCTTATTTGCCCTGTTATTTACTGGTGATGGGGCCTAGAGTCTATTAGATATTAACTGTGGAAGATAAGTGGCAAACGATATTGCTGGTAGAAAAGGTAACTCCAAATGTTACTGTTTTATTGCTCTGATGATAGAAAGCAGTATTGTTTACATGTGGTTTTGCAGTCTTATTCCAAAGTTCTTTTTTCCCCACAGACCATATATTTACTAGTCTCTTCCATTCTCCTTTGAACTGGTTTACTGTCCTGCTGGTTCCCTCACTAATGGGTTAAGTAAGAAGGATAAATAAGAGGCCCATTTGCCCAGCAGATGGAGAAGGAGGTGCTTCTGATTTGGGAAGACCAGCATGTACAATGGCCAGCGTGACGTCTTTAGAGAAATCCAAGAGTTTAGTTTGCGTCTGCAGCAAATCTAGGGTGAGGCCCATGATGCTGCACTTCCACAAGTGCAGTTGAAACTGATGCTGCTGGACCATGGACCATACCTTGAGTAACAAGGGAGTAGGCCAGAGCATAAGTGCATGTAGAAATGTCCAGAAGTGAAAATGGAACCTGACAGAGGTGAATGTGGAATTAGAACAGAGTCCCTAGTCAAAATCATCTTTCTTTCTTTTTCTTTCTTTCTTTCTTTCTTTCTTTCTTTCTTTCTTTCTTTCTTTCTTTCTTTCTTTCTTTCTTTCTTTCTTTCTTTCTTTTCTTTCTTTTTCTTTCTTCTTTCTTTCTTTCCTTTCCTTTTATTTTCTTTTTTACAATCTATATATCAAACAAAATGATTCCTAAGCCCAGGCAGGTAGTTCACTCATTTGAAATACTATATGTGATCACTACATTCCAGTATAATCACAGATGTGAGACTAGGTCTGGTAAGTAATTTCAAGAAAACTATCCTCTATTTGTTTTCCCTCAGCGCCATCTTTAGTTGAGCCAAGCTGTATTTGGTGGTGTCTATGGCCATCTAGTGGGCATGAATTGACATAACTAGTGCCTCATAGTAGTTTCCAAAGGGCTCTCACTTTATTTTCACAATAACCTATGAGGTAGATACTGTTTTTCCAATTAGTTTTTTTTTTAATTAATATTGAGCTAACTATGAGCCAAGCACTATACATGAATGATCTTATTAATTCCCCACGTTAAAAAACAAAATTCAGGGACGCCTGGGTGGCTCAGTGGTTGGGCATCTGCCTTCTTCTCAGGTCATGATCCTGGAGTCCTGGGGTCACATCGGGCTCCCTGCATGGAGCCTGCTTCTCCCTCTGCCTATGTCTCTGCCTCTGTGTGTGTGTGTCTCTCATGAATAAATAAAATCTTAAAAATAAATAAATAGATAAAATTCAATGGAGTAAATTTGAAGATCTAACTGGCTTATTGAGTCATGATCCAGTTGCATCCCATCTCGCAAGAAGAGGGAAGCCCAGAGGAATTGTACAAAATGGAAGGTTTTTATAGGAAGGGGGTGGTGCGCTGAGTTAGTAGCAACTGGATTGTTCCAGACAAGGTCATCTTCCCCTAAGGTAAAGGGCTAGGGCCTTACCACGCAGATCGCCTCATCTTCCCTTGCAGAAGTGGGTGGAAAATAGAGAGGGTCTGTGTGACAGGTTACTGTGTGGGTGCTGATCAGAAAAGTTTTGACTGACAAGACCACATTTCTGGGGGAGGTTGAAACTACAATTAAATTAGGTAGCAAGCTTCAGTTTGGTGACTTAGCCTGACAAAAATGACTCAGCTTTGGGCCTGTGGCTTTCTTTTTTTATTTTTTATTTTTTTTGTGGCTTTCTTTTTTAACACCCATAACAATCCTATGTGATACTACACCTGTGTTATTATTCCCATTTATAGATGAAGAAGCTGAGGCTTAGCGATGATGAAAAACATACCCATACTCCAATAGCTAATAAATAGGATCACCAAGTTTCAAACCAGAGGAGTCACATGTCACTAACACCAACCATCATCTTCACTTTTTTCCTCCTCCTCCTCTTCTTCTTCTTCTTCTTCTTCTTCTTCTTCTTCTTCTTCTTCTTCTTCTTCTTCTTCTTCTTCTTCTTCTTCTTCTTCTTCTCAAAACATTGTCATTATGTGCCAGGCATTTTCCTAAATCCTTTACAGGTATTACATAATTTAATCCTTACAACAATTCCTATAAGTGACGTATAATTATTATTCCCATTTTATAGATGAGAAAATCAAGGCACAAGGAGTTAAGCAAGTTATCCAAAGTCATCAATAGTGAATAGCATAGCCAGAATTGGAGCCTAGGGAATTATTTTATTTTATTTTAAAGATTTTATTTCCACGTAATCTCTATACCCAATGTGGGGCCCGAAATCACAACCTTGAGATCAAGAGTTGCATACTCTTCCTCTGACTGAGCCAGCCAGGTGCCCTGGGAATTTTTTTATTTCAAAATTTTATATAATTAAAGTTAAATGTGCTTCTCTGACATCTATGAAATGAATCTTTTATTCCTCCATCTCTTTTTTTCCCCAGGTTTATTGAGATATAATTGATGCATAACATTATATAAGTTTAAGGCATAGAATGTGATAATTTGATACATAGATACTAAGACATGATTACTGCCATAAAGTTAGCTAACACATCCGTCACCTCATATAACTACAAGGTTTTTGTGCAGTGAGAACATTTAAGAATTACTCTTAGCAACTTTCTAGTGCTTTTTTTTTAAAAGATTTATGTACTTGTTTTAAGTGAGAGTGAGCAAGCATGAGCAGGAGAGGCAGAGGGAGAGAGAATCTCAAGCAGACTTTGTGCTAAATGCAGAGCCCAACAGAAGGCTCAGTCTCACAACTCTGAGATCATGAACCTGAGATCATGACCTGAGCCAAAACCAAGGGTCAGCTACTTACCCAGCTGTCCTACCCAAGCTCCCCACAACTTTCCAGTATTTTAATATATCGTTAACTACAGTCACCATGCTGAATATCAGATTCCCCACAACTTGTCATCTTAAAACTAGAGGTTTGACCTTTTTTCCCTTTCTTCCACATCAGAGCTGCTGGCAACCACTATTCTATTCTCCATTTCTGTGAGTCTGGCTTTTTTTAGATTCCACATATAAGTGAGATTGTACAGTATTTGTCTTTCTCTGTCTGAATTATTTCACTTAACATAATGCCCTCAAGGGAACCCAAAGAATTTTATTCCAGAGCCCATTCTCTTAACCAGTAAACAATTTAAGAAATACAAGTTAATTTGGTTCTCCTTGTTACAAAATTCATGCATACTTAGAAAAGCAGAAAGAAAAAAAATCACTGAAAATTCTAGCTCCCAAACATAATCACAATTAACACTTAGTGCTTCACTAAGTGAAGCATTTCACTTACGGCTTCACTCCTAGCCATAGTACTAAGCTACTTTGTTTTAAATACAGTTGTGATGATACTACAAGAACTATTTTGTGTTCTGTTTCTTTTATTTAACATCATAATAGGCATTTCCAATATCCCCAAACCCATAGGTATTATTGTTAAAGGGTCCTTTATTATTGTTATAATTTGCAGTGCCTACTATGGGTTGGGTACTGGTGTGAGGAATTTCTGTGTATTTAATCTTCACAAAAACTCCATAGTACAGAGACTATTATAAGTCCTCTTTTATCTTTTTAATAAGATTTTATTTATTTATTCATGAGAGACACAGAGAGAGAAAGGCAGAGACATGGCCAGAGGGAGAAGCAGACTCTCTGCAGGGACTCAATCCCAGGACCCCAGGATCAGGACCTGAGCCAAAAGCAGACGCTCAACCACTGAGCCACCCAGGTGCCCCTATAAGCCCTCTTTTATTTTATTATTTTTTAAGATTTATTTATTTATTTATTTATTTATTTATTTATTTATTTATTTATTTATTTATTATAGACATAGAGAGTGAGAGGCAGAGACACAGGAGGAGGGAGAAGCAGGTTCCATGCCAGGAGCCCGACGTGGGACTCGATCCCTGGGCCAAAGGCAGGTGCTAAACTGCTGAGCCACCCAGGGATCCCCTAAGCCCTCTTTTAGATGAAGAAACAGGCACAGCTGGTAAGTGACAGAGCTACAATTTGAACCTAGGAAGCTTGCCTCCAGAGTCTGCCATCATATAAATGTGGAAAGTAAGTTTTTAAATTGCTTACATCTTGGGACCCTGGGTGGCTCAGTGGTTTAGCGCCTGTCTTTGGTCCAGGGCGCCATCCTGGAGTCCTGGGATCGAGTCCCATGTCGGGCTTCCTGCATGGAGCCTGCTTCTCCCTCTTCCTATGTCTCTGTCTCTCTCTGTGTGTGTCTTTCATGAATAAATAAATAAAAGTTTTAAAAAATAAATAAATTGCTTACATCTGATATGTTAACTAACTGGATTTTAAATTAAAATTCTATTTATATATTTATTTACTTTAAAATATTTTATTTATTTTTTAATAGTGGGATAGTGAATATTACTCCCTGCTAACATGATGAGGAAAGGAAGTGCAGAGAGGGAAATTTGCCCAAGATCATGAAGCTGGTAAGTGCTGAAGTTAGATTCATATGCAAATTTTTTCACTTTAAACCCTAAGTTCTTATATTCATGCTAAACTCTACAGCTGCATTGCCTAATACTGTAGCCATTAGTCATGTGGCTATTGAGCATTTAAAATGTTGTGGGGTGAATCCAGGTGTGCAGTGAAAGTAAAATATACTCCAATTTCAACCACTTACTGTGAAAGAAGAAGCATAAAAAATTGCAATAATTTTTATATGTGCTACATATTGAAGTTGTAACAGTGTGGATATACTGAGTTAAATGTATGATTACAATTGATTTCATTTGTTTCTCTTTAGTTTTAAAGATGTATTTATTTATTTTAGGGGGAAGGGCAGAGGGAAAGGGAGAGAAAGAGTTCCAAGCAGACTCCACACTGAGCGGAGAGCCCCACACGGAGCTCTACTCCATGACCTGAGCCCCCATCAAGAGGCAGATGCTTAACCAACTGTGTCACCCAGGTGCCCCTTCTCTCCACCTTTTAAATGTAATAACTAGACATATTAAATTACACATGTGGCCCACACTGTATTTCCATTAGCCAGTGCTGCTACAGACCAGCAGTCCTTCAGTTTAATGTGCAAATGAGTCACTTGGTAAAAATGCAGATTCTGATGCAGGAAGCCCAAGGTAGGAGCTAAGATTCTGCATTTCTCACAAGCTCTCAATAATGCCAATGTTGGGGGTCAATGTGGAGCACCTTTGGGAGCAATGCTCTACAGGGAAGGGAGGGAGGCAGAGACCAGTGTTAGATGCCTTGGCAACACCTGTGTTTATGAGGCAGTGGATAAAAATTAAGAGACTCTGAAGTGGAGGAGGGGAGAAGAGCCCTAAAGAGGTCCTAGGAGAACTGGAACAGTATGTCGTCAGGGAAGCCATGATGGAGTCATGCCCACGTGAAACAATCAACAGCAGCACGTCTAAGAGACTAAACAGGGTCCAGCCGGTTTCTCAATGAAGAGGCTACTGACGAATGTGGAGGGCACAGTTTCTGTGAATAATGGATGCTCAAGGCAGATCACACTCTTCTTCTCCACAAAGAGAAAGGACGGTAGGTAAGGCCGATGGCAGGGGCACGTGAGAGGGAGTAGGGTAAGGCAGGGGGTGGGTTATGGAGACACTGGTTTGGTTTGGTTTTGCAGGGATGAGATCTGAGTCTATGATTTATGCAGAAAGGGAGGAACATAAAAAAAAAAAGTCAGCCCAGAGAATACTGGTGGCTTCTCTCCTAAATATACAAACATGTTTACTGAATGTCAGCTATGTGTCAGCTCCTGGAGTAAGTGAAACAGCCTCAGATCTCAAGGATTCCACAGTCCTGGAATGCCTCTCCTATGAAGTTTTGAGAAGTCAGTAAATCAAGCATGGATTAGTGATGAGCAATCTTTTCTCCCCACCTCCTCTTTTTTAAGATTTATTTATTTATTTGAGAGAGAAAGAACACAAGGGAAAGGAGTGGGAGAGAGAAAATCCCAAGCACAGAGCCCAAAACGGGGCTCTACCTCATGACCCTGAGATCATGACCTGAGCGGAAGTCAAGAGTAGGATGCTTTACCCAGCTAGGAACCCCTCATGAGCAATATTCTACACGAATCCCAATTCAGGAGAGGTATGAATGTATATATGGTCCTCAAGTTTTCTGAAATTATGTTTAAACATTTTTTATTTCTCAGTCACTGAAGGGTTCCACTTTTAGGCTAAAATTCCACAAATAACATCACTAGTAGCAACCACTTCAGTATGAGCTGACAACACCAGACACCTTTGAAGAAATGTTGAGATGACACCACCACGTGGGGGGTGGTGAAGGGGCCAAGACAGACACGGGGGAGAGATTTGGCATCAGGATTATTGTCCCAGACTGGGAACAACCACAAAAATGCTAGCCTCTTGGAAAATTCCACATGTGGTGGCAACCGGAAGAGGCTGTGCGTGGGGATTATGGAGTAAAGTGACAAGAGTCCAGGGCCACAGTGAGGGGGAGCTGGGGTGCTGATGCAAGACAGAAATTTCATCCTCTCCTATCTCCTCTCCGCCTAAAAGCAGTTAAAAGAGAACACAAGTTCAGGCCCCACCCAGGCCATCTTGTGAATACACTCTGCAGTCCATTAAATTGCCCTAGAGATTCCCAGAAGAGTTGAAGGTCAATCTTCCTTCAATTCTGGTCCTTGAAACCAGCCCACCTGGGGGTTTCTATAAACTATCGTCCCATTGTGTGTAATTCATATGTAAATATTCTAAAGCCCAGCAATCAAAGAACCAGCTCCAGGGGAGTAAACAAGCTTTAGATACACAATGAAAATGCCACTCCCCTTCCAGCTTTAAAAGTGCCTACAGATCACACACAGAAAAACCCGGCCCTGCTGGAGATTCTGGGGTGCCTCTAGCAACTTGGTCTCAACTGCCTCCTATCTCGGACTTCCTCCTCCTACCCTTTTCCTCTTCCTCCCCGAAGGTGGGAGGTGGTGGGGGGTTGGAGCCATCTTAAAGCAGCCTGGCCCGGATAAAGGAAGAAGCATTCTAGTTCTTTCCTTCAAGGCTGAGTGGTTTACCAGGCGGAGACGTGCTTTCAGAAGTGACTCTTAGTTACACATTTCTGGAGAAAGACCTCCTAATGGTGAACCCATGGAAGCCCAGCAACTTACCTGCCTCTGATTACTTTTCTGACACCTGAATAATTAAGGCCCACGCACCCAACATGGTTTGAAAAAACTTTGTTTTCTTCAAACATCCCTGCCTGCAGCCAGGAATAAGCTTCTCCTCTCAGCCTCTTCCCCAGCCTTCCTCTGCTGAGTCTCCAGAAACCCGCCCCAGCTTGCCAGCATGAGGAAGGCCTGCCAAGCCTTGGCCCTTCTACAAGTCATGTCTGAAATTTCACATTCTCTGAAAGGCACACCTAGCCCTCATGAATGACTTCTTTCTCTTCACCCTCATGGTTAGATTTGTGAAACCTCCTCACTCAGACTTGTTCATTCAGGAAATGTTTTATGAGGGCTTACTGTGTGCCTGGAGGTTTTCTAAGGCACACTACAATTCCAAGATGAATGAAGTGGGCAGTCCCATTCCCCAAGGAGCTTGCAGCTCCTTGAGGAATGACAACATGTAAATATATTACCATAGGGTAAGTGCTATGTGTGGGATGTTCCCGGGGTGCCTTGGAAACCCAACCCAAACTTGGGAGTCCTGGGAAGGCTTTCTGAAAGAGGAATGGGGAATCCTATCCTTGGCAGGCAAGTAGACAGGCAGAAGCCTAGAGAAGGGTCCTAGTTCAGGAACACCAGTGGGTCAGCTGGGCTGGGGGGCGAGGTCAGGCAGGGAAAGAGGGGAATAGAATGAGGCTGGAGTGGGGAGTGAGGACCAAAGCCAGGATTTTTTGAGCCAAGCTAAGGAGTTTGGTCTTGATCCCTCAGGGCTGATGGGCCATTTAGGAAAATAACTCTGGGGGCACCTGGCTGGCTCAGTCGGTGGAGCAGCGAAGCGTGCCACTCTTGATCGTGGGGTTGTTAGTTCAAGCCCCACGTTGGGCGTGGAGATTACTTTTAAAGTGTCTTCAGAGAATTTATGTCTTCCTTTGCGTGTGTATGATCTTTCTCCTTCACTGGAATGGAAACTCTGAGATAGCGCTTTTGTCTTGTTTACTGTTTATTATAAACCCAGGACTTGTAGAAGTGCCTAGACCCTAAGAGACCCTTGGAGAATATGCGAATGAAGGAATGAAAGCTGCTGGCATATGATTTGAAGATGAGTGATGGAGAGGGGGCTTGAGGGGGGCAGAGTCCCCTGTAATCCTTGCCGTAATGCCATGACCCCCAAAATGAGGCACTCTCAACGTGGGTGACTATTTTTGGTCTCCTATTGTTGCTGTAACAAATTACCACCAATTTAGTGGCTCAAAAAATCCATAAATCTGTGTTCCTATAGTTCTTGAGGTCAGAAGTCTGAAATCAGTTTTACTGAGCTACAGGCAAGGTGTAGGCAAGGTGGCTCTTTTTGGAGGTATAGGAGAGAACTCATTTCCTTGCCTTTTGTAACTTCTCAAGGTTGCCTGCATCCCTTAACACCTGACACTTTCCTGGAATCACTAACTTCTTCCCTCTGTCCTCAGGTCTCCTACTTGCTCTTTGATTCTCAAACCCCCCTCTGGCTCCCTATTAGAAGGGTACTTGTGATTACATTTAGTGCCCCCCCCCACTGCCCCTGATAATCTGGGATAATCTCTACCATCAAAATCTTCTGTTTAATCACATCTGCAAAGTCCTTTTTCCATCTAAGGTAACACTCACAGGTTCTGGACATTAGGACATGGGTATCTTTGGGGGGTGTTATTCAGCTGATCATAGTGACCAGCACATAAGGTGGTTACTGGGCACTTGAGTGAGCCTGCCTGGAGGTAGGTAGGACTGAGTCAGTTCACCTGAGAGGCAGAGAAGTCTAGTGGTTAAGAACATAATCTGGAGCCAGCCTGCCCCGATTCAAAGCTCTGCTATTCATGAGCTGTGTGATCTTGGATAAGTGACTTAACCTCTCTGTGCTTTGGTTTCCTCATCTGTAAAATCGAGCTAATGAGAAGTATACTCCATAAGGTTGCTGGCATGAGTTAATGCACAGAAAGCATGTGGGTAACTAGTGCAGGTCACACAGTAAGCTCTCAGGAGGTGTTAACTATTTGGGATAGCTCACAGGGAGATCCTGGGGATGCCCTGATCCCACTTCTCAACACAAGCTTTGTCAGCAGCTCAACCCTGAAGAAGCACACTACACTGGGAATCTGAAGTCTCACCCATGCAGGAGAGACTGAATGACTTGGGGTGGTAAAGCAGGACTCCACCTTGCTACTCAAAATTCTCCCATTGAATCTCTGTCTTCAGTCCCAACAACTCCCAATTTTAGAGCATCTGTCTACAAGTTCCCTGAAAGCAAAGGGGAAAGATGCCCCTGTTTTCTTATACCCCCTTCCATTTTTTAGTATGAGATCCAATCCTGGCAAATTACTTCTCTGGGCCTTAATTTCCTCATGTATAAAATAATCATAAAAATCAGCATTAAAATAGCACTTACTGTATGCCAGGTGCTGACCTAAGCACTTTATTGGAATCCACATAATCCTCACAACACCCCTACATTATAGGGAAAAGCATTACTGTCTCCATTTTACAGATAGGGAAATTGAGGACCAGAGACAAGAATAGTCTGGCTAGGAAGTTACCACTGGTACCTCTACTGTGGAACCCTCAGGGCAGGCACTCTGAAGAATCATTTCTCAACCATTATACTTTCTTTCTTTTTTTTTAAGATTTTATTTATTCATGAGAGACACAGGCAGAGGGAGAAGCAGGCTCCATGCGGGGACCTGATGCAGGACTCAATCCAAGAACTCCAGGATCACATCCTGAGCCAAAGGCAGATGCTCAACTGCTGAGCCACCTAGGCATCCCGCATTCCACTTCTTTAGGGATTTAGGGCACTAAATCCCAAGCCATTTCTGAATAGGCTGAGCCTGGGTCATGTGCCCACAGGTGCCCATATTCATCAGCAATTGAGGACAGACTATACCTGGCTCCTTTCAATACCTCTGACAGAGGCTGAGTCATGCCTCCAACAAAGCTCAAACAATGGGTGACTTGCCCCTGTATTCGTTATCTTTGTGGTGTAACAAATTACCCTAAATCATACCAACTGAAAACAACAAACATTAGCTCACACTTTCTGTGGATCAAGAATCCAGATACAGCTTTGCTGGATACTTAGCTCGGGGTCTGTTACTTTTATGTTATCAGCCAGAAGAATAGTAGTCTCGAGGCTCAACTAGGTGAGGGTCCACGTCCAAGCTTGCTCATGTGGCCGTCGTCAGACCTCAGATCTTTGCTGGCTGTTAGCCGATCTTCAGTTCCTTGCCACATAGGCCTTTCCATCGGGCCACTTACACCCTGGCAGCCCGTCCCCCAGAGTGCAGGCTGAGAGAGAAGAATGCCAATGCCTTCTCAGTGCAATATTTAAGAGTAAAGCAGAGAACAGCAGGAAGAAGGAATTAAGGTAGTAGGTAAGGGCAATCCAAAGGACTGGTGAAATAGTTCGATCTTCAGTGTTTCCCTTTGGTTTTCCCATATGTTAGGCAGATAGAGTCCATGTGGAAAAGTATATATATATACTTAAAACTAAAGGAAAAATAGCATAAAGCTCAGGAATCTACCATGTAGCAAGAAATGAACAAATTCTCAATATAAAAAACATGCAAACATAATTTTGAAATGGATAGAACCGAAGAAGTCAGTTGCCTTGAAATACAAGATCATTGGAACAGATGGAAATCGCCAGTGCTATTATACAGCAGGTTTAATTACAGCAGAAAAAGGAAAGTTAACCCCTGGAAAAAATGAGTCACAGTTTGAAACGTATGAGGTTGTGGCATACATCTTAATGGAGAAAAGTTGTACCATCCTGTTTTGATGTTGGGGCTCCCAATGAAAGATACTCTCAGGAGCTAACTGTGTGTACAAAATTACATTCCATATACCCCAAGTCCTGCACTAGTGGCTTTCAAATGCTTTTGACCTGGACAAAGAGTCATTTGAAGAATGAAATACATTTTTTAAAAGATTTTATTTATTTTATTTGAGAAACAGAGACAGTGAAAGAGAGTGAGCAGAGGTAGAGGGGAGAAGAGAGAAGTGGGGGGCCCTATGTGGGGGCTTGATCCCAGGACGCTGGGATTACAACCTGAGCCAAAGGCAGATGCCCAACTGACTAAGCCCCCCAGGCATCCAAGAAGTACATTGTTATACAACAGCTAATGTGTACACATTCACTCACACATAACTGAGGTACAAGTTTTATGAAAACAATACTTATCCTCATTGTGTTTTATTAATATAGTATGTATTACACTACAAATTTTATATTTTATTGTATGTCATTTTAAAAATCTGGTCAAGAATTAATAGGTCGTGACATGCAGGGAGATAAATACTGCTTTGTAAGATTTTCACCCAGTTTCACCCTGAATTACAGAAAATGGTCAGGATAAAGACACCAAGCCCAAATTTACATTATCTGACTTCCCCATAGGGAAAAGGAAGGGAATCAGGTATGAAACAAATATTTTCTTTTAATAATTTTAATAATTCACAAAGTGAAATCAAGTACTTTTTTCCTCCTCTTCCTTTTTCCAAAGGCACAGGCAGGGCTTTACCGGGGGGGCTGCAGCTCAAGCTGGCGGGAGACACAGTACCAACAGAGAAGAGTTAGACTGGCCTCTCAACCAAGAGCTTTTTTTTTTTTTCAACCAAAAACTTTTAAAATTTTTTCTATCTGTGCTTATTTTCCAGTTCTCATTCCTTATTTTGTGTATTCACGCTTCTTTTTTATTTCTTTTAAGTTAGTAGTTTAACATATTTCAGAGTGTCAGTTCTTGGATTTATTTATTAGTGCTACCTTTTTAAAAATCTCTAAGTAGTTAATTTTTGTATTTGATCTTTGCTTCTCTTATGTTTTGGTCTTTTACATGTTTTCATATTCAGTGCTTACCTTGTTTAATTTTTCTTACTGTATTAATTGCCTCTTGCTAATTATTGCTAATAAATTACCTTAGGGCTTGGTGATGTAAAACATACTTTTTAAAAATCAAATCACATAGTTGACACACATTGCATTTGCCTCAGGTGTCCAACATAATGATTCCACACTCTGTATGTCATGCTATGTTCACAAGTATAGCTACCATCTGTCATCATACAACACCATTACCACACAAGTGACTGTATTTCCTATGCTCTACCTTTCATCCCCATGATTTATTCATTCCAGAACTGGAAGCCTGTATTTCCACCGCCCATTCACCCCTTTTTACCCATCCTCTCACCGCCCTCCCCTTTCCCTCTGGCAACCATCAGTTTGTCCTCTGTTTTTTTTATGGTTCTGTTTCTACTATTTTGTTTGTTTGTTCATGTGGTTTGTTTTTTAGATTCCACATAAGTGAAGTCATATTTGTCTTTCTCTGACTTATTTCACTTAGCATATTACCCTCTAGGTCCACCCATGTTGTCACAAATAGCAAGATTTCCTTCTTTTCTGTGACTGAATAATAGCCATTGTTTTTATTTATTTTTATTTTTTATTTTTTTTAAAGATTTTATTTATTTATTCATGAGAATGCACAGAGAGGAGAGAGAGGCAAGAGACACAGCCAGAGAGAGAAGCAGGCTCCATCCTGGGTCTCCAGGATCATGCCCTGGGCTGAAGGCGGCGCTAAACCGCTGAGCCACCCAGGCTGCCCCCATTGTTTTTATATACCACATATTCTTTATTCATTCATCCATCAGTGGACACTAAGCTTGCTTCCGTGTCTTGGCTATTGTATATAATACTGCAGTAAACACAGGGAGGGGGACATGTATCTTTTCAAGTTAGTGTTTTAGTTTCCTTTGGATGAATACCCAGAAGTGGAATTGCTAGATCATACATAGCTCTATTTTTAAGATTTTGAAGAGACTCCACACTGTTTTCCAGAGTGGCTGCACCAATTTAAATTCCCACTAACAGTATATAAGAATTCTCATTTCTCCATAATCTTGCCAACACCGGTTATTTCTTGTTTATTTCTTTTATTAGCCATTCTGACAGGTATGTGGCGGTATCTCATTGTGGTTTTGATTTGCATATCCCTGAATATTAGTGATGTTATGCATCTTTCCATGTGTCTGTAAAACAGCATCATTTATTATTTTATAGTTTCTCTGGGTCAAAAATCCTGGCTTCACTGGGCCCCCTACTTCAGGATCTATGGTGAGGCTGCAATCAAGATATTGGCCAATGAGGGATATTTGGCTGGCTCAGCTGGTGGAGCATGCAGCTCTTGATCTTGCAGGTTCAAGCCCCATGTTGTGTGTAGAGATTACCTAAATAAATAAACTTGAGAGACACCTGGGTGGCTCAGAGGTTGAGTGTCTGCCTTTGGCTCAGGGCATGATCCCGGGTCCAGGGATCGAGTTCCACATCAGGCTTCCTGCATGGAGCCTGCTTCTTCCTCTGCCTGTGTCTCTGCCTCTCCCTCTCTGTGTCTCTCATGAATAAATAAATAAAATATTTTTAAAAAAATAAATGATAAACTTAAAATAAAAAAAGGTACTGGCCAAAGACATAGTCATCTTTAGATTCAGCTGGGACAGAACCACTTCTAAGCCCACTCAGTGGTTTAGTTCCTCTTTGGCTGTTGGTCTGAGGTTGGCTGTTATTTCCTTGGAAGCTGGCCCTTACCATCAGACAGGCATGAGAGGAGAGCCATGGATAAAAAGGACCAGTAAGATGAGGATAACAGTATTTTATAATGAAAGAAACCAGAATATGTCACTGCAAAATATGCCTCTTTGATATAAAAATTATTTTGAGCTAAAGACAATCAAGAAGTAGATACAAGAAAATCTTCCTGTCCTCCCCCTATTTGCCTAAAAGTACGACCTAAATATTAAAAGGTATCCCTCCTCCCCTTTCTACAAGGAAGGCCAAAAGTTAATTACCAGACACAACCTTAGACCTATAGCAGCCTGGAGATGGCACTAGAGGAATCTATATGACAAACTTTACTAACTAGCTTTTATTCCTATTTTTTAAGATTTTATTTTGGGGGCATCTAGGTGTCTTAGTTGGTTAAGCGTCTGACTCTTGATATTGGCTCAGGTCATGATCTCAGGGTCATGAGATCAAGTCCTGAGTTGGGCTGTGCACTGGGCATGGAGCCTGCTTAAGATCCCCTTTCTCTCAGAGGATGCCTGGGTGGCTCAGCAGTTGAGCATCTGGCCTTTGGCTCAGAGCGTGATCCCAGGGTCTGGGGATCAAGTCCCACATTGGGCTTCCTACAGGAGCCTGCTTCTCTCTCTTCCTGTGTCTCTGCCTCTCTGTGTGTCCCTCTCTTGAATACATAAATAAAATCTTTTTTAAAAAAAATCCTCGGGATCCCTGGGTGGCGCAGCGGTTTGGCGCCTGCCTTTGGCCCAGGGCGCGATCCTGGAGACCCAGGATCGAATCCCACATCGGGCTCCCGGTGCATGGAGCCTACTTCTCCCTCTGCCTGTGTCTCTGCCTCTCTCTCTCTCTCACTGTGTGCCTATCATAAATAAATAAAAAAAAAATTGTTTAAAAAAAAAAAATCCTCTTTCTCAGGACAGCTGGGTGGCTCAGTGCTTGAGCATCTGTCTTTGGCTCAAGGTGTGATCCCAGAGTCCCAGGATTGAGTCCCACATCGAGTTCCCCGCAGGGAGCCTGCTTCCCCTTCTGCCTATGTCTCTGCATCTCTCTCTGTGTCTCTCATGAAAAAATAAATAAAATCTTAAAAGAAAAAAGATCCTCTCTCTCTTTTTCCCTCCCCCTTCCCTGTCCCACTGGTGTGCACTCTCTTCTCCCTCTAAAAAAAAAAAAAGAAAGAAGAAAGAAAGAAAGAAAAGATTTTATTTTTACATAATCTCTATATCCAACATGGGACTGGAACTCACAACCCCTAAATGAAGAGCCACATTCTTCTCCAACTGCACCAGTCAGGTGCCCCCTAACTAGCTTTTATTTATCATTAGTTTTCTATATATTTACCTTCCTAGAGTTTGCCAC